>NC_138957.1:3207500-4407500 GCF_965226115.1 Aulonocara stuartgranti | reverse complement strand
TTAATTGATTTGCAACAATTGTGATGTGTTTAATTTATGGAGATGTTTGTCATGTCATCCATAGATTCACAAACTCCACCGCAGTTCACCCGGCCTGGCCCCTCATCAACACCTGAACCACAGAGGTTTCAGCTGCCCTCAACACCACCTGAGACAGCCGACTCCCCATCCCAAGACACATATTCTGTACCATGGCACAAATTTCCCTCAAAAGTCATGGATGAGTTACGTGAAAAAAAGTACATAATGGGGAAAGACAGACGAGAGATGGTTCGGATCGTCGCTGAAGATTACCTCCATAAACACCCAGGAAGACCTGGTAGACAAAAGCTGAGGGAACTCGCCAGTATGACTGTAGGACAATATCCTGCCTCCTTCAAGCTGACAGAGCCGTTTGGAAACAAACCTTTTGCAAAAGATGGTTCTGAAACTCTCTTTCGTCAGCTGGAACACAGAATTAAAAATATGAAGAGGCCACAAAGCTCACTGAAGAGGCAAGCAGGGGGTGAAAATTCAACAAAGAAAAGGCCCAGGAATTCAGATCTGTATGGATGTGTGGCGTGGGATCCAATCATTGAGGGGGCCGTGTGTAGAGAAGACCTGCTGTCTAAACGAGATGAGTTGAAACGTGCCTTTCAAACCCAGGATCTTCAGGTGGGTCTGCAATCATCCATTACAGATACAGAAAGCTTTATTAATCCTCGAAGGGCAATTCGGTTCCTACAGTCCACCATCTAGACATACAACCATTCACACAGCAATAGTATATAGCAGGAGTAATGCGATAAGGTCTGGGTCCAAGTACAATTTAGGACACATTGTGAAATTGTAGATCGTCTGTAGATCACTATGCCCATAGTCAATTGAAATTGATACCCTGTTTTATTATTTTAATTGGTTAGTTTGACTAACTGTTCGACTGTATGTCTAACTGCCTCATACTGTATCTTTAGGAGTCATCTGTTCGAAAATTGATGACTGAAACATATCCCATTCAGCGTGAAATCCTCAACGATGATGATACCACTATTGCCGTTGTAAAGGACGAGTGGCCGTTCCTGTTTGAAGTTCCTCACCTGTTTGATCATGCATCTAAACTCCTTGGCTTCTCTGTACAAAACAAGCTGGCACAGGTGTGTTTTTATTGTTATTATTATGATTGTGCTGTGCTGCTCCATATGGAGAGAATTTTGTCTTTATTAATCAATCAAAAAAAGATTTGCAACCAAAAAGAGAGTTGAGACCAAAAAAGATAAACTGGCAACCAATCAAATAGAATAACTTGGATGAACAATCAAATGGAATAGATTTGAGACCAAAAATCAGGAAGTGACAACCAAAAAAGCAGGACATTTGAGATCAAAACAGAACAGGTTGCAAATGAAAATGAAATAATTCATTTTTATTTTTTTCAAAATTCTCTCCATAGCTCCAAACGAAAATTAGTGTTAGTCTTATGTACTTGTACAAAATTAACACCTTGAACCTTGAACAGGAACTTTCCAAAAAAGAAAAGGGGATCAATGACTTCCTTGACTCCAAAGGGATGAAGACGGGCGAAGGTCCAATACAGCTCATCTGTGGCATTTCAAAATACTTCAAGGAAGACTCTTATAAACTCTTCCACAAAAAAGAGGTAGATGTTGTAGATTTTAAACTGTGTGCAAGATAATTATTTGCATCCAGTGGTGAACCAAGTAACCAACCACAGTAGGAAGTATAGATTCCCCTAATTGTGCTGCTGATATTCTCTATAAACTCTCTATCTATAAACTATTTACATTAATGTTTGTGCATAATGGCTACCTCTGTCTGATGAAGACACTAGCAGATAGTCAATTTGCCAGCAGGTTTGTGTGCACTGGAAACATTAATTCATGTATCATGTCTGTCACCAAAACAGATCTCTGCAGATCCTGAAGTCGAACTCCCAGTGACCCCATGCATCCTAATCAGAGGTTTGTAGTTAAATCTTTTTTTGTATCCCAGCAAGCTGTTGTTAGCTGTTGTTATAAGCTGTTGTTGTGTCATATTTATTAAAGAAATTTTTGCTTGCCTTAAAATATAGGATTTTTTTTTTTTTGTAAATGGTACATGGTTTTTATCTGTGTTTAAGGTGACCAGCAATTCAAGATTGCTGTTGATGGGTTACTTGTCAATGACCACATCACCTCTCCCATTGTGGCCTTGAGCTACGTCTTCTCCATGTTTTATGTCTGCAACGTCCAATACCCACCGGAGATGGCTTTTACTCTCGAATTCATGCAAAGGTAAGCACTCATTGTTTGGAAATACTTTGTAAATGTGACTTTGCCGTGCCTTTCTGCACCTGACCTGCTTTTTGTCAATCTACACTAAACCCGTTTGTCTGAGATGTACAAGCTCAAAATGTGTCGCCACATGCTGTGAGCTTTTAGATCAGCTGTTATTGGTTTATGATCCCCCTGAATATGGATTTGTTCGGAGATTTTGTAGCTCCCTGTTGAAGACTATTGTTGGAATAAATGTGTCATATCTTTTTAAAGGGCAGGTAACATGCTTTTTGCTTTAAATAGTGTCCTAAGTCAATCAATAACAAAACAAACATAACATGATTCTAGTTGGGAAATGGAGCAAAACCATATTTTTCTCAGAATGGTTTGTTCACACAAAATTCGTTTGAGCTATCTCTTTAAAACCATTAGCACCTGAGACCAGGTTATGTCAGTGGTGGTCAAACCTTTTCATGTCAAAGACACACAAACTGAAATTTATTTGGCTGCAGACCCCAAACTCAAAATATGTTGTTTCAGGGACCCCCCCCCCCCCCCGAAGGAAAGACTAAACATATTAATTTAAAAAATACTACATAGTGGATTCATGCCCAAATGTTAATACTTGTACTGATGTGTAACGTGCACTGAATGTCACAGTTTCTCCAGTCCATGTTTGAATAACCCCCAGGACAGTCCGTGTTCAAATGTGCTGTTACACCTTTTGATAGGACAATGTCAACTGTGTTTTCTATCCCCTTCTGTGTTCTGTGCATTTATAATATCCCTGCATACACATTGAGGATGCATGCTGTCATGTGTTGGTGATAAGCAGACTTCTCGCCCTTGCAAACATTTCTGTATATGCGCAGTGTGAATGCATGTGTCTTGAAAAGACAAAGGAAGAGATAAGCTTAGCCACTGGCACCAGCACCACAACAACATTGGGTTCTAGACAGATGGTCAACTAGAATGATAGAGAGGTTCACACATAGGGGCATATTGAAGAAAACAAATGTAGAATTTTATTGAACTGCTCCACTCCTGTCAAGCCACACTACACGTGCAAACTTTGTCTGCATATCACTATTGTTTTGTTTCTTTTCCTCAGAGTTTTCTTTGGGGTCAATCCTGAGCGAGGCTCCAAGGCAGAGAAGAAGGGGAAGAAACGGCACTTCATTCCTCCACAGGTGTGCAAGCTGGTTTCTCAGCTGAAGGAATCTGAATGGGCCATTTGAGCTGTTCTCAGAGCTCAGAAAATACCTTTTTGGACTGAATGTACACACACACACACACACACACACACACACACACACACACACACACACACACACAAAGGCAAATCCAAAAACATGGGGCTTGGGAGTAGAAATACAGATTTTTACAGTATTAGGTGAGTTCAGATGTTTTAACTAGATGCCCACAACACACACGCTGCAGTTTCAAATCCCCCATGTTAAGGGGGAGGGAAGGTGGGTGATATTTGTCATTCCAGTTAAGCTTTTCCTGTCATTGTGGAGTTGGAGGTGTAAGTTTTAAATTTTTTTTAGTTTTAAGTTGTTTTAAGAGTTTTAAAAATCTCTTTATGGCATGTTGCACAGTCATCCTTCTAAGGTCATGGTTGTTATTGCTGCACTGATGTTTTATAGAAAAGTTGTATAATGTAATACTTCTAATGTTCTATTTGTTTTTTGTAGAAAGGTCAGCCACTGGTTGCAGAGCTCTGCCTGTCGGTGTGATATGTGGAGTTGGAGGTGTAGGTTTCTGCATCCTCCTGGAGGGGGCTCCTCATTTTGCACTGACAGGTGAGACAGCAACTGCAATGCTGGCAGTTTTATTGTCTTATTTTGTCATTGTCTTTAACAAATCAATTTGTTATTAATGCCTGTCAGCCTGTGGATGCTAAAAAGTTGCTAGATTTGGCATCTCCCTGTTAAAGGACATGGCTGTATTTCTTTGAGAGAACAGCTGGTTTATGTATGTAAAATTTCTCTGAATGTGAAGGTGATGTTCTGAATGTTTTAATGGTTGTAATGTAAATATTGCAAATCATTCACCACAAAAAGTGAAATCACTTTAAAGCACTGGCAGCTGTTAAAGGAAATAAATAATTGCTGTGATTCTACATTTGTGCTTTATTGATGGTAAACAGTATAGAGAATGGTACAGAATTAAACATTTTAGGATGACTGAAGTGTCCGTAAATGGTATGGATTGAGTACTTAAATAATACGGAATATTCCATTTTAGGTTTGATGGAACTGTCCGTAAATGGTAAAGAAAAAGTCAGGTAAATCTACGGAAATATCTGTTATAGGGTTTACGGAATTGTCTGTGCAATAACACCGAAATTTATGGAAAATACGGAATTTTCCATTTTAGGTTTGACGGAAATGTCCGTCAATGGTACAGAAAAACTCGGGTAAATCTACAGAAATATCCATTTTAAGGTTTACGGAAGTGCCCGTACAATAACGGAAAAAGTGCTGGTAATTAATTACCAGCACTTTTTCCGTTTTATAACGGAATTTTTTTTAACAGTGTACCATGTGAATTCATGGATTTTTTTTTCACATTCTGTCTCTCACAGTTGAAGTGTATCTCTGGTGCAAATTACTGACCTCTGTCATCATTTTAAGTGGGGGAACTTGCACAATCGGTGGCTGACTAAATACTTTTTTGCCCCACTGTAAGCCATTTATTCAGCGTAAACAACCTGCTGAATCTCTCGTGTCCTCCTCTGACCGGCGGTACAGGCAGGTAAATCTTTCTTTAACTCTGTCCTGCTTAACTTAAAATAATAGAAAACAATAGAAAGAAAAACATTCTTGTAACAGTGCACATTTAGTGCATTTAGTACAATTGGCTTCAGTTGAGGTATTATTTCAGCTTTTCTAAAGCTAATCAGCTGCTCCTGTTTGTAATCCCGCTTGTTCCCATGATTACGCATCATAACCCATCATCATTATTCATCTATGTATTACTTTTATGTATTAGTCATCTATTTGTTGTAATCATCTATCCTTGCAGTTGTTTATTACACAAAATAAGTTATATTATCACACTTCTGGCCACATAGCGCTGATATTCACTGCACATGCCCATATTAACTTTTTCCAGCCAGGTGTTTTCCTTTTCCCATTCTTCCCTTTCTCTGAGGGGAACAAACATTGCTGCTCTAACGCTGGGCTCACACTGTGCGGTTTTAGGCCCATTTTGAGCCGATTTTTGAGTGATCGGACCGATTTTGGCCTTCATCGTGCATCGTGTAGTATACGTGGGGTAACGAGAAGTGATTAACACCTCACGACCAGCTCCCGATCATCAATCGCTCGTGAGGGTGTCACCACAGCCGCTCACACTGCTCGCGCGCAAACACGTAAACGTTGGTGTAAAAGATGGAGCAGCACGGCAGTGCTGCGTGTGATCTGGACACAAGCGATGGAGGCACACAACCGTGAAAATAGTTGGATTTACATTGCTGCTCAGTCACAGCTGCCCGATCAATGTTTTTCATTAGCAATTTAGCAAAGTTGATGGTGGTGGTGTGTGTCTGTGTGAGTGTAAGACGGAGAGAGAGAGCGCGACAGATTTTCTGTTATAACCTTCATGTTATGGAGGCACAGTGTGAGCACTCGGGTCGCATCAGAGCATCGGGCCGTATAGTGTGAGACCTGCATCGTGACCTACCAACTTCTAACCCCTGCGAGTCAATCGTGCAGTTTGAGCAGGAGCTGAATAACGTGACTGAAAAAATCGCACAGTGTCTGCCCAGCTTTAGGTGTACTGTCGTCCGAGACTTGCACCTAGTGATGTGTCCTGTGTGTCGAAGCTTCGAATCGCGCGTCGGGTAATCGCGGGGGCGTTTTTCTGAAGCGCGTATCGAGGCTTGCGTTGATTACGTATGCAGTGACGTTCGAGGCCTCGCGGGCAGTCCGTACCACGTGACTGATTCGGGAACTGGTTCACCGGTTCGCGCCAGATTCGAAATAAAATGGGCAGCAAAACACAGCTGATTCCCCCATCACATCGTGTTGTGGAATTGGATTACGTACGTGTTACATAGCTACTGGAGTACTGGACACAAATTTCTTTATCCAAACTTGTATAAACTTGCTGTGGTTTTTCTTGCAACCCCTGCTTCATCTGTGCCCTGTGAGAGGATATTTTCAAAAGCAGGAGAAATCCTCTCAAAAAAGAGGAACCGTCTTAAGCCCAGCACTGTGGAAAAGCTGCTATTTTTGAATAAAAACAAATGAAAACTTTTTAACAGTGCTCATTACACTAGGGAAAAGTCACAAGCACATTCACATCACAACTCCCTCCCTTTTTGTTTCCATGTACATTCCTGTGTTAAGCTGCCAATTTATTATACACAAACATTAATTAAATTAATATAATATAAATTATTATAATATTAAATATAACTAATATTTAGAGTTCAGTTATTGGTGTCATGAACTATAGTAATTCCTTTATTCATTCAACTTGAAGTGCCACACACTAGTTTGTGTCATTATTGAGATGTACATAAGCATGATTACGCAGTTACACAATCATCCCAAAAACTGTGTACTGATAGTTTCCACTTTCTCTTTTGTATCAGACATACTGAGGCAATATTCGGGATAAATAACCATGAAAAACAATTTATTTATTCAGTTTAGCGGTTTACACATCACATCATAATCATTGAGCCCGTTTCACTTGAATTGTCCACTTGATGGCGCAGTAGAGCAAATGAATCATCACAATGCTTCGAACCATGAGTCGACCAGTTGGATGGGAAGCTTCAGTTCATCATGAGGCTTCATCTCACCATCACTACTTGCACCGCAGTGTCGGCGTTTGTTTCCCTGTTGGCCATGCTTCTTGTTGTGGTCATCTGTTGTCTTCCGGTATTTTCTCCGTAAGCGACCTTTCCTCGACCAATGAGATGAGCGGTAATCTGAATTGTCATACTCGTAAGTGTGCTGTCAGCTCATTGGTCACAAAGCAGGAGAGGGGCTGGGAATTATGTTTTCAAACAAAGCGTTAATTCCATTAAAAGTTATAGACTACTTTTGATTCTCACTGTATTACGGGACAAAGTGCGTCCCTTATTAGCTCAATACGGGACGTGTACTTTTGTTTCGAAATACGGGACGATTACGTATTTTAAGGGACGGTTGGCAACCCTACTCATACTCTTACTTTTTGATCTGTGGTATTTCCTCAGCCTGGACATGTTTACCTTCTGGCAAGTTGCTCCCTTCACAATACTGGCCACCCCACTTGGTGTGACGCTGGCCACAGTGTACGGTCCTTGGTGCTGGCTGAATAATTTATCTCCAGTTTGTCTCCTTTTTGGATCACCTGACAAAAGAGCATCATCACCTGCTTGACCAACACACTGTATTACATTTTCCCTTTTTGCCTCAACAGATCTCCTTTCCCTGTCACTCACCCTTCTTTAATTGTACAGACCGTTTTAATCAGAACCGTCATCTTCTCAACTCTTGTGTTGATGTCCTCTTCTGGGTTTGCAACCTCAAAGTCCTCACCCATGGGACAGGTGTTCATCACAGCAGGAAGACGTGGATGTCGGTGGAAGAGCAGGAAATAGGGACTGTGACGGGTGGAGTACTGATCACACAAAATCTCTCCATTATTTCATTTTCTCTTGCACTTGTCAATAACTTTTTTTAAAATTAAGTTTAAAAACACATTCTTAAAATGATGCTACACTGTAAAGTATCTTAAAAGTAATACAAAATGTCAAAACAGGAATGCAGTGTTGATAGCATACACCACAGCAGCAAGGTGAACGTCCCAGTCATCGTGGTTCTGGTTGACGTACTTTCTGAGAGCACGCTTAATGTTCTGGTTGGTCCTCTCATCCTTTGAGTTGTATTGTAGAATAGATAAATAAGCATGACTAATTTCATATGAGTTACTCGAGGTTAGATATCCAAATGTTGGTCTGGGGGTGGTAAGCACTGGAGACAGCATGTTTAACATTCAGCATGCTGAAAATGCTGTTGTTGAGCTGCATGAGCAGACTTAGCCTAAATACATCATATCATATGTCAAGGTACGAATAACACTTTCACAAGTTCACAAACTCCTTTCCTTGGTCAGTGATGATTTTCCTGACCATCCCAAACATGTGTAACTTAGAGTTCATGATTGCAGAGACCTCCGCTGCAGTCCTGGACGTGTGTCTAGACGTGTTTCTGGGAGTGGTCCAATTAAATCCATACCCAGCACCTCCCAAGGTTCTTTTACCTGCAGGTCCCAGAACTTATCAAATTAAAATTTAAAGCTACCCTGCAGCACACAAGCTTATTAGTAGTAGTGTGCGATACTGCATATTTTGGTATCAATCCGATACCAAGTAAACACGTGCCACTATCGCTGATACCGATACTTTTCAATAAATAAATGGTAAAAAAAAAAAGCCTGTATTTATATAGCGCTTTACTAGTCCCTAAGGGCCCTAAAGCGCTTTACACATTCAGTCATCCACCCATTCACACACACATTCACACACAGGTGATGGCAGCTACATTGTAGCCACAGCCACCCTGGGGCGCACTGACAGAGGCGAGGCTGCCGGACACTGGCGCCACCGGGCCCTCTGACCACCACCAGTAGGCAACGGGTGAAGTGTCTTGCCCAAAGACACAACGACAGAGACTGTCGGAGCCAGGGCTCGAACCGGCAACCTTCCGATTACAAGGCGAACTCCCAACTCTTGAGCCACGATCGCCCCAAAATAAAGTGGATGCGTCATTGAATTGATAAATCTCAATTCATTTTCATGACCTTAAGTGGTTTTTTTTAAAACCCAGGACATAATCAGGAGAAAATTTATAATTACATAGAAAATGCTTTATTATGAATATTTTTTAGAAAAACCTTTACAAAAAAGTGCACCCAAACCAGTAAACAAATTTAAACAAACAAGTACAGTTGAGAAACTATAATACAAAAAATAACAATTAAAATTCTGAACAACAAAAACAACAACTGGTGAAAATATAAATACTAAGTAAACAACTTAACAACCCCCAAAGCCTTCAGTTTGTCTGTGCAGAACAAAGGTTTTGGTTACAGGTTTTCGTTCAAAAACAGTATCATATTAACCTTTTTTCCCTTTAATGCATTTCTTCTGTTAATCACTAACTGCCCTGCTTTTGAAAAAATCCTCTCAGCTGGCACTGATGTTGCAACCACTGTCAGGTATTTTTTGGTAAGGTTGCTCAGAGAGGGGAATGTTTGTACATTGTTTTTCCACCAAAGTAGTGGATCCTGATCCCTCTCTCTGGTTCCTTCCTCAAATGGTCTCAGTGCATTGATGGAGAGATGAATGACAGACCATTCTTCCTCATTTAAACAAAGTGAGCTCTTCCCAAGGACACAGAGGACCTGTGGTAACTGCCTCTTTTTGCTCAAGCAATCTCTCCCACATGTAGAATGTGGAGTTCCACCTTGTCTCAACTGCTTGAATAAGTTTTTGTTCAGGGAACTTCTGCTGCTTCTTGTCTTGTCTGCAACTTTAGTGATGTGGTGAAAGAAAGCAACAATAGCACTGCTTTTCTGCTGAAGCTCAAGCAAGTCAGGCAGGGCTTTAATGGAGTCTTTCACCACCAAATTTAAAGTGTCTGCAAAACATGAGTAGTGTTTCCATCCTGCTTTGCGCACAGCAGCAACCATGTTAGCAGCACTATCTGTTAAAACAGCCAGAATCGTCTCCTTTATGGCCCATTCTTCTGTAATTCTAGTTAATTGTGCAAAAATATTGTCTGCAGTGTGTTATCCAGGAACACAGCATGTTTATAGCACGTATGCCACCATTTGCCAGTTTTCATCAATCATGTGGCATGAGACTGTTAAATATGCTTCTGTGGCTCTTGATGTCCACATCACAGTGGTGAGCACAACATTGCCCACACCATTCAGTGCCTTTCTAATCTTAGCACAACAGTCTTCATAAAAAGCTGGTAGTTTCCCCTCCGTTAAAGATTTTCTACCTGGAATTTTGTACCTGGGGTCAAGTGTCTAAACAAAATTCCCGAAGCCATCATCCTCCACTATGGAAAGAGGTTGTAGGTCTCTCACAATCATCTCTGTCAGTGTTGGGAAGACTACTTTTAAAATGTATTCCACTACAGATTAGAGATTACATGGCCCAAAATGTATTTTGTAACATATTCTGTTATGTCACTCAATGAGAGCAACGTATTCTGAATACTTTCTCTTTGACATGTCAATGGCTGTGAACAAAGAGGTTAACACGTGAGGAGCGGATCAAAATTGTGTTGATATCTGGTGAACGCAGTAACCGGGTCATTGCAGCAGATTTCAATGCAAGACACCTTACGAGACCACCCATCTCCCATGCTACAGTTAGCAAACTGCTTGCTAAGTTTCGTGAAACTGGTTCAGTGTTGGATTTGCCAAAATGTGGATGCAAGAAAACTGTCACTAATGAAGAAACATCAGTGGCTGTCCTAGCTTCATTCAGCAAGAGCCCACAGCGTAGCACTCGCTGCATGTCACTGGAGAGTGGCATTAGTCGGATATTAGCTACTCACAAATGGCACCCTTACAAACTCCAGCTACTGGAGAGAGAGAAGTATGAAAGACACCTGTGTTGAACGTGCAATTGGCAAGTGCAAGAAAATAGTAAGTGCCTTTTCTTACAATGGGAAAAAGTCTTGACAACAGATGATTCAACGGGTGCTTGAACAGGAGAAGGACTAATCACAGGTCCTGAAAGCAGACAGAAAAACCAGGCACCTGGTACCAACTTGGCAGGGCACTGACATGACAGAATCTGTGTGATTGTTGTGTTTGTATTTGCACTACATATCGCAAGTTTGAAATTTGTTGTGCTATATTTAACAGAAAAGGAACCTGTTGTCATGGTCCGGGTGTGTGCCAGTGTGTCTCCCTCCGAGCCGGCGTCTCCACCCCGGGGAGGGGCCTCAGTGTTTTTGCTGATCGCTTACACCTGTGGGTAATTTAGCCGGGGACTCATAAGGCCAGCGTACTCAATCTCTCTTCGCCAGATTCTCTGCTAACGTCAGTCAGTGCAGGCCACCACCATCATTCCCTATGTATTTTGTGAATCACTTTGCCTCACTGTATGTTTGTCTTTTGTGCGCCTCTCTCTTAGCTACACCCAACTGTCAACCCCTGTTGAAGAGGACCTACTTGGATGCTGGACCATCTGGCAGTCCCACAGGCTATTACCCAAATTACCTACCTGCCTCTCTGCCTCCACGCCAGGAGTTTTTTGGATTTCACACCCGGACTACTCACCCCTCTACGTCATCTCCGACCTCCTTTGGCAAGTACGCAGTACGAAGGAGGATTCTGAACCAGCAACATATTCATATGTCTCCTTATCCGTATCTGAACATCTGCACTCTGTTACAGTGACCCCGACCTTTTCCTGGATCAAATGTGACTTGCTTTCCAGTCCAATCCCTGGAATAGCTGTCCTCTCTGACCCGGACCAGATCATTACTTAGTTTCAGTGGTGGAACGTCGTACTTGTCTACTCTCACCTTTTTGTTTATGAATATTTGTGGAAACATTAAACTTTATTCTTAAAATCTACTTACGAGCTGTTCGGCGTCCTGCGTTTGAGTCCTGTCACTCGTCCAAAACGGTCTCGGCCGTAACACCTGTTAAACGTGAAGGGTTTTCAATTCAAATATGTGCAGCTTTATGTGCAATATAAATAAGTAATCAGGACAGCAGGGAGAATTGTAATGTGTATTTATTTACATTTTGCACTTTATTTTAAATAATTTAGAATTTTGAGTTTTACTGATATTTTACTTGCATTTTATTCAGAAATGTTCGTGCATTTATCTTCATTTGTATTTGTTATTTAAGAATTTTGTGTTACATTGTTTGGAAAAAGTTGAAAAGTTTTGTCATTTAAATTTGTTTTAAGTTTTGCACAATAAATGTTCTTAAAACGGCATTCTGTACTTTTTTGAAGTGTGTTTATTCATCTGCAATATATCTGACATGTGTATGTTGAATCATTTTAAGATCATATACATGTATATGACACACAAGAAAAGAATATATCACGATACATATATTGTTACCACACATGCTTCAAATTATACCGCAATATGAATTTTAGATACGTTAAATTCCACAGTTGATTCATCAAAAACATTTCTTGGTGGTCTGTGTTAAATATCAACACTGCCACATGCTTTATCTGGTCATTGTGCCTTTTAGAAACTGAATATATTGAAAGGTAGCTTTTAACAAGTTTTACTGTTTGTTTATTGGGACTTTGTCTTTCTTGGAGTATATTAATATTTAATTAATTTTGTTTTAGTTTATTCTGGCCTCCTCTTTACAACTTTGTATGTTCTTGTAAAATTGCTGTCTCCATGTTTAGGATTATAATCCACTGTCTCTTGTGCCTTGCTGTTGGTCATGCCTCCTTTGTCATAATTAGTTTCAGCTGTGACTTGTTACCTTATGTTTCCACTCTCCCTGATTATCTCCTGCATGTATTTAAAGCCTCCGTTTGTAATGCTTCTTTGTCTTGTCACACTGTGTACGCTGTCTGGTCGTGTTGCTTTACTTTATATCAGTTTAATGGCTAAGAGTCTGTTCTTACTTGTCCCCTGCTAAGTTTATGCTTTTTGCCTTCTTTTTGGCCTCTCTGCATCCTTGCATTTCGGTCCCAACTGCACTTCACATTGTATGATACATGAAAGAGACTGTGTGCATATGTGGCAAATAAGCACATAACTTAATTCAGACAGAGCATACAAAGAAAAAATTGCGATATTAAATAAAGGTTGCCGTAAATCATGAAATGTAGCTGAAACAAAAGAACTTCAACAAAACTCAAACAAGTAGTTTAAGTTTTTTTTTCTTATTTACAGATGGGCACGATAGGTGACATTTAGGTAATATTCTTCTATATATCAAAGCAGAAGAATAGAAATTTGTATTTTATAATATAATCAAATACTACATTAAACCACCATCCTGATCTGGTATCCCTTAACAACAGCAGACAAATCTTTTGTGTCCTCCTTCTCCTCAAGTCACATAGTATTATACTCACTCTTGCATCTCATTCGCAAGCACTTTGCTCAGATTTTCAACTTTGGCACATTTGCTGTAGTGATGACGATATTCCTGAACAGTCATGTTTCACAACCGACACCCTCGACTAGTTTAATGGTTCCATCAGTTTTTTAAAATAATTATTATTATTTATTTATTTTTGTAGTCTGGAAGATAAGTCATCACTGCGCCAGCTACATATTCGTGCCAGCCATGATTCTTTTAGATGTATTATCAGAACTGGACATGGAGATGGAGTGCATGAGTGAATTTTCACCAGTCAGAGATACAGATGTGGAGGACAATAAAGGTGTCTTGTTTGTTTGTTTTTTGCTACATATCTTGAGCTGTCTCAGTCCACCTTGGATGTCCATTTCATGATGTCCAATCAGGGAAGCAATCTGCTGAGAGTGACATAAATTGTGCTGTTGTAATCCACAAATCCAAATACTTAATGACATTTTAAGTGTGTTTAGGGAACATAACAAGTCTATACAATCCTAGGAGGAAAAATAATCTTTAACAAGCTAAAGTCTTACCTCATCTAGCACGCATGGAATGGGTTTTTTCTTTTAATGTTTAAAAGGTTGAGGGTATTTTTAACGGATACAATCTGCCCTCTTATCCAAAATTATTTCTGGGGTACAAAGCAGATTTTGCATTATTCCCAAAAGAAGATGCTGTTTACACACAAGAAGCATTAATTGCTTTTAGGCACACTGACTGTAGCATGCATACAATACCTTTTTTTTTTTTTTTTTTTTGTGTCCCGTTTGGATCTTTAGCCATCAGAATTGTTGTCTTAAGGCCAAGAAAGATGCCAAGCGGATTTATTTTACCAAGTGGATCATCATGGCCTTGCCATATTGGTCCATTTGATTGACCTTTATTATAATTATGAATTTATTTTATTTTCAGTTGCTACAAACGGGACAGACATGACTGGGGGATAGGACAGGGAGAAAGAATGAAAGAAAGAGAGGTAGAGAAAGAAAACCAAAGGGGAGAAGAGACGGTGAGAAGGGGGGGAAGAAAGGACAGCAGGGAGAATTGTAATGTGTATTTATTTACATTTTGCACATTATTTTAAATAATTTAGAATTTTGAGTTTTACTGATATTTTACTTGCATTTTATTCAGAAATGTTCGTGCATTTATCTTCATTTGTATTTGTTATTTAAGAATTTTGTGTTACATTGTTTGGAAAAAGTTGAAAAGTTTTGTCATTTAAATTTGTTTTAAGTTTTGCACAATAAATGTTCTTAAAACGGCATTCTGTACTTTTTTGAAGTGTGTTTATTCATCTGCAATATATCTGACATGTGTATGTTGAATCATTTTAAGATCATATACATGTATATGACACACAAGAAAAGAATATATCACGATACATATATTGTTACCACACATGCTTCAAATTATACCGCAATATGAATTTTAGATACGTTAAATTCCACAGTTGATTCATCAAAAACATTTCTTGGTGGTCTGTGTTAAATATCAACACTGCCACATGCTTTATCTGGTCATTGTGCCTTTTAGAAACTGAATATATTGAAAGGTAGCTTTTAACAAGTTTTACTGTTTGTTTATTGGGACTTTGTCTTTCTTGGAGTATATTAATATTTAATTAATTTTGTTTTAGTTTATTCTGGCCTCCTCTTTACAACTTTGTATGTTCTTGTAAAATTGCTGTCTCCATGTTTAGGATTATAATCCACTGTCTCTTGTGCCTTGCTGTTGGTCATGCCTCCTTTGTCATAATTAGTTTCAGCTGTGACTTGTTACCTTATGTTTCCACTCTCCCTGATTATCTCCTGCATGTATTTAAAGCCTCCGTTTGTAATGCTTCTTTGTCTTGTCACACTGTGTACGCTGTCTGGTCGTGTTGCTTTACTTTATATCAGTTTAATGGCTAAGAGTCTGTTCTTACTTGTCCCCTGCTAAGTTTATGCTTTTTGCCTTCTTTTTGGCCTCTCTGCATCCTTGCATTTCGGTCCCAACTGCACTTCACATTGTATGATACATGAAAGAGACTGTGTGCATATGTGGCAAATAAGCACATAACTTAATTCAGACAGAGCATACAAAGAAAAAATTGCGATATTAAATAAAGGTTGCCGTAAATCATGAAATGTAGCTGAAACAAAAGAACTTCAACAAAACTCAAACAAGTAGTTTAAGTTTTTTTTTTTCTTATTTACAGATGGGCACGATAGGTGACATTTAGGTAATATTCTTCTATATATCAAAGCAGAAGAATAGAAATTTGTATTTTATAATATAATCAAATACTACATTAAACCACCATCCTGATCTGGTATCCCTTAACAACAGCAGACAAATCTTTTGTGTCCTCCTTCTCCTCAAGTCACATAGTATTATACTCACTCTTGCATCTCATTCGCAAGCACTTTGCTCAGATTTTCAACTTTGGCACATTTGCTGTAGTGATGACGATATTCCTGAACAGTCATGTTTCACAACCGACACCCTCGACTAGTTTAATGGTTCCATCAGTTTTTTAAAATAATTATTATTATTTATTTATTTTTGTAGTCTGGAAGATAAGTCATCACTGCGCCAGCTACATATTCGTGCCAGCCATGATTCTTTTAGATGTATTATCAGAACTGGACATGGAGATGGAGTGCATGAGTGAATTTTCACCAGTCAGAGATACAGATGTGGAGGACAATAAAGGTGTCTTGTTTGTTTGTTTTTTGCTACATATCTTGAGCTGTCTCAGTCCACCTTGGATGTCCATTTCATGATGTCCAATCAGGGAAGCAATCTGCTGAGAGTGACATAAATTGTGCTGTTGTAATCCACAAATCCAAATACTTAATGACATTTTAAGTGTGTTTAGGGAACATAACAAGTCTATACAATCCTAGGAGGAAAAATAATCTTTAACAAGCTAAAGTCTTACCTCATCTAGCACGCATGGAATGGGTTTTTTCTTTTAATGTTTAAAAGGTTGAGGGTATTTTTAACGGATACAATCTGCCCTCTTATCCAAAATTATTTCTGGGGTACAAAGCAGATTTTGCATTATTCCCAAAAGAAGATGCTGTTTACACACAAGAAGCATTAATTGCTTTTAGGCACACTGACTGTAGCATGCATACAATACCTTTTTTTTTTTTTTTTTTTTTTGTGTCCCGTTTGGATCTTTAGCCATCAGAATTGTTGTCTTAAGGCCAAGAAAGATGCCAAGCGGATTTATTTTACCAAGTGGATCATCATGGCCTTGCCATATTGGTCCATTTGATTGACCTTTATTATAATTATGAATTTATTTTATTTTCAGTTGCTACAAACGGGACAGACATGACTGGGGGATAGGACAGGGAGAAAGAATGAAAGAAAGAGAGGTAGAGAAAGAAAACCAAAGGGGAGAAGAGACGGTGAGAAGGGGGGGAAGAAAGAAAAAAACAAAAAAAAAAACACCTGGGTCACCTGTATGGAGAAAAAACAGAAGAGAAAGCAAACAACAAAGAGCAACATAATAAAAAAACAAAACAGCTTCATCACAATAAACTAGCTAGCAGTAGATATCAGTAGATACTAAATAATAAACGATATTGTGCAGCACGCAAGATAGACAGCGCACAATGTGCTTTGAGGCAGCAGCCAAGAAAGCTGTAGTCCGTGTCCGTGAATACCCGTGTGTACACCTGTGTGCATACCTGTGTGGATCAGCATGCTTGCATTCCAAAGGTTTCTCCATGTAACGATCTGCTAGGGAGTGTGGGGAGCCACAGCCCCGTCCACCAGGGTATGAAGCAGGTATGGAGGAGATCAAAACTCCAGACATCCAGAGGCCCCCAGAACACAAGAGACCAAGGAAGACCAACAGCCGCGCCACTGTCCCAGTAAGAGCTGAGGAGAGTCCCAGATGAGGGCTCACTCAGCAGCCACCGAGCAGAAGCCAGGGGGAGTTGCAGTGACGCGCCCGTGAGCTCCGCCGGCAGCCAGCTGTGCCTGAGTGACCGAGCCCCAGGCCGAGAGGCCGGGGGCACCCCGCCTCCGAAGTGGCCCGAGCGAGCCCCAGGCCCCGATAAGCGGCCGCCAAGGAGTGAGCTGGTGTGTACCTGGATGCCCATCCCCAGACACAAAGAACATGCATGCATACAATACCTGATTAACCATCAGTGGAGTTTTGTTAGAATTAAAATTGTCTGATTGGTTTGTGTATTTATATTTTTGCCAACATACATCAACTCCGAAATGCCAGACGGGGATTCATAAAATGGGTTATTCTAAAGATCACTGCAACTACTACAGTTTTATGTTAACTTTAAATGTCAATGTCTAAATTGTCAATGTTTTTTGTGATACTATATTTACATTGTGTTTTCAAGTATGCAGAGACTACTTTACCTTGTAATGTCCTGGCAGTGTTTGATGTGCTTTTTAGTGATGGGTCGTTCGCGAACGAAATGGCTCTTAGAGCCGGTTCTTTGACGTGAACGACGCGAGCCGGCTCCTTATCGCGAGCCGTCACGTGGGGTTTTTTTTTTTTTTCTTTCTTTCTTTCTCTCAGCCTCTCTCTCGCACTTTTTTCCCGCTTCACTCTGCACGCGGGCCTTGTGCTTTACGCTGGGCAGAGGGGGGAGGGGCGGTAGTTACACTCAGTAGCACAGGAACAGAGCCAGAGAGAGAGAAAGAGAGGCAGGGACAACAACATTAGAAAGGTATAGTAATCATCCACAACTATTTTCGGTTGCAGATGATAAAGGATTGAGAAAGTTTATTCATGCAGGTCCATATGACAGAGAATATGCATGTTCTTTTAGTTTTCATATTATAATTTATATTTAATTGTGTTGTGGTTTGCAGTGTTTTGTGTTCTTTTCACTTTAAATTTGTGAAAGGAAGAAGCTGGAAATGTGAATAGTTGATTTTTGTATTAGATGATTTATTTATTACATTTTATGTGGAGTGAATAAATAAAAGTATATTTACGGTGGCCCCTAGAGACAAAGCACATACAAACTTCAAATCACGTACGAACTCTGAAGCATGTACAAACTCCAAAACACGTAAAAACACGTACAAACTCCAAAACACGTAAAAACACGTACAAACTCCAAAACACGTAAAAACTCCAAAACACGTAAAAACACGTAAAAACTCCAAAACACGTAAAAACACGTACAAACTCCGAAGCACATAAAAACTCAGAAGCATATAAAAACTCAGAAGCACATAAAAACTCAAAACACGTACAAAAGAACAACAGAAGTGCTCCAGGATGTTGGGCGCAGTGTTGAGCCTTTGTTATCTTGTGGCTACACAAGCCAGCAAGTACCAATGACCGGATTTGGTGTGTGGTAATAACAGGTAAATGAACTTTTTTTAAAATTATTTGAACATATATATATATATATATATATATATATATATATATATATATATATATATATATATATATATATATGAGTGCCTGTGTATAAATACACAAACAATACACACATGCTTTCAATTGTGTAATTTAAGTGATCTAGTAGCTCTGCTTTGGAAGTTCAGTTCATGCTAGAAATGTGTTTTGGAGTTTGTACGTGTTTTGTCTCTAGGGGCCACCGCATATATTTATATATAAACATATATAAATAAAACCACTTGTTTTTACGTTAGTAATTCCTTTTGTGCATAATTTTATATTATTGTTAATAATAAATTAATTAAAGCAACAAAACAACCTGAAGAGCCGGTTCGGAGCCGAAAGAGCCGGCTCTTTTTAGTGAGCCGAACCGAAAGAGCCGGATCTCTAAAAAGAGCCGGAAATCCCATCACTAGTGCTTTTTGCTTTCACCCAGTGGGTCTAGAAAAATGCTGCTTCTCTCGCCAGATATGATCACCTAAATGTTGAAGTACTAGAGTTTAGAGTTACAGACTGAATGCACTACTTTATTTATGCTTGACCATGAGATCGACATGGGTAACAAACTATTTAAAACAATACCTACAATGTCTTAGTTAGATGTTTTTTCAACATTCTCTTTTCTTCATTGCAACTAATTCTCCAAGTCTATAATTTAGAGAATTTAATTTGTCACCTATTACGTATATACGGCAATGACCATGAAGTACGAAAAAATTGTTACCACCAGCATCCAGTGATGACCTTCATTGGCAACTCCCAAAATGTACTTGTACAACCCTGGGTCAATCTGTAAGACAGTGAAAAAACACGTTAACTAGACCCACCTCAATGATGAAGCTTTTAAAGACAACTTAATGACAGAACATTGTTTAATACGTACATTTTTGGTTTATTCTGCTTCCATAGGAGTGTCATTTCAAATGTGTTGACCATAAATGCTCTGTCAGCACTTTCTTTGTTGAATTTGCTCACCAAGAGCGTCAGATAAGCATTAATAACCTGAAGTTTAAAAAAACATATTTACAATACTATTACGTTCAGTAAGCTACAACCA
Organism: Aulonocara stuartgranti; assembly: GCF_965226115.1. NCBI lineage: Eukaryota > Metazoa > Chordata > Actinopteri > Cichliformes > Cichlidae > Aulonocara > Aulonocara stuartgranti. Next base: position 4,387,702 of record NC_138957.1, on the reverse strand, counting down.
ATTTTCCTGGGAAAATTTTAGCATGTAAACCATAAAAGAAGCCACTTTACCTCACTTCCAAGTTCCCTTTGTGGATCTGTATTGTAAATATCAGTGAGGATTAACTTGCATGATCCAATTTTTGAAAGGACATGCGTGTTTAGAAATCTATCTAGGAACTATTTAGTGTATAGTGAATATTATTGACATTATTAAGGAGCTGATGTTGAAAATTAAAAAATCTGACAAAAATACACACCTTTGGGAAGTTTAATTCCACTGGCATTAACAGAACAAAAATGCGAAAAAAAAAAGCGAAAAGCGAAAAGCAAAGTGGCCACAAATGGCCAGTAACCCTGAGGGTTAAACACTGTCAGGGTTTTTTTTTTTATTATTATTTAAAATTACATATGTGTGTAATTTTGAAGTTTTTTTTTTTTTTTTTAATTCTTTAAAGAACTGATAACCACGGATTTTATTAAACTTTCATCTACGACCATATGTTCACCTTTAGAAAAAGACCTAAGTCCTCCTGTCACTTTTCTAATATTTTATGTTATTATATAGATGTAATAACACATAATTACCGGAATCTTTTGGCTGCACGGTCAGACTCTTCCTGCTCCAAAGAGTTTCTTGACGGATCGACAAAATACAGACAGCTGTCATCTGCATTTATGTACTGCGATAGATATATAAATTTTAAAAGTACATAAATTATGAAGAATGTGTTACTGAAACAAACTTTTTTTCACAGAAATGCTGCTTGTACTAACCAGAAACTTCCAGTGTACATTTCCAATGTTCACAAAGGATAAAATGGCTCTGTAGTTGTCAAAGTTCACCTGTGACATATTAGAAATTAATTACAAATTTGCAACAATACTTTTTCCATTTATCTCGAGACATTAATAAAATTTTAAAAAATTAATTCTAGAATATATTAATTTATTTTTTTTACCTTGGACAAGCTTTGTCTCCTGATTAGTTCTCTCTATAGAGGATCACATCGCTCGTGTAGTGGTTCATAATGTAGATATTATTCCCCAGATTTAGCCGAATGGCAGCAGAGTGAAGCTGACCCCCCACCCACTTGAAACGTAAAGGCAAATAGGCGGAGCGGTTAGTGCTACGTTTGTGCAGATTTGTGCAGGTAAAATTAGCGTTTGTGCTGCTACGGTTTCCGAGATATTAAAAGTTATATTTTTTGCTGATGACATCACCATCCCCCCAGACTGCTCCAAAACGGGCCAAAATGGTCTACTTTTTTAGTGCTACGTTTGTGCAGATTTGTGCAGGTAAAATTAGCGTTTGTGCTGCTACAGTTTTTGAGATATTAAACTTTATTTTATATGTCATTCAAAGGTCACCATCCCCCCAGACTGCTCCAAAACGGGCCAAAATGGTCTACTTTTTTAGTGCTACGTTTGTGCAGATTTGTGCAGGTAAAATTAGCGTTTGTGCTGCTACAGTTTTTGAGATATTAAACTTTTTTTTATATGTCATTCAAAGGTCACCATCCCCCCAGACTGCTCCAAAACAAACCAAAATGGTCTACTTTTTAGTGCTACGTTTGTGCTGATTTGTGCAGGTAAAATTAGCGTTTGTGCTCCTGTGATTTGAGATATCCTGTTATGGTTTACTGCTGAAAAATGTCTTTTTCAAATGACCTTTCACTTTGTGTGTTCACTTGTTCAATAAAGTTCTGTTAAAAAAACCCTCTTGTTGTATTTAATAAGCTAAATTTGTAATAAGTGTATTTTTTTTTTAAACTTCAATTTCTTTACTTCAATCACTTTTTGTTCATGAAACCACGATGCAAATGCTTGAGTATTTATTTTTTTTAGAGTGGATTAAAAAAACTTTATTGAAAACTACATTTGAACATTTTACACTCCCATGAACACTTTTTGAGAAACGAACAAGCTAGCAGTCTTTTGCATCAAATACACATTTTCTGGCAGAACAAACTATTTTTTGGCATTACTGTGTCTGAAGGATTCTTAGAACAGCGTTCATCTGATTTCTGAACAAGGTAAGCTTACATTTAAAATACTGAGGTTTTAGTTACTGAGTTAATACATGATATAGCTAACTGTCTGGATCAAAAGGATTTTTTTTCAATGTTAAACATTTTCAAAAATGTCCAAGAAAAAAGTTTCTAAAGCACTTTAAAACATGTAGTACACTGGACTAAAGTGCTGTACAGTACATGGGTTAAATACTCAGACTCAATTTAATAAACTCACAAATTCAATAGCTCCATCTTAAAAACAATAATTCCACAAAATATGAAAGTGTAGATTGGTGGAGAACTTGGGGGAGGGGTTGCTCCTGGCTGTATATATAGTTCAGAAATCACATTTTGCTCCATCATAATCAGTGTGTTGTTTTTTTTTTTTAGATGTCTCGAAAGCCATCTGTAGACAAGGTTTCCATTTTTGCAGTTCTTTGCAATTCAAAAGAGGCCATAGTCCAAAATGGCAAAATAGCCACTCCAGCTGCATCAGTCTGGAAAGAGCTGAGTCAGCAGCTAGAAGACAAGATGTCAGCAAAGGCCCTGTACACTTTTGTGAAGCTAAATAGACACAACATCTGGTCAGCTTTGGAAATCAGTGATCAGGAAAGTAATAGTGAAGGAGAGTTAGATTCACATTGCATTTCTCCTGGACAAGAAAACTGTCAAGCTTTTGAACTAGAAGTCCCTTTTGAGGACTGGGTTAAATTTATTCCTGAAAAGGTTGAATACAATGACAAGTTTTCTCCTACCCAAAAAAGGGAATACACAATTTTGAAACCTGGCACTTGGACTCATATCATCAACGATCTTATATGGAAGAAGATCAAAAATACATGTACACTTGTGTTCCGTAGAGCAAAGGTCCATCCAACTGTCACCAATAAATATCTGGACATCAGAGGCGACTGTAAGGAGTGTCATGGCCAGTTAGAAATGTCATGTGACAGACAGCCAGCAATTAATAGTCCAATGGTGCTCCAGTGTTTCATGAGAAATACAGATTTCTCCCTGCACACTGGCCACTCCAAGCGGTTCATGTCTGGAAACCTGCGTGAACAGATCGCTAAAGAGCTGTGTGAGGGCAGAATGGAACCAGCTGTATGGAGGTCAGCGAGGGCAGCAGATCTGATGGATGTTGGAGATCCTGAGCCAAGCCACCTTCCAAATTTGGCCACACTGCGAAAAGCCAAACAAGAGAGAAAAGACTTGGAATTAGGAGATAAGGACCCCATTGCATCTCTGCAATTGCTAAAATATAGTGTTCCTCACAGTGGTAGCATCCGAGATACTGGACTGGACAAGTTTTTCTGTCACTACTGGAGTCAAACACAGATGCATGTTTATAAGACATTGTCAAAAAAATCTCCCCCAACTGTGTGTTTTGATGCAACCGGTTCAGTTGTGAAAAAACTGCTGAGACCAAATGGCAAATCTGGCCATATATTCCTTTATCAAGGTATTCTGAAAGAAAACAATTGCCCCAGTGTCCCAGTGGTGCAAATGCTGTCAGAGAAACATGATGTTAATGCCATCGCAAACTGGTTGACAGAATGGATTCGTGCAGGTGCACCTGTGCCAAAGGAAGCTGTGAGTGACTTTTCTCTGGCAATTCTGGGAGCTCTGGTCAAGGCTTTCACTCCTCATCCTGATCTGAAGTCCTACCTTAATGAATGCTTTCATGTCCTTCTTGGAACCCAGTCTGCCAAACTCCCCCCTTGTTATATCAGGGTTGATGTTGCGCACTGCATCAAGATGATATGCCAGTGGGACTGCCTGAAGAAGAAAACACATTGTGTTAAAGATTTCTTTGTCAGGTCATTAGCAAAACTTCTTCAGTCTCAATGTTTGGACCATGCAAAACAGCTCCTACATGCTATCACTGTTGTGGCCCTCAGTGAGGCAGAAGGTGATGACAGTTCTGGAGCCCCTCTTCCTTCAGAAAGGTGCAAGAAATACTTGAAAGCCCAAATTGCTCAAGACTCCATCATCATTCCAGATGAACAGACGGAGGAAAGTGAGAGAGTGGATTCAGTGGATGAGATCCAGACTGACCTACGACAGTGGGTAACAGAAATATGTGAGGAGAGCAGGTCACTTGCTGCAGCAAACGGGGATAGAGATAATATTCACTTTCTCCCTGAGATTATTCCTCATATAATAAGACTGGCAAGTTACTTGCCACTCTGGACAGGAATAATGGTCCCTCTCTTCCAAAGCACCAGCATCACAGCAAGTTCAGCCACTGTTGAAGCTGAGTTCAAAAACATAAAACATGGCCTTTTCAAACATGACAACTTGCCTCTTCGAGTCGATCGCTTCATTGCTCGTCATCTTTCATTCATCGAGGGAAATATGCGGATTTGTTCTGCAAAAGAAAAGGTCAAAGATGAGGCAACAGTGGGATCACTGAAAGTCACAGATGCCAATTCTGGATCCATGACGACTCACAATGCAGAAGACAAAATAAAAATGGATGCTCACCCGTTTGTGGGATCTGATGCTGCCACAAACATTCTTCCGGCTGATGGGGATGCAGTTGAGAACTGGAGGGGCCTAGCTGTTCCACCCAAAAAAAGGAAGAGGACTTCCTACCTCTCTTCATGTACCGAATGGCTCCATGCAGATGAAACTTTTGGGGCCAAAAGAGTGAAAGTGGGATTATTAAAAAATGGAAACCTCCATCAGCCTATTAGATTAGGGGAATCGACAATCTCTGTGCTCAATACCTGTGCATTTGATGCATTTTTTCAGTGCTTATGTTGTGCCTTCTGTGACAGCTCCACATTTCAAAATGCTGTTCTGAAAGACAGTGAAAACCCAGTCCTGCAGCTGGTGAAAGCCATTGCCACAGATGGTGTGACCCAACAAACCTACAGGAGGAGAGCAGAGCTGCTTAGTGTAATGTTTGAAGCTGTCTCGTTGAGGTCTGCTGCGATCCAAATCGATGCTCAGTGCAATATCTCCGCTGTAATTGCTAAGACAATGAGGAACATCTCAAGTGTTTATTTTACCAAGCACTGCTCCTCACAGCACTGCTACCTCAGCAAAGGGATGACAAGGGAAGTGCCATTTGTTTCTCCTGCCATCTCTGTCCTCAAAGAGTCTGGTATGGCTCATCTTGGCACGGCTGTGGAAGCAGGACTTGGCCTACCTGAGTCTACCTGCCTCAGGCCACTGTCCAATCCATCTCTGTGTCCATCAGAATTCAAAACAGAAGACAGCACCACAGGAAATGAGCTCTGTGCAGGGACAGTTACTCACAGCTACAACATTGGAGATATCGTGTGGATTGATACTGACCTTGCAAACCAAACAGAATTTCCACTGAATGAATTTCCCTCCAACCTGGTTCTCCAAGGAAAGTCGTTCACTTTGAGGGCATTAATTGCTTTCCATGGAAAGATGACCACTGATGGTTTGGGGCATTACACTGCATACTGCAGGAGAGCTCCATGTGTGTGGGAGTGCTATGATGACCTGGGAAATGGAGTGACAGGAGCATCTGAAAAGAAAAAAATACAACCCCATGCTGTGTTATACACAGTATAATGAGTGCTGCCTGCATTTTTCTGTTTTATTTGGCTCATTACAGTTACATGTGTTCAAATGGCTAGTGTGTGTTATCAGTAAGTTCAGTTTTGCACATAAAGTTAAAGTTCTAAATTAAAAATCTTTTAACACTCTTTTCTTTGTCAGTCTGATGCATATTTGCTTTTACACACCCAGTCACCTTCACCCGTAGCCTTGAAAGTACCCGTTCCATTTTTCTGTCAATAATTTTTCTGTATTTGTTTTGTGTTTACCTGGTGGCTTAAGTCAGGGGTCAGCATCCTTTTCATTTCAAAGGGCCCCTTTTCCCCCTGCTGCTACAAAACCTGTCTAGAGCCTAAAAAAAGAAAGAGCCTATAAATATCTAGAAAATGAGTTGTTGTATCGTGTAAGCTATGGAAATGTAAATAAAAATGCTTATTTTTAGATTTGATAAGACAATGAATCATCAAAGCTTTATAACGGAAAAAAGTATTTGTTAAAATGAAGCCAGCTACGTGAGTCCTTTCCATAATAATTGAAAATTAGGAAAGATGGGCAACCAACTTGAAAATTACAGTAAACAGATTTGAACCTAAGAAACATTAAATCACTTTTAAAAGCCTTGTACATTCAGTGAATAGTCAATGCAGATATTTCATTAAAAAAAAAAACTGTTAACAGAACCCTTTCTTGTTGTCTTTATAATAAAAAAATGACTTACTTGGTCTTATAAGAGCCACAGTGGAGGGGCCGGAGAGCCACATGTTGCTTTAGAGCCGCAGGTTGAAGATCCCTCGCCTGGGTGCTGTGGAATATTCAGTTTTCTACACGTAGGTAACAACCTATCAAAGCAAACACTTCATTTTTTCTGAGACAGCTACATTAATAATAATGAACATATATAATTCAAAACAAAATCATAGAGGCCAACTGGGTATGTAAAAAATAATAATAATTTAGGTATACGTGAATCACTTCACATGAAACTCAGTTTTGCCACAGAAAAAATAAAAACTTTAGCCTACCTTGTGTACGTTTCTGCACTAGTAACAAAAGAAATATCAACCTTTCCGCTGAATAAATTGTGTTCCTAAAGTGTAAACTAATAAAAGTTAATATGCAGCAAGCCTAGAAAAAGTGCAAAACTCCACAGCTGCTGAAACTCACTGCCACAGACACTGGTGTTATACAGCGTAGGCCGTGATAATTAAAATCATTATATCTCAGATACTGTAGCAGCACAAATGCTAATTTTACCTGCACAAATCAGCACAAACGTAGCACTAAAAAAGTAGACCATTTTGGTTTGTTTTGGAGCAGTTTGGGGGGATGGTGACCTTTGAATGACCTATAAAATAAAGTTTAATATCTCGGAAACCGTAGCAGCACAAACGCTAATTTTACCTGCACAAATCAGCACAAACGTAGCACTAAAAAAGTAGACCATTTTGGTTTGTTTTGGAGCAGTCTGGGGGGATGGTGACCTTTGAATGACCTATAAAATAAAGTTTAATATCTCAAAAACTGTAGCAGCACAAACGCTAATTTTACCTGCACAAATCTGCACAAACGTAGCACTAAAAAAGTAGATCATTTTGGCCCGTTTTGGAGCAGTCTGGGGGGATGGTGATGTCATCAGCAAAAAATATAACTTTTAATATCTCAGATACTGTAGCAGCACAAACGCTAATTTTACCTGCACAAATCAGCACAAACGTAGCACTAAAAAAGTAGACCATTTTGGTTTGTTTTGGAGCAGTCTGGGGGGATGGTGACCTTTGAATGACCTATAAAATAAAGTTTAATATCTCGGAAACCGTAGCAGCACAAACGCTAATTTTACCTGCACAAATCTGCACAAACGTAGCACTAACCGCTCCGCCTATTTGCCTTTACGTTTCAAGTGGGTGGGGGGTCAGCTTCACTCTGCTCCGAAAGGCCCAGTGGTGCAGGAGACTTTCAATGACCTGAGGAGTATAATAAATAAGCTTTTATTACTTTGTAAACATGATAAAGTTTTGGAATACAAAGGTTAATAAAGATTTTTTTTACTTGCGTATATTCAGTATTCGGTCATGAGGATATGCCTGGAATGTCGATCTAAAGCAGTACTTACTGAATGTGTAGGGAACAACTAATGTTCTGCCCCAGCTTTAACGTTAACCTTATGCAGTACTTTTTTCTTTTTTTAATTAACTGGATTACATACCTCTCCAACAAGCCAGCTGTGTGGTCTAAGGGTCAGGAACTCACTGTGATGTATGACAAAGTTGTTACCTCTAATCTGAGATGGGACCACAGAAACAACAACTTCCGTTTACTGTTGTTTCCACAAATATGCGACCTGTGTCGCATATTTGTGGACAACACATTTGAAGACAATAGTAACTAAATTCAAATAATTCTTCTTATGAGAACATTCATTGTAATCGATTACAACGGTTTTAAATCTAATTTTTAAAAGTATTTTTGTACCTGACGCAACAACACGAAAACATCTCCAAATTTGACATAGATTTTAATGTAATTTATTTGAGATGTTAAACTACATTAAGAAATTAAAAATTGAGTCAGTTACTGTTGTTTTTGTAATATTAAGCCCAGTAACATGTAAAAGTTACATTTATTGTTGGACTGACATTTGTCATTTTTCTGTGGTCTGTACTTTTCATTCATCAACACATACATATAATAAAATCTAATATATAATTACAAAAATATGTACAAACAAACTTGGTTTTTCAAACAGATGACATAGTTATTGAATTGATTGTGAATGAGTTTGTTTGTGAAACATCACCTGTGATGCAGTGTCCTTTGTCAGACCGGTTGTTTTTCTCACAAGGTGCTCTGTCCTTTCCAGTGTAGATGGAGAATCCTCTGGCCCCTTGATTTGTGGTTTGAATTTAAACGAAAATATTTGTTACTGCTGTGATCATTTTAATTTTTTTATTAAGGAAAAAATTGCATTACCTTTTGCATGAATTACACGTTTTTAATGTTGATATATTTCACATAATACTCACTAAGTGCGGTGATTACAAAATCATAACAAATGAAGAAGAACAACATAGCCTGAATGTATTTAATGACTGCTAATTTTTATTGCACAATTTGAAAAGGGTTATTCTATGCATCAAAGATGCTCTAATTCTTAAGTTTCACTTATTATTTCATAATAATTACTTATTCATGCTTATTGTTATAATTGTTTTTCTAACACTAAAGATGACAATTATACTTTAGAAATGGGTATACTCGCTGTCCTCCTGACATCAGAGAGTGGCTCCAAAAGGATCTCTTTGAAGGCCCTTTCCATTTCCTTCACGGTTGGATCATCGTTTTTTACCAGGTGTATTTCAAATGGAGGACTTGTGCGGTTCTTATGTTCAAAGTACTTTTTGATTGTGGTGACTACAACATCAGCACAAATTGAGACTGGAAAGTTGAATATTCCAGAGCTCACTGCTGGAATGGCAACAAAGGAAAATTTGTGCTCCTCTGCACATGTCATGACGTTCAAAATACCTTTAGTCAAAAGTTTCTTTGCATGGGATATCATGTGCACTGTTGGGTCATTCTGCAGACACGGGCCTACCAAATGAATCAGCTTCATGCAAGGTAGTTTGCCTGCTGTGGTAACTGCAACTTGTCCAGCCTTTTAATTTGCCATTTTTGGCAATGAAGAGATCACTCTCTGCTTGGATAGTATGTCCTCCAGTAGCAGACAGTGCCTTTGCAAGTCCACCCATGTGAGAGAGACTTTCATTAGCTGCATTAACAATTGCATCCACTTTGAAGGCACATAAATCTCTTTTCCGTACTGTGACCGATGCTTTATTAGCCATGTATGTTGCTATTTTTTGGCAAACGGCTATTTGTTCCTGGCTCTCATCCTACAAAGATAGACACATGTCAATTTTCAGAGTCATTTATGACAATAACACACAGAACATAAATGTAGACATTAAAAACATTTCTAAAAATACCTGGTTTTGACAAGCATCATATTGTTTGTGCTGTTCCTGTTTAAAGGTTTGAACAGTGTTCTTCCCTTTTACCTGTTAACAGAACATTTTTGAATGACTTTATATAATAGAATATATTATACAAAAGAATATGGTCATGAATGAGACAAACGTGTTCTGATTTGAGATGTATGTAACGAGTGAGCATCTGTCCTGCTGTTGGTGTACCATACAGGAACTGATATGACTGTGTATGAGTGCCTAGTCCCCTTAAAGGATTCTGTCCAACATTACATCCCAAGTAAACAGAAGAACTATGAGATAAAAACATTGTCAGTATGTGATGCCCGGTCCAGCTGTACAGAGAACATGCTAGTGTAGATTGCTAAATACAGTAGGTCTCCAAAAGACAATGATCACCCTTGAAAGCTTGTTTAATTCATATGCCCTTGGCCTACAACTGCTGAAAACAAAGCTGTACATGGTGTGACCAGCAAAAAGCAAAAAACCTGAGCTTCCTCCTGCACTTATGTCACCTATGGACATGCATTTTTTGGCATTAAAGTGGGGGTTCACTAAGGCCCATGCCTAGGTGTAAAAAAATGTCAAAACACATAAAGATTTCAGGTAATCAGTTGGAATACAGTTTGATAAAACATTGAAACATGGAGACGGATGATAATTTATAATTCCATCCATCCATTCGCTTCCGCTTATCCTTTTCAGGGTTGTGGGGGGTGCTGGAGCCAATCCCAGCTGTCATAGGGCGAGAGGCAGGGTACACCCTGGACAGGTCGCCAGTCTGTCGCAGGGCTAACACACAAAGACAGACAACCATTCACACTCACATTCATTCACACATTCACACCTAGTGGCAATTTGGATTATCCAATTAACCTATCCCCACAAACTGCATGTCTTTGGACGGTGGGAGGAAGCCGGAGTACCCGGAGGGAACCCACGCAAACACGGGGAGAACATGCAAACTCCACACAGAAAGACCCCGGCCTGATGGTGGAATTGAACTCAGGACCTTCTTGCTTTGCGGCAAATTTATAATTGATGCTTTATAAATAGTCAAAGCAGACGCTTTACCCCAGAGGACCAAAGGAGTATGGCAATCGGGAGGACATCACAAGGTTTAATTATTGAAAATAATGGGAACATGATGACTTACCTCAGTTTTCTTTTTCTTCAGTGGCAGTTCTGTCACTAACGGTGACACGTACACACCTTTTCGTTTAAGGCGTTTGTCTTTCCATTTCCACGCGAAAAGACTGTTGATTACACATACATACTTTTAATGCTTACTTATTTTATTATCTCTTAATTCTATAGTCATAGCCAAATGTTTTCACTTTTTCTTAGTTTCTTGTTCTAGTTGTATAAAACACAATTTTCATTATTAGAAAGTTATTCATACCTTTTTGTCTTGATTTTTTCATGTCTGCATATTCAAGCAGGAGGGCATCGTGCATTTTTTGACAAATTTCCACAAAGTCATCAAGCCTTGTCAGTCTCCTTCTCTGGATACAGATTTTTTTCAAATCCCACTGGCTTTTCTCCATGATTCCTTGGGTTCTGTTGTCTTGTGTAAAATTCTTAAATGCAATAGTACATTGTTTAAGTCAGTATCTATGTATTGTAAATTTATATACAATTTATGTTTCTTTTTCACTTATTCTTCTCGCTATGATACCTGGTTCTTGGATTGCTGAATGTCACCATAGAGTTTACTGAGCTGCTGGTAAGCAGGACCAGTACCATGATGTCCAAGATCCCCTAAGGAGAATACAAGTAATTCAAAAACATAATTAAAATGGATAATTCAACATTTAGCACATTTACATCAATTTAAGATAGTAATACATCATTGATGACCACAAAGTTGCATGTGGTAGAAGGTGATTTACCAGACCGGCAATAAATTTGGGTGCATGAAAAATGTTTCTTTCGCCCTCACAGTCCAGTGTTGCATTGTCAACAATTGTCTGGAAATGGGTCTTCAAGGGGGCATTCTGAACATCAGTCTGTAAAACAGATATATATCTGTATTCAGCAAGTTATCAAACCATAGAAAAATTAATTATATAAAATGTCATTGTGGTTTAAAATACATATTTTTAAAATAATGTGAATTCGTTAATTCATTTGGGTCAGACACAAGTAAAAATGTTATTAATATGGTTACTTAAAAAATAAATCTTAGCTAACCTTGTAATCTTCAGCAATCACAGTCTTTTCATCCAAATCCAGGGTCCCCCGTTTTTGCATAAGGATTTTCAAGTTGTTGTAGTGTTTTGTTACGTTCCTTCCACTACAAGGACTGCAAAACACTATTGCTGCACTATGGACAACATCATCCATGTCTTTTAAGTAGTGCTGTCAATAGATTAAAAAAAATTAACTAACTAATCTCACAATTTTCTGTTATTAATTGCGATTAATCTCAATTACTTTATTAATAGCCTGGCTCCAATTACATTTTTTTTTATTCTTTATATTTTAAGTAATTATCGTTGTTCACCGAAGTCCAGTGGTCTCCGGTGAGAGCGACATTCCTTACTTGCACAAGCTTGCTGGACTGCTGAGCCCTCTGGTCCCCATACAAAGTGTGCAGTCTCGACACAATGGTTCCTCTCGAGGGCAGATTGTAACACTCATCTCCTGATGCAGCACGAATGACTTCTCTCAGTCCATCATCTTCTACTATGCTAACTGGTCGGCAGTTTTTAGCTATCCAAACAACCAAGGAATTGGTTACCTTTTCTCTCACATTTTTTGTTATTCGTCCACAAGCACCATACTCCTGAAGCGTAGACTGGCGAGGTCCCGTAGAGGTGGATTCAGTTGGGTGTTTTGCTCTCAGGTGATACGCCAGTGATGAACTGCTTCTGTGGTACTTGAATTCAGCGTTGCAAATTGTGCATCTTACTCTCGTTTTGTCCAACAAGCCATCAGGCAACTTCTTAAAGAGAAACTTTCCACCCAAAAGTCCGCCCTCGTCCATGCTTGCGTGTGTTAGCTAGTGTTAGCTAGATAGTAGCATGGTGTCACTTCTTCTTCTAATCATTTCTTTACATTACAAATCTTGTATTCTTTTTTAATTATTGATATAAATGTTTTTTACGAAGGTCCTTGGCATTTTTCATGACATGGCTCAAACATCGATGAAGAATGGGAATGTTGAATTGCTGTGCTGAATGCTGGCCACTCAGTAAGACATAGTACTTCTGCAGCAGATCCTCTAGACTTGTTCTGCAGAATGTCATGGAAATGGATCGGAGGAGTACCAGGGATCCATCACACATGAACATGACAGGCCTGTTGTAGGCCCGATTACCAAATGCTCTGACCAGATCAGTCTGAAAGGCCTGCAAGAAGTATGTCACAGAGGCTGTAGTGTGGTCACATGTGACATATGTAGCAACTGGAAGAGGAGAAGCACCTTTGGATGGGTTTCTGACAACCAACTCATACACATAGTATGGTGGCGTTCCAGCACTTTCTTTTCTTATTATACTTCCAGTGGCATCAAAGTACACAATGTCTTCTTTGCATCTTTGATGGAAAACTGACCAGGTTTTCTTAGACCACAGCATTACGCCCTTTGGATGCATCAGAATCTTCTGCAGTACGTCCTTTTCAGTGTCCTGATACTGTTGAATTATCTTTTGTAAGCTAATCAACTCGTTGGGATCTGCTCTACTGGCTTTTCTTTCAGACCATGTAATGTTTTTCAAGATTTCTTTTGTTGGAGCATCATCCCTGTTGCCAGATTGGATCACCTTTTGTGGCACTTTCTGTAAAGACTACAAGCTCCTTGGTAATTTGTTTTTGAGGAGTTCTCCAGCACTTTGACGTGATTGTGCACGCACAGGCCGCCTTTTCAGCGCTTTGTTATTATGGCAGACCTCACCTCCTTTGAAAACGACTTCTGCTTTCAGTGTCTCTTTGTCATAAACCACCACAGCCACAGTGACAGGGCAGTCCTGAAATCTGCAGTACCCCATAAACCTGAAAACCGGTGCCTTTGATCTTGAAGAGAGTTTTTTCACACTGTCTCCGAAATCCAAAACTGCAGTACGGATTAAGGGTTCTGACTCCACTGGCAATTATATTTGTCCACTTGCAGTCCTTTAAATAGTCTTCCTGACTGATGTTGCCGTAACTCCTTCCATTTATTCTCATTTATGAAGAAGAAACTTTTCTGCTGTGGCAAACCAGATGTGAAAAATATTTCTTCTGAACTGCTACTGTCTGTGTTGACCTTAGCTGATTCATCTGATTCATTCCTCTGCAACATTCAGATATACATTAAAAAAAAAATATATATATATATATATAAACACTTTCAATGTTTGTCACTACAGTGTCTCTATGAAAATCCTTTTTCTATGCCAACAACATAACAGGTAGCATTTAGATTTTTGGACATACACGCGCTAACTAACACAGCCCTTGTTAACGTTTATTTGCTAAGAAACTATCTCTAAGTTCTAAATTGTAAAATTCACAGTGCAAATTACTGTAATTAACACTATAGTTAAAAAACACAAGCACTAATTCACTGTGTAATACACATTCCCTAATTGATTTATTAATATTAATAATGTTATACTATGTTACATATACATTTTGAGTGGCTCCTAAACCACAAAAACAAGCTGTTAAAGACCGTTGCTCCGAACGGACTTTACAATCATTATCACAATCACCATGACTTGAAAGAGTCATTGTGTCAAGCCAATGCAAATCGTTGCTTAAAAGAGAATTTATGACCTTATGTGACAAAAACACTTTTGTAAGATGAGTTATTTATCATGGTGAACAGTGTTACTTATTATGGTTGTTTTACAAGTAATGCAACCAAACATTGATTTTGTTTTAACGTATTTGTTCGTACTAGAAAATGTTACGTATTTTTCAATTATCTCAATGTGTTATCACTTCTTTTTCTTAATGAATATATATATTTAAGAAAAGATACAACATCAAAAGTCAAACGACTGAACAGTTTTCACTACGCTTAAATGGAGGGTGTTACTTTTAAATGTACGCCTAAGAGTACAAAATCTAATCTTAGGTATATGTTATATTTCTATATATACTAACCAATGGAGAGCATATATCAATATTATTGAAGTTTTCAAATTCTAAAAATTATGATTTTAGACACATTTCTGGACAAAGACTATATACAAAGCGCAAACAATCTAAAACAATTTTCTCTAATTAGACTGAGGAAAATAACTGGCATTAAAAGGCTGGAATGTTCTCGTTTCTTGTTAATAGTCCAATTTTAGTGTTAATTACTCACCTTTCCATTTTATTGTTGGTGGGTAAACCGAAAATTTTTGTCCACGTAGGCCTCGAAGAAAAGTTCAGTGTACTAATAATAATTATGTAATGACAGCGTAACCACATATAACCGTTTCCTGTCGCAATGAAAGCTACTGTGAGATTATTCTATTATCTTGTGCCACGTTATACCTCTAATTAAAGATTGTGAAACTATTATGTAGTTTTAGTTTGCATTATTCTCCTGAATTAGAAGAAGGTGATAACTATTACATTTGTGAAACTGGTTTGTATTACATTGGACTGCTGATTTATTGTGAATGAATGATATTGTTTTATGATGCATTATACTGCTGAGTTATAAGAAATACTGTTTTCAGAGAGTCAGGACCTTGTTTTCTGATAATAGAGGAGACGGAGAGCACATTCCACGGAAGCTTCACTCCCACCGTTGTTGAAGGCAGACGAAATAGGGAGCCAAGGCCATAAGTTAGGCTCGTTTTTGATTAGAGAGTCCCAAACATGATAGCTTGAACCAAGTTTGAATAATTAAGAGACCAATTGAGGAGATACGTGAGGGAGGCGTAGTAGGGAAAGGTGTTTGTTTTGTCTCATGTCTCAGAGGGTGTTGTCTCATTCCCTGGGCCAGAGGACGGCTAGAGAGGGTCAGAGCGAGGGCAGTGGACCTGGGAATGGTGACCCGGGCCCATCATGCCATTGATGGACATGGAGGCAGCTGAGTGGGCCGAGGAGTGACACAGCGCAACGTATGGTGACCTCTTGTGGTCAAGAGTTCAAGAGAGGGAGTGTGGAGATCAGGGAAATATTTTACTGCTACTATTCATAACCATCATTACCATTACATTAATTATAATTTCATCAAAGCATTCATTCAATAGATTACACATGTTCTTAGTTAAGGTTATTACACCTATCACAGAGAGCTTCTGTCTGGTAAAAGGTCAGAAGCGTCAATGGGCGGGGTGAGGCCGAGTGCATTTTGAGGTTGAGACACACACACACACACACACACACACACACACACACACACACACACACACACACGGGTCTATGTGGTATGGAGGGACTATCCTACGTCAATCCGCCCGGTGGTGGTTTAAGTGGACTACCCTTTTCAAAGGACTTGGAGCCAAGGGAGCGAGGTTAAAGTGTTCGAAAAAATCTGAAAAAAATTTGGGTCACTTCAGACCTCATACACTCCTTATAGAAGTCTAGATACACTGATACACATCAACCAGACTCTATTGTGTTTTCTGGAGACATTGTCCACTTGACAACAATGTGTTTTATGAGGTCCAAAAAAAATAATATTGGGTCTTTAAAGGGACAATGATGTAATATTTAAATAGCTCATCATTACCATGAATACACATCTGACAGGACACAGGATTACTGGAACATCATTTTATTAGTGTTCTTGGATCTGAACATTAATTTTAACCATAAATAAAAAAGAAATCTATGGACAAAAATGCCCACGCTTCCCACAGAAATATAAAAATATAGAAAACAGAAAAATTAATAACATTTAAAATGAATTTTAATAGTCTAAAGGTAAATATTAAGGGGAGAAAATATGCATTTATAATTTTTTATTTTAAATATAACCTGTCAAAAAAAACCCTAAATAAATTAAATGTAAAAATTATGAAATACAAACTACTTCTGTAATTGACAAGAACTTTTTTTTTTCTTTAAACAGAACATCAGTGTTAACAACAATTGGCAATCTGACCAAGATGTAAAACCACATCTGGCTAAACAGTTATTTTAGTTCATTTTTGTCTGCCTTTTTGCAGTTAATCCTCTGTTTCTTACAAAATCTCTTATGTTTTGAACTGTTCTTCCTGCCAACACCAGATCTTCTACCAATTTGCAATGACTGCATTCATTTTTGGTGGCTAGTTTCCCTTCGTTTATGTGGTCTTTAAAATGCCTCATCACTGCAGCAACCTCAGCCTTGGACCACATGTTTTTGGGAGCTCTTCGGGAATTGTGGGATTGAGCAGCATTTTTCTCTGGAAGATATATAAAGTAGTAGTAGTTAAAACAAACAAAAAACCAAACAAAAAAACCAAAAAAACATTTGCTTGTTAAAAGAATGGATGCTACCCTGTACTAACTTCTGAAATGTGTTGCTACCATCAATATCAAGACGAGCTAAAATTCTCTTTGAAAATTTATCAAATTTCTAAAATGAGACAACATTTAGCGTTCCACTGTGAATAAAAGACTGAATAAAAAAATGAATAAAAGTCTCTTGATGCATGCTCAATCATCCAGGTAAGTAAATCCCAAAACGTTGATTCTGTTAATCTGGACGTAGCGTTTTCAGTGGGAGAAACATTTTGTCACTCATCCAAGTGACTTTTTGCCACCACTCTGCAGTTTGCCATATGTTGCAAAGTGATGAAACAATAATAAGCTTAGAGAACCAACTGCACCCCTTACCTTCAGAGGGAGCAGCAGTCTCACTTGCTGCAGGCATTGTGAGTGGTCCTTCATCTGCTGATTACACAATTTGATTAAGTTTTAATATTTGTAACAAACATTTTATCCACAGAAACGAAGCTAGTGGTAACTTACCACAATCTACAGTGTCTTGGAGCTGCGCTGTGTTTGTGGAATCAGCTACTGCATGTACAGGCTCACTGGTGCCACACGCCGACATTGTGAGTGCTGTGTCATCATCATCTGATTCACTCTCACTGTCCTTTGTTTCAGCATCACTTAATGCAATTTCATCTGAGAAATTGTGGGGGGGAAAAACCAAACACAACCCCCCCCCAAAAACCTCACATTAACAACGAGATATGACAAAATACAGAACAAATACTGGAAATTATAGTACATAGTTTTACTATTTAAGGCCACCACTCTGCAGTTTGCCAAATGTTGCAAAGTGATGAAACAATAGACTTTAAGAACCTTAAATCATGGACATTTAACAGAATGGTCTGTGCTTTTAGGTTTTAATTCTGTTGATAAAGCATAATATTCAACTACTGCCCTAATATTTGCTCCTTTCAATACAAACCTTCTATTTTGATCTCATCCAGTGATTTCCCCTGGATCTGGGAAAGATGTCCTTTTTCCAGTGTTAAAAGCAGTTTGGAAATCTTGGCCAGCTGTGTTGTGGGAACTTGTAATCTGTAGAATTCGCGGTGAACGCGGATATCATGACCCAGGAAATCTGCAACCTGATCAAGTTCGTTGTTTTTCAAATTACGGACTTGTGAGAGTGGGGCAACATGTTTTCTGAGCTGTGTCGATCTTAGATACTCAGGCTGCTTTGCTCCACACTGGTGTGCATGAACATGCAAGGAGTCCATTCCTCTGTAATGACTCATTGATCGGGGTCTTGCAAAGAGGTAGATATTAGTGGCACAAATACCACAGTCAGGCCTCCTACTAACCAGTAGTGACAGAGCATCCAGCATGCTTGGTGTTAGCAGAACTGGAACATTTCTGTCCCTTTTTCCCATTATTTCTATTCTACAGAAATAGTTACAGAGTCTCTGTTCCATTTCTGAGAGCCCCATGGCAACATCTGTGTGGAGTGCCGTTTTGTCTCTTTCAAGAAAACTTTTGAGGCGCATCTTTGAAACCTCTCCAGAACGTCTTCGGTTGAACACAATGATTTGTGAGAGTGTAACTTGTGCAAGTTGGGCATAATTCTGAGCTGTGGCTTTGTTCTCCAAGCTGCAAAAGGCACTTTCTGCAGATTTTTGAAGGTAGTGATGGAGAATCCGAACATCTTCTGTAAAGGGCAATGTTGATGGCTTGTTAAACTTTGCCTCACTCAATGTGTTCAAGGCACGATGAGACACCATCTCGGACCATTTGGAGACATACAACTTCTTGAACGCATCAGTGGACTTGATTAGGGCTTCATCCTCTGTCATGAGGGCACGACAATGGATAATGTCAGACATTTTATGCAGTGTATGTCCCAGTTTCAGCACAAGGCTTGGAGTTTTGTATGACAGTGTCTCTTCATCAAAACTTGAAACTTTCTTTACTGCTTGCACAACTCTCTGGAAATTAGCAGGCTTAATAGCTTCTTCCATGTTATGCACTGAGGATTCTGTGCGCAGACACAACAACAAACGTCCCGCTTCACGAAGCTTCTGTCGTATATAATCATACTTTGTAGGGTCTTGTCCATGTTTATTGTAGAGGGACTGGGCAAACTGAATAACAGTAAAGTCATTTCGCACAGCTGAGGCAATCTCATCTTGTTTCATAACAGCAAGAACCTTCCAGACTCCACTTGACACCTGCGGATAACACTGAGACTCCAGAGTTAAAGCCAGGCCGAGTACTTTGGTTCTTCCAGGTTTTTTAT
Source organism: Aulonocara stuartgranti (assembly GCF_965226115.1). NCBI lineage: Eukaryota > Metazoa > Chordata > Actinopteri > Cichliformes > Cichlidae > Aulonocara > Aulonocara stuartgranti. Next base: position 4,368,534 of record NC_138957.1, on the reverse strand, counting down.
CCGTGTCATCTTTTGGTTTGTTAGGACATCTGCGGACATGTCTCCAAAGATCCTTGCGAACATACATCCCTTGACAATAAAAGCAATGAGCAAACTTTCCCTCTACTGCTTTAATCTTGGGTCTTCTCTTCACTTTCAGTGGTCCCACTCCACCATGCAAAACTGCAGCATTATGCTTAAAATTTCCCTTATTTCTCAATTTCTCTAACAGACTTTTACGCTCGTTTGAGTCTCTAGGCAGGGAAAATGCATGCACAACATCAGGAGCTGTTTTGTGCGTTTTCAGGTGGCGGGAAATTTTAGCTTGTGGTTTGCCACAAAAATAGCAGTAATTTCTTTTACTTAAAGTCATTTTTTCTGATTCAGTTTCGCAAAGCTCACTTTATCTTGTGGCTTGTCCTTTGTCAAGTTGTGGATTAAATTCGTTGAATCTGATTGTTCATGCGCTTTGGAGATGTCATCTTGGCATAGCAGACCTTTTGATGTGCTTGGCAATAATGAGATGTCTTCATCTGAATCTTCATCATATGACTCTGAATCTGGCACATATTCTTCTTCTGATATGCTGTGGTTGCCATCATCATCGCTTGATATTTGACATCCTCCCCTGAATATTCAGAAATTTCTTCTTTCTGGAATGTAAGAATAAAAGTTATTTTAATTGATCAATACTTTAGACAGGTAAAAAATAAACTGAAAAAAGTCAAGCCAAATATGAATGGGATACACACCTGTGTTGACTGGTGGCAATTCTCATTTGCCAATTTTGCAAGGCAGGATTTGTGCCAGACCCCTAAACAAACTGAAACACATTTTAATAGACTTAATTTAGCTTTGCAGTTCTATTTAAGTGAAGTAGTTTTTTGTCAAAGCATTACAGTAATGTCAAATGCTGAAAAAAAAAAACCCAAACTGTTCACACTTAAGGATATTTTAATGACTACACATACACTGCTAATCCCCCCCCCCCCCCCCCCCAAAAAAAAGGACATCCCAGATGTGAATGAATGAATGAATTATTCTTATTAAATACTTTGTTCTTTAGGTAGTTGAATGGCATGAAAGTGTGTAGTTGAATGTGTGTGGCCTCCAGATGCCTGTATGACTTCCCTACAATGCCTGGGCATGCTCGGGATGAGGTGGCGGACGGTCTCCTGAAGGATCTCCTCCAAGACCTGGACTAAAGCATCTGCCAACCCCTGGACAGTTTGTGGTGGATGGAGTGAGACATGATGTCCCAGATGTGCTCAATTGGATTCAGGTCTGGGGAACAGGCGGGCCAGTCCATAGCATCAATGCCTTTGTCATGGAGGAACTGCTGACATACTCCAGCCACATGAGGTCCAGTGTCGTCTCGCATTAGGTGGACCCCAGGGCCAAACGCACCAGCATGTGGTCTCACAAAGGGTCCGAGGATCTCATCTTGTTACCCAATGACAGTCAGGCTCTCTGGCAGGCACAGAAATGCCACCCCAAACCATTACACACACAATATGATCATGCTGGAGGATGTTGCAGGCAGCAGAACGTTCCCCACGGCATCTCCAGACTGTCACGTGCTCAGTTTGAACCTCCTTTCAGCTGTGAGGAGTAGGGCTGGGCCATATTATACCGTTCACGGTATAATATGGGAAATGAAATATCGCGATAGAATGGGAGTAAAACGCGCATACGCAGTGCCTTTGTTTTCATATGCACATGGCCGCTTGTTGAGTGAAACAGATGAACCAGAATTGGTTTGTAAAAATGGTGCAACTTCAGTGATGTGGAACTGGTTTGGTGTTTGTCTGTCAGATACACGACAAAGCACATTTTTTTGCAGAACATGCAAGCGGCCGTTGTTATTGTCGTATTTGTCGGACTAAGATGCTCTTAAATCTGGGAGTAATCTGGGTCCTAAACTCCGTATTCTTCAGGTCAAACAACACTGCAGCATCACTGAGAGTTAAAAACTTTCTCAATTCTTTCATCTTTAATAAAACGATCAGCATTGCTACTTTACCAGGTGTAACTTCTCGAGAGCAGTGATGTTTTGGGGCTGTCGCCGAGCAACACGGACTTTCAACTCCCGCCACAGATTTTCTATGGGGTTGAGGTCTGGAGACTGGCTAGGCCACTCCAGGACTTTCAAATGCTTCTTACGGAGCCACTCCTTTGTTGCCCGGGCGGTGTGTTTTGGATCATTGTCATGTTGGAAGACCCAGCCTCGTTTCATCTTCAAAGTTCTCACTGATGGAAGGAGGTTTTGGCTCAAAATCTCACGATACATGGCCCCATTCATTCTGTCCTTAACACGGATCAGTCGTCCTGTCCCCTTGGCAGAAAAACAGCCCCATAGCATGATGTTTCCACCCCCATGCTTCACAGTAGGTATGGTGTTCTTGGGATGCGACTCAGTATTCTTCTTCCTCCAAACACGACGAGTTGAGTTTATACCAAAAAGTTCTACTTTGGTTTCATCTGACCACATGACATTCTCCCAATCCTCTGCTGTATCATCCATGTGCTCTCTGGCAAACTTCAGACGGGCCTGGACATGCACTGGCTTCAGCAGCGGAACACGTCTGGCACTGCGGGATTTGATTCCCTGCCGTTGTAGTGTGTTACTGATGGTGACCTTTGTTACTTTGGTCCCAGCTCTCTGCAGGTCATTCACCAGGTCCCCCCGTGTGGTTCTGGGATCTTTGCTCACCGTTCTCATGATCATTTTGACCCCACGGGATGAGATCTTGCGTGGAGCCCCAGATCGAGGGAGATTATCAGTGGTCTTGTATGTCTTCCATTTTCTGATGATTGCTCCCACAGTTGATTTTTTCACACCAAGCTGCTTGCCTATTGTAGATTCACTCTTCCCAGTCTGGTGCAGGTCTACAATACTTTTCCTGGTGTCCTTCGAAAGCTCTTTGGCCTTGGCCACGGCGGAGTTTGGAGTCTGACTGTTTGAGGCTGTGGACAGGTGTCTTTTATACAGATGATGAGTTCAAACAGGTGCCATTCATACAGGTAACGAGTGGGGGACAGAAAAGCTTCTTACAGAAGACGTTACAGGTCTGTGAGAGCCAGAGATTTTCCTTGTTTGAGGTGGCCAAATACTTATTTTCCACCCTAATTTACGAATAAATTCTTTACAAATCCTACCATGTGAATTCATGGATTTTTTTTTTTCACATTCTGTCTCTCACAGTTGAAGTGTACCTCTGGTGCAAATTACTGACCTCTGTCATCATTTTAAGTGGGGGAACTTGCACAATCGGTGGCTGACTAAATACTTTTTTGCCCCACTGTATGTTAGCATAACATAAACAGTGAAGCTGGAGGACAAACACTAACACTTTTCCACTTATAAAAGTTAACGTTAAAGTTCCTGATAGTTAGAGACGAACGCAATCGCATGGCAGGATGCTGTAAACGGACCAAACTTCAGTCAGGAGAACAACTGAGATAATCCATCCACAATACGAGGTTAGTCATTAATATACTGCAGCAACATGGGAATAGAGCAGCTGCCAGAGAATTCAACATTAATGAATCAATGGTACAGAAGTGGAGGAAGCAAGAAGAATGAGTTTAATAAAGTTTGATTTATCTGACTGCTTTGTTTCGCTTAATGTGCCTTATAATCCCGTGCACCTTATGGTCCAAAAAATACGTACTGCACACTGCAGTTTAATGTTGCAAAGCACCTCTTTTTAACTTCAGTGGATATTATACATGGTTATGCTCAGGATATGTCAGCCCATTTCTACTGGAAATGCCTTTTGGTTAAACTTTCAGCAAGGAATTTGCATTTGCACTGTTACATTTGTATAAAGCTTTAATGTACATAAAAACCAGCTTCTTGTTTAAGTGAAAATAAATGGAAGGTTGTCTTTTTGCGCTATTAATGTTGTGGAGTTGTATTTTGTCTCGCATCAAATATATCGTCAGTTATATCATTATTGCAAATTTTCAAATATATATCGTGATAAATATTTTTGGCCATATCGCCCTGCTCTAGTGAGGAGCATAGGGTGCCAGTGCCGAAGTTTCCAAACTTTGTGTTTTCTGGCAAATGCCAAACATCCTGCATGGTGTTGGGCTGCAAGCTCAATCCCCACCTGTGGACGCTGGACCCTCAAGCCACCCTCATGAAGTCAGTTTCTGACCATTTGAGCAGACAGATGCACATTTGTGGCCTGTTTGAGGTCATTTTGCAGGGCTCCTCTTGTTCCTCCTTGTACAAAGGTGGAGGTAGCGGTCCTGCTGCTGGGTTGTTGCCCTCCTATGGCCTACTCCACATCCAGGTAGCACCTCCATGCTCTGGACACTACACTAACAGGCACAGCAAACCTTCTTGCCACAGCTCACATTGATGTGCTACGCTAGATGAGCTGCACTACCTGAGCCACTTGTGTGGGTTGTAGACTGTCTCATGCTACCACTAAAATGAAATCACCGCCAGCATTCAAAAGTGACCAATGAGGTAATACTACATTTCTTTAATTAGACGTGACCACCCACTGATTAAAAAGGGAGCAGTGTTCATTTCAGCTATCTTAATTTTACTATATACTGTACCTATTCACTAAATGTGAATAGGTACACATTTAGTGGGGCGATCGTGGCTCAAGAGTTGGGAGTTCGCCTTGTAATCGGAAGGTTGCTGGTTCGAGCCCCGGCTTGGACAGTCGCAGTCGTTGTGTCCTTGGGCAAGACACTTCACCCGTTGCCTACTGGTGGTGGTCAGAGGGTCTGGTGGCGCCAGTGTCCGGCAGCCTCGCCTCTGTCAGTGCGCCCCAGGGTGGCTGTGGCTACAATGTAGCTTGCCATCACCAGTGTGTGAATGTGTGTGTGAATGGGTGGATGACTGGATATGTAAAGCGCTTTGGGGTCCTTAGGGACTAGTAAAGCGCTATATAAATACAGGCCATTTACCAAATGTCTCACCTTTGCACTTATAGCCAAGCCACTTGAGGGAGGAAACCGGTCCCACACACTGAATGCACTTGTCCAAAGATGATATTGTTGTGCACACCAGACGATGATTGTGACACTGTTAGCAAAATATTGCAACATTTATTTGTTTTGGACAGTTGGAAAGGTGAGGTGTTTTCAATTCAGTTGCAGATATCAACTAATACACTTCATCCCAGTATAAAATTTGAACGCAATTGACCTCTTCACTTTTTTCTACTGGAACCATTTTACTGGGATTAGGGGAATTGATTCTTTCACTTTGTTGTTATCTAGAATAGCAAATTGAGTTAAAACACTGCAGCTTCTTAAAAATGGCACATGCATTCTTATCTGCGTGAGGTGGGTCAGAGTAAAAACAAAAAACAAAAACAAAATAAAAAACAATCCTTCCTTATTTGCTTATCCTTGCAGCTGGAACCTATTCCAAATATGATGGGTGTACAATGCCTCTCACCCGAGTTGTATCTGGCAACTACAGCTTCCGCCCAAAGACATCCAGTTAGTGGGGCTTGCTGGACTGGTAATTCTAAATTGCCCATAGGTGTGAGTGTGGTAGAGTCTGTCAATGTGATACCCTGCGACAGCCTGTCACTCCAATTAACAGCTGATTCCTTTGCAGTCATCCATCCTCTTCCACTTATCCTTATCAGGATTGTGGGGTAGCAGGTTTGGGGCCTATACCAGCTACCATAGGGCAGTGCAACCTGGACAGATCACCAGTCTAACATGGAAGGACAAGCGTTTGCATTCACACCAAAGGGCAGTTTTGAATCACCAGTTAACCTAACCCCATAAGCTACATCTTTGGACTGTGGGAAGAAGCCAGAGTACACAGCCAGAGAGAACCCATGCACTACAGCAGTAAAAAGTGCCTAAAACAAGTTAAGAAGTTGTATAGTACTATCTATCTTAATGTTCAAGCCTGAGTTTCAAACCATTTCAACTTAGAAACAAAGCACATGCAGTCAGTTCTGCATGCTGTAGGTCAAACTGTCAAAAAAATACGAGAAGACCCCTCCTAAAACCAGAGTGATGTCACCATGAAGCAAACTTTGACGGAGTCCCCCAATAACAGTGTGGTCCTCCTAAGTCACATTTGGGTGGTTAACACACAAACACACTCAGATGTTATCCAGACTTGCACTTTGAAACAATGAAAAGGACCTACAAGCCACGGTCCATGTAAATCACATCACACCCAGGTGACTGCCAAACACACACACACAGCATCCATAAAGAATGATGATAGATTAAATTATTAGTTCATTAAGTGGTACACTGGATTATATTTACCCTTTCAGGCTCTGGATGTTTCAGGTCCAGATCATTGTTTGGAAAGCTGTTTGGTTGCGGCTTTAGGCAGCTCACAGTCTTCTGAATCTGGCTGGTCTCAGTCTTCGTGTGTAACAGATAGAAAATGAAAATACAGTGCATTTTTGAAGAGGCTTTTGAAACATTAAATAAACTGTATGAGAAAGATAAGTTTCAAGCTAATGTCTTTAAAATATTCACTGTCATGTATAGAGAATTTAAGGCCCTATGATTAAGTCAGTCATTTCATCTGAGACTGGACACTCTACAGTCGATGTTTGCAGACAAGTTATTTTCCTGATGATCATACAGGAGAAATGATAGCCAGAGGCCTCAGGGAAGCTCTTGTGTCGTGGGGACTGCATGAGGATCGTCTAGTGTGTGTCACTACGGATAATGCTGCAAACAACATCCTTGCACTTCAGCTGAATGAGTGGACACGCTTACAGTGTTTTGGTCACCGTCTCCACCTAGCCATTGGTGAGTGTCTAAATGCAAAATTATATTTCAATAATAATAAACAATAGCAGGCCACGTAGGATATTACAGTTCTAAAGGTACAATTTAAACGAGCATGTTAAAAGCTTGGAAGATTAATTGCTACCAAAACAATTTGCTTAAGGCATAATTTTCCCTGCAGCGTTTGCTGTCAGTGTTAATCTTGTTAAAATTACGTTTACGCCACAACTGCATTAACACGGCAAATCTCCGTTAACGAGTCTCCGTTAGCGCCGTCCAGCCCCACGCACGGGGCGAAATGCTGTAACTCATTAACGGAGATTTGCCACACTACGATGTGCAAATTAACATTTTACTAGAATGTAGCCTAAAAAAATGTTACTTCTGCCTTAAAGTGTAACCGATAAATATATGTATCTTACATTTTTTTTACACAGAGGAATTTGAAACTACCTCAGGTGGAACGAGCAGTTGGTGTCTGCAAGCGATTGGTGAGTGCCTTCTCCAATTCATGGAAAAGACGACATGAACTGGCCAAGGTTCAAGCAGAATTGGGCTTACCTGCTCACCAGCTTATCACAGACACCCCTACCAGGTGGGGCTCCCTACAACATATGATTAACAGAGTTATAGAGCAAGAGAAAGCGCTCTCACAGGTTCTCCGTGCAGACAAAAAAACAAGACATCTAGTCCTAACATGGCAGGACATGGATGTTCTTGAATCTTTGAATAAAGCACTGAGTCCTCTCACGGAATTTATGGATGCTTTATCCTTGTTTCCCACTGTGAAGTTTCTCTTTTCTTTTTACAACATTGTAAACATCGGGGATCTGAGGAGACCAGTTGCTGGACTTTAAGGAGAGCAATGTTGTCCCTTTCTTGTCTGATGTAAGATTTTACCTGCTCAACAGTCCTGGGCCGCCTTTGTCGTATTTTTCGTTTCATGATGCTCCAAATGTTATGAGAAGGTGAACGGTTTTGACTGCAGGCTGGTCATTTCAGCACTCAGAGTATTGGACTATGAAACAATGCCATTATAATACATGCACTATGCGATTTATAATTGCTTTGCTGAAATATCCAAGGCCTTCCCCGAAAAAGATGTTGTTTAGATGGGAGCATATGTTGCTCTATAACCTGTATTTTCTTTCGGCACTGACAATGCGTTTCCACATGTGCATGCTGCTAGCTCCATAGGCACTAATGCACCCCCATACACTGAGATGTGGGCTTTGAAAAACATTGCGTTCTATTTTAACTTGCATTTTACACAGCGTCTCAACTTTTGGAAGATAGTTTTACAGCTTTATTACATAACTCTATCCCTATAATTGACTTCTTCTCATGATGATTATTCTCTTTACCTATTCAGGAGGAGAGTGATTGCTCTGAGCTGGATTTCTCCATTTGTTCCGACTCTGAATACGTGCCAAGTCAAATTTCAGACTTAAGTGATGAGGACACCCACAGTCAACAAAGTAAGACACTAAAGATCACTGACGTTTCTAGCAATAGCGACAGTGATAATAAAGAACTGAGAAACATGACTCTTAAAAAGACACCCAGAACATATGGGAAAAGAAAGAAATGATCACAAGGGAGAAAAAAAAAGGCTAAACAGGCTAAACGGAAATCAGAGGTGACTGTAAAAACATGTACAAAAAGGTAGGACAACAAACGAGTATGGGACAAAAAACATTATTGTCTTTACTGTGGGAAGTCCCAAGCCAAAACATCAAGACACCTGCAGAGGAAGCACATGGAGATGAGTGATGTGGCATATGCCTTTAGCTACCCTCTAGGTTCCAAAGAAAGGAAGGATCTTCTAGAACAACTTCGCAATAAAGGAGACTTTAAGCACAACAGCAAAGTCATACAAAAAGGCAGAGGACAAGTTGTAACATGGAAGCAGCCATCTAATTAAGCCATAGTAGGAACATATTTACCTTGCCTGTATTGCTTTGGAATGTATAGCAAAAAGACATTATGGAAACGTGAGTTGTCATTCAAAAATAAAAAACTGTGTGTGTCAAAAAAAAGACATCCTAGAGTCCAGAGTTATGCTGCACGCCTGCTTCCAATAAAACATTAATCTAAAGGATGTCAGACTATTATTAACAACATGCGACAAGATCAAGTGTCCTTTCACATCAGGAGTGATTCTCTGATTTGCAAATATGGAGAATCGCTATATGCAAGACATGGCCGTGTGAAGTCTAAGCACCAATACATTACATGAGGGAGCTTGGCCGGTTCATGTTAGCTGCAAAAGATATGGACAAGACAGTGAATGTTCTTGAAGATTTGTGCAAACCATCAAAATTTGAGTTTGTTGTGTTAAGAAATAAATATATATTCTTAATGCTTATTTTCTGATTATATTGTTTTATGTATTTTAGTAATGAAGGCTTGTAAACCAAGGCCACTTTTGACTCACAAACTAAGTGCTCAGCCAGACTGAAAAACAGGAAGTCTGTGTGCAGCTGTACAAGCATATTAATAAATAGAGGAAGCTAGACAGAAAAAGAGGAAGCTACTGACATATAAGGAGTTGTTTGTACTGAAACTGTGTGACGTGTGAAGTACCAAAATAACACTATATGAGACGCATTTTTAGATTGTAATGTTAGAGATTCTGCTTTGGGCTTTGGGCTGTGCAGGGCTCTCTCTTCCGGAAGATGATTGAATAAAGAATTACAAATGTTTTGACCACTCCTGAGTCAGGTTTTCTCTGTTCTATCATGGGGATCAAAGAATCGGGTATAATAGTTGTCAGTGTTGCCAAGCATCTTACAAACTTTAGTCCAGGCAAAAATGAATATGGCAAACCGTCAACAGCAGTCAAAATTGGATTTTGTCTTAAAGGAGCAGTCGAGGTCCTGATTGGACAGACTCTTATGAATGCTGATGACCATGCAGAGAAGGCGGCCAAAAAATTATTTGAACTTCTGGACAAAAACTGGAGGAACAGTGTATCTGTCAGTGCTCACCAAACAATACAAGAAAAGAGGTGGAATAAACAGGATGACATTCCCCTCACCAAATATGTGATTGCTCTGAGGGACCATCTCCGTACCGTGGAAGGTGAAGCAAGAGAGAGACTGATGCAGCACATGGATTTGGCAGCATACAAGGCATTGAACGAGACTGTTTTGGCACAGGTTATTGTCTTTAACAAGTGACGTGAAGGGGAAGCATCATGCTTGACTCTTCAGACCTACAAGAACGTAAACACAAGTCCCATTAATGAAGACATTTACGAAACCTTGTCACCATTAGAAAAGGAGCTAAGCAAGCTATTAACCCGCAGGGGGAATCAGGGGAAAGAGAGGCAGGAAAGTGGCAGTGTTTTTTGAGCGACAGAATGAAGGAGTCAATGGATTTGTTGGTGAAAAAGAGAGAAGCAGCTGGTGTACCTGCTGAAAATCCCTATCTCTTTGCTAGACCTGGTGGGATGACACACATACGTGGATGTGACTGCCCACAAAAATATGCAAACCAAAGCAAAGCAGAAACCCCTGAGCTTCTGAGGCCAACTAAATTAAGAAAACAGGTTGCCACACTTTGTCAACTCCTGGATCTTAATGATCAAGAGCTCGAGCAAGTTGCAAGGTTCATGGGACATGACATCAGAGTTCACCAGGACTTTTACAGACAGACAGATAAAACCTTTCAAATTGCTAAGATAAGCAAGCTTCTGTTTGCAATGGAGGAAGGCACTGGCACCTTAAGGGGCAAGAACCTCAGCACCCTGGAGGTTTCTGTTGCTGGTATGTATGATAGAGTATTTATTGTCTTTTTTTCCCTGTCCTGCTATATTGAATTGGAAATTATATTGTGTGGTCAAATAGTTTTACACTTGACTAATCCATAACATGAAGCTTGTAACACCAAATCTGTCTCTCGCACTTTAAATTTGTTTAAAAGGAAAAAGCTAAAAATTGAAATAGTTAAAAGTTGAAATGTGAATAGTTGTTTTTGGTATTATATGATTTATTTATTACATTTTATGTGGAGTGAATAAATAAAAGTATATTTATGGTGGCCCCTAGAGACAAAGCACGTAAAAACTCCGAAGCACGTACAAACCCTGAAGCATGTACAAACTCCAAAACACGTAAAAACGCCGAAGCACGTACAAACTCCGAAGCACGTACAAACTCCAAACCACATAAAAACTCCAAACCACATAAAAACTCCGAAGCACGTACAAACTCCGAAGCACGTACAAACTCCGAAGCACGTACAAACTCCGAAGCACATAAAAACTCCGAAGCACTTACAAACTCTAAACCACATAAAAACTCCGAAGCACGTACAAACTCCGAAGCACTTACAAACTCTAAACCACATAAAAACTCCGAAGCACGTACAAACTCCGAAGCACTTACAAACTCTAAACCACATAAAAACTCCGAAGCACGCACAAACTCCGAAGCATGTACAAACTCCAAAACACGTACAAATTCCAAAACACGTAAAAACTCCAAAACACGTACAAACTCCGAAGCACGTACAAACCCTGAAGCACACACAAACTCCAAAACACGTAAAAACTCCGAAGCACGTACAAACTCAGAAGCACGTACAAAAGACAACAGAAGTGCTCCAGAATGCTAGGTGCAGTTTTGAGCTTTTGTTACCTAGTGGCTATGACCGGCTTTGGTGTGTGGTAGTAACATGTAACCCACATAAAAATAAAAAGAACTGCATCTATAACTAAACCGAAATCTTAAATTCCAACTGGAGCGTGTCCGTGAAGGCATCGCGACGCGTCATGACGCATGCCACGCCGCGAGTCTGCACGTGCCTGTTGTGACCAATCACATTCGCGAGGCACCGATATATGCCTTCCGGGTTGTCGTCTCGGAAAGACGTGGGGGAGAGGCGTTAGCGGATGGAAGCAACAGTACTTTGATACCGCCGTGGGTAGATGCGTGAAGGCTCATATGTGACATCGCACGTAGTGAATGTGCAGGCTAGTGGTGCCCTGGAGAGACCACAGCGACACCACTACCTTGGATGGCGAGCTAGGCCCAACGAGCCAGAACCCCAGCTACAACTTCCTGCGGTCTGGTAGGAGGCTGCTGCGGCCTACACTCTCCCCCCCTGGTTTTCAGTCCCCTAAATCTCACTTCCGAGATTTTAGTCTTGGAATCTTAGTGCTGATCATCACACTTCCAATTTCAACCTGTTACAGACTGTCATACGCGTTGGACTTATATCAATTATGAAATAAACTTTATGGACATTGTTTGCCAGAGGTTGGACGAGGTTGCTGCACCGCTGTGCAGCGGATATTTTACAAGTTTGAATTATGGTTTATCTTTTTCCTGTCTGCAGATTTTGTAAATATTGGTATTTGGTAATTGCACTTTATTTTCACTATAAATAATAACTGTAATCACAATATCTGTGGTTGTATGTTTATTGTACTTCACTCACCTCCTAGAGCCGAATCTGATATCTTCTGAATTAGCCCAACTACTCATAACCAACTCAATTTACTCTTTAGCTTATGTACTTGCTACAAACAGGTAAATTAACATTTTTTTAAATTATTTTAATATATATGAGTGCTTGTGTATAAATACACAAACCATACACATATGCTTTCAATTGTGTAATTTAAGTGATCTAGGTAGCTCTGTTTTGGAAGTTCAGTTAACACTAGAAATGTCTTTTGGAGTTTGTACTTGCTTTGTCTCTAGGGGCCACCGCATATATTTATATATAAACATATATAAATAAAACCACTTTTTTTTTTTTTTACATTAGTAATTCCTTTTGTGCATAATTTTATATTATTGTTAATAATAAATTAATTAAAGCAACAAAACAACCTGAAGAGCCGGTTCGGCTCTTTTTAGTGAGCCGGAAATCCCATCACTAGTCCTATGATTTACCACTTAAAGACAACTACTTTACATCAATGTTATTTTCTTACAATGAATATTTTAGATGTTGTGTTTTAAAATCAAAACCTTTAAAGTGAACTAGATTGACAGTCTGGACCATCATTTTCAGTGAGAGGTTTGTGAAAAGACAGCAAGAAACGGCAAGTACAAGCAACAAAGCTCATCAAGTAGACTACATGGTTGCTGACTGACTGCTCACTGGTTCTTTCACTTGGTGTTGTTGGTATCGTATCACTTCCTGTTTTATGGCTTCATGGATAGATAAAATACAGGGATGTCTTAAAGACATAAAGACCTGGACAACCTCTGCTTCTAAATTGAGATAAAACTTGGGTTATTGTACTTGGCCTTGAAAAAGTAGAATGGGAGGGAGAGCCTTCAGTTTTCAGGCCCTTCTTCTGTGGAACCAGCTTCCAGTTGGGATTCGGGAGACAGACACTATCTACTTTTAAGATTAGGCTTCAAACTTTCCTTTTTGCTAAAGCATATATTTAGGGCTGATTATGATTATTACCAACACCACAGTTTTTTTTTTATTACTAGTACATCAGAAATATTTGCCTTATTTAAAACAAAAACAAATTATTAAAGTGTGACAGGGTTTTTGTTTTTTTTTGTTTACAACAATATTGTTATGGCGAATGATTTTAGCAGAAATAACTAGTTAGTATCTTATTTTAAAAGGCTAGATGCAACAAGTACCTGTGAAAACTAAATGTATAGAAGTAAACTGGCTGCTGTTTCACTCTAAGTATATTACTCAACAACTGATCTCATGTTTCTGTAAACTCAAAATACTTAATTTTAAACTGCTTACTACATATCTTGGGTACAAAATGTTGAGTAAATTGTTGAACCTACCGTTTGGTTAGGCATTTTCTGTATATATACACAAGCAGAACCCCATTTTAAAAACAAACAAACAAACAAAACCTACGGTTACATACATGTTGTAAAGTTAACAGTCCATGTTGTCTTTTGTGTTATTTGTAGAGATCCCCTGTGCGAAGGTCAGGAGGCCATGGAGTGAAGCAGAGAAGACGGCAGTGCAAAGACGGCTGGGAAAATTTGTAGCAGAGCGCAAAGTTCCAAAAAAAGAACACTGCATGAAATGCTTAGAAGTGGAAAAAGACCTAGCTAATCGCTCATGGAAAGATGTTAAAAACTGTGTACAACACGATTGTTACTCTGAATTGAAGATCTGCTTGTAAAATTCTTTTTTAAAGACCTCTTCTAAAATAAGTTTACCTTGATAATGTTAAGACGTTATTTAAGTTAAGATTTTGTTTTGTCTTCTCATGTTTGGTTTGTGACTGACTCTGCAACAGTATATAAAATGGCATGCAGAGGCTGGGGACCCTTAGTCAAAATTTGTGTGAATGGCAAAGCAAATGGGATGTGATTACCAAAGGTGCAGAAAGATGGCACATTTCCTTTAATGAACTGGAAGTGCTTCTCTGAGCCCTCACACACCCAAGACAGATTAGGAAGAGAGGGGAACCACCTTGCTGCATGAGTAGCTCCGCGGTCAGGTTGACTTCCACATGGTTTGCTGGGGACGCTGCCAGGGAGGAGAATGTCAATTTTACAAGAGCGTCTCGTTCCTCTGGGCTGGAGGGTGGCGGATAAAGCTTTGGTGCATTACCGTGAGGCGAAGGCCATCCATCACAGCTTTTTTGGGTTAAATAAATGAAAACCATGTTTTTGTAATAATTCCTGTGACTCCTCCTGCTTTTTCAACTCAGCCCATCACACGTCTACGTCTCTCCTTGTTTTGTCTTTTATTTTGAAAGGGTTGTGTTTCCATGTTCAGTGTGTTTCATTTTGCTTCCCCTGTGGTGTCAGGTTCATTTGTGTCAGCTGTGTTTCCACTTCCCTCCTTTCTCTTCTGTGTATTTAAGTCCGCTGTCTTCCTCTGGTCAGTGTTGGTGCGTCTGTTTTCCTCCGTTCATGTTATTCCGGGTTTCAGGTTATCTCCTGATTCTGTTTAGGTTCATGTTCATGTTTTTCCTGTCATAGTTGTACCGAGTTATTCCCAGTGTAGGTTTTAGTTTTCACCCCTGTTTGCTGGGCCTTGTTTTGTGTTCATGTTTTTTCAACCTAATAAATGGTTTGCTTTTTGTTAAGATTCAGTTCCATCTCTCCCTTGTCTGCTTTTGGGTTCATACTGCAATCACATCAGCCACAGTGACAATATTATGTATATATAAACATTTTGCATCTTACAATATAAAGCCTGGATCCTGCACACATTGCACTTTGAACTTGAACTGTGTTGTCTGTTTATTGGAGATTGTACTGCTTGAATTCATTATCCTGGTGATATAACACATTAATTCTCCATTTGGAATCAATATAGTATATAATACAGTATCTAATAAAATATCTGTCTATCCATCTATATAGCTATTGAATTGAACTGGAGTGAATGGAAGAGAATTAAATAATGGATTTCATGTTTATCTATGTTGTAACAGTGACGCCTTGAGACATCTGTTTGGCACTATATGAAGAGAATTAAATAAAATGTAAATAAAAATTATATTAACTGTATTTATACATTTTATATTTTTGTATGAGACACTGTCAGTGTGCTGTTATATAACTCTGGTATTTTTAAGGCCTGACTGGTGGCATTGGTGCCCATTGCTTTACTGTGCTGTTGGATGTGTATGTGGGCTATCCCTTGTACCTGACATTTGATTGGGCATCACTGTGCTGCTATGGTATGATCCTGGTAGTTGTTGTTAATATAACAAATTCAAATTCAAACATTGCTGCATTCTTCTGTCACTGAGGATTCCAAACCTGCACTCAGTCTCCTCATTACTTTGGTATTGAACAGACAAACTTTGGAGCTCCTGCAAACTTTATTCACAAACTGCAACTATTTTACACAAATCTGCGACTGACAACAAGCACAGAGACTTCAAACAATCACTGAAGTAAGGACTGAAAGATTTACTTTTAAACAATAATGATTAAGACCTTTTTCATAAGGTTGTTTTCCCTTGATTGCCAGCTGTTACTGTTTTTATCTTCATATCTTTCATATTTGTCCACCTAAACAACGCTTTAATGATACAGTTTGAGAAGTTTGATATGAATTTATCCAACTGACTTGAAAATGAAACTGACAACTGTCCTGTAATGTTACACAGAGAAACCAAATCCTGCGTCTTTGCCTTGACAGACGCCTAAAATGGCTCGAGCTGTGGTAAGTTACCCTTCACTGTGTCGGTTTCTAAACATTAAATTGTGTGAATTTTTAAAGAAAAATCCAACAACAACAATAATATGTAACAGAGCAAAACGTCAGATGACTTGAATGTTTCTCTGCAACACGAGATCCCTTTGGCTCAAAGTCTGCCTCCTCCACGGGCAAAGGAGAAGCTCCCACACTCATCCAGTGCAGACCGTTGTGCTCTGGACAATGAAGTTCCCGCTTTCATGTTCAGACCTATCAGCGCACCTGCATGTGAGCTCCTAAGTCCACCACCTGCTGATGCCAGCTTTCAGTCAAAGGACACAGACAAGATCATGCATCCAGATTTAAATATGATTGTTCATCCCTGGATGATGATTTGGCCTTTTTAATGTGTCCTCTGCCTCTGACACCTCCACCCATTGCAGAGTTAGGTCTGGGTAGAAAGCGCAGATATTCAAGTGTTATTTCTGTGGAGGATGAAGAGGAACATTTGATGCCTAAACGCATGAGGCTGATGACTTGGGATGTTCCAGTTTCTTCAAATCCTCCACCTGCTGATGCCAGCTTTCATTCAAAGGACACTGACAAGATCATTCATCCAGATTTGAAAAATGATCGTTCATCCCTGGATGATGAAGTGACGTTTTTCATGTGTCCTAGTGATGTTCCTCTGCCTCCGAGACCCATGCATCCAGATTTTAAATATGATTGTTCATCCCTGGATGATGATTTGGCCTTTTTAAAACCTGAGTTACCTCTCAGCTCCCTCCAAGGCGTGGATAACTGTCTCAAAGTGCTGCTGTGAAATAAATGTCTTTATTTTATCAGCTGCCTGAGCTGAAAGAAGCTTGATTTTACCACTGCCTTAATCTGACTGCCAAGCTTCAGTTCAGAGTTCACTTTGACCTCCATGTTTGTCACAGCTGGTTTAACGTACTGTGCCAAGGTATCTAAATACACATTGGGGGTCTCAGTAGGGCTACCAAGAGATTTGAGCCCCGGTGGAGGAGACCTTCTCAATAAAAGAGTGTTTAAAAAAACGTTTACAGGCTGCAGACGAGGCTGCAGTCAGTATGTGGTGCACTAAGAACAGAGTTAATGGTTTTAAATAAAACATGCAGGTTGCGACAGTTTGACGAAATAATGTCAGATAAGTGTTGTCTTTTGGCATCTTTTACAGTTTTTTGATATTGATGCCAACAGTATGGAACGCCAGGACTGCCATAATGAATTAATTAAATACACCATTAAATAATTAATTAAATGTGGCAATAATTAATTAAAATTGGAATTAATTAATTAAATAAATAGTTATGACACATTTAATTAATTAATTATTTATGTATTTCACATTTTAATTAATTATTGACACATTTAATTAATTATTGACACATTTAATTAATTATTTAATGATATATTTATTTATTTCATTTTGGCAGTCCTGGCGCCTGGCTCTCATCATGAAATAATTTTATCTGTCAGCCTCACCCATCACGGCAAGGAGGCGGGGTTAACACCTATCGAGTCAAAAACTATTGCTTTGGTCTGGAGTGGCTCCTTGCAAAACATGGCTACCGTCATGGGGGATTTTCGTGAAATCGCTCTCGAGTTGGTAAGAGATATTTTAGACCTAGCAGATAATGTTGAAGCAGGAATTGCTCAGCCGGAGCATGTGACAAATAAAACTGAGGAATTTATTGAAATTCTTGGACTTATTTCCGCACTCTCCAACCAAGACATTGATGGTAGAGTGACTGCAAACTTACATGAAGTACTCCAGCAAAGCATCGTGGAACAGCGGCAAACTCACGGAACGGGACGCCCCGCTTTTGATATACCGATTGACGTTTTAGAGCATCATGTTCTCTGTGGATTGACAGCGAGTGAAATTGCGACGAGGTTCGGAGTGTCTGAAAGGACAGTCAGGAGGCGTATGGAACAAAACGGCTTAAGGTATTTACTCACTGAGAATTGAAAAACTGTCTAAATTCTGTAATAAAATTATCAGCGTTGCTCCTTTACCAGGTGCAACAATTAAGTTTAACATCCAGGTAGAGCTGGGCGATACGAGATTTTTTCATATCACGATATGTTTTTTTCATTTCAGGCGATAACGATATATATCACGATATAAGCCAAATAACTATATTTGTAAGATTTAAATGTGCCGTTGCTCACAAGTAAAATGTGAAATAATCAGCAGCTTGTTTTTATTTAAATATTTATTTCCCATAATAAGTTCAACAGGGTAGATGTACTTAAGGAACATGAGACTTTTTCAGATAAATAAAGGCAAATATTACAAACTACACAAAAGGCAGCCGCTAAAGCGGTTAAGTTTCAAAATAGAACAAACGAAATAGACTACTAAATTGTCAATTCCACTTAGAAACAAAATATTAATTCTAAAAATAAATCTTACTTTGTTTTACAGAAGAACAGACAAAACTGACTAACTTTTGTCAATATCAAATAAACTGAGAACTAAAAGGAAATTCTCAATCTCTCCTTGTTGTATAGCTTAGCTTTTCAAACAGTTTTAACAGTTACTTTAGTCTGACAAAAGCCGAATGACGAATTAGCGCTTCCAGTCAGAGACTGAGGCTACGTCCACGCGTACACGGGTATTTTTGAAAACTGAGATTTTCCGTTTTCACACACATAAAGGCAGAAATGAAGGAAAACGCTGCTATGAACATGCCAAAGCAGCAGGTGGCGCTAGATTCCTAACCGTGCAGAAATGTTGGCCAATCAGAAGTCTAGAAGCCTCGGTGGGAAAAAGTAAAAGCTGGGGCATAGAAGCAGAACCGAGTCGTATGTGTGGAGGGACTAACTGTGTGTATATGTAAGCATTTAAACACTGCAGAGAGTAGAATTAACAGTAACAGTATTGTAGAAATGCATTTCACCGAAACAATAACGTGGCGCACAGTGTGACGCATGCACCAGTTTATTGTATTTCCAGACTTGCTTTCGGCACAATTTACAGTGCACGCTACTCTGTTTTTTGTCAGACTTGAAATAGCCGAAATACCTTCACACTACGGAACTTCTATGGCTCTTCCGTTCGACAATCTCTCCGGCGTTGGAACCATCATCTGTTTTCTCTTCGGTCACGCTCGGTTGATTTTTCTAGTCGGCACACTCATTTCCTCCATTATGCGCTGGCTCCATTACCCGCTGGCTGCTTCCCAAACAAACACACGTGCGGCTTGGCACTTGTGCTGTACATAACAAGTCACGCGACGTGACGCTGCGGCTGTGATTGGTTCGGCTCTGCGCTACTTAATTTGGATTGGCTGACCTTTTTTTTTTTTTTTTTTTTTTTTTAAGAGGACAAGAGCGGTGAAGTCTATCGCGATAGTTTAATTTCTCTATCGAGTAAAAGTTATATCGCGATACATATCGTTATCGTTCTATCGCCCAGCTCTAAATCCAGGCATCCATGAAAACAGAATTTATGAAATTTAACGGAGTTAGAAGTTAGCAGGAAGTTAGCTCGCTAGTTTCCATCTAAGTATAATATTGCATGTTCACACCAAGAGATTTTCTAAATCAAATTAAGATGTACAGCTCTGCTATCACTTCACATAAATGAAGACAGGAAAGTAAACGTTTTGTGGGGTTAATGAAGTTGGGCTAGCTGGTATATAATGATGTGCTATGTGATCGCTAGCTACACAGCATAGACACAGTGAAGCTGGAGCACGCTAACTTTTCTCGATGTTTAGGGCCAAAATGCAATCGCATTGCAGGATTGTAAATCAGGGGTCTCGAACTCCATGCCTCGAAGGCCGGTGTCCTGCAGGTTTTAGATCTCACCCTGGGTCAACACACCTGTATCAAATAATTAGGTCATTACCAGGCCTCTGAAGAACTTCAAGACATGTTGAGGAGGTAATTTAGCCATTTAAATCAGCTGTGTTGGCTCAAGGACACATTTAAAACCTGCAGGACATCGGCCCTGAAGGCCCGGACTTCGAGACCCCTGCTGTAAATGGACAAAACTTCAGTCAGGAGAACAATCGAGATAATCCACCCAGTCATTAATATAGGTTAGTCATTAATATACTGCTGCATGGGCTGGGCTGCAGTTACACCCAGGTTTTAAAAACTGAGTTTTAAAATCAACAGTGGTAATGAAACCCTAGAGAGGCCGACAGTGATCACTGACTGTTTTTAGGGGCTTGTTGAGATTAGATAGACCAAGATGCAAAGCATTAAAACGTGTTAAAAGCACAACAGCCTTAAAAAACACAGATCAGTTTGAGCGTGGAAGCAGGATTCATCACGTCATCACTTATAGACCTGATTGTCGACCAGTCTAAGATAATATTTCGTAAACTCCAACATTACTCAGTGTTTTTCATCTGTGTAGAAAGACAGACCTCTATTCATCTGTTACTGATGAGGAGTTGGATCGTATTGTAAGTGAAGTCCACAGAAGCCATCCAAACACCGGCTACAAGCTAATGCATGGATTTCTGAATGCAAGAGGTGTGCGTGTCCCTGGTGAGTATAATAAGCCTGTTATTGAAATTTATGAATAAGTGATCTGTTAGTGAGCTCAGGAGGAAGCATCTCCCAGCCAACCCAGAATTTCATCAGTTGGGCCAGCCAGAAAGTCAGAAATGGAGTTAAGAAAACATTTAGTTAATTGTTCATCATGCTGCAGAGAATATACAGTGAAATTGTGAATTTCATACATTATAACTTTCAATGCTTATTATCAAGCATTTGCAATATGAGCAATAGCTTTATTTAAAAAAAAAAAAAAAGGTGCCTATACCGGTTTCAATGAAGATCCGTAGAAATCCAGTGATGCGGCACATGGACTCAACATCAAATTCCTCATCTTCATCACTATCCTGAGCTGCCCATGTGATTTTGTCTATTACCATCTGATAGAACATGGAAGAGGACAACTTAGTCTACAGTACTGGTGAAAAGAATATATATTTTATCATTTTTATTAATAGGAAACAACAATTTCAGTATATTATATCATGGAAAGTTCGCCAAATACATTTATAAATAAGGTCTCATAAATCAGTGGTCCCCAACCCCTGGGCCACGGAACGGTCGGTGAGTCATCAGGTACAGGGGCTGTGAGAGTTGATGCTCAGGTGTGAAATTTATGGTTTTCAGGGTTTTTATCGTTAACTGTGTTTCCTTGGTTCTTTACCCGTGTGCTATGAATACATCTTTTTTTGTTAGCGGTACTGGTTTTATTTTGTTGTATTAATCCACTACAGATTTAAGGCTGGTCTCTAAAAATACTGTCGGACATAAACCATTCCATGGTGCAAAAAAGGTTGGGGACCGCTCTTATCAGTGATGAGAAAGAACTGGTTTACCTGTGGTGTGAACTGCATTTCTGCCATTCGTGGGAGAAGAAGCGGGACAACATCTGGCCTACTCGTTAGCAGGGGCCATACCATGACATCCTTGATTCCCTTTCTCTGCTGTTTGAGTTGGCGCATGGTTCTCCCAATAACCTTCCAGGCAGAGAGACACAAGCCATAGTATAAGAACAAATATCCTCCTGAATTCTACACAAGTTGGCACGGTAGAGGAAATTTACATGAAGACACACTGACGTGCTTTGCCATATCTATTTACACTGTAGTAGACTGTATACACCAAAGACAAATATAATAAATTTGCACAGTTTACAGTAATATACACTCAACAAAAATATAAACGCAACACCTTTGTTACTGCTCCCATTCCCCATGGGATGGACGTAGAGACCTAAAATTCATTCCAGATACACAATATAACCATCCCTCCCAAACAGTGGTCACACATCAGTCCAAATGTGTGGTAGTGGGCACATCTGCTATATTGAGATAATCCATCCCACCTCACAGGTGTGCCACATCAGGATGCTGATCTGACATCATGAGTAGTGCACAGGTGTACCTCAGACTGCCCACAACAAAAGGCCACCCTGGAATGTGCAGTTTTGTCTCACAGCAAAATGCCACAGATGCCACAAGCAATGAGGGAGCGTGCAATTGGCATGCTGACAGCAGGAATGTCAACCAGATCTGTCGCCCGTGCATTGAATGTTCATTTCTCAACCATAAGCCGTCTCCACAGGCGTTTCAGAGAATATGGCAGCACATCCAACC
Organism: Aulonocara stuartgranti; assembly: GCF_965226115.1. Taxonomy (NCBI): domain Eukaryota; kingdom Metazoa; phylum Chordata; class Actinopteri; order Cichliformes; family Cichlidae; genus Aulonocara; species Aulonocara stuartgranti. Next base: position 4,346,545 of record NC_138957.1, on the reverse strand, counting down.
GGCCTCACAACCGCAGACCTCGTGTAACCACACCAGCCCAGGACCTCCACATCCAGCAGGTTCACCTCCAAGATCGTCTGAGACCAGCCACCCAGACAGCTGCTGGAACAATTGGTTTGCACAACCAAACAATTTCTGCACAAACTGTCAGAAACCGTCTCAGGGACGCTCAACTGCATGCCCGTCGTCCTCATCGGGGTCTTGACCTGACTCCAGCTCGTCGCCGTAACAGACTTGTGTGGGCAAATGCTCACATTCGATGGCGTCTGGCACGTTGGAGAGGTGTGCGCTTCACGGATGAATCATGGTTCACATTGTTCAGGGCAGATGGCAGCTGAGAATGTCCCAGTTCTTGCATGGCCAGCATACTCACCGGACATGTCACCCATTGAGCATGTTCGGGATTTGCTTGACCGGCGTATACGACAGCGTGTACCAGTTCCCACGAATATCCAACAACCTCGCACAGCCATTGAAGTGGAGTGGACCAACATTCCACAGGCCACAATTGACAATCTGATAGACTCCATGCGACGACGTGTTGCACTGCATGAGGCAAATGGTGGTCACACCAGATACTGACCGGTTCTGGGTCCCCAGACCCCCAATAGCGCAAAAAACTGCACATTCCAGGGTGGCCTTTTGTTGTGGGCAGTCTGAGGTACACCTGTGCACTACTCATGATGTCAGATCAGCATCCTGATGTGGCACACCTGTGAGGTGGGATGGATTATCTCAATATAGCAGATGTGCCCACTACCACACATTTGGACTGCTTTGTGACCACTGTTTGGGAGGGATGGTTATATTGTGTATCTGGAATGAATTTTAGGTCTCTACGTCCATCCCATGGGGAATGGGAGCAGTAACAAAGGTGTTGCGTTTATATTTTTGTTGAGTGTACTTTTCAATTCACACACACATCTTTTATGGGGGCTTTGTTATTTTCCCAACATCAAACCACATTCTGCAGTAAAAAAAAATAAATAAAAAAAATTGCTAAGGTAACCTTTTTCATTAACTACAATGTGTCTTTAATTCCTATTTAAGTGCAAAACGTGGTAATGCAGACTTGAGATAACTGTTCTGCTGAAGGCATAACTGATGGGTGAGTGGGCAGATTCCCTTTCTAAATCAAGTAGTGATTTGGAATGTGTTTATTTTAAGAAGGGAATTTTAAAAACACAAACATACAGTAAATTTTTTAACTGCTGTCAGTATACTACAGCCTGAAGATATTTTGTAACGGGATTTCTGTGTTTGAAGTTTCATCTTGTGTGCGCGCATTTGTGGAATTAGGGTGTGAGTGCCAACACTTCCAGGTATGAAGGAAAAGGTCAGCTTTTGGTTATGAAAAACTATGTGCATGATTTAAGAAGAAGAAGAATTTTAACTTGACTGGGAGAATGGTAAATTTTAGTGCTTAAAAACCAAATATTTACAAAACTAATTTCGGCACTAATAAAAAGGGGGGGGGGAAGGAAACATGACCATTGCCTGCCAGTGTTGAAGAAAAAGCTACTCTATACAAATCCGTCTGCTTATTAATTTCAACAACTACAACAATGTCTTTGATACTTAACCAGCAAGAACCTACCGCATGCACTAGAAGTTTGTTATGCAGCCATCTCCTATTTGTTTTATTTACTGCTGGGAGATCCCAAGACAGGGAAAGATCAGAGACTGTGTCTTGCTGTTCCTGAGTAAGTTCTTCGAGTTCAAGCTAAAATTAAGATTAAACAAGTTATTATGGTAGTCCACACACTAATTGTAATTCAATTATTTTTTTAATTTTACATACCATTTGTATGATACTCCGGATGTGCAGATCAGGACAGTCTTCTATAACAATTGTTGCCAATTCCGGGTCACAATTGAACAGCACGTGAATTATTGCAGGACTTAATCCTGTGACACGGGGACCATCATGCAAAAAGGTGTGGGCCAACATCCTTCCTGCAACCCGGAAGAGGCTGCTCTCGATAAGTACCTCTGATGTTGCTGGGACCAGATGGTCCGGTTCACCCTCAAATAGCAGTGTTCGACCCATTCCTCCTAGAAGTACCAAGAAAGCAGGGTTTTCTTTATTTTACTTTTTTAAATTTGCCAGTGCTTTATGTAAAACTGAATTTTCAAAATTATCACAAGCTTTAAAACAAGGAGAGTAAGGTAATTATGATAATATATACCAATATTATCCTTTAGTTAATTTCAAAAAAAAAAAATCCAGACACAAACACCACATAAGAGTAAAATACATTTAAAAGTGGTGAAATACCGTGTATAGGAATTTATTTTACTTATGTATTAATCACATTATTTTATCGTATAATGCCTTGGTGCCACTGGATTTTAACAAGTCTCACACTCATACAGCAAGACAAATGATGGGGGTCTAGGTAAGGAAGTTAGGGGAGCAGACGACTCCACAGGAAGAGTCTTTTGTCTCTTCGAGGACTCTGGGAGGTAGCAAGGGAGTGTGAACCTTAAGGTGTGAAACAGTGTGTACTGCCTTTTGTTCCTGGAGAAGGTATTTAACTGAGAGCCATGCTGGGCTCAGAGAGACTCTGCTGACCGTCTGTCCCGCGGACATGCAGGCTCCACCAAGCTTGGTTGTCTGTTCTTTGTGTGTTTGGATTAAAGAATGTTAGCTACCGCTCGTCTGCAGGCTTTATTTAAATGGAAAAATTCCACAACAAAAGCATATGAAAATAGTGGTACACTTACCAAGATCTACTCTGAATCCAAACTGGAGTTTGGATATTATTGTTGTCACAAAGTACCGCATCACCCCTTGTCCAACAGCAGCATCACCTGGAATAAAATACAGATGATTACACTGTACAAAAAAAATTGCTGAGTATTATTGCCAAACCTATTTAATTAAAAACATTGTTTATTTATTGTTTTTTTTTTTTTAAAGAGAAAGCAATATTATTTTGGTTGGAATCCTAGAATCCTGACCCTGCCAGAAAACAAAAAAAGAGGAGTATTGTACAATACACATTTATATTAATAGTGGTAAGGTATATTATTTAGGACCACTGGGCCCATTCACAACAAACTTATTAACCTGTAACAAATTAAATTTATTTAATATTCAATTCAGTTTTTCACTGTAACAGGGCTACTTCTGTGTGATAGAGTAAAAACACTATAACTGTCATTGTAGTTAGCATGATTGGCCAACGGAGCTCATCGTATGATGCATTTCAGCCACATGAAATCAGTAAGCCACTAAGACAACTCCATTAAAAGACATTTAACTAATTAAATTTATTTAACACAATATATTTCTATTACTTTTTTTTTCGTCCAATATCCCTTATAAATGTAGACCTTAAAATAATCTGCAAAGCTCTCTCAAAGAGACTGGAGAAAATAACCCCCCTCTTAATTCATCCTGACCAAACTGGTTTCATAAAAGGTAGGCACTCATCAACAAATACACGTAGATTACTTAATTTGATAGACTACTCATACAGTAAAAACCTAGAAACTACAATATTCTCTTTAGACGCAGAAAAAGCATTTGACAGAGTTAACTGGAAATTTCTATTTGCAACTTTACACAAATTTGGTTTTGGATCCTCTTTCATAAACTGGTTAAAAATATTATATAATTCCCCAACAGCTTGTGTTAGAACAAATGACCAGACATCCTCCAGCTTCTGTCTCTTGAGGGGCACCAGGCAGGGATGCCCACTCTCCCCTTCACTATTTGCAATTTTTATCGAACCACTAGCAGCAGCAATTAGACAGAATTCAGTAATTAAGAGCATAAAATGCAAGAACGTGGAACATAAAATCAGCCTTTATGCGGATGATGTGTTACTCTTTCTCCAAAATTCACAAACCAATATCTCTGGGGTGATTGAATTGATAAACTCTTTTGCAAGAATATCAGATTACTCAATTAACTGGTCAAAATCTACAGTCCTACCGATTAATTGCTCCTTCCATAATTCCTCTTCTACACCACTGCAATCGGGAAATATAAAATATTTAGGTATTAATGTTTCTCCCAAGCTTGCAGATCTAACTAAATTAAACCATATCCCACTTTTAAAGAAGGTAGAAGATGATCTGGCTAGATGGAAATGTCTACCCATATCACTCATGGGAAGGGTTGCCGCTATAAAAATGATGGTCTTACCAAAAATAAATTATTTATTCTCAATGATCCCAACTAAACCGCCACAAGATTGGTTCAGATCTCTAGATTCATGTATGTCCAAATTCCTTTGGAAAAATAAACCCCCACGTATAAGCTTAAAAACACTACAAAAGACCAAGGATAAAGGAGGACTAGAACTGCCTAACTTTCAGCACTACTTCTTAGCCAACAGGCTTCAGTTTATCTCAGGATGGCTAAAACACACCCTCTTAGATGAACCTTGGCTAGATGTAGAACAAGCACTCTGCAATAATCTAGAGATCTCAGACCTACCATTTATCAGCTCAAACATCCAACGACATGAATGCTTTAAAAGCATCAACATCAGCTCTTCTCTGACAGCATGGTGGGAGTTTCTAAAATTGACGGCGTCTTCATTAATCCCATGCAAACGTACACCTATCTGGAACAACCCTGACATATTACAAAACAATAATATGATAAACTTTTCAGATTGGAGTGGTAAAGGAATCAAATATTTAGAACATATACTAGAAGGAACAGAATTTATTTCATTTGACGGACTAGTTACACAATATGGGATCAACAAGAAAAGATTTTTAGAATATCAACAAATTAAATCCATAGTAAAAAAGAAATTTAAACCGGGTCAAGTTGAACTACAAACACCACCAAGTGTGGTTCAATTTCTTACTCTTAAAACCCCCAAATTACTATCCAAAATATACAGAATGCTTTCTAAAACAGATGAATCAATATCACTTCCTATTGCAAAATGGGAAGCGGATTTATCAGTTAACTTAGACCTAAACTTCTGGTCTCAGATTTGCTTAAAAACCTTTCATCTAATTAGAAATCCCAGTCTTCAATTAATTCAATACAAAATATTACATAGAGTGCACTATACAGGTCATCGGATGTTCAAGATGGGCTTTACGTCTACCAACAACTGCTCACACTGCCAAACCAATTCACCGGACAATTATATCCACGCTCTTTGGTTCTGTCCACCAGTTCAGAAGTTTTGGCGCGAGATATGTGAAGACTTATCGAAGTGTCTGAAATGTAACATTCCAACTTCCCCCTTAGTGTGTTTGTTGGGCAGCTTAGATAATGTCACTTCAGAAAAGAATATCGCCCATATGGTTTTCACTGCCCTATGCATAGCCAAGAAAACAGTCCTCATGAACTGGAAAAATAAAAATAATCTTAATTCTAACCAATATAGAAATTATCTATTAGATTACATTAGTCTTGATACAGCCTCTGCCACCACATCAGATCAATTGCTCTGGGCTCCTTTGATCAGCTCCATCACCTAGTGGGGGTGGGGGGTCATAGTTTGGTCCCGCCTTCACTGTTGTGATTGGTGTGGGGGTAGGGACAGGCTTAGGGCGTCGGGGGGTTCCCCGGAGGCATCTTCCTTGGGGGGCTCAACCCGGGGTAGCGGTCATGTCCGGTTAGGGGCTCTGTTGGCTCTCAGGTGACTGTTTCCTCGCGGCTGCGTGCAGCGGGGCTAGGGGAGGGTCTGTGCTGACGGACGTGGGTTACTGACCTGGTAGCCTGGCTGCCCCTGGGTGGGTCCGGGATGGGCGTGAGGTTCTGGGGGCGCTCCGTCTCTGGGCTGGGACCCGGACCGGGCCTCGGGGGCTTGGGTCCTGGTTGGTGTGTTGCCGGGGTTGTGGGCGGGTGGGTGCATGGGGGCCCAGCCCTGGAGCAGGGTGCCGCCGATGCATCGAGCCACCTGGGGGGCTCTTCAACTGGTGGGGGAGATTGTCACATCTTGCAGGAGCTTTCCTCTCCTCAGGAGCTCCCTCTGCAGGAGGGGAAGATACAGGAGAGGTGGAGGAAGATCTCAGCCTGGGTGTTTATTGTCTTATGTAGTCTGGAAGATGAGTGGATGGTGGGGTGGGTGCAGTTTTCTCTGTGGTGGGGTTGGGTGGACTGTCCCGGGCTCTGTGGGGCCGGGCGGCGCTGCTGCACTGGGCCCCGGTCTGGATGGGCCTGGGCCCCCTTTCCCTGGCGGGTCGCGGAGTGTGGGGGTGCCTACTGGGGTCAGCGGGGGAGCTGACCCCAGGGAGGGGTCACTTGCCCCTCCCTTCCTTCCCTCCCCATCTCCAGCTGCCTCCCTCTTCCCGCTCCACCACAACCACCCACACATGCAGGGCCTTGGAGTAGGGGTATGTCACCAGGGTGCAGAGGAGGCTACCCCCCCCCCCCCCCCCCGTCCCCCCCCCGTCCCCTTCTGGCTGCCTCTGCCTCAATTTTATCCCACAACTTAGACATTCACATTACTCACACTCTCATTACACATACATATAGGATCTTGGGGGTGGGCACGATACACGGAGTCCAAAGTACCATCAGGGTGTATACCTCACCCCTGGCATCGTTGCCCACCTCTCAATTTTAAATACACATAGACATTGAGGGCTAGCAGGAGGGACCATGCGCTTACCTGCTGCTCTCTGGCAGGTAGCTCCAAGCCCTCCTGGGTTTTAAATGCACCTTAAAACACACATGCATCAACACTACAATGAGCGGGTGGAGGGAGGTTTGGAGTCTTCTCTCACCCCCATTCTCTGCGACCTGCTGGAGCAGGGGGGCTAGGAGGAGGAGTTGGCCGTCCGATTGGGGTCTGGAATGTGGAGCCTTCCTGCTGCTGCGGAGTCGGGGCGGTCTGCCTCCCCCCACCGCAGGGAAAAGGGAAACACCACCTGGGTCTGGGTGCAGTTCCCCCTTCCAGGGGCGGGGGCACCTAGACCCGGTTTGTAGAGTACGCTTGGGGAGTGTGATCGTGTGTACAACGTCTCTTTATGTCTGTCTCCACGTTGGTTGAGTGTGGAGTAAGTGCATATGAGAGCATGAGGGTGGGAATGGATGTTTGTATATGTGTGTGTCTGTATTTCTGTGTCTATATGTTAGGTTGGGTGTCAGGCGCCACCTCTCTGGGGACATCTCAGGCCCTCCAAGGTTTGGAGGCCTATCTCCCCCTACCACCACTTCCCCTGCCAGTGGCGGACCCCCTCAGACATCGGTGCGTTGGTGGTTCTTTGTGTCCGGGGATGGGCGTCCAGGTACACACCAGCTCACTCCTTGGCGGCCGCTTATCGGGGCCTGGAGCCTGGGGCTCGCTCGGGCCACTTCGGAGGTGGGGTGCCCCCGGCCTCTCGGCCTGGGGCTCGGTCACTCAGGCGCAGCTGGCTGCCGGCGGAGCTCACGGGCGCGTCACTGCAACTCCCCCTGGCTTCTGCTCCGCGGCTGCTGAGTGAGCCCTCATCTGGGACTCTCCTCAGCTCTTTCTGGGACAGTGGCGCAGCTGCCCCTCTGTTGGTCTTCCTTGGTCTCTTGTGTTCTGGGGGCCTCTGGATGTCTGGAGTTTTGATCTCCTCCACACCTGCTTCATGCCCTGGAGGACGGGGCTGTGGCCACCCCACACCCTCTAGCAGATTATTACATGAAGGAACCTTTTAAAAAACAAAAAACAAGCGCGTCCATGCTCACAGGTGTACACACGGGTGATCACACCCACAAACTACACCCTTTTTGGCTCCTACCTCAAAGCACACTGTGTTCTGTTGATCTTATGTGCTGCACAATAATGTTTAACATTTAGTATTTACTGTCATATTCCCATATATCATTGTGATGTTGTTTATTCTATTACTCTTGTTCTCTTCTGCTTGCTTTCTTTTTTCTTTCTCAGCAGGTGACCCAGGTGATTGATATATGCATTTTTTTTTCTCTGCCCGTTCTGTTGGTTTTTGTCTTTTGCCCTTCTCCCCCGTCCCTCTTCTCAGCTGTTTCTCTTTCCCTCTTTCTTTCTCCCCTTCTTTCCCCCAGTCAAGTCTGTCCCGTATTCAGTAAGTGAAAATAAAATAAACAATAAAAGGTGAATCAAATGGACCATTACGGCAAGGCTGGGATGGTCAGTTTGGTAAAGTAAATCCGTTGGGCATCTTTCTTTGCCTTTAGACAACAATTCTGAGGGCAAAAGAGCCAAACGGGACAGGCCAAAAAAAATAAAATAAAATAAAAAATAAATATATATATATATATATATATATATATATATATATATTACTAACCATCAAGGGTACAATGAAGTGGGCATGCCCATTCTTGTTGCTGTTTATAGAATGAGAGAAGTGCCCGGTCTCTGTCCTCCTCAGAGTCCCTCACATCCATCCTCAGCTGAAGTGGTGTCCCAGATGCATGTTCCCGAAGTAGATTTTCTCTGAAAACTTTGGCAGCATGAGCTGGATCTTTAATCACCACCCAATCTAGACCGCAAAAATAAATGAAACAATTACACATAGAAAAAACCGTCTTAACATGTTACATGCAGATATGCATTCCTTTACAGTCAAAGATGAAGAACACCTGAAAAATGTCATTCAGTGCAGCACCAAAAGGCAAATGGCCTAGTACCTATATAGTGTTTTACCACGAACACTAAAAGGCCTTTATACTACAGTCGCATTCACCCAATCAATCTTCTAATACATATTACCAGAAATATTCTAAATATTCCATTTCTGCACAGAATGAGGTTTGATTCCTGGTTTCAGTTACCCTAGCATCACTTTCAGGGTTTCCAAACAACATTAAGAACCCAAGAAAGTATTTTAACATTAATAGTCATGAATTATATTGTTGATTACATGCAGTACTATTTATTTTAAAGTAATTTTATTAAAGGTAATATTTTATTACTGAATGAATGTAAGTTGTTTGCAAACTTATAGCAGCTCTATGTGTTTACACAAACCATTGTCAGGTTCTTTGTGAACAAATTCCTCAGTACCAGTTACTACTGCACTTTGAGCTGAGGTTTCTGATGTTTCAGGCCTAACTGGCACACTTTCACTGACTGTGGCTGGCTCTCTATCATTTTCTTCAACATGGCCTCCCTCTCGTTCTCTATGTGATTCCTGCGTGGATGTCCTTGAAGTTAACAAAATTGACATTGTCATACTCTCTCATTTTCCTAATGTAAAATGAATATGTAGTACACATATGTCTTTGTTAGTACTTAACCAGCACAGCTGTCTCTGTGCATTTTTATTTCAGAAAAGGAAAATTCCTTCTGACAAGTAATACAGGAGATGAGTGGACCAGAGGCATGACCTGAGCTCTCCTAAAAGATAAAAAACATCCATTTATAAATGTAAATTCCACAATGCTATTTATTTATATTATTATGTGTGAAATGATGACAATATAGATTTATGTACACAATCAAAGTGTAAGTCCTGTTGAAGTGGACGGATGTAGATTGTAGCCTGCCCAATCACTGCAGATGGGTCTTTCAGATACGCAATGGTATATCCAGTGCTGGGACATTGAAGCAATGCAAGATTTCGACTACGAGTAGATCCTGTAATTTTTAGAAACTCAAATCCTCCCCCTTCTTGGAGCTTTGGAAACACTTCCATCAGTTTAGTTCTTACAGTCTCGGGATCATTGTCATTCCCTGTATTTAAAAGAATAAACAGATAATCTCCATTCAATCAAACACCCACATATTTGAAAACAAGCCAGTACTATCTAATAGCCACAAAATAACAATCACACAGTTGAAATTTAAGTCCAATTTAAATTAAAATGACCAAATATTTATCACATTCATGGTAAAAATTATAAAAACAAAAAACAAACAAAAAAACCCTACAGTGAACCACAATCAAAACTGGGCTCTGGTAAATTTCTACTATCAGACTTACCTGAAAATGTCACTTTTTGCTCTCCAAGTCCTGCAGCATGGAGGTCTGCTTTAAGTTGAATGCTTGGAACTTTGTTAGCCTTGTGATCAGCCAAGCAACAGAACGTATGTGTGTAGCTTCTTCTAGGTACTAGGCTCTGTGCTGACCGTCTTATCATATTTCTTCTACTCCCACCATTATACGGAGCAAAGAGCCTTGCTAGCTCGGCTGCAACACAAAGAAAATATCCCAGCGGAACAGACCACCAGTCAGCTACAACAGTCTGAACTTTCAGCTTAGCATCATTTTAAACGTCACTAACGCTACACATCAGCACCAGGCATGGTGCTGCAAAATAAGGGCGTTTTACTGACTATCTAGTTTCATGCCCCATCCACACACAACGAAAGTGAGTCACACACAAAGCATAATTAGCTAACTACCACACATAAACCTAGGTGCACAACCCCCACCCACTGAAATTTAGATGCTCATATGAATTGCTAAGATTTAACTGTGTGCTAAGTCATCAATTAGTATAACACGTGGCTGACGTTACTTACTTTGGACAGGTGTATGTAATGGTGCCGCAGGTATCTGCTGTGTCTGAGCTGACGGAGTTGGGGAATTTGTCCTCAGAGCTTCTTCAATTAAATTCGCTGCTTCTCTCAGCAGCTCCGGACAGCTTTTTGACATTTCTCGTACACGTCGTGCAATGTATCAATTGAGGTACACAACTATTGTCAAGTGTCTTGATTTTTATGGCGGCAACTTCTTGCTTCCAACTGCATAGCGCATCCAAGCAAAGTTAAAAAATGAATATCACCACCTAAAGGATCGGAGTGAGATTTAATGGGAGTACATCAATCATCAGCTTGTGGGGATAGGTTAATTGGATAATCCAAATTGCCACTAGGTGTGAATGTGTGAATGAATGTGAGTGCGAATGGTTGTCTGTCCCTGTGTGTTGGCTCTGTGACAGACTGGCAACCTGTCCAGAGCGTACCCCGCCTCTCACCCTATGACAGCTGGGATAGGCTCCAGTGCCCCCCGCGACCCTGAAAAGGATAAGCGGAAGCGAATGGATGGATGGATGGATGGATGGACATCAATCTATTATCAGGGATCGATCTGTGTGGACTTGCTTTACAGTTTAACCAATCAGATGTCAGACAAGCTACAGGGAGAGCGTTAACCCCGCCTCCTTGCTGTGATGGGTGAGGCTGACAGATAAAATTATTTCATGATGAGAGCCAGGCGCCAGGACTGCCAAAATGAAATAAATAAATATATCATTAAATAATTAATTAAATGTGTCAATAATTAATTAATTAAATGTGTCATAACTATTTATTTAATTAATTATTGCCAATTTTAATTAATTATTGCCACATTTAATTAATTATTTAATGGTGTATTTAATTAATTCATTATGGCAGTCCTGGCGTTCCATACAACAGGGCTTTAGCATCTGGAATGACACTTGTAGCTTGTTTCCATTCACACTCAGCTCGACAGCACTTGCGTCTGACAGCCTTCAGCCAGGGGTCAGATTTCGTTTTAGGCTGCCTGGTTCTTAACGGAGCCACAGTGTCCAAAGCAATCTGGTAGTTGAAATAAAACCATGAGCTCAGTTCCTCAGTCTGGCTGCACAAAAACTCTGGGACTTTACAGTTCTGGTTAAAAACTGTTAAAAACTGCTCAGCAGTGGGTCAAAAATACGACAGCGGCGAGCAGCAGCGCGGTTTAACTGAGGTACAGACAAGAGGAACTTGAAGCATCACAGGACTGTGGTCAGAAAACACAGCATCACAAATCTCTACGTTAAAAACAGAAACAAACAGAAAAACCATGAGATAAAACAAGATCAAGTGTGTGTCCATGTTCATGTATGGGACTGACTGAATAACACAAAGTTAGAATGCTTAGTATGTTTTTTAGGCTATTTTACAGTATGAAAATAAATAACTTATTAAAACAGATCATATACACATCCAATAACTAAGTGAAAATGATTGTTTTTGTTTTTTTATTTGCTAATAAAAGTGTCAATGCAGTCAACCATCGTTTTTGTCCTCGTGCATTAGTTTTGATTTAGTTATCAAGTAAAATTTAATAGTAATTTTTTTACTTTGATTTTTGGGATGTAGGATGATCGTTTTCATTTCTGTCTAACGCTGTGACATCTTTTTGTTCCAGCATGATTTCTTTCTCATTGACATTTGATGGGTTTTCAAGGTGTTCCATTAACATTACATCTTATTTATTATAATTTTATATGTGCGTGACTTGGGGCATGAACCAGAAAATATGCAACCCTCGTGGAGGTTTTTTGTCTCTAAATGATCAAAATGAAAAATCTCGGTATCATTGGGACCTCATCCATCTAGTCGAGGAGCTGACCGCGGTCTAGACTACACTAAGCAGCAGCAGTGTATTCCTAGTATGTACAATGCATCACTATGAGACATAAATGCACACTTAGTGTAATGTATTCTTCTTTCAAAGGTCTTTTTATTAGACAAAGGTTCCAATACAATGTATACAATAACACAAAATGCTTCAGAATATTCCAAAATTTCAATCTTGTTCCCACCCTAACCCTTAAAACAACAAATAATTGGCAGCCTGCTGCCCAACTAAACCAAAAAACAAACCAAAAAACAAACAGAAAAAAACAAACAAAAGCAAAAAACAACAAACAGACTCATAAAAGAAAAGAAAAAAAAACAAGACGGGGGAGGGGGGGGTTCCTTGGACTACTCAGTAACAGTAGTTGTGGGCCTTTCAAAGAAGTCCAGAAAGGAAGACCACAGTTTATAAAATTTATTTTTGACCCACGAACTGTATATCAAATTTTTTCTAAATCCATACAAGACATTATATCTTTTAGCCATTGTGTGTGTGAGCGGGGAGAAGAGTCTTTCCACTTAAGCAGTATAGCTCGCCTGGCCAACAATAATGAAAAGTTTCATGTTCTGAGTCTGGAGTTGGACAGATTCAGATTCTGGACCGGACCAAACATAGCACAGAGTGGCTCTGGTTCAATTTGATGCAGCAGGACTTCAGACATGGTATGGAAAACAGATTTCCAAAAGGTGGACAAAGAAGGGCAGGACCAGTACATATGAAACAATGTACCAGGAGCACCCCCACACCTTATACAGGCTGGGTCCACCCCTGGGTATATGTGTGCCAGTCTATCCCTGGACCAATGCCCCCGATGAATCTTAAATTGGATAAGTGTATGTCGAGCACACATTGATATATTGTGAACCTGGCCAAGGATAGAGTCCCACAGTTCATCCGTAATATGAAAGGTAAGGTCCTTTTCCCATTTAGATTTAATAGCAGCTACTGAAGAGCCTTGTAAATTGGAAATTGAGCTGTACAAGGCTGATATTATGCCCCTTGAGGTTGGGTTTACCATTAAAAAATCATCTACTGGATTGTGTGGAGGCATTTGGGGGAATTCTGCTGTCACACTCTGCATATAGTGTCTGGCCTGTAAGAACCGAAAAAACTGAGTTGCAGCTATGCCAAATTTGGTGGATATTTGAGAGAAACTTACAAATTGTCCATCTTCATATAAGTCTGCAAAGGATTTTAGGCCCTTTTTATGCCAGATATGAAAAGCATTATCTGCCATTGAGGGAACAAATAGGTGGTTTGCTGCAACTGGGCTTTGAAGTGAGAAAGCCCGGAGACCCAGACTCTTCCTAAACTGAGACCAGATTCTAAGAGATTGCTGGACAACTCTATTGTTACTCGGTAGAGGCAATGCCAAAAGGGAGTGATGAACCTAAAGTCGCAAGTAGAGAAATTTTCCCACTTGAATATGACTCCATGGCAACCCAAACTGGTGGTGACGGTTCGAGATGGTAGTGTCTCCAATACAACAAACACCTGATATTGGTGGCCCAATAATAGTACTGGAAATTAGGGAGGCCTAAACCTCCAACCGGCTTGGGCCTTTGAAGAATAGATTTCTTCAATTTGGGAGGTTTACCATTCCAAATAAATGAAGTGATTAGTGAGTCTAGAGATTTAAAAAAATGATTTTGGAATCAGGATAGGGAGGCATTGAAAAACATAAGAATTTTGGAAGTAGCATCATTTTCACCGAGTTAATCCTACCTATTAAAGATAAGGATAATGGGGACCATCTGGACAGCATGTGCTTGCACTGTTCCAGCATGGGGAGGAGATTCTTTTAAACAAACAATGAAATTGCTTTGTGACATATATCCCAAGGTAATCAAAGTGATCTGTGACTATTTTAAAGGGAACATTTACCAAATCCAGATTTCAAGCACTCTCGTTAATCAAAAACAGTTCACTCTTATTTATATTAATTTTGTGTCCAGAGAGGTGACTAAAAGCATTCAGTATATTAAGTACAGCGGGTAAGGAGGTAAGCGGGTTGGAAAGAAATAGAAGAAGGTCATCGGCATACAGTGAAACTCTATGCTCAATCCCCCCCCCTCCATATGCCCTTTATGTGCCCGCTACCATGGACTGCAATCGCTAATGGCTCAATTGCAAGGGCAAAAAGCAAAGGGCTTAAAGGGCAGCCCTGTGTCGCTCCATGGTGGAGCCTAAAATGGTCAGAGTAGCGACAGTTAGTTACCACTGAAGCTGTGGGGCTTGCGTAAAGAAGTTTGATCCATGAGCAAAATAAGGGGCCCATTCCAAACCTTTCTAAAGTAAAAAACAAATATTCCCACTCCACCCTATCAAATGCTTTTTCCGAGTCCATAGCAATAAGGCATTCAGGCACAACATGGCTGGGGGCATAGATAATATTAAAAAGTCGCCATATGTTAAAGAAGGCGTGCCGATTTTTTATAAAGCCAGTTTGGTCGGGAGATATTATAGCAGGAAGAATTTTTTCCAGCCTGTGCGCCAGCAGCTTAGACAGAATTTTAACATCCATGTTTAACAGAGATATAGGTCTATAGGAAGACAGTCAGTCGGGTCCTTGCCCTTCTTAAGTAACACTGTGATACAGGCCTGGTAGCATGATGAAGGAAGTGCCCCAGAGTCTAGCGACTCTGTAAAAACTTCGCAAAGGAAAGGGGCCAAATCGTCCGAGAATTTTTTTTATAAAAGTCTGCAGAAAATCCATCAGGGCCTGGAGATTTCCCAGATTTCATAGATGCTATTGCCGCCTGAATTTCCGGCTTTGAGATAGGGGCTTCCAGAGTCTGTCTGAGCTCTGGGGAAAGCGAGGGCATATCAATGGAGTCAAAGAAACCATGTAAATCTTTTACATTAACAGTAGATTCTGATGTATATAAGCCTTCTGATCCCTAGTCACCACTCCATCGTCTGCCTTCAAGCCAGTTATAATTTGTTTAGCCCTAATACCACGCAGTTGGGTGGCCAAAAGCTTACCGGTCTTTCCACCGTGTTCGTAAAAATCGCTCTTGCTCCTAATCAGACATCCTTCCACTTGTCGAGTGGAAAGTAGATTGTGTTTGGTTTGTAAACTTAAGCGTTCTTTGTATAGCGCCGGTGATGGTGACTGAGTGTACTGCCTGTCGATGTTTAAAATCTGGTCTGAAATAAGCTTCTGTTCCCGCTGTGCACACTGTCTTTTAAATGCTGCCACTGAGATGATTTCTCCTCTCAGAAATGCCTTCAGAGCCTTAAAACAGGCGTTGAAAAAAATTGCATATCATCAAAATTGGGTGCATAAAGATTAGCCAAAGTCACAGACCTGTCGCAGAGTTTGCCAGACACTATTATAAACCGTCCGTTTTTGTCTGACACAAGATTAGATGGAACAAATGGGATGTTCCGATCGATAAGAATAGCTGTACCCCTAGCCTTTGCTTTAAAATTAGAGTGAAACATCTGTCCTGACCAACATTTTGCCAAGCGTGAGTGATCTGAATCCTGCAAGTGAGTCTCTTGCAAAAAAACTACCCCGGGCTTAAATTGCTTCAGACGTGATAAGACTCTCTTTCGCTTTATTGGGTGGTTCAACCCCCTCACATTCCAGCTAAAAAAGGTAAGATTACCACTCATCAAGGAAGTCCCACATTTTTATGTACAGAGTTGCCCAAGGAGGGAAGGGAGGGGACCAAAACAAAACAAACAAAAAAAAACCATGACAACCAACCCCACCCCAGAAAGAAAATGCAATACAATAACATATCACTGTGTAAAAAAAACCCCTAAAACAATACCACCCACCAATATCCCCCAGCAGGTTGCATTAAAAAGCAACCGCGTAAGCCCCTGCTTTCTTCCCATATTAGTCAAGAACTCCCCGTACCACTAGCATCATACCTGCACCCTTGAACAGTAGCCCCTAAACTCGAGCCAGAGACTCAGTTTTCAGGCCAGGAAGAAGAGAAAGAAGAAAGAACAAAAAACAAATCAACCAAACAACAAACCAGTTTTACCTTAAAATGGACAGCAAAGAATATATTGCTATGCCAACAGCACGGCTGTATAATGTCAGTCACAACGAGGACGCCACTTAGGCTAGTCCGACCCGTTATAGTTGCAAATTAGGGTGAGTGCTCTAACCGGCTACAATGTCCAACTCAGGATGGAGAGCTTCGGTTTTCTTCCATGGTTTGAATGAAGCGAGAGGCCTCCTCAACTGACTCCAATCGCCGGATTTTCCCATCTGAAAGAGTAACGCGGAGCCTGGCGGGGAAGAGAAGGGAAGGACAAAGGCCTCTCCAGTATAACTCGGCCATAACATCCTTATACTGGGCTCACTGCTTCTGGACGTCGGCGTTGTAATCCTCATAAAACTGGAGTTTATGTCCGCAGTACTCCAACGTCCCTCGGCGTCTCCGTGCTTCCCTCATCAGCAGCTCCTTAATCTGGAAGCGGTGGAAGCGGATAATGACTTCCATCAGGGCCCGGTTTGGGCATAAGGCTACGGTGGGCTCTGTCAAGCTCCGGGGGGATGGCAAAGTTTGTGCGCCGAAGACCTCCACCAGCAGCCGGGAAAAGAACTCAGTTGGCCAAGGACCCGGCTCCACCGATTCCGGCAAACCCACCAGACGAATGTTCTGCCTTCTGCTTCTACTCTCCAGGTCAGAAAGTTTAGTTTTGAAAAGTTTGTTTTCCTCCTGTAGTGAATCATACTTAGCTTCGAGCGCTGCTAAACGCTGAACAACATCAACTGCGTTTGATTCAAGCTCACCAATACGTAGTTCTTGATTTGCAACTTCCGCTTGAATCTTGTCCAACTTACCGTTAATCACATCCGATGTAGTCTTAAAATCTGCGGCTATGGCTGTTCTGTGCTGTTCGAGCAGGGCGACAAGCGCCGGGTTCAGGGCTGCACTAGCATCGTCTGCTGCGCCAGCGTTAGCACAGCTCTCGCCAGTAAGGTTTTTCTCGGTTTGTCTCCTTCCCTTGAACATCCTTCCAGTGTGACACTTAAATGACCCAAGAAATTCGTATCGAACAGCAAAATGGGGCTCAGAGAGTAAAATTTAAAAAAAAGTTAGGCAGGTGCTACTGGCCGACACACCTTACTCCATTGCCGGAAAACAGATGTCCCCTGCAAACCTAACCTCGTGTGATGTATTCTTAACAACTTTGAATAATGGAGTATGAAGTGAGAGGCATTTAACAGCGGCCTCCCATGGACGAACGTGATAGAGCCTGCCTGAAACTAGGAGAAAAATTGAAACGGGAGTGGCATTCAGGGAGGGAAACGTGGGTGTACGGGGCGCAGGAGCCAACCCTGATGCGTGGCCTGTGAAATGCGACCCAGGGGTACTCTGGGACCCCCGGGGTCCGGAGCTGCCCCGAAGGGGAGCACAAGGGTTAACAGGAAGAAACCTCCGGCAGAACCAGGCTCAGGGAGGGGCGGCCATCTGCTGCGACCGGTTGGGGTGAGAGAAGGAAGACAGGATAAAAGACATGCTGTGGAAGAGAGACAGAGGTTAATAACAGATATGATTCAATGCAGAGAGGTCTATAGCTAGGTTTCATTTGACGTAGACGTGACGTCGACGTAAAGCGCGAAATTTGACTGGCGGTCGGAAGTGAAAAAGATAAGCGCAAAATCACAGACAGACAGTACGCAAAATGCCTATGTCCTGTTGTGTTTACGGATGCTCCAGTAGGTCGACCAGAGAAACTGATAAACGGTATTTTAGGGTACCAAAAATAGCCCAACGAAGAGGAGAAAAATGGAAAATTCTAACCGAAAAACGTAGGAAAAAATGGATTTTAAATTTACGTTTACAGTCGGGAGGAGCAGAGTCTGCCAATGCCCGTGTCTGCAGCGACCACTTCGTCAGAGGTAATGTTATGTTTGCAAACGAACTTATTAGCATTAGGTTGTCGTTAAATTCTCGTTTACTTAGTGCTTTTAAGTTAGTAGTCTAATATTGACTTGATTGGGACTATAGGCTGCCCAAGTGCTTTGGATGACGAAGAGTCGGAGGACTGGGCTCCGACGGTCAATCTCGGCTACGAACGAAAACCCAGATCGGAATCAGTTCTCAAACGAGAGAAAAGAATGAAGCTTAAGGCAGAACAGCATCAATGTGCAGAGGCGATTTTGGATATGCAACAGACGGCTGAGAGCCCGGATTTGAGCCTAGTGACAGTGGAGAACCCCGAACTGCAGCTTCCAGCTGAGAATCCACAACCAGAAGACTTCAGTGTGAATGAGACATTCACTTATCCAGGTAAGATATTGTGCTGAGATGTAAAACAAACAAGAATCATGTCAAAGAGAAAAAGATGCCATTATCTGTAATGATTATGGTCCAAGTTACATATTACATGTTTGTGATTTTTTAATCACAGAGTAAATCCATACCATTTTATTCAGAAAAAAAGAAAAAGTGGCACTTATTACCGTCAGGCACACACCACAGGTTTTTGTACACTGCTATGGTTCTTATATTGCCAGATTCCAGACAGTCTCCTTTCACAGATAAGTAAAGATATCCGTAATGTAAGGTTTCTGTGGAGAGAAACATATAAATATATTTTTTGTTTAGACGCAACATGTTTTTTTGTTGATTAAAAGAAATAATTACATTAAATTAACATAGTGAATTAAACACATTACACCAGATTCTAATAGCCCACTAAAAAACTCCTACAGTGAAAATGAGTAAAAATTGAGGTTGCCTCTATTATGCTGATTATGCTCCCCCACTGTTATATTGCAGGCTGTGCGGATGCTGGATGCCAGACAGAGCTGACGATGGATGACATCGAGAAGATGGAGGATGTTTTGAGACAGAACACAGCAGAGCTGGTTGATCTTCGGAGCAAGGCTCTGGACACACAGTTCAGCCAGGAGGCTTTTGAAAAAAATGAAGACAAGACAAAGTTCTACACAGGGCTCCCCAACTTCTTAGTTTTAATTCAGATTTTTGAACTGTGCGAGCCCTATATCACCTCGGGACCTATGTCTTTGTTGTCCAAATTTGAACAATTCATACTAGTTTTGCTGAGGCTGAGACTAAATCTGCCCCTGAAAGATTTAGCTTTCAGGTTCAATATTTCTCTGTCCACTGCTTCTAGAGTTTGGCATAAAGTAATTGACATACTTCATAAAAGGTTAGAGTTCCTAATTGAGTGGCCAGAGCGACATGTTCTTCAAGCTACGATGCCACTGAGTTTCAGACAGGCATTTGGATGTAAAGTGGCTGTGATTGTTGATTGCTTTGAAGTCTTTATTGAGAGACCATCTAATCTTCTTGCACAAGCTCAAACTTGGTCCAACTACAAGCACCATCACACTGTAAAATTTTTGATTGGTGTTGCCCCCCAAGGCTACGTCACTTACATATCTTCTGCCTGGGGAGGGAGAGTTAGCGATCACAATAGAGAGTGGCCTCCTAAAGAACTTGTTACCTGGAGATATTGTCCTTGCAGATCGTGGGTTCAATATTGGCGATAATGTGGGGTTTTACTGTGCTTCACTACAGACACCGGCATTCATTAAAGGGAGAAAACAGCTGTCAGCCTATGAAGTGGCAGAGACAAGGAAAATAGCCAATTTGCGTATCCATGTTGAGCGAGTCATAGGTTTAGTCAGGAGGAAATATCAAATTCTGCAGAGCAGGGCTATGCCAATAGAGAACATGTCCACAAAGCCAGGTGAGACACATGCATTGATCGACAAGATTGGGGTAATTTGTTGTGCCTTATCAAATCTCTCCGAGTCTGTTGTCCCACTGGAGTAAGGGGGGTGGGTGGTAATCAATCAGTTAAAAAAAAATTAAATGTCTTGTCACTGTCACGGCTCACAGAAGGGGGTGGAGAGGAAGAGTAGTGTCCAGTATCTGCTGCTTGGCTCTGGTGATAAGTAGAACAGGGTAGAGTAATAGTAGTACCTAAGTCCTGACTCCTGATTAGTCTGTAAATGTTTTCAAATGAAATATTTTTCTCCAACTGTCATATTGTGCTGGCAGTTTGTACAGTATTATACTGTGAGATGGATTGCAATCTATTTTGTTTATTTGTTTAAAAGTCTAATCTTGTAAATAAACCACCAATGTATTATTATGCTGCCTCAATAGCATTTAATCATTGTGTAGTGTTACACAACACTTAAATGACACAATTAAATGTACAATAAAATTAAATGACAATTTGTGCTCTAATGCTACGTCAGAGCAAATACAATAGCCAGAACTCATAATGACTACCATCAGGTCATAACAATATTCAAAATGTCATTATGTTGTCGTCCTTTTATCACATTACACATGTATGTTTGTAACTTGCTGTCCCAGTATTTCTGGGAGTATACTGTTTCTAAAAAAACACTCAACTTTAGGAATCGCATCATCCCAAAACTCAAGGTCAGGCAAAATCCTTTCAACAAATATGTCATTGCGGTTCCACACAACAAAGTCACAGTACTCTGCATTTGCAATGTGAAGCTGTGCCTGAATTTGGTAATAGTAGTCATGAGTTGGGTCCAGTGTGACATTATCCCCGTCACTGATGAGGCAGAAGCCCTTCTCCCCAGCACGCATGTGCAGGTTGACCGCATCTTTCTGAGAGTGTGGGCACTAAAATCACAGTGATGAGAACAACAATCAAGATTTATCTGATGAAACAGTGAAGAAGCAAAGATGATGGGTGTGGTCTGTGTTATCATAATCTCTCATTGCCCAAAACAAATGTCTATTTGACACAGACAATAAAGCCTCATCTTATCTTAATTGAACAATAGATTAGAAATTAGAAAAGGTATTTCCTGCATTTTTACTCAGTTCACTGATTCTTATGGAAAGATGTCACACCTATGGCCTTGACTACAACAGAGTCAATACCTTAATCTCGCAGATGCCAGTTCCATGACAGTCACAAGTGACTATCCCATCAGGGGAGGACCCCATGTATGGCCACTTGGGGTTCAGCCAGAGACCGCTGTCCATACATGAGAAGCCTGCATGCTCCTGGCTCATAAGCTTCTCATATGCTCCATGTTTGCATCCATAACTATAAACAGTACACATGCCAAACATGAAAAGGAAATTATTACTTAGTATTGGATGTGTAAAACAGTAAAGTGATGTATTATACAATATGCCATTACCCTAAACTATACTTAGTTCTTACCCTGTATAACCCTAGCCGTATAAGCCTATAACTAACCTCCATCTTCATAACACTTTTTTAGTTACAGTTATGGACAGTTTCATACCCCAAATCTTAACTCTGCCTTACCCTACATCAAACCCTAAATACCTTGTAGCAGCTGTGGTGAACCTATATGCCTCTGGATTGCATATGGCCTTGATCAAGCTCTTTGATGGTTGCTGGGGGTTGGTCTTAAGAACTTGTTTCAGCTTAGAGGCAGTTACGCGTCCAGCTCTTTGCCTAAACCAAATACTGCTTGCACTCTGACTTCGAGTCGCCCTCTCTACAGCCTGGACTTGGGACAGGGTGAGCTCTTCAAGCTGGAAGTCCAGGCATAGCTCTTCAAGGTCTTTGGGGGGGAGCTGCAGTGTCTCTGGTGTTCTGTACTCAGGCACAGTTTTAGGAAGCATGCTAGACTGGGGGACAAATTCTTTGTGGTAAGGTTCCCTAGACATCAGTGCTGCATTCCTTGGACAGTTTTTGCTTAAACTCTCAAAAAACCTACAGTATGTCTCTGAATCTCTCTGCACTCTTGGGCATGGAAGTGATTTCCCAACCTTTTGTGTACTTGTGCAGCCATCAATGGAACACTCAAGCTTTCGTTTTTTTGACTTTGCTGAAGAGAAGTCAATCAGAGTTACTGGGCAAGCAGGAATCTGGAAAAATTAAGCCAAAGAAGATCATTAAAATTTAAAAAGCTCTTTTCCAAAACGCTATATATTCGTTTCCAAAAATATTCGAAATTGAACAGTGATGGCAGTGGAGTGAGTATGTGTGTTTTTGGCTGGGGATAATGGTTGGTTGGCAGTGAAGTGTGTGTGTGTATGTTGGGTGGGGATGGAGGTGCCATGTGCTGGGTATAAAAGGAGTGGAAAGTAAGCAGTTCCATGTTGATGAAAATGTGGTGTGAGGAGTTGTGAGTATTGAGGAATGCATGAGAAATGTGAATATATAAAGTGCTGCAGTCAGGTGTGTGTGTGCGCAGAAAACAAGTGCTAGGGTGTTGAGGCATGCATGAGAAGGGTGTGATATACAGTATACGGTTCTGCAGTCATGGTTATGTTAGTCATGAAAAAGGAAATGGCTTTTAAATGCTGTTATAGCGTTTTGGAATAGAACTCTTCATTTATTAAAGTACTGCCTTTTGTCTGACCCCTCACCTGCAACCTGCCCGGCTTGATTAGATCTACCAGGAGCTTGAAGCCCCCGCCGGTATAGCCTACAGGGTCATTGAGGCACTCAAGCTTCCCCACCACGACAAGGTAGCAGTATAGGGGAAGATATTTTATCCTACTGTCACATGAAGTCCCAATATAATATTCTTTATCCTACATTTTGCTTTTTGGCTTACCTTTTTAACATGAGATGGCATCAGCCACTTGCACTGCTCTGATGTGCATGTCGCTCTCATTTTCACCCCAGCTTCAACTGCAAAAAGAACAGCTCCAACGTGCGAGCATGATTCTGATAGTCTGGAAATAGAGCACATAATCTTTTTAACATGAAATGCAATATTTACAGTACATTTTGATGATGCATAGCTTACTAATACTAATGTGCAATGGCACTTTATTTGAAGTAACATGTTTATTCATTAACTCTTTCTCAACAGCCTATAGAGAAATCATTATCTAGGTGATGACATGACTGAATAGTTCTACCCTCTATCTGAAAAATGCATCTGAGTGTCATGAGGGATCTAAGGCAATCACACAAATTCTTAGCTGATGAATTCTTAGCTAAAAGAAAACACTCTCTCCCCACTACTACTGAAGTACACCTGCAAAATGCTAGCAGTGCCCTATGCGTATATGTGTGTGTGTGTGTGTGTGTGTGTGTGTGTGTGTGTGTGTGTGTTCTCATTGCAATAACATCCTACTTAATTAGGCTACTAACCCTGCCATACAATTGCAATGAGCTGCAATCACTTCTCCATCCTCCTTTGCAATTACCCAAGTCTTCAGAGGTGTCTCGTTAGACCGCTGAGAATGGTTTACCTTGAAACAAACAACTGTCACTCTAACGAAGTCCTAAGGATGTGGCATGTTTGTTGACGTTAAAGCCGCTACCGCTAACTGTTAGCGTGTTTAAGATAAAGCAATATAAGAACAAACACTCACCCTTGCAAACACCAAACTGTATCCATCACGGAGATGTTTTGTTCCAAGGTTGTGGACCCACCCGCTGACAAAAAAATTGTACGCCTCCAGACTCTTGAAAGCTTTCATTTGCTGCCTAGTGTAGTAAGAAGTCTGGAGGACCAAGTAGTTGGTGATATCCACAGCCTCGATAGTAGGCAAATCCTTTACTTCTGTGGTGTATTCGGACATTTTCAAAGAATACGGATCACGTCCGATATATTTTTTAACTATCTGTTTATATCTCTCCCGAGAAACGGGGTCTAAAGTTGCACAATAGCTGCTCTCCTGACTCTCCACAGTGTCCTCCATGTTTACTTCCGCCCTCCACTCAAAAATCGCGCTGCCTCCGCACGTCATCAGAACCACGTGACCGCAACCCAACTATTAACACATAGTGAGTGAGAAAGGTGACTGGAAAGGAAAAACTTTCAGAAAAACCGAATCCAAACTGGAAGCTGGTTCCACAGAAGAGGGGCCTGAAAACTGAAAGCTCTCCCTCCCATTCTACTTTTAAATACTTTAGGAACAACAAGTAGGCCTGCAGAGCGAGAGCGAAGTGCTCTAATAGGGTGATATGGTACTACAAGGTCATTAAGATATGATGGGGCCTGATTATTTAAGACCTTGTATGTGAGGAGCAGGATTTTGAATTCAATTCTAGATTTAACAGGAAGCCAATGAAGGGAAGCCAAAACAGGAGAAATATGCTCTCTCTTTCTAGTCCCTGTCAGGACTCTTGCTGCAGCATTTTGGATTAGCTGAAGGCTTTTCAGTGAGTTTTTTGGACATCCTGATAATAATGAATTACAGTAGTCCAGCCTGGAAGTAATAAATACATGAACTAGTTTTTCAGCGTCACTCTGAGACAGGCTATTTGTAATTTTAGAGATGTTGCGCAAATGGAAGAACGCAGTCTTACATATTTGTTTAATATGTGCGTTGAAGGACATATCCTGGTCAAAAATGACTCCAAGGTTCCTCACAGCATTACTGGAGGCCAAGGTAATGCCATCCAGGGTAAGAATCTGGTTAGATACCATATTTCTAAGCTTTTCAGGGCCGAGTACAATAACCTCAGTTTGATCTGAATTAAGAAGCAGAAAGTTAGCGGCCATCCAGGTCTTTATGTCTTTAAGACATTCCTGCAGTTTAACTAATTGGTGTGTGTTATCTGGCTTCATGGACAGATAGAGCTGGGTGTCATCTGCATAGCAGTGAAAATGTATGCTATGTCTTCTAATGATGCTGCCTAAGGGAAGCATGTATAATGTAAACAGAATTGGTCCTAGCACTGAACCCTGTGGAACTCCATAATTAACCTCAGTGTGTGAAGAGGACTCTCCATTTACATGCACAAACTGGAGTCTATTAGATAGATATGATACAAACCACTGCAGTGCAGTACCTGTAATACCTACAGCATGTTCTAATCGCTCTAATAGGATATTATGGTCGACAGTATCGAACGCTGCACTGAGGTCTAGCAGGACAAGCACAGAGATGAGTCCACTGTCAGAGGCCATAAGAAGATCATTTGTAACCTTCACTAAAGCTGTTTCTGTGCTGTGATGAGCTCTGAAACCTGACTGAAACTCTTCAAATAAACCATTCCTCTGCAGATGATCTGTTAGCTGTTTGACAACTACTCTTTCAAGGATTTTTGATATGAAAGGAAGGTTGGAGATTGGCCTATAATTAGCTAAGACTGCTGGGTCTAGAGATGGCTTTTTGAGTAAAGGTTTAACTACAGCCAGCTTGAAGGCCTGTGGTACATAGCCGATTATTAGAGATAGGTTGATCGTATTTAAGATCGAAGAATTAATTAATGGCAGGACTTCTTTGAGCAGTTTTGTAGGAATGGGGTCTAAAAGACACGTTGATGGTTTGGAGGAAGTAATTATTGAAGATAACTCAGAAAGATCAATTAGAGAAAAAGAGTCTAACTTCACATCAATGGTACTAAGAGTAGCTGTAGATAATATTACATCTGTGGGATGATTATTGGTAATTTTTCCTCTAATGATAAAAATTTTATTTGTGAAGAAGTTCATGAAGTCATTACTAGTGTGTTGTCTTCGTATAGCTTTGAATAATTACACAGCATCCACTTGTGTTTCGCGAGCGTCTGCTCCAAACAAGGCAAGATGAATAATTTTTAAAGGTGAAATGTAGAGGTAAAATCACAAGTAGTCAAAAACGGCCAATTATACCCACTTTCAATTCAATTCAATTCAATTTCTTTATTGTCCCACAAGGGGAAATTAGTTTAGCGGCAGGAGGATAAGAACAAACAGAACAATACTATAAAACAATAATAACAATAATAATGATAGAAAATTCAAGGACAATTATTTGCCATTAAGGAGACAAGACGCAGTAGGGATAAAAGAGACCTGGAGTCTTTTAGTCCTCCTCGGAGGTACTCTAAAACGGCGGCCGGAAGGCAACAACTCAAACTCACTGTGAAGTGGATGGTTCACACAATTAATAATAGAATGAGCCTTTCTAAGCACATTTCTATTGTAAATGGCCAAAAGTCCATCTTGCCAGCGCCCTGAAATTTTGCTAGCAGTTTTTATCAGAAGTCCCAGCCGATTCTTATTCTTCACCGTCAGGTTACCAAACCAGGCAGCGATACAAAAAGAGATCACAGATTCGATAAAACTTCTATAAAACAAGGACAACATCTCAGATGAGACATTAAAAGATCTCATTTTCCTTAAAAAGAACAGTCTTTGTTGAACTTTTTTAGTAGTGGCATCAGCATGAGATTCAAAACACAGTTTATGGTCAAGTACCACACCTAGATATTTATAACTCTCAACGATCCCAATATCGGCAGTTTTAATGATAGTGGGTGATGAGCTATAAGAGGACTTCCTAAAATCAATAATCATGTCTTTAGTTTTTGACACGTTAAGTGAGAGGAAGGACTCATCACACCAATTCACAAAATCATCTACAACCTGTCCATGGCCTGACTCGTCCCCCGCTAGAAGACTGACGATCACTGTGTCGTCAGCAAACTTCAGGATGTGTCTGTTTGTGAAATTGCTGCGACACTCATTTGTGTACAGAATGAACAGAAGGGGAGAGAGGCAACAACCCTGGGGTGATCCAGTAGAGGAGGAGAGCACATCAGAAAAGACA
Organism: Aulonocara stuartgranti; assembly: GCF_965226115.1. Taxonomy (NCBI): domain Eukaryota; kingdom Metazoa; phylum Chordata; class Actinopteri; order Cichliformes; family Cichlidae; genus Aulonocara; species Aulonocara stuartgranti. The sequence continues at coordinate 4,319,813 of NC_138957.1, read as the reverse complement.
TGATTTACCCTCACACATTGTGACCTATTAGTCAGAAAGTCTGTCACCCAGCCGACCAGACTAGTGTCAAGCTTGAAATGATTGTAAAGCCTGTCAGCAAGTAAGAGGGGTTGAATTGTATTAAATGCAGATGAAAAGTCAGCAAATAATAATCTTGCATGGGTGTGGGGGGCCTCAAGATGCTTATACAAGAGATGCAGGAGTGTGACAGCAGCATCCTCCACACCTCTCCCTGCTCTATAGGCAAACTGGAAGGGGTCAAGATGGTGTTCAACCTGCATTAAAATCTCCTTCTTAATTATCTTCTCAAATGTCTTCATCACTAAAGAAGTCAGAGCCACAGGCCTAAAATCATTCAGTGCCTTAGGAGAACTGCCCTTAGCAACAGGAACAATGATCGCATGTTTCCAAATCTTAGGTACCGTCTGTAGCTCTAAAGAAAGTGAGAAGATATAGTGAAAAATCCCACTCAGCTGATCAGCACAAGTTCCATCAAAGTAAGTTTTCCTGACCATTACTGGATAATAGGTCATCACTGCACCAGATACATATTCATGCCATTTGCTAAGACAGGAGGCACCAATCACAATTTTCCCTGGGTTAGAGCCTTTGGTGGACATGGAGACTCCGTAGTACCTGGCTGAACTGTTATTGTTCTGAGAGATACAGATGGTGGATGAGACCAGAAGATTTGATTCCAAGCTGTTAACAAGATCTTGTAGACTGTTCTTTATTTGTTCTTCATTCTCAGGATTTTTCTGCCGGACGATCTGGAAATGGTTACAGATATTGATGTTACAATTCTTTTTCCAAATTTCCATAACTATTACTATCATATCAATACTTAGAATATGTTTTTTACCAGTTATCATGAAATGAAACTCTGTGACAGCCCTGTTGGATCATGACATGCTCACAAGTTTAAACTTTATGCTGAAATATTTTGCTGTGTCTAAGCTGATTTTAAAAAGAAACAAAGCAGTGGTATGAGTGCGTGAGAGAAAATGCACTGGATGGATTTGTGGGCAATGTAAATTCAGAAATTACACAGGGAACAGTATTGTACACATGGAGAGTCATGACACTAGCTGATGTCTCAGTTAGATCAAATTAAAGTCAGCTGGTTCAGTCCCACCTGCCTATTAAAAGGTTTCTTATTACCAGATTGTCACATAAGACCAGTGTTGGGACTAACGTGTTACAGTAACTACATTATTATTGTGGTAACGAGCACGGTAACTAGTTATTATGCCAAAATCAGGACCGCGTTAATCGTTACTAGGATTAAGATAGGGTCGTTATTCATTACTTTGTGTGGTGGCTATCGGCTATCCACAGATTCAGTAACATTAGCAAGTGGTGAAGGCCAGCAGGTGGGTGAGGAAAGGGGACGCAGGAGGAGCAGAGACCCGAGGCGGCCCCCGGTCCGAGTGCCAGGTGAACTGAACTTCAGGTAAGAAGTTATGACCTGCAGTCTATCTGGGTCAGATATAAACCAAGTTTAGGTGCAGTTTATTTTCGTTATGCTGACTTTTTCGTAATGGGTATTAGCTAGCATGACAGAGTTTCTATACAGCTGGGTGGGTGCTATGATGTTACTGATGTTGAACTTTATTTTGTTCATAAGGTTAATTATTAGAGTTTCCAACCGTCCCATAAAAAATGGAATCGTCTCGTATTCAGAGAAAATATTATGTGTTTCGTATTGAGGTGAAAAGGAACAGTTTGTCCCGGACTTCAGCTACAATGAAAAAAGACACAAAGCTGGAGTTATTCTGTGTCTTTGCTGCACAGCTGCCTCTTCTTCTCTCATTCTCTCCCCTCTCTCTCCTGTTTCTACTTCAATCATGAAACTGATCAATGATCAGCTGATCAGCTTTTCTCTCACCCACTTTGTGCCAGAAAGAGGAAACCAGCGGATGTCGCGCTAAACAACAGCAGCATGTTTAAGCTTGGTCAGCTGTTGTTAGAATTTATTTGATATTCATTCCTAGTATCAGCTGATGTTTGCTGGAGCCACAGCTGTAAAGCTGCTGGTCATGATGTCGGTTTGGTTATGTGGTGAGAGGGAAACATGAAGATGAAACCAGGAGATGTCCTTACTGAATCATCAGAGCTGAACAGGTGATGGAGAAACAGGTTTACCTTTTAGGTGACATGAATGAGTTGAAGGGAAGTTATGAACTGTTTCTGAGAGACAATTAATCCCAGGATCCTTTTCTAAGTAGCTGACAGCTGGTAACTGTACAGGGGCGGGTCTAGCAAAGTTTTGCCAGGGGGCCAGGTAGGGAATTAACAGGGAAAGGGGGGCACAAGGAAATACTTTTCTTTCTTATTCTCATTTAAAAGCTTTTAAAAAATAATTATCTGAATCTTACAACAAACGATTGATAGATTGATACATATATAACATGAAAACAGTGAGCATCGCTGTCACAACAGTGTTTGTTTTCATTCAAAGGCTTTATGATTTTTCCTATAATGGTGGGCCGGTCTCTAGTCAAAACGCCCGGGCTTATTTTTTTGTCCCAGTCCAGCCCTGTGTGCAGCTCATCTGCAGTCTGGTGTTACCTACATCTTCCTATTCGGAAGGCAGAATTTCCGAGTTCTGAGTACAATCAAAGCACCACGACTGCAGTTTTTGTGTTGGAAGTAAAAAGCGCACATGACGCTGTGATGTAGGCTAAAATCATGGCGGCGGTCAACGACGGTCGAGGCATGGGATTTCTCTCGTGGAAATATGCACATAATTTTTTCCTTTCTATTGGTAGAAAGGAAAAAATAATGTGGCCTTGTCTAACCCCCACAAAGACAAGGCCACATTCCTGTCCTGCCAGAAGAGAAGAGAAACTTCAGAGTCTTCATGCAGTTCAACCACACCTGTCATATTCCGTATGACAGGGGTCTCAAACTCCAGTCCTCAAGAGCCGGTGTCATGAAACTTTTCCATGTGTCCCTGGTGCAACACACCTGAATACAATTAGTAGGTCATTAGCAAGAGTATAGAATTTGACTGCATGCTGAGGTGGCAACCCCTAACCCCACTCAAGTAAATTTAAGTAAATGTATGTATTTGGGAACATATACTTCTAAAATAGTTTTATTGCACCATGTTCATTCACTCATGAGCTGCTGTAACATGAATGAAATGGCTGAATTGCCACCTCAGCATGCAGTCAAGTTCTTTAGTCTTGCTAATGACCTACTAGGTGTATTGCAACAGGGACACATGGAAAAGTTGCAGGACAGCGGCCCTCGAGGACTGGAGTTTGAGATCCCTGCTGTATGGTGTTCATGCAGTTTTCTACCCAACAGTTACAGCATGTCTGACTGCCTGTTCAGCATGTGCAAAAATATATGATGAGTTTAAGCATGTGATGACAAAGGCCTTCCATTATGGTGTTTGTCATCACATGTCACAGACATCTGGATGATCATTTGGAATAAACTAAAAACTAAAAACTTGTTACTTCATCTTTTATCTTTATTATTATTATTTTTCTTATTTTACATTTTACATTGTTAGGCATTAGGTTTATTTATAGTAGTTCTTTCCAACTTCGTTCCCTCTTCCATGTTACTGTGGCAGCTTCTCAGCATCTATTTGGGGTTGGAAGTGGAACAGAAAGTAAAGAAATCCAAAGTGCCATTAAAACCAGGAGATGTTCTTATATTTCAGAAGAAGGGATTAATTCAAAAGAAATGACCTCAATGCCATATTTTATTTAGGAACCCTGGAGAGCACTTTGCAAAATAACACATTCTTATAATTTCACCCTCAGATGAGCCAAGCTACGACTGTCAGGGAAGGTGATGTAGGTACAGAGCATATGAGAGTGGTTAAGTTAATGTCTCTTGTCTAGATGAAGGCACAAGAGGGATGGATGGCAAGGCGTAGAGATTCAGTATCTTCAGTCTTCAGTGGACACTCCATTTCTGGCACAAAACATCTGTAAAAGATGGTCGATTTAGGAGGTGACCCGACAACTTCAGCCTGTCAAACATAGTAATGGAGTAGTGTGTTAAAAACAAACCTAATTAAGCATGCAATCAGTACCCTAAGAATTATTATGGTAGTTAAACACAGTGACAGTCACATAACACTTCAAACAGAGGTGATCCAGTAATGCTGCACTAATGAATTAGACTAACTATTCACTTTAGCTAAAGTTATTAAGTTAGCTAAAGAGTTGGGATGCTGTGTAAGACATAAATAAAGCTAAAATACAAAGGTTTGGACACCGTTTTACATGTTTCCCTACTGTAGGGGTCTCTGCAAGCATACAGAGGGGGTACTCTGAGAGGGTACAAGATGACAACTTTAGAATTCTACTAGAAACAGTCGATCATATTTGTTGTCAAAGCTGAATTCAGGGCAAACTACGCTAAATTACCGTTTTTAGCTAACAGCTACAATAAGCATAACAGTTACTGTACGGCTATCATTTGTTAACATGACGCTTGTTCTTATACATGTAGTACATTTATTACCAACCTGAGAGTTTATCCGCTGGACATTCGACATGACGAATGACTTCTGAAGTCTTAATTCAGCTCAAGACGCTGTAGATTCCCGTCGGTAACACTTTCGGTCCGCTAGTAAAACGTAGTTCTATTAATCTGCGCTTGAACCGGAACCGGATGTAAGTTCCAAAAAACAGAATTTTGGAACTGAAATTGAATTGTAGACCTGAAACTGAATGGTGAGAAGTGAATCTGAAATTATTCGAGAGCTAAATTTTCAAAGGATAAAATGCAGTTTCAAAGCAAATCAATTCATTTTCAAAATATAAAATTCAATTTCAATTTAGTGATGATCATTTTCAAACCAATAAATTGAATTTCAAATTAGGATAATTCATATTCAGTTTTTAAAAGCATTTATTCAAGTTACAATTCAGATTCAATCTGAGCAATTCAAATTCAAATTTAACTTATTCAAATTCAGTTTCTAATGGCACAGATTTCTGCCCATATCACCTTCTGTTTGGCACTGAACCATAATGTACAGAAGGTGCTTTAGTTTTTCTTTGGATTTGATATTAATTTATACATGAAGTTTGAGTGAAAATGAATCATTACTGAATGAAAGTAGCAGTCATATTTTCTTACCATGTCAAGCACACAGGAGAACGGACTCCGCCTGGGCAGATGAGTGGAATAGAGTTCAAAAGGCCTTCGATAGTCTTGCCTTAAGTTTTGAAAGATCTCCGTATCAGGGATGATGTCTTCAGGAGAAACTGATGTTTGCATGATATTTCCCAGAAAGAAGATGCTGTGAAGCATCTGTTTGCACAAAAATATATCATTTTCCATGCTGTATAAAAATGGTGTGTTCAAAACACGCTGACAGTACCATTCATTATGTCCCCATCAGATAAAGTACCTCATCAATCAATGTTGTAGTGTCTTGTTGAATCGTGGTCTTCAGTTTCAGCATTTCCTCAATCATTATCAAACTGTTTTTCTTAAAATTATATGCTTCAGTGTCTTCACATTCTCTTTTAAAATGATGAACAACAGTTAATTTTTTTAGAGTTAAATAAAAAAGTATAATGCTCTGATAAACTTTTAAGACCAGTTAATAGATACCTGCTGTCTTCCATAGAAGTCTAAAGCAATACGGAAGAAAACAACACATTACCAAATTAAACATTTCAGTGATAACCCAAAAAGATATTGAAGATATTTGTTTTAAAAAATAAAATAAAATTGAAAACTGCATAAAAGCAGAAACTCACCATTGCAAGTGCACAGTAAATGAAACTGGAAATGTAGCTCTCCCACTTCAGTCAAACTATTCCTGCCTACATACTTTGACGTGACACGTCACATTACATAATTGCTCTGGGTGCATTCTTGTGCAACATGTGGCAGGATAAACAAATGAATGCACACACAAATGTGCCAGTTGCTAAGCAGAGGAATTACTTTTGTTTTGTGAATAGAGCTTGAATGAATTACCATTTAAGGGCTCTGATCTTGCACAACAGAAGATTTGCATTTCAATTAAAAATTGTAATGCAGTGACAAAGTTTTTAAATAAGTTGACTTCAGCATTTGCCCACTATGGCAGTCTGAAACAATGAAAAACTAGATGATGCAATTGCTGAAAAAATTGTGGTGGGATTGTCTGTTGATCGGTGTTTGGAGGTAAACAGAATGGTTATAAAAGCTGAAGGGATGTTACAGCACTAACGGCAGTGATAACTGCAAAAAGTTCAAAAAATGTAATTAAAGTCTTTCATCTTAGAAATAATGTATTGTGGCTCAGACAAGGAGGAGACAGAGGTGTCGTTTGGTCTTGCTTCCCGCGAGTTAGCCCGGGAGCACAGCCGTTTATTAGCATTCAACAGAAACACAACAACAACAACAAAAAGACGCTCTCTCCACCCAGAAACACACAGTCGCAGAGAGACAGCGTCACCTGTAACCATGGCAACATAACCTGCGGCCTGGAACAACAGAACATAGCTGTCCCACCCCAAACAACCCTGACCCACTACAGTATGCTGATAAACTCCTATAACACATTGATAGCTTATATTGTACAATTTACAACATGTGATGTATATTGGTCGTCCATTATAATAATGAGGGCCTTAAATTTGAAAATCTGACACATGAACAGTCCCTGCTGTTAATCAGCTGTTGTCTGGTGTCCATTAGTATGTGTGAGAGAGAGAGAGGCAAACAGAAGCTATTTTAAATTGTGGTTGTCAGCTTTAATACTTCACGCTATGATAAATAGGCTCCCAATTTTAGTATGACACAAACTGACTGAAAAAATATATATATATATTTTGTTTCCTACACTAAAATCAGTGTCAATACTCAAAATCACATGACAGTCAGGGACACTGACAAAGAAATAGATATGTTTTCAAATCAAAGATTTATCTTTCAGGTAAATGGTTGAATATGATTAAAGAACCACGCTTGAAATGAACAAATTTTCAGTTTAGCTAAACCACCATTAAGTGCATCCACCCGATTTAATTTTTTATTTATACAGAACCTTTCCAGTTGCTGCAGCTTGTTGTCTGATTTCTGTTATTTGCCTTAGAAAATGCAAATTAAACCCTCACAAAGGTTAAAACAACAAATATAACTTTTACAGTTGGGTATTAATTTTTTATGCAAAAACGGAATTATACTATGGAGTCCTCCATTCACCTAGGTCATCTTAGCACAAAGAGCAGAAGTCACCAAAACAGAACCTAGTGGTACACATTAAGTAAAACAAATGGAAAAGGACTTACACTTAAAAATGTATTTAATAATTACTGTAAATAACTGAAATTTCAACTGTAAATGACCATCAAAAAGAGTAAATATTTGTAATGGGTATGCTAAATTACTGCAAATTGACAAATGATAAATTGCCTTTATTTTTACACTGCTAATGTGTTGAAAATACACTATTTTACAGTAATGCGGCACATTATCTTTGAAAACAACCTAAAAAATTTGTAACATTATTTGCAATTAATCACCTTACAATTTGAGTGCTCTGGAATGCACACAGTCTTTGCAGACTAGGATCAGACATCCTATCAATATGCAATCAATTATATAACTCTAATCATTAATGAGTATATGTTTCTAAGCATAAATGACAATCCAACAATATAACTCTGACCACAACTTTTAAAAACTTTCAAACTTCTGCTTTCTGCTGTGTTTCAGATATTCCAGGATGCTGGATTTCCTTTCTGCCACCAGCTTCTTATACTCTTCGTCCAACCTCTTGCCCAAATCGCTCATGCTCGTGTCTGCCCGATTCTCCCTGGGCTACACACAACAGACAATAACATAATTTAGTGACAGTGTTTACAGATGATCATCTTTATTAACGAACAAGTCCAGTAAACAAATTTAACTTCTCACCATGTCTTTAAAGGCCTCTCCCCTGTAATAAACCGTGGAGCCTGGATACTCCATTCCCTCGTCACGTAACTGCTTCATGCTTGAAGCCACCAGATGCAGCTCCTCTTCATCATAGGCATATACCTGTTGGTCCTCACAGGTCATCAGAACGAGCTGCTCACATGGGAACGAGATGCCCTCGACCACACCAATAACCTGCATGGTTACAACCTTCGGAAGGTAGAATTTCCCCCAACCGTTCACCACAAGAAAATTATCTTTGTAAACGGTGTCCTCAAGCCTTGCTTTCCTCAATGTGGCACCAGCCGGCTTCTTTAAGGGGAAACGCTCACCTTTATTTGCAGATACAATCTGTGAAACACCTGCTGGGGAGTCATCCTCACCTGCAACATATGGCAACACATGCAGTTTCTTTAAGGATGGAAAATAATTATTTCAGCCTTCCTTTTACATGAGACAGAGATGATTGTACTGTACTTTTTTCTCTTTTGACAGGTGGGACATGAGACACAACAGGAAGGTTATGTTTCAACCTGAAATACAGAAGATATTATGATTGTTATAAAGTTTATAAGAACATTTTTCCTTTTACAATCCATTGTCATCCTGTCTCTCGTGCTCCTGTAGCCCAATCAGTCAGCCTCACTGTATGGAGCTTAATGCCAAATAATTACTGTTATGTCTATCCTCCTGAAGTCATAGCATCACAGTAATTTGTTTTGTATGTTCAGAAGCTTTGTGCTTGGGATATAAGTTGCCATTTCTGCACTGAACCATCTACAATCCTGAGTCCATACATCCTGTGAGTGTTTGGTTCAAGGGTTCAGTCTACAGTCAGAGTCGGGTCCTCATCTTCAGTCACAACAGTGGTTGTTACTGTCTGTCAATGTTTCTGAATTATTTAAGTATATTTCCTAGAAGTATTTGTTTCATTTCACTCCTGTGCATCTCTTCTCCCTCTGTGTGAAAGGCAGTCTTCAATAAGAGGTTAAGTCAGTGTACAGATGTGCTCCATATTCCTTGATTCAATCGGAAATTTCACTTTTCAGTTAATCCAGCTCATTACAGGTTATGTCCATGATGCTTGGATTTCATATCACACTCATGCCAATTTACAATCAACAATCAACTGGTGGGGGAGGCTGTTACATCTTGCAGGAGGTCTCCTCTCCAGGAATTCACTCTGCAGGAGGGGGAGATATTGCAATCCCCCCTGGCTTCTGCTCCGCGGCTGCTGAGCGACCCCTCATCTGGGACTCTCCTCAGCTCTTTCTGGGACAGTGGCGCGGCTGCCCCTCTGTTGGTCTTCCTTGGTCTCTTGTGTTCTGGGGGCCTCTGGATGTCTGGAGTTTTGATCTCCTCCATACCTGCTTCATGCCCTGGAGGACGGGGCTGTGGCTCCCCCACACCCTCTAGCAGATCATTGCATGAAGGAACCTTTTAAAAACAAGCGCGTCCATGCTCACAGGTGTACACACGGGTGATCACACCCACAAACTACACCCTTTTTGGCTCCTACCTCAAAGCACACTTTGCGCTGTCGATCTTACGTGCTGCACAATAATGTTTAATATTTAGTATTTACTGTTATATTCACATAGGTCATCGCGATGATGTTGTTTATTATATTGCTCTTTTTTTTTTGGCTTGTTTTCTCTTTTTTCTTTCTCAACAGGTGATCGAGGTGATTGATATATGTATTTTTTGTCAGACAATAATTCTGATGGCAAAAGAACCAAATGGGACAGGAAAAAAAAAAAATTTTTACAATCAACAATAATTATTTGTTACTTTCTTTTGTTTTGTTTAAACATCATAAACTCCAGTTTACTTGTGCTGCAGATCAAGTACCATAAGTACACATCTCTAATCCTCACTACATAAATAAATCCACAGGTCAGAAAAATTACATGACGATTAACACTATACTCATGACAAAACACAAAAACCTCACAGCTGGAAACATAAACAGAGCTGAAGTTTAATCTGACAAATCAGGTGTGTACAGCCTAAATATCAGAAAACTGCTTCTTACCTGTGACGCTTTACAGATGGAGCCATTCTGATTTTCTGTCACCTAAAAAATTAAATTACATCATTAAAAGCAGTGGTGGATAAATATTTGAAAACTTTATTGGTTCACTAAGACCACAGTGAAATAATATAACAAGCTTTTCTGCCTATTTATATCACTCAAAAAACTTTCAGCCAATCAAATAGAGTTACTTTTTCTGTTGTTTGCATCTATGTGGCTTTGCGTCTCCAATAGAAACACAATCACATACAAAAACAAACACACAAACAAACAAAAAAAGCAAACACTAAAATGTAAACCATCAAGACAACTGAGCTTAAAGTTGGGAACTGCAAATGGTCAACAGAACAACAAAGTAAAATAAATCCCAAATCAAGTCCCAAAATAATAGTTACATAGGCTGCAACAACGGAACCCATATTCCCATAAAACGTCCCTCCACCCCAGATGCTGAGGAACAGGAAATAGCAAGAACTGCTTTTCCAGTGATTTCCAAGATCTATACATGGTCCCGGATTTTTTTAAACTCATCACTGACTGCTCAGTTTGAGAGAGAAAATCATAATACATTATTGCTTGGTGACAGTGGGTATCCTGTAAGGATTTTTTTGTTTACACCATACTTCCACCTAATTACACCTGTGTGCACTTTGGGTCTGGTGGAGCGCATGTTTGCGGCAGAGATAAAACTGGACGCACCTGCAAGTGCCAGCAGCCGGTGCGGAAACCTGTGGCGAGGAGAAGTCGCAGGCTGACTGACGATGTGGACGCTTCTTACTATGAAGACAGAAATAACAGAGGGTGCACTAAACTAAACGGTCATGTTTTACTAGTTTTACATGGGTTTGCTTTCATATTAGAGCCAGTTTTTATTAAATCTTTTCTGCACAGTATTTTAAAAATATGCATTTATATATCATAAGTAAGTCAATATAAAATATATTTTAAAACATTTTAGTAAAATCTAAATTTAATAAATCTGAATCTTTTTTACATTTTTTGTTTGCCACCTGTACACATGATTTCTGTTGTGCATATTGTGAAATGTCAAATGAACTACAAGACCCAAAGTGTAGCTTCTGTTTTCTTGTTCAATCTCGCATGCGACCACGCTGAGTGTTTACAAAAGTAAAGAAAAAAACTCTAGCTCTGGATTTTCATAGAAGAGATGTATCCAACAGTTTTTACATGAGCAGCCAACACGAATTTGAAATAAAGGCATAATTAAATAAAACCCTTGCTCACTACTGTTTAACAAACAAGTAAAAGTTGCTGGTTACCACGGCCAAAGAATCATAGCTTTTGCTGCTTTGACCGATATAACGATATATTTCGCACAGTTATGCTCGAGAATGTGACGCAGAAGCTTTTTAACTGGCTGCCATGAGCTTATTTTACATTTATTTTGGTTTGACAGAAAGAAATCCAAAAGGGGGAAACAATATGAAGATATTGGACAAAATTACCAATTGTTTTTTTAAACATACCATAAAGAATCACAACCAAAGTCCCGCCTGTGCACTGCTCAGAAAAGACAACTTTAGTTCAGGTAAGTCCTGCTCTGTTTCATCAACATCATCAACAACATGGCTCAGCTCTCACCATGTGTCTCCCACTTTTCTTACAAATGTTAACATTTGTAAAAGTAAAAAATATGTGTTTGACCTCAATTGATATTCGCCACAAAGTTATAGAGGACACGAGCATCATTATTGTTGTTACAAATAGGTAATAGAAATCTGAAAGCAAAAATTTTGTGATCAAAATAATTATTTACTCAAGTTTATTAAATAAATAAAAGACAATAGTTACCACAACAGTAGAACTGTGGGCTTGGCAGTCATCTTGGAAAAGGATACCTAAGCCTGCTGTGCAGCTTTTATTCACTGCAGCCACTCCCAGTTAGACAACCTTCGTCAGTGTTTGTATATACAGAGCCAGTATAATAAATAAATATTTAGCACAATCAGTATAAAATCCTGAAAGCTACAAAACATGGGATGGTTCATTTACAAACACAAGTTTTACTCTTTTTTGTTGAAAAAATCAAATTGTTACACACTTAAATTTACAAAAAAAACCCAAAAATGTTAGAAATCTGTACTGTCATGAACAAAAATGTAAACCTGATTGAGGTCCAAAATATAATTGACTGTTTTGGACTACTTTTGATTTTACATTTGTATTTCACCTTCAAATAGTTTTATTTTAATATTTTCAGCTTGCCTTGCTTGGTATCATTCTTTTCAGCTCAACCTCATTACATAAAAACATAAAATCCTAGTAGTAGGGAAACTTTGTTACTGTAAAAACCACAGACATGTTTAGTAAATTATGCTCAACATGTAAATTGTAAATTCTGAAAACTTATGCACAAATTTTGTAAACAGACTTATATACAACTATATATCTAAAAATGCAGCCAATGTATCTAGCTTTGTTTGTTTGTTTGTTTGTACACCCATTTAAAAATACTATGATAACTAAAATGAGAGAACAATCTATTGTCAAAAGGGAGAAAGGTCGGGTGAGCCCAGGCCTCAGGAGGGTAGCCAAGCTAGTGTAACACACCCAAAGAAAGATTCTAGGTCTACCATGTTACACTAGTGTTCAAGAAAGTGAGAAGGACAACCCAACCATTGGAGTGATCTGGAGGTGAGTGACGGGCAGGAGGGCAGGTAGATGTGGGCTCCGTGAATGTTTCCAGAGAAGATAGCCATCGGAGCCTTTTCAGGTGAGCAGTCTGGAAAAACCATTGTTGAAGTGACGGCAGGTGAAATGAGTAATGGTCCTGAATTTCGTAGTGGAGAGCACTAGAGTAAAATTCAAGTGTGCACCAAGTTCGGACTGGGCCTCAAATTACTGATTTAATGTATGTATAAAAGAAAATACAGAATGTCTCATTGTTAATGTTGGATTCTGTTGGATTCTGGATTGTTAAGACCAGTGTAAGCTAGTCACCCAACTTAAACATGGAACGTCTACTTAAATAAATGTTGGCCTATTCTTTGATTTTAAAAAAAGGCAGAAAGAACAGACTGCTGGGTGAGTTAAACTTGCTCACATCAGCAGAGAGAGAACAGCCTTGCACTGTAAAAACATCTTGATAAAAAAATAAAACCGCTCTAAATGTTTAAGAGTTTTGCGTAGCCTTGTTTTGGCCATCACAACCTTCAGGGAGCTTTGAAGGAATGTCCTTTCATGGTTCCCTGAAGGTTACAGATTGTTGGGTTATGTGAATAAAACAGAGAACTTAGATGTATTAGGAGCAGCTGGTTGTTAGGGAGCCTCTGCTCATGTTAGGCAGACAGAGTGCTGAAGTGTTGCTGCCCTCTGCTGGACTGTGTGTTGTATTCAAAAGTCTAAAATTAAGATACCCATGTAATCCCTACGTACTATTAAAGTGCGTCAAGATTGAAAAATGCTACTCATGATGCTGAAACAGTTTCCTCCTGTGAAAAGAACAACTCAGTCTCCAGATGAGAATACGTTTGACTCTCTCTGATCATGCCCACTCTCACTTTCCATCAGGGTCTTTATTAAATCAGTCACCTCGATCACTAATCCACAACCACCAAGTATCCACCTGGTTATAAAAAAAACTATTTTGATTGTGGAGGGAAAGTTTATTATTCATGGCTTTCATGGATGAAAGGTTTTCTGTTTCCCTTGTTTCCCACATATTTTTTGCACAATTCCTCAGTGGTTATGACCGATGTATATTCTGTTCTTTCCTCAAGAGCGACTCTTTTTGCCAACTGATCTTCATCTGCACTGCCATGAACAAAAACATGCAAACATTGGAAGCCAAACAAAAACCACCTTATGAATAAACTGACCAAAACTATTTATCAAAATGAGGTCGGACATGAATGTAACTTCCTTTATTGTTGTCATTACTGTTGCTGAGTCACTGCATGTGTCCGAGTAGTCATGCTTATTGTTCTCCACCTAACACATCTCTGCTGTAAATACTGATATATTGTCAGAAATTCAGCATATGCCTTTTTAATTCATAAATAATTACCCCAAATTCCACGTTTCCATAAATCTATCAGTACTTCTCATTGTGATTGATTTCCATCTGTTATGTGTATCGCTACTGGCTTCTGGATCTGAGGGTAGCTGTTCAACAGACAGGAAGAGATTACAGTGCATTACAGTGAATAACAGTCATTTCATTTAGTTCGTTTAATTTGGTTGTTGTGGTTCTCAAGGGTTCCAAGCACTGATCTTGCATAAAGTTAGCTCGAAATATTTTACTTTGACCTTTTTATTTCATGCACCATTTCAAACCAAGCTTATAACATTAAAGAATCAAAAACAGATTAACAAAGTAAAACTAAGCCCCTCTACTCTTGAACAATATCGTTTTTTCCCCTCCCAAGTAGTGAGTGAGTTGCTGGTCTGTATAAAGCCATACATCCACTGTCGGTAATATTTTAGGTCTTTGCTTGTTATATCATCATGATTCACTCTGTTTACCCTGAATGCAACATCTGCCTCACACCAAACAACACTTTTCCTTCTAGTTTGCACTTCTTGATGTTCTTTTTTCTAAACATATTCTGACATTTTCAAGATTTCTGTAAGGGAACATATGAAACGGTTAAAAACTATGCTGGTCTTTCAACTACAAGGTTTCTTACAACAACATCAGCCAAGACAGGAGTGTTGCAAGGATCTTAAAACATTGAGGGTTTAGCCCAGCCCCGAATTCTTTTGGATTTTCACTTTATTATTTTTACAGAGAAAATAATCTAAAATGTCATACATTATGCCTTACCTCAAGGTTGAAGTCAGAAAAGGATACTAAAAGAAACAATCAGTGCAATTTGATTAGCTCTTGTTGGTTCCTATTTTTTATTTTAAACAGAAGGAGTCAAATGAAGACTTCCCTTTGTGCAAGTGAGCTTTGACATTTGTAACTTTGAATCTAAACACTATATAGTACTGATAGATTACTACTCAAAATTTATTTACATGGATGAACTGAAACACCACCGTAGTCGTAGTGTCATTGAACGACTGAAAGCCCAGTTTAGTAGACATGGCATCCCGTGGACAGATGATCCAAAGTACACTGCAGAAGAGTTCAAAAGCTTTTGTGAGAAATATGGTATCTCACATCAAACTTCATCACCTCACACGATTCACGCTAATGGAGATGCTCAGACGGTGAAGAAACTGTGGAACAAAACAGTAGACAATCATTTAGCGTTGCTGGATTACCGTACCACCCCCCCTCAAATCAGTTGCTTTGTCACCTGCTCATCCACTGATGTGCCTGCAGCTAAAAAGCTTCTTGTTCCAAAAGCATACTGACAAGGCCAACCAGCTGCTACTACTAAAAGTTAGCATACTGTGGGTGCATGAATCAAAGCTCTGTTTCTGCTAGGGCTACACCTCCCTTTATTTAGCTACATTTGCACCAATCCAGAGTCCAGTGGCTGACACCACAACAGATACATGTATACTTTGGAAGCGTCTCTGTGCGATCACAGCATATTTAATAGCCCAACAGCCCAACGACTGTAACTGGCAGTGAAAAGCACAACATGTTTGTAGTTCCAATGTTGATAAAACCTCAACGTGTCAAACTTAAAATGTGCAATCCTGCTTAGTGGGTTTAAAATGGACTTGTATGGTTTGGAGGTAATTTACTACAGGGATGTTCAGCCTGCAGCTGACCAGCCCTGATCGTATAAATACAGCAGACAAAGTGGAACAAGTATCCATGAGGGTGAAATGGTGGTTTTCCTGTCTGAAATCTAAAAAAGTATGACCATAAAGTTTTCAAAAGGAAGGTACTATCATCAGAATAATGATGAGAGTTCGAATCATTATTTAAGGAGTTGGAGCAGGTGGACAATCAGTCAATCAGTGCCACCTAAAGGCATGAACTGACAAGTAATTCACCACAGTATTTACATGATCATATCTTACCACAAGAGGTCAGTAAAGGGATTAAAAAAACAACAACAGTCAAATTAGTTCCCAGAGCTTAAAAATGTTTTGGAAACTTGTTGCCTCAAAAAACAAACAAACAAACAAACAAACAAAAAAACAGTACTGAGTACTCACTCTACATCCTGACTCAGGAGAGTGAGAATAGAACAAAAGATTAAAAAAGGAAAACAACACACAAACAAACAACTAGTCACCACTTAAGTTGTTAAGCTCCCCTATTTGAAACCACAACCTTTGGCTGTGTTATGTCTTTGTTGGAAATCTTCTGTTTAATCAAAAACATTTTTAATTCAGTGTCTTTTACTGTTGCATGTCATCCATACTCTGACGGATTTTGCCCCCTTTCAACAACTTTGTGAATAAAAATGTACAGGCACAAAGTCTGGTCAAAGTGTTCGTGCTTAACACGGTGCTGATCCTAACTCAGTAAGCTGTTGTGGAAATAACAAAAAAAAGTAAATAGTGCACAGCGTGCGGTGCCTTTTTGTTACCCACTGATCACCGGTTACAAGTTGACTTCTTAAATTAACCTGTTTTTATTAATATTTCAAACATCTTGTATCTGCTTTTGTCTCATCTCTCGTGCAGATTTCAGACAGGAGAATCACCATTTTACCCTCATTCTTGCTCCACTTCATTTGCTGTATTTGCTTTAAAAGCTTCGCCTCAGTGCCGTGACCCGGATTCGAACCGGGGTTGCTGTGGCCACAACGCAGAGTACAAACCACTATACGATCACGGCCGGTCAGCTACAGGCTGAACGTTCATGTAGTCGATCACCTCCAATCCACAGGAGTCAATTTTAAACCCACGAAGCAGGACTGTACATGTTAAGATTCACACGTTTAGGTCGTATCAACAATGGAACTACAAACATGTTGTGCTTTTCACTGCCAGTTACAGTCTGGATGTTGCGTTTTTTCTTATTCCACCATAAAAGCCTGGAATCTGCATGTAACAGCTGACCTGTACGATGTGCAGAAGAACACCAAAATGTATTTACAGTCAGACCACGAGACGTCCTAGTGTTAATGCAGATACTGTTACTGTGCCATGTGAGTAAATGAGTGCATCATTGACACAGATTTGAGGATCTATATGAAGAAGAAAAAGCACAATACAGACTGTAAGTGCAACAAAAAGTCCAGGTCCCTGTGTTCTGCAGGGCAGTTTCTGCTCTCTGTTCAGCAGCTTCTTCTTTGTGCAGATACTCCGGTCTGGAAAGTTGAGGAGATCTTTTGGAGAGAATCCTGCTGACAGAAGGGATTAGTGTACTCACCAGTGTCACCTGATCTCTGACATCACCACAAGGAGACCCCTGCATTGAGCATTTACACTGGTGTATGATAAATAAAGATGTGGACTTTTACACCAGAGATGTGTCTTTCAGTCCACCTGCTCCCACTGCTTATGAAACATATGTGTAATTTAAAAATGATTGAAACTGTAATCATTATTCTGATAGTACAAAGACAACAGACAGGGCTGGACTGGCCATCGGGCATACCGGGCATTTGCTTAGTGGGCCGCTCGTGATTTTTCGTTTTTATGGGCCGATGGGGGTTTGTTTCTTTTCTTTTTTTAACGGTGTAAATGAATGGTGGTGGATTGGCCAGTTGGTCATGAATGACTCTGGGCTGGACCAATTACAGCCGAGGAGGTTGGACTTTAAAGTTGAGGTGAAAAGGAACGTGATTTGTCCAGTACTACTTCACGTGCTAGAAAGTTGCTAATTCAATCATGAAACTGATCAATGATCAGCTGATCGGCTTTTCTCTCTGTGCCAGAAAGAGGAAACCGGCGGAGGTCGCGCTAAACAACAGCAGCACGTTTAAGGTGGATCAGCTGTTGTTAGGATTTATTTAATATTACTTTCAGGGGCGGATCTAGCAAAGTTTTGCCAGGGGGGGCCATGTAGGGCATTACCAGGGAAGGGGGGGCACAAAGAAATACTTTTATTTCTTATTCTCATTTAAAAATGTCTAGCTTTTAATAAATAATTATCTGAATCTTACAACCAAAGTTTTCATCTAATGTAAAATGTATAGAAATCCATTATTGTATTCAGTAAATATTAAGTCTAGTATATACCCTAGTAAGTTATATTATTCTTTCCTTTGGGAAGGTACCATCTGTGCAGTCTGCAATTCTGTTGAAGAAAGATGTTGAATCTATTTAATTACTTGAGAATAATAATCGATTTCTATGCATTTGTTTTATATGTGCATTAAATTAAAATCGGTTTTGTCAATTAAGCATCTTGAGGTAGAGGGTACGGGAGTGGTTCCCTATTTTTCTTCTTTTCTTTTTGTGCTAGGAGTTGGCAACCCTATTAGTTAGGTATATGTAATTATAAATTAGGTTGTTTTATATTTTTGCTGAGAACTGTTTAGAATACCAGAATAGGGAGGATGGTGTAGGTTTAAGTTTATTATAAAGGCTTTATGGCTTTTCCTTTAATACCATGGTGGGCCAGTCACTAGTCAAAATGCCCGGGCTGATTTTTTGTCCCACTCCAGCCCTGGTTGGTAGTTATATACAGTCTGTATAAGTGTGGTTAATATAATATAATAAACATTTGTAAGGAGATGACAGTTACTGTGAATTTACAGCAGTCACACAGTGATTAGTAATAAACAGAGCCAGTGAGAGTGAGTGCATTTAAGAAAGTGAGTGATTCAGGTGTGTCAGTTGGTTTGTCATCTGTTTTTGAGTGTGGGGGAGAGTTAGAATTTCTTGGTTTTAAAGCTAAGTTAGAAATATTTATAATGTAATTTCCAAAACTTGCATATGATCTGTAATTTGTTGCAGATCTACTGACTGTCACGTAGCATCTGGAGCAGTCTCAAATGGAGGTCAGTCCACTACTGCCACCTGTGGCCAAGTGCCATAGCCTACTACTAGATTAACTCTTGACACATCTGCAGTAGAGGCTGAGTGGCTGCACTTACATCTGGATCATTCAAATCGACCCACAAACATGTTGAAAGATACGATGCCAGCAATGTGGATTGTCAGGACTAAAACCAGTCATTAAGCAAAGACAACAGGGATCATTTGTTTCTGTTTATTTAGCATGCACAACATTTGTAGTCGCCTTCCGTACAGGGGATGTCCACGCACAGTGTGTGGTACCACCTTCCGCAGAAGGTGCATTCAATCTGTAAGAAAAATTAGATTGTCACAGTCATGCATCTAAAGTCAGGCTGTTGAGTGAAGCAACTAAACATGTTTAAATGTGCAGATACTGCAGATTTCTGTCCAAAAGTCTATGGATCACTCAATGTTTCCATGCATCCCTTAGTTGCTTCAGTGTCTTTAAAGTGCAGAGGCACACAGGTTACCTCAACTATAATTTTTCTGTTGGTGCATCAAACTGACATGTCACCCAGCAATATTGAAGTAACCCATTCAGAGTGCTTCAGGCTCTGGTATTGATTTGGTTATTTTACACACTCATCGGTTTCTGCACCTGAACTTCTCTCACCACAGGCATGGCATAGCTGGGAAAGGTCTTTGGAAACATATGCCAGAATGAGGATATACATATAAATGCTGACTATACTGACAGAATGTGTTGTGAGAACACTGATCAAATATTAATGTATCATATATTTGTGAAATAGGTATTTATTTTGTTTTTGCTGTGAAATGATATACACAAAAGGAGTGGGGATTTGTAAAACTTCAAGTTTTAAGGTGAAAATACACAATTGCATGTCATGTAGTTGAAGGTTTTTTTTTTTTTTTGAAAGAACGGAAAACACTTAAAGTTCCAGATGTATTGTGCATGAAATGAATTCAAACGTGGCAATAGAGCCAGGTGCAGATGTGTGTCAAAAGTTAATCTGGCTGTAGGCTAGGCTATTTGCTGTTTTGTCGGTAGCGGCTCCTGAAAAGCAAGTCTACCACACATCTGTTTGACCAACGCCAGTTGATCTGCAACGCCAGTTAATCTGGAACACCGTTATCGTCACTCCCAAAACTCCGAACTTTCAACACGGGCTGAAAGACTCAGCGTGGCTGCAGCTTGTTGTTATGTCAGCTTAAATCAGTCATGTGATTTGGAGGTGCAGCGTGTCCGTGGACCCCAGAGGGTTAGTAACATATTAATTAACATATTAATTGCTTGGAAAATAAACTCATCCTGAAGATCAAGAATTCCCATCATGGAGAAGAAGAAAGCTGGATGCCAGAATCGCGGGTGCCTTGAAGGATGTTAGTCGTCTAACAGCGGCACAGAAGGGCATCATGAGATACGGGTCCTGGATGATGTAACAAAACAAAAACAAAAAAAGTCAACAGCAGAGGTTGAACGATTTAATGATTTAATTGATTGATTGATTGATTGATTGATTGATTGATTGATTGATTGATTGATTGATTGATAATACTTTATTCATCCCGAGGGAAATTGGGTTAAGGCTGCCAGCCGTGCCAGCGCCATCTTACCCTCCGACCCGTGTTGTCCGACCATACATACATTACACAAAACATCACATGGGGAAGACAGGTCAGAGAGGTATAACAATGGAAAATGCACCACATGAGGAAAGATAAGGAGAAAAAAATAACTCCCCCCAGACTGAGCTCCAACAGGGAGATCAGTTTGAGAACAGAAAAAAAAACACCTCCATTTGGTCTCCAAAGTCCCATTCAGGGTTTATTCTTAGCTGCATGCAAGAGTGGAAGAACAAATTTTTCCCCCAGTGGCCCTAATCCTCTTCCATAGGACCGCCCTTCTTCATTCCACCAACCTTATTTAAACCCAGCAAAAACTGCAGTTAGACTCATATCTCCACGTAGTCCTTTGCTCCGTGTAAATCAGGTAGTCCTCTGGATTTGTCCTCGGTTTTGTGTGTGTATAGTTTTACTTTCCTTTGTCTTTGCGTCTTGCTTTGACTTTCTCGCACACAGCAAGTAAAGCGTTTTATGTGTGTATCACTTTTGAATAATGTGTTCTTGTGAATAAAGTAGGTTGTACTCTCATATAAGCGAGCAGAGAGTCGCTGTTGACAAGTTTCTGAAACGGGCTGCACCGTGTCCAGTGTCTTAGCTTCAGTGGGTGGGGCAGCTCCGGCTGTTGTTTCTGTATGTATGCACTCTCCTAAAAAAGTCACTTTTTCTTGATGCTTTAATCTAAAGTCTTTTGTTGTGTTTCCTGTATGTAACGCTGTAGCAGTTTAACGGTTGTTTGCATGTTACAGGAAAACACGATCAGCTATGTCCGCCGTCAGCAGCTCAAACACAGCCTTTGCCTTGGAGCGGTTCCACACTCTGAGCCAGACAAACCCTGCTGGGAACGTCTTGGTCTCTCCTCTGAGCATCAGCTCAACCCTGGCCATGGTCTACCTGGGAGCTAAAGGAGACACTGCAGCTCAGATGGCTCAGGTCAGCTCACTGTTACTTGTTACCTGCACCACCATCAGTTGATCAGCCAGCATGATCCCTGTGCAACTTCAAGCCCTCGTTGCGTTTTAAAAGCAGTTATGGAAGCGTTGAGCTGCCACCCAGGCAAAAGAAAAATCGAGCCATATCACATTATAATGTCAAAACTTCATTGTTCTAACAATATACCGTCATGTAAGTACAATATACTTATTCTGAAGAATATGTGAGATTTGTTGGAGTTAATGCTACTCCAAAAGCACTCACAACAAGAGAGGTTGAAGAAGCCTCTGCTACAGACTCAGAATTAACAGAAGTGCGAAGAGCTATTGAAAACGGACACTTTGAAAAATGCAAAACATGTGCACCCATTGCAAATGAACTGTGTGTCGTCGGCTACATAGTTTTGCGGGGAACTCGCATTGTATTGCCAGAAAACCTCAGAGCTCAAGCACTTTCACTAGCTCATGAAGGACATTTAGGAATTGTTGGAACCAAACAGCATCTCAGAACAAAAGTTTGGTGGCCAGGGATGGACAAAGCTGCAGAAAAATTTTGTAAAGCTTGTCACGGGTGTCAAATAGTAGCCAGACCAGATCCACCTGAACCACTGAGAAACACACTTTTACCGGATGGACCATGGCGAGATGTGGCGGTAGACTTACTGGGACCGCTACCTTCAAACCACTCAATACTTGTACTGATAGATTACTACAGTCGGTACTATGAGTATGATGTAATGTCATCTACAACTGCTGAAAAAGTCATTGACTCCGTGTCTGCTAGTATTTAGCAGACACGGGCTACCAGTTACCATCAAATCTGATAACGGCCCACAGTTCAAATCTGAGCTGTTCAGAGAATATTGTGAAACTAATGGAATCAAACATATAAGAACTACACCAAAATGGGCTCAAGCAAATGGAGAAGTGGAACGTCAAAATGCATCATTGATGAAAAGAATCAGGATTGCACCAGCCGAAGGACTTGTAACAGTGTATCGCAGCATTGAACATCCAACCACAGGCAAAAGTCCAGCAGAACTCCTGTTCAACTGCAAAATGAGAGGAAAGTTACAGAACATCAGTGAGGCAAAAACAACGGAATTGGACGTGCGTGACAGAGACGCTGAACAGAAAGGAAAATCTTTCTGCTGATGAACGAAGGGGAGCTGAGTATTCAAAGGTTGACACGAGAGACACAGTGCTGGTTCAACAAAACAAAGTGGACAAGTTTCCAACACCATTCAATGCAACACCACACAAAGTTGTAAGCAGAACTGGAAACCAAGTCATTATTGAATCACCAACAGGAGCTCGCTATCACTGGAATACGACATATGTGAAGAAATACGAGACAAATGAGACCAGAGAAAGACACTACGAACAAAACACAATACCTGAAAGGGAGGAAGATGAAACACCCACAAAGACTGACACCTTCACTCCAACACCACAAGAGGGCTCCCAGGGGCCAGAGAGACCAAGTAAATCACAGAGGGCTAAAAAGATGCCTGAGAGGTTTTGTGATTTTGTGGTGAAATGAACTATAATATGTTAAGGTGAAGAGGCAACTTAAAATTGGCAAGTTCCAAGTTCATATGTGTATGTCGACATGTATATATTGGGAAAAAAAAAAGGTACATGTGTGGTGAGACAGTTAGAAAATATAACTGTTAGAAAGTAAGACAAGAAAGAATGTTCAATGTTGGAAAAAAAAAGACATCAAAGTTATTACGACTAAAGTTTGAGTCTAAGGAAAAGGGGGATGTCGTGTATTGATATATGGCTGTCTTATTGTGGTGACTTTTGAACCGGATGTTGTTGTCAGAAGGAGGCCTCGTTAAGTGGCTAGTTGTCAGATCGACAGTATTCAATAAAGCAAGATAAAGACTGATAGGTTTGTAGCTTGAACCTATTCGCTGGAACGTTGAGGACAATATAATTACACAGCAAGCAAGACCCGAAGTAGGCAAAGTTCTTCATGTTACTCATGCATGAGGGAGACCTGCCTGGAGCCAAGTGTCGTTCCACCACTTGACCTCCATCAGACTCTCAGCCAGGTTCCCCATAGTACTCCTTTTATTGTGGTTACATGAATATGCATAGGGTCATTAACATAGAGCATCTTACATAGGTATACATGTGAACAAAGAATACTGTGTGTGTGTGTGTGTGTGTGTGTGTGTGTGTGTGTGTGTGTGTGTGTGTGTGTGTGTGTGTGTGTGTGGTCAGGAAGAGGGTAGTCTCCCCCTCACCCTAGATGGTTCACCCTAGATAACATGGTGAGGAAGTCCAGCAGTTAAAGCACTTAGACTAAAACAGACGTAGCTACGTTAATCCTACCATAAAACAATAAGACAAGGTACGACCTCTCTCGTGCTCCCAAAGTGCTCTCTAATGCACACAAAGTTTCCAGACTATCACTACACAATTGATTATACACCTCTAAGCATATATGGTTAAATATCTCTAAGCATAAATGACAATCAACAATACAAAACCTAACAAAGACCGTGCTTTATGTCCTGATTTAATTCAGAGTGCTCTGCCTAATTCAGTAATAAGGTGGGCACACAACAAGTAGGAATCAAGCTCTTAGAATTTTGCGAGGCGTCTGACGACAAGGGGTGTTCGCATGAAAATGATAACAGCAGGTATTGGTGAAGGGGGACTTTTAGGGGCGTGAAAGAGGAGTGGTCCCGCTCCTGAAATTCAATACACTTATTTAGATTATTGCAATGATGTTGTGTGTATTGTGTTGCTCTCTTTTTGCTAGTTTTCTCTCTTTTTTTCTCGAAACAGGTGATTGTGGTGATTGTTTTCTTTTTTTAAGTCCCTTCTCTCACTGTCACTCTTCACCTCAAATAGACCAATACGGCTGTGATGATCCACTTGGTAAAGTAAATCCATTGGTCATCGTTCTTGGCCCTCAGACAACAATTCTGATGGCTAAAGAACCAAACAGGACCGGCAAAAAAAGAAAAGAAAAAAAGAATTGGGTATTGATATGGTTACATCCTGGAATTAATACTATATGTTATGTTAATTCTGACATAAATGAAATCCAATTAGAAACTTCTGAAATGCTGCATTTTCAAATTGTGAGCTAAGTAAAGGATGGCTACAACAGAAGATGAACAGTGAATGAGGCCTATAAGAAGGCGTAGAGTAGCTGAGACAGACGGTTAGACCAGCAGGTGTTTTGGAAAGCAGTGGCCATTCATATTTCACAGTTCATACACTCCAGTCCAGCATAACAGCTTGGGTGATGGGTAATGCAGTAGAGGGCTTAAAGCTATAGTTTTATTACTTGCTGTTTCAAAAGTGTGTTATAAGACCTCAAATACAGTTCTTATTGGTCTCACACTTTGTGTAAAATCTGCAGTAATGTTCTCGTCTCTGTCTGGGCAGGAGTCAGCCAAATCATGACATCATGGTCTGCCACTGTCCATCATGTCTGTTTGTTTGTTTTCCCCTCCACTGTAGCGCATTCTGTTAAATGCAATCTGATCTTGTAAGCTGGAAACCGGTGCTGATGTCATATGTATTTGAACAAATGCAATTTGGTGTCAAATTGTGCAAATGTGCCTGAAAACTAGAATCCATAGTGGAATGATAAAACAAATTACAGGACTGATAAAATGAGAAGCCTTTGTTATGCTAAGAAATTATGCCAAGGTAGTATTGGAGGTATAGGTTTCCTAGTCTCCTTATTATTTTATAAATAAACATGTTACTTCCTTAAGAGCATTTTAGGAAATGGATATTTGGAAAGTTAAATATTATAAAACAAGAATTGGAAATTATTTTGAAAAGTGACATTAAACAGTGTCTCTCCTGTTTTTTCCAAAGCAGATATTGGCAGTAGGGAATGTTCATGGGAAGAGTCTTCTATTGAGATCTTTAACCTTTTTTGTTTCCCATTGCAGTGAAAGAGTCATGATATTATGGTTTCATCCAACACATCAATTCTGAGGATCCAAAGCAACACCAAGGGTGGGAACCTACATGGTTGCTGTGCTCTAAAGAGGGCCTACACGAGTAATATTTACAGGAACATGTAGAAAGTTGCTGCATAAGGAGGTTTGATACTCTCATGCTGAAGAGACACTACAGCCTCTGCTCACAGTGATGTACGATGTGATCCCTGCACAGCTCATATGCTGAACAAAAAACTGCTAGGACAGGTAATCAGTCCCCTGCTGGGGCAGATTGGGGAGTAAGCAGTTCATTCAGCTTCTTAAAATAAGGACGTCATGTTCTCTTCAATGATTTTGTGTGTTTCTCCGTTAGTACACAATTGGTCCAGTACAGATTCCAATTGTTCAGGCATTGTTCCTGGGTCTGAAATGCACTGAGATGTCGAGCTTGGAAAAAACTCTCCTGAGTTTCTCTGATACACCGGCTACATAGGGGACGATGTTCCCTCTAAGCTGCACGTGTGCACAATTGTGCACTGCTGGCACAGTCTCTACGCACAGAAAATCTGCGTTGCGTACAAAAAAAAAATCGAACTTGATTTGAAATTAAAACTAATACTTTAACATTTCTGTTTTGCAGTGTTAGTCAGTAAGTGACTGGCTGCTCCCGTATGGGATTACAACGATGCCACTTTATCCCATAGTCCAGCCAATGATGCGATTCGCATTCGTATATACGCAGCTAATCAACATCGTTGACAGGATATGACAGCATCCTTATGTACCGACACTGATGTTTTAGCTAGCAAAGTGGCATGGCTGATGTGGAGTGAAGCCACGTTAATGACAACGTGTACAACCATTGGAGATGTGAGCAGGACAGACGGAACAACTGACGGAAAAAGTGTGGACTTGATAGGCCACGTAAAACCAGAGCTATGATAAAAATATCTGCAATGTTTGGTTTTCTTCCTGAATACTGTTGTTGTTTATATTTACTGCAGGAAGAAACAGTAAAACCGGCGTTTTATAAGGAAAACGCTTCAAAGCTCCGCCTGTGAGCAAAAACAAAACCAAATATACCCCCACCCTTTCCTATTGGTCGAAAAATGTATCATGTCGACCAATCAAAAAATGATATGGCAACATGGCATTTAGTTGTTTAGGAAGGGGGAAGGTTTAGGTGACGGCGGTGTTTTGAGATTTGAGAGATTTTCAACATTTAGTGCAAATCTTGTGTAGTTAGTGTGTAGTTAGTGTGTAGTTAGTGTGTAATGTAGTCAATAGTTTTGTTGTGTGTGTCAGAACAATGAGGCGACTGCTGAATGGTACAGGTGTTACAGCAGTGATACATCTCCTGTTGTCAGGCCTGCAGGTATCAGGCTGTTGTTCTCCTTTATCTCATAGTGGACAGAAATAATTTTTTGGAGTTGCACAAATAATTTGTGTGGCATCAGATTTGATGCAGAACAGCTGATTGTTCTGTAAATAGTTTGAAATGTTTATTTAAAAAAACGCCTTGGCTGCATTTTTAGGTAAACAGCTGCAAAAAACTTTGTTGTTTGCATAACTCAGTTACTTTTTTGAAGAAGTAACTATATAATTAATTGCCCAACATTGGTCATTATATCCTGTATTTTGCAGACAGAGTTACAGGACTCTCTCCCAGACCACAGACTCAGACTCATAATGCAAGTCAGAGCTTTATAAAAAAAAGAAAAAGAAAAAGAAATTCTTGTTTTCAAAATTGGAGTTCAAGTTATTTTTTACTTCCAATAGTGTTAACATACTACACAGGTCAGGAACAAGATTTTTTTTAAATTTTCATTGTAAGTGGGCTAAAGCAGTTAATTAAAAGTAGTCTAACATAAATGTAAATGCTGTAATTTGATTATTTTAATAAACCATGTAACTTGGATGGATTCAATGCTGACGTGACCACAGTGCACACGTCTGCTGTTGCTCACAGTGGTAGTGATCATAAATTCGATTCTTTTTACTGAATCGGGTTTTAATGAGTCACTCACCAAAGTGAATCGCGTTTCTTGAGTCATTTGAGTCACTGAGTCAGTTGACCAGAGAGTGCAAAAATGTATATTTTTGCACTCTCTGGTCAACATTGATAGGGGACGACAATGTTGTTGCGTCTGTCTTTCTTATCCTCCCTAGCTGCTGTCTGATTGTCACCATTTGACCTTAGAACTGAAGAAGCTTCTCGGATGAGAGGTGAAATGTCTTCAAGCAACTTAAAGAAGTCCAGACGCTTTTCTTTCCAAGCTCCTTAAACTACAATGACCTGGATGACTG
The DNA here is from genome assembly GCF_965226115.1 of Aulonocara stuartgranti. NCBI lineage: Eukaryota > Metazoa > Chordata > Actinopteri > Cichliformes > Cichlidae > Aulonocara > Aulonocara stuartgranti. The sequence goes on along the minus strand of NC_138957.1, from coordinate 4,292,301 downwards.
AGAACCTTCACAGACATACGAGATAAGGTAAACCAAAATGTGAATCAAAATGGCAGGAGACACTTTATTTTATCATTAAAATATAGGTATACAGGTCATTTCTTCACACAGAAGGAACTAGATTCCTGATTAAGGTTTTAAGGATAATTTATATCTTTTGATATTTATTTTGTGGGTTTTTGTGGATTTGTTGAATGAAAAAGAGATCTGTACCCACTTCTCAGACTTGTGATAATTATTAGCACTCTCCACTGGCACATCCTGTAGTGATCTTGGCAGCCTGTTGAGCCAATTGTGTAACCCTACAGTGATGCACACACTTATGTAGCCAAATGTGTTGCATTTTGTGACCTTGCACCATGTGCAGCCAATCACAGATGCCTGAATAATTGTCTGAGACTTTGCAGCCTGTGGTGAAATCCAGCCTGCTGAGATACCCACAGTTCCATTCAGAAGCAGAATCCTACTAGAAAGGAGGTCTCAAGACCAGATTTGGCCATTTCTGTCCTCATATGATGCACATGGTGTAAAATGTTGATGAGGCTTGCTGCATATGTTTGGCTTCGAATGGAAACATGCGCATGTCATGGTCCCTGTGTCTACCCAGCCTGCCCCGCAAGGCTACTTGTGTTTTGTGTTCTCTCTCTCTCTCGCTCTCTCTCCTTCACTGCTCTGCCTGGGCGGAGCTCACTGCGGGCTCCCGCCCTTGGCCCACACACCTGTTCGCGATTAGTTGTCCTGTTGTTGTTGTCCAGTTGTCCTGACCTGTCCACTACTTAAGGCCAGGGGTCCGTTCTTCGTACCTCGCTAAGTAAGTTAGCTGGATTTGATTGTTGACGACTTCGCGTGATCTTGGATCGTTCGGTTCCCCGAAGCTCATCCGGGACTTGCTGTCATAGCAACAGAGCCGTAAGCGTAAACCTGCTCGGGAGCAGGTTTACTTTATGTAAACAGGATTAGATCGCGGCCACGCAGGTATGTCCACGTCATTTATACGAAAGCAACAGCGATATTCCACCACTGTTTCACCATAAATAAATAACTAAAGATAATGCAGCACTTGATCCTTTTATTGATTTCACACAGATACATACAGGTCATTTCCTAAAAAAGGGAAATGTACTATTAACATTCTATTACATGTATGTGATTATTACAGATGTAATTCATATTTCACAGTAGTAATTGCAAATTACTTCGTGTAATCAAGATGAGAGACCACTGCTATAAAAGCGAAGGTGGATTTGGGAAGTCTGTCGCAGCCATGTCCTGTCCGTTTACGCGAGCAGCCCATTGCGGAAGGTGCAAGATTGATAAGGAGAGTCCTCAGAATTCAGCGTATATTGCGGGACAGACAGGATCCTTTAGCTCAGCGCGACAGTGTGCTCATTGAGAGATATCGATTTTCCCGTGAGGGTATTATTCACTTAACCAACTTGTTGACGAGGGGGTGCAGGACCACCACCTGTCTTTTTTTGCTCTGCCCTTTTCTTGGTTGCTGTTATGAACAAACAAACAGATTGTTTCAGGGTCTCTTTCCAAGAGACGAAAAGCAATATAAGTGATAAATATTACCATTCTGTAGAATATTCTTATATTTCACTTTTACTTGTTCCCATGTTCTAGTGGGTCCTGTTGTGGCTCTAATGTGAAAGGGGATATAATATAACATAATATAATATAATGTAATATAATATTTGATAATATAGTGTGATATGAAATTACTTACGAGTTTAATTTGTCAGTAACTTTCTGCCAGCCCTCGCTCCTTGCTTTTGCAGCCTTTGCAATGTTCCCTTGCGTTCTGATTAAACTCTGAAACTCCTGAAATCCCTCACTCAGGAGTTCTTGCTCTGCTGCCGAAAATTACCGAACGCGCTCCTTCGACATTTTCGCCGACCAATCAAAGGGTTGCCGATCAATGTTTCTACTATCGATGCGTAGCCCCTTTTACGACACCCAGTGATCTCACATTACTTCATCCAGCTGTACTAATCGTCAACAGCAGGTGTGTTCGGAGAACCGGATTAGCGAGCTCACGGTTAGCGCGATGATTCGGTCTTGGATGTGTCATTTGATCTTGGATGTAGTAAGCGACGTACGAAGAACGGGCCCCAGGACGCAGACCTTCTCATCTCTGGATGATTGTGCTAGACACGTTAGTGATCCTCTCAGCTCCCGTGAATCTATGCTTGTGTATTTTGTGACTTTGAGTAATTCCCTTCTCCTATGTGATAGTTTTCCTCCCCGGACCTGTGACCCTCCTGCTGCGTGGACATGTGTGTTTGGATGTGGAGACGGGAACGAGTGCGAGAGAGTTTTCCCTATGACCTTTGGAACCCCGGATTTTCCCCCTCAGTGTATATATTCTGCACTGGTGTTGTAAATAACTGTTTGGAAACGTCAACCAGGGGTCCGTTCTTCGTACCTCGCTAAGTAAGTTAGCTGGATTTGATTGTTGACGATTTCGCGTGATCCTGGATCAGTCGGTTCCCCGAAGCTCATCCGGGACTTGCTGTCATAGCAACAGAGCCGTAAGCGTAAACCTGCTCGGGAGCAGGCTTACTTTATGTAAACAGGATTAGATCGCGGCCACTCAGGTATGTCCGCTTCATGTATACGAAAGCAACAGCGATATTTTACCACTGTTTTACCATAAATAAATATTATCAATGTATCCATCCATCTTCATCCGCTTTGTCCGGGGCCAGGTCGCGGGGGCAGCAGCCTAAGCAAAGAGGCCCAGACCTCCCTCTCCCCAGCCACCTCCTCCAGCTTATCCGGGGGAATACCAAGGCGTTCCCAGGCCAGCCGAGAGATATAATCTCTCCAGCGTGTCCTGGGTCTGCCCCGGGGCCTCCTCCCGGTGGGACATGCCTGGAACACCTCACCCAGGAGGCGCCCAGGGGGCATCCTTGTCAGATGCCCGAACCACCTCAGCTGGCTCCTTTCGATGTGGAGCAGCAGCTGCTCTACTCTGAGCCCCTCCCGGATGGCCGAACTTCTCACCCTATCTCTAAGGGAGAGGCCAGCCACCCTTCGGAGGAAGCTCATTTCTGCCGCTTGTATCCGCGATCTCGTTCTTTCGGTCACTACCCACAGCTCGTGGCCATAGGTGAGGGTAGGGACGTAGATCGACCGGTAAATTGAGAGCTTCGCTTTTACACTCAGCTCCCTCTTCACCACGACGGACCGGTGCAGCGTCCGCATTACTGCAGCTGCAGCCCCAATCCGTCTGTCGATCTCCGGCTCCCTTCTCTATTATCAATGTAACTAAAGATAATGCAGCACTTGATCCTTTTATTGATTTCATACAGATACATACAGGTCATTTCCTAAAAAAAGGGAAATGTACTATTAACATTCTATTTCATGTATGTGATTATTTCAGATGTAATTCATATTTCACAGTAGTAATAGTAAATTACTTCATGTATTCAAGATGAGAGACCACGGCTATAAAAGCGAAGGGGGATTTGGGAAGTCTGTCGCAGCCATGTCCTCTCCGTTTGTACGCGAGCCACCCATTGCAGAAGGTGCAAGATTGATAAGGAGAGTCCTCAGAATTCAGCGTATATTGCGGGATAGACAGGATCCTTTAGCTCAGCGCGACAGTGTGCTCATAGAGAGATATCGATTTTCCCGTGAGGGTATTATTCACTTAACCAACTTGTTGACGAGGGGGTGCAGGACCACCACCTGTCTTTTTTTGCTCTGCCCTTTTCTTGGTTGCTGTTATGAACAAACAAACAGATTATTTCAGGGTCTCTTTCCAAGAGACGAAAAGCAATATAAGTGATAAATATTACCATTCTGTAGAATATTCTTATATTTCACTTTTACTTGTTCCCATGTTCTAGTGGGTCCTGTTGTGGCTCTAATGTGAAAGAGGATATAATGTAATATAATATAATATATAATGTAATATAATATAATAAATGTACCCTACCGCCTACTGGTGTTGGCCAGAGTGGCCGATGGCGCGATATGGCAGCCTCGCTTCTGTCAGTCTGCCCCAGGGCAGCTGTGGCTACAACCGTAGCTGCTTCCACCAGTGTGTGTGAATGTGAGAGTGAATGAATAGTGGTATTGTAAAGCGCTTTGGGTGCCTTGAAAAGCGCTATATAAATCCAATCTATTATTATTATTATTATTATTATTATTATTATTATTATTATTATTATTATTATTATTATTATTATTATTAGCGCGATGATTTGATCTTGGATGTGTCCTTTGATCTTGGATGTAGTAAGCGAAGTACGAAGAACGGACCCCTGGTCTGCACTTGAGACCCTGCTATCGACCGTGACAGCGCAGGCTTCAAAATAAGACGCAACCATTTACTTCTGAGATATGGCCTTCTTTTTGGTTTAATTGTTTTGTGTGGATTGGCATTTAATTGCTGGTTTTGTTTTTGGGTTTAGTTGTTGTTGTTGTTATTATAGGAGCATTAATGTGTAAGCAGAGCAGGTGGGCTTCAGAACAACCCTCAAGGCTCATTCCTGAGCCAGAGACAGAAAGATTATCAGATGCTGCCTGCAGCTCCTTATGTCCTGTCAAAACCATCAAATATTAAAACACTTTTAGGTCTTTTCTCTTTCATAAATCCACAGCACTGTAACCTTTTCTCCTGAAAAGCCTCATGTAGCAGGTTTGACATGATAGCTATTAACAACCATAGCTGGCATATATGAGAGGGTCTGCCAGGAGGGGGGTAAAAGCACTTCCTGTTTTCTAGAGGTTGTGTGTAAAACCAATTCAATTTCACTTTGATTCCCCTCCTCTACTGACAAGTTATCATTTTTTTTAGTTTATGGTTTTCACACACAGTCCAAATAATCAAAACACACCTAGATGAAATCAAACCTAATCAGTTGTGTCACGGACACGGTTCCGGGGACTCGGGGTCTTTGAACAGTGTGGACCATTGTTATTGTTATTATTGTATTGGATGTATGTTTGCTGCACTGTGCTCTTGTGTTCCATGCTGGTGTGTGTGTGTGTGTGGGTGTCTGCAGGTGTGGCTGAAGGATGAAGGACAACCACCTGCAGGCCTGATGGGCGTGGCCCTGCCGGCTGCCGGTCACGCCTAGCTTCTCACACACCTGCTTCTGATCAGGCTCGTCGGGGGAGCTACTTAACAGTGCGATGGAGCTTCCTCCGGTGCAGAATCGTTGAGTTAGGCTCCATGTCAGTGTTTAAAGTGCTGTTCAGTGTATGCCTGCTGGAGTTGGTGCCATAACGGCTGTCTGTTGTTTTTCCTCAGGAGGACAGCGGAACACAGGACTGCAAGACACACGGGGTGTGCGAAGGCACAGGGGCCGAGAGCACGAAATACCAGCACTTAGGAGAAGACACGTCACGGGAGTCGAGGGAGCATTTTTGGAGATTTAATGTGTGGTGTACATTTACCTCACTGTAAATAAACCCACTGCTCATTCCACTAAGTCCAGCGTTTGGGTCCTTTCTCCAACATCCCCCACGGTCTGCCAGCCAGACCGTGACAAGTTGTGACATATTCCAATTCATATTGTCAATTCTTTTAGGAACAGATGCCTTTGATGACTGACTTATTCAGCAGTGAAATAGTAAACATAATAGAAGAATACTTAACATTCTAGACCGATCTTGGCATGCTTTGCTTTGCTGCTGATGGTGGACAGACTTTTACAAATGTTGGCCAGGGTGGCCAGAGGAAGATGTGAAACCAAACTGGAACGCGGGGAAGAGAGGAAACCTCAGGTGGCCTCAGTGTCCGAAGCCTCCAAGACATGAGGCTTGGCTGGTGGCCAGCGACGACAAAGAAATATGGAACCCAGAGATGACAAAGCAGGGCAGGTCAAGCACTTTAGTCACACCCGCCTGTTGTTATAGATGTTATAGAGCTCACACCAGTGCCAGCATTTTTTCATTGACAGAATAATTTCTTTAAAAAGAAGCTTACTGTACAATCTATCTATACAATCTATTTCCTCTTCGTTCTCCTGTAAGAGGACAAAGCCCTCCACATAGCTGGCATCTACTTGAAGTTTGAAAGGCAGGCCGACATGTTGGGCCAACAATACTGGTGCTGTACAGAGCAACATTTTCACTTCTCTAAATACTCAAAAATTTGTTTCTCATCAGCTATTTATTTTGCAAAGAAAAATGATATAAGACAATGACTGATTTCAGTTTATGAAATGAATCAAAATAAAATAAACTGCTGTAACAGTTACTGCATGTCAATATTAATCAATATGTTATATTTTATTTCAAAATAAAACGCCAGGTTTCTGAAGTTCCATTGTTGCTTTCATTTGGGTAGTTACTGTTCTTACTGTCTTGGAGCAACTGTGACCACATCATTTCCTCAGGGATTAATAAAGTATTCTGATTTTTATCTAAAACTACACCTGCCACCACAACTTGTTATTGTTGTTGATCTGGGGATATTAGGGGATAACAGTTCATCTTGCCTCAAGGGCCCCTCTTTTAGCTTAATGCAGTCATTCTGCTCTGGAGTTAGATCTGTTTTCTAATTTAACTATTAGTATTCTTTGTTTCATGACTTAGCTGACCCTTTCCTGATCCAGTGAATGATTCTAGGTCCTGGTGTTCAAATATGTCCCAGTCTGTCTGTGTGAAGTAGTTGTGCAGTTTGGAGAGTGCATTTTCAGGCCAGGTTCTAACAGTCTTTGTGGTGGACCTTGCACTGCGTCTGAGGGGGGTATAGGCTGGGGAGAGCAGGAAGGAGAGGTGGTTGGACTGGCCGAGGTGGGGAAAGGGTATGGCTCAATATGCATGCTTAATGTTGTAGTAAACATGATCTGGAGTGTTCTCTCCCCTGGTCAAGGTCCAATTTATTTATATAGCACATTTCCAGACAGACGATGCTGCATAAAGTACTTAACATTATAAAAATGCCATTAAAAAGAAACAATGTAAAACAATAATAACAATATAATACGATGATAGGACAATAAAATAATTAAAACAATAACTAAGACTATTAAATAAGACCAAAATGCTTGGCTCATAGTGTGATAAAAGCCAGGGCATAAAAATGTGTTTTTAGTAGTGATTTGAATTGATCGAGTGTTTGTGCAGATCTAATATTTAGGGGAAGACTATTCCAAGGTCTGGGACCTGCCACAGAGAAGGCTCTTTCACCACAAAATTTGAGATTAGTCCATGTGAATAGCATTAATTTTGAGCTAGACCTCATGGTTTTTCCTGGAGCATAAACTGAAAGGAGCCCAGACAGGTAAGAAGGGGCGTTAAGTGACTTAAAAACAAAAAGTAAAAGTTTAAATTGGATCCTGTAGGAGACAGTGTAGAGAAGATAAAACTGGGGTTACATGCTGTCTCCGCTTGGTACCAGTTAGCAGGCGAGCAGCTGCATTTTGGACCATCTGAAGACGATGAATGGAGGCCTGGTCGAGACCAAAATACAATGAATTGCAGTAGTCCAGTCTGCAAGTAAGGAAAAGGTGAATGACGTGTTCGAAGTTTTCTGTCTTCATTTATGCTGGAAGTGATAACAGAGCTGTACGTTTTAATTTGTTTCCAAAACCCCGCAGTCAGGACATGCTATATTGTATTTAGATAGAAGCTAGCGAGCTAACTCCCTGCTAACTTCTAACTCCATTAAATGTCATAAATTCCGTTTTCATGGATGCCTGGATGTTAAACTCAATTGTTACACCTGGTAGAGCAGAACGCTGATCATTTTATTAAAGATGAAAGACTTTAGACAGTTTTTCAACTCTCAATAATGCCATCGTGATCGTTTGATATATGGACCTGCAGCGGAGTTTAGGCCCAGACACGGCTAGTGACGTCAGACTGAACAACTGGATTGGGAGCCATGGGTTTTTTTTCTTTCTCTCACCCTCTCTCTCACACTTTTTTCCCGCTTCACTCCGCACGCGAGCCTTGTGCTATGCGCTGAGCAGAGGGGGGAGGGGCGGTAGTTAGATGCAGTACAGGAACAGAGTGGGAGGGAGAGAGAGCGAGCCAGGGACAACAACGTCACATTAGAAAGGTATAGTAATCATCCACAACTATTTTCAGTTGCGGATGATAAAGGATTCAGAAAGTTTATTCATGCAGGCCCATATGACAGAGAAGGTGCATCTGCTTTTTGTTTTCATATTTTAATTTATATTTAATTGTGTTGTGGTTTGCAGTGTTTTGTGTTGTTTCACTTTAAATGTGTTTCAAAGGAAAAAGCTGAAAATTTAAATAGTTAAAAGTTGAAATGTAAATAGTTGGTTTTTGTATTATATGATTTATTTATTACATTTTATGTGGAGTGAATAAATAAAAGTATATTTATGGTGGCCCCTAGAGACAAAGCACATACTAACTCCAAAACACGTACAAAACACAACAGAAGTGCTCCAGGATGCTGGGCGCAGTGTTGAGCTTTTGTTACCTAGTGGCTACACAAGCCAGGAAGTACCAACGACCGGATTTGGTGTGTGGTAGTAACAGGTAAATGAACTTTTTTTTAAAAATTTGAATTATTATGAGTGCTTGTGTATAAACACACAAACAATACACACATGCTTTCAATTGTGTAATTTAAGTGATCTAGGTAGCTCTGTTTTGGAAGTTCAGTTCATGCTAGAAATGTGTTTTGGAGTTTGTATGTGCTTTGTTTCTAGGGGCCACCGTATATATTTATATATAAACATATATAAATAAAACCACATTTAAAAAAAAAAAAATAGTAATTCCTTTTGTGCATAATTTTATATTGTTGTTAATAACAAATTAATTAAAGCAAGAAAACAACCTGAAGAGCCGGTTGGGAGCCGAAAGAGTCTGTTCTTTTTAGGAGCCGAGCCGAAAGAGCCGGTTCTCTAAAAAGAGCTGGAAATCCCATCACTAATCACCTCAAGGTGCTTTACATTGTAAAGAGCCAACAATAAGAGAGAGAGAGAAAACCCCATCAGATGACAGTGGGGAAAAAAAAATTCCCTTTAACAGGAAGCATTATCTAGCAGAGCCATCCTCAGGGACCGGCGGCTATCTGCCACGACCAGTTGGGGGTAAGAGGAAAAAGACAGGACAAGGACACACAAGTTCATCTTAGTTTCTTTCCAAAATGTTGTTTTCCAAAATCGTGCAGGCTTTTTTTTTGGGTAAAATCTAGGCAAAGTGTAAAAAACCAAATATAAACTGTGTTGTTGTCCAAATACTTAGATACCAAATTGTATATTTAAAGAACCTACATTCAAAAGACATGCTGTGGAAGAGAGCCAGAGATGAATAATCATCAGAGATGATGATGATTAAATACAGAGTGGTGTATAAACACAGTGAGAAAAAGCTGAGTGAAGTAGAACTCACGTGTGTTTACTATGTGCATTGAAGGACATATGCTGGTCAAAAATGACCACGGTGTTATTGGAGGCAATGCTATCCAGAGTTGTCTCGTTAGATGCCATCTGGTCATGTTTCTGAGAGGAAACACTCAATGTTTTTGCAGGAAATAAAGCTTGAAATTATGAGAAAACCAGAATAAAGAAATCTGGAACCCACAGAAATAAAAACATCAAACATTGGAATAACAATAAAACCACAAACCCAAAATCACATTCACAAAGAATTCACGAACCCAAGACAACAAAAACCCTGTGGGTGCAGGACATACTGGGTCAAATCAAGTATCATCACAGTTGATGCTAAAGTATGTTTCAAAGCTACTTTGGGCTACTAACTTATTCAGATATGGTTGTCAACACCGATAGTTATACATGTTTGGTTTTTTTGTTTTGTTTTGTTTACACTGGATGCCCTAAATGATGTAACCCCAAAGGGATTTGTAGAATGAAACCGGGTTTGCTTTTCATGAAAATGTGTAAAACACTTCACTAAGGAACCACTATACTACAGTATGTATAAATATTGTATCTTCCTCAGTCAAACTGGTCACATTTTATGGAGAAAAATGGAATAACACTCATGTATGTACGTGCATGGTACCTGAGATCAAGGTTATGTATTTGTTACCTCTTGCCATATTTAGCTTAAATACGAGAGAGTCATAAGACCAGTAGGGTCGGAGGTTTCCCTCAGCAGGGTGGGGGGCTAAAATGTACATGTACTGTGTAAATCCGGTCCTGCCCTTTTCATGACTGAACTGACATGACTGAATGAATTTCAGAGGACAGTTTTAGCCATTATAATCTTAATGATGTTTTTCCATGTTGGCGAGAATACAGTTGGTATTGTAATTGTGATCGGCAAACGCACGAGAGAGTAATAAGAGATTCTTTCGGGAAGGTGGAGTGTCGCTAAAAACCTACGGTCCACGCGGTGGCGTTCCTGTGACGGGTAATTAACGTTTATTCAGCAAGTCTGAGGTGTGGCAGGGAGTGTAAAGACTGGGGGGAGAGGTTCTTATCGGAGGAAAGATAAATGCTCGGGGCTGTGTAAAGGGATTGTAAAGTGGTTTGTGAAACGGAGGGACGAAGCATCCTCCTCCTCTCTCTCTCCGCTCTCGCACGCTGCTGCAGTCAGCCACAGCGGGCTCAGCAGCTCCCGTCATTTTTCTCGGCTCTCTCCCGAGCGGCCGACTGCATTCCAGCAACACCGAGGCCACTTTTTCATCTGAAGATCGACCTTGCTGTCTAGTCGACCGTTCTCCTATTGGATTACTGAAAGCCAGGCTTTTTCATTTGTATGGTGTGGTCTGTGTACAACATGTTTAAAACGTTCTAATAAGGCTTTGGACTGGAGATCCGTGAGTAGGCTATGGATGTAGGCGGATAAGATGGAGAAGGGCAGATAAATGACGGAGAGGACAAATTAAATCTCCGCGTGTCTTCGTGGGCTCGGTGTGGATGGTTCTCAATTTTTCATAAGCAGAAAAAGGAAAGCATCGTTACAGCAATCGGTTATCTCCTGGAAACAGAGAGAAGCTGAAATCCAGGCAGCCTCCGACACTTTCGGTACCTTAGACGGTGGAAAGAGCCTGAAGCCTGATTCAGTCACCAATCTCAACCTTCTATTCAACTCCAGCAACTTTAAAGCTGCTTTCTGCCAATGAATTGTCCCCCCGGTTTACCAGCTGCATTTAATAAGTTTGATGGAGATCGTTGTACCTGTGGACAGAGTACTTTATAAAAGCGTTGAAGCTGCGTGTTTACAAGTTCTGTTCCAAACACAAGCGATGATAGGTTTCCTAGTTTTAATGTAACGGGAGAAGAGCTTGATGACAGTCATCTGCGTTGATTTGAATTGTTTGTCGGTTGCAAAAAGCTTACGATCACATTAAAATTATGTAAATAACACAGAATTGCAAATGGGCTCTCTTCTCTCAGGAACACCAGCGTGTGCTCATTCATAGAATTTCATTCTTCACGAGCCACACGCAATACCACCTTGCTCCCTCCAAGCCGAAAAGTGTATAGAAGGAATACACTGACTCCAAGCTTCGCTCAACCTTCAGCATCCCCCAGCTATGAAAAGGCTTTGCCAAAACCTCCCCCGTAGGCCGGTCTCCCGCTACTCTCTGACCTTTATCCTTACTGTTCTATCCTGCTCCTGCCCGGCTCTAGGCAAGAAGAAGCTCTACATTGGAGCCCTGTTTCCCATGAGTGGAGGCTGGCCTGGTGGACAAGCCTGCCTCCCCGCTGCTCAGATGGCCCTGGACTTGGTGAATAATAGGACAGACATCCTGCCTGACTATGAGCTGGAGCTGATACATTATGACAGTATGGTAAGTACAGACGAAGGCTTACCCTAATTTCTTTCCAGCTTTAACTGCATGTGTGCAAATGTTGATCAGATCTAGTAGGACTTCTCATATAAGTCAGCACCTGCTGCAACACAACAAAGGCTACAAGGGCACAACACAAAAAAACGAAACAAAAAACTAACACTAGAATTTCTGTTTCTTTTGAATGGTGTTAAGGAGCGTAGCCTGATATGGCTATATTAATATTTTTAAGGCAACTTTAATGAGACGTGTAGGTGTAAACTAATAGCTTTACTAAACATTGCTGAATTTGCATTCAATAATGTTTTACAAAGCAGTTATTAAAAATAATATTTGACTTTCTAGGTTAAAATACTCCCTTCACTGGTAAAAATGGCTGAACACATCTGGACAAAAATTAATTAATTGACACAGACCCGCAGAGCTGATGATTAAAATTCTTTAACAATGAGCCACAATCATTTATAACTAGAGGTGGAAGGCTAATCATATAGCATGGGACCCAAATTATTTATTATTGGCGAACCAACATTTCTAACGGCACTCTTTTTTCAACAACAAAAGTTTGTGTCAAAAGTTTTTACTTTTATCACTCTATTACTGTCTCTGTCGATCCAGAAAGAATAAATAATAAATCTATTAATCGACATTTAACAGTGGCAGTAGTCATGGGATGAAAGTGTGCAGAAAATGCTAAACTTATGACTTTTGTGGAAGGACCATTAATCACCAAATTAAAGGCATAGATTGTCTCCCCTCCACATATCAGATATCTCTGCACCCCTCAGACACATTTCCAGGATCATGTTATGCCATCAGAAGAATAAGTGGCAGTCTTTTCTGTATGTTTTTAAAATGCAGCATTCAGGCCATAAAATGGGTCGCAGCCCAAGAGATATGCTCTACCTACTGTATAGTGATGTGAAAACTGCATCTGTGTTTGTTTGCAAAAGAACAGCAGCTATACAGCCTGCACATGTTCAAACAGCACCACACTCTGTGCTAATGGCTCTGTGTGTGCTCACTGTGGAAACTCATCTATTTCTGTCTGCATTCAATCTGCAACTTGAATGTTACAAAAGCAACATGGTATCATGAATTCAAATGTTTTCCATGCAGTAAAATAGCAATAACATTTTTATACAAATTGGAGATGGTTCTGGAGATGGCTGACTTGAGACTGAACCCATATATATGGTCACATTTTTCATCAAAGTGAACAACAATATGAAAACATCTCAGGAGGCTCATAATCTAGAATTTTGTACTTGAATAAACCTGGAAAAGGTTACAGAGTCTCAGATTAGATGGTGACAGTCACATTTTCCACAACTGACAATACAAGTTTCTGTTCGCCATAGATGTGGCCGACAGCTAAGAGGATTCCAAAACCACAACACCGAATGCTCAGTGAGGCATAAGACAAGCCTAGAATAACTTCTAAGGGCTTAAAGAAATCACTGTCAGTGAAAGCTTGTGTTTGCCCTTGATCTTTTTAGGTGTTTGATTTCTTTTTATAGACAAATGGATAATAACAGCTTTGTGTTTCAGTTAAAGATTTGGTATACAGGCATTGACTCTAGCAATTTTTTTGTCAGCACCAGCTAAAACAGGCTGAAGTCTATGAGAACTGCTCTATGGATGATGACTTCCTTATATTACATGAATGGAATAACTGAAGACACAAGATCACCCATTAAAATAAAAGTTCATCTTGTTTTGGCAGTTGTCCTGCACAATGTGCTGCAGGCAAAACCAATAAGAAGCATTCATTTTGCGTCAAATGCACTGCATGAACAGTCTGCATACACCATGTGTTCAGTGCAGCTGGACTTTAGAGTTAGCGAAAGTGACTGTCACAAGAATATAAACATGGTTAACTGCAGACGGGCAGCTTTTTCCGACAGGAAAACAGGCAGTGCGTCTGCTTCTTCCGGCACATTTTTTCTGGCACAACTGATCGAGACTTGCAATTTAGCGTTATTATAATTTTGTATTTTATAGTTAATTTATATTTTAATTTTATTTGTTAGTTTCAGTTAGTTTCCAGAATGTAAACACACACACACACACACACACACACACACACACACACACACACACACACACACACACACACATATAAACAGTTAAATTTAATGTGACAAGTGTATTCTTTTTTCCCCAAGAAGCATCACTGTGATTGGTTCAAGCTGCTCTGCATTGGATCTCTACTTCAAAATCCAGGAGTGGTGGTAGTGGGGGTGTAGGTTGGCGTGACAACAGTAACCACGACAACTGCAGTTCAAACAAACACAGATTTGGCTACAAGAATAAGGCAAGATCATGCACCTTGTATGATGACACAACAGGAGCAGATGGACGGATGCATGATGTAAACCTGTTGTGGTGAGAAAACCATATTTAGCACACTTAGCCAAATGTAACAAGCACTAGCTTGGTCACTCATCAATCACAGATGACTAAACCTATTCCACTGCTGTGCCAGGCCAACTGCACATTACACTAAGCATGCTCTGATGGATCTCCCACAGATCATAGTCCGGAACCACACAAAGAGATCTCTGAGAGATCAGAAAAAATGGCTGAATCATCTGTTGCAGTGGGTCTCTCATTTTACTGACCTCTTAAAGCACTTTGAAGCCACATTTAACCATCCATTCTATAAAATTAGGTCCATGAGAGAGAGGGATGGGGGCTGTTTCCAATTTTGCCTCTGTTTACCTGCACAGTGAATTTAATCTCAAATGAAAAGATGCAAATGAAGGGTAGATTTTGAGTTTCAACTGAACATTTGGCTGAATCTGAGCAGAAAGTATAGCTTTGTATAGTTTACAATTCATTCTACTGCTTTTATCAGCAATCACATCATCGATAAACACTACTGACCTTGTTCCAGTGGCTGCCACACACATACGATAACACTATGTTTCACAGATGATGCAGTATCCTTTGAGTCATGAACTATTCATTTCCTTTTCAATACTTTTGTTCCCTCATAATTCTTCTACAAGTTCATCTTAGTTTCTTTCCAAAATGTTGTTTTCCAAAATCGTGCAGGCTTTTTTTTGGGTAAAATCTAGGCAAAGTGTAAAAAACCAAATATAAACTGTGTTGTTGTCCAAATACTTAGATACCAAATTGTATATTTAAATACGAGAGAGTAATAAGAGATTCTTTTGGGAAGGTGAAGTGTCGCTAAAAACCTACGGTCCACGCGGTGGCGTTCTTGTGACGGGTAATTAACGTTTATTCAGCAAGTCTGAGGTGTGGCAGGGAGTGTAAAGACTGGGGGGAGAGGTTCTTATCGGAGGAAAGACAAATGCTCGGGGCTGTGTAAAGGGATCATTAGTTAGTAATAACTAATGATTAAATGCAGAGAAGTATATAGACGCATAGTGAGGGGAAAAGGTGAGTGAAGAAGAAATACTCAGCAGCCTACATCTACTGCAGCTTACATAAGGGAGGATTCAGGGTCACCTGGTCCAGCCCTAACTATATGCTTTAGCAAAAAGGAAAGTTTTAAGCCTAATCTTAAAAGTAGAGATAGTGTCTGTCTCCTGAATCCAAACTGGAAGCTGGTTCCACAGAAGAGGGGCCTGAAAACTGAAGGCTCTGCCCTCCATTCTACCTTTAAATACTCTAAGAAACCACAAGTAAGCCTGCAGTGTGAGAGCGAAGTGCTCTAATGGGGTGATATGAGACTGATTATTCAAGACCTTGTACGTGAGGAACAGGATTTTAAATTCAATTCTAGATTTAACAGGAAGCCAGTGAGCAGAAGCCAGTATAGGAGAACTCTGCTCTACAAATGTAGTGTGTTCGTGGACTTCTAAAAAATGCATTTAATGTCTTTTTCTTTTCCTTGACGTTCTCTGTCTTCCTGACTTTCAGATTTTACAAATTAAGCCCTGCTTTCAACAATACAACAAAACACACACTTTACTAGTGTGGACAAGCACTGTTCTTCCTCCGTGTAGGAGTAGAACTTGCAGTTTCCCAGGGAGATGGGAACAGGTTGTGGAAACAGTGGAGGGGTGAGATGGGGACTAATTAGTGTATTAATAGTTGTATATAATTTTTTCCCCATAAGTGACACTCAGTCTATGCTACTGAATACAAAGTAATTCTATAGTGAAACCTCAAAGGCCTTAGTTTAACTGACTTAACTTCTTTGAATAATAATGTCTTAAAGCATGCTCAATTGTCCAAGTAAGGAAATCCAAAAAAGTTGATTATGGTCATCGTAAACCCTACATCTGTGTGTAGGGTTTACGATGACTTCTTCACTCAGCTGACTGCAAGTTTTTCCAACCTTATAATCAGAACATTGCATAATGAATGAAACTAGAACCACTGATGAACAATCGACTGTGAAGTCAGTTCATTGATCATTAATATGCAAATTGTCATGACAATCCATGGTCATGTTCGTGAGTTGTGCTAGTGTCAGTCATTATGCAAATGTACTGTTTATGTGGTTGGTGAAACGTGCATTCAGCTGAGACTGAAGAAGTAATGAATGAGTAATGAATTGTTTCTCACACTGAAAATGTTACTTCCAGATGAACAGAATCAACTTTTGGGGATTTTGAATTGAAGTTTTTTCCTCCTAAACTCATTTACTTACCCAAAGGAGTGATGAACTCATGCCATGGTGACTCCTCTTAGAATATTAGACTGAATTTAATCAAAATTACACACACTGATCACCTAATGGATTTTTCGCCAAATTTTCCTCAAGGTCAAGGTCATATTTTTTGTTATTAGATTCTCATTAGTTTGTGCAATACAACCACATCACTTTCTTCACTACATGACACATTACAATAAACTGTGAATAATGATGGATTGTGAACTGGATGAGCTACTGATTAAGCTTAGTTCAAGGCTGTTAACTAACTATTTTTTTTGTGAGATTATATTTTCCCTTTGCTGTTTCTGAAATTATGACTGAAACTCTGCTTTCATTTTGCAGTTTAAGAAGCCTACCTAACTCGGTCTTAGGTAGTAACTCGTATAACTCGTTTGTCTTCATTATTTAAGACATTTAAACAAATTTCAAAAAATGGAAAAAAAATTTGAGGTAAGCAATCAAGTGGTTACAATGGGATCAGCAGCAAACCATCAGTCCTGTCTAACCGAAAATAATAGAATGTCTATTTATGTCTTTTCAGTAAATAGACTTCATTGATGAAAACAAGAGTTTCACACTAACATGGATTAGTGTGCTACTTTAACTTTGGTGTTTTAACAAGTCTGGTTTAGTCTACTTCTAAACCAGTGAGCTAAAATCAGTCTTATTAAATTTGATAATTACCACACTGTGATACTACAACCCTTAGACAGCAATAGATTACATGTATGAATACCCCCTTTTTAAAACATCAAGATTAGGTTGACCCAAACAGTTAGTCAGGTCAAACAGTTTCAGTTACATACACATTAACTAATGATGGGTGATAACAAATCTGGTAATTATTATTAAATTTGATGAAAGCTTTTTATAACAGATACATTTAAATGTGGACCAATATGAAATACTGTAAATCTCCTCACAAGTTTTGCTAGCTTCCCTTGTCAGTGCCCTGCTTCAAACACAGCTCTCTGTTCATAAAGTGAGGAAATAATGTTTTTGATCCCTGATGAATCTGCGTGGAACTACTGTGGAGGTAAGCATGGACGACACAGAGCTCTCAGTTCTCACTCCTTCTTTATTCCTCTCCAACATCAACTGAACACATCGTGCCACAAAACACAGCAGCACACTTCCTCAACACTGGGTGTGAGTGGAGCCCTCTAGTGGTCCACCACACAAGGCCCCCCCCCCCCCCAAACACCCAGCAGAACTAGTCCAGGACCCGGGGTTTTAAGCAAATGGCCGGAACGGCTGAACGGTGACAAAGGGAAACCCAGCCCGGGAGCGAAGCTGGCACTGGCAGTCAGAAAAAGCTGCAGACAGCTCAGGCTCCGTTGGTTGTGGGGCGCTCCTGGGGGAAAAAAACAGAATCCATCAGCCCGGTGGCAGGTAGGCGGCCACGGCGAGGGGCCGGGACCACCTGATCATCTTGCAGAACATGTGCAGGCTTAAGTCTGTCAACAGAGACAACCTCCTGCCGAAAGTCCAAAATGAAATGTTTTTTTAAGAACCCTGTATGGCCCGTCATATGGTGGACGCAGCGGAGTCCTATGGGCATCATGCCTGACGAAAATGAAACGAGCAGAGTCCAATGACCTCGGAACAAAAGTGTCAGGCAGGCAGTGGTGCACAGGGCCAAGAACAGGAAATGAGTCCCTTGGGGGGCGAAAAGGCAGCACAGAGGTATCGAAACACGGGGGGCTCTCGGGTAAGAATTCCCCGGGACCCGGAGAAGCTGGCTGAGGACCAGTTCAGCCGGGGAAACCCCGAGGTCTTCTTTAACCGCGCTACGCAATCCCTTTTTTTTTTTTTTTTTTTGCCTGTCCCGTTTGGCTCTTTTGCCATCAGAATTGTTGTCTAAAGGCAAAGAAAGATGCCCAACGGATATACTTTACCAAATTGACCATCCCAGCCTTGCCGTAATGGTCCATTTGATTCACCTTTTATTGTTTATTTTATTTTCACTTACTGAATACAGGACAGACTTGACTGGAGGAAAGAAGGGGAGAAAGAAAGAGGGAAAGAGAAACAGCTGAGAAGAGGGACGGGGGAGAAGGGCAAAAAACAAAAACCAACAGAACGGGCAGCAAAAAAAAAGAAAGAAAGAAAAGAAAATGCATCTATCGATCACCTGGATCACCTGCTGAGAAAGAAAAAAGAAAACAAGCAGAAGAGAACAAGAGTAATAGAATAAACAACATCACAATGATATATGGGAATATGACAGTAAATACTAAATATTAAACATTATTGTGCAGCACATAAGATCAACAGAACACAGTGTGCTTTGAGGTAGAAGCCAAAAAGGGTGTAGTTTGTGGGTGTGATCACCCGTGTGTACACCTGTGAGCATGGACGCGCTTGTTTTTTTGAAAGGTTCCTTCATGTAATGATCTGCTAGAGGGTGTGGGGGGGCCACAGCCCCGTCCTCCAGGGCATGAAGCAGGTATGGAGGAGATCAAAACTCCAGATATCCAGAGGCCCCCAGAACACAAGAGACCAAGGAAGACCAACAGAGGGGCAGCCGCGCCACTGTCCCAGAAAGAGCTGAGGAGAGTCCCAGATGAGGGCTCACTTAGCAGCCGCGGAGCAGAAGCCAGGGGGAATTGCAGTGACGCACCCGTGAGCTCCGCCGGCAGCCAGCCGTGCCTGAGTGACCGAGCCCCAGGCCGAGAGGCCGGGGGCACCCCACCTCCGAAGTGGACCGAGCGAGCCCCAGGCTCCAGGCCCCGATGAGCGGCCGCCAAGGAGTGAGCCGGTGTGTACCTGGACGCCCATCCCCGGACACAAAGAACCACCAACGCACCGATGTCTGAGGGAGTCCGCCACTGGCAGGGGAAGTGGTGGTAGGGGGAGATAGGCCTCCAAACCTTGGAGGGCCTGAGATGTCCCCAGAGAGGTGGCGCCTGACACCCAACCTGACATATAGACACAGACATACAGGCACACACATATACAAACATCCATTCCCACCCTCATGCTCTCATATGCACTTACTCCACACTTAACCAACGTGGAGACAGACATAAAGAGACGCTGTACACACGATCACACTCCCCAAGCGTACTCTACAAACCGGGTCTAGGTACCCTTGCCCCTGGAGGGGGAACTGCACCCAGACCCAGGTGGTGTTACCCTTTTCCCTGCGGTGGGGGGAGGCAGCAGCAGCAGGGAGGCCCCACACTCCAGACCGCAGTCGGACGGCCAACTCCTCCTCCAGAGAACGGGGGTGAGAGAAGACTCCAAACCTCCCTCCACCCGCTCATTGTAGTGTTGATGCATGTGTGTTCTAAGGTGCATTTAAAACCCAGGAGGGCATGGAGCTACCTGCCAGAGAGCAGCAGGTAAGCGCATGGTCCCTCCTGCTAGCCCTCAATGTCTACGTGTATTTAACCTTGAGAGGTGGGCAACGACGCCAGGGGTGGGGTGTACACCCTGATGGTACTTTGGATTCCGTGTATCGTGCCCACCCCCAAGATCCTATATGTATGTGTAATGAGAGTGTGAGTAATGTGAATGTCTAAGTTGTGGGATAAAATTGAGGCAGAGGCAGCCAGAAGGGGACGGGGGGGGGGGGGGGGGGGGGGTCTCCTCTGCACCCTGGTGACATACCCCTACTCCAAGGTCCTGCATGTGTGGGTGGTTGTGGTGGAGCGGGAAGAGGGAGGCAGCTGGAGATGGGGAGGGAAGGAAGGGAGGGGCAGGTGACCCCTCCCTGGGGCCAGCTCCCCCGCTGACCCCAGTAGGCACCCCCATACTCCGCGACCCGCCAGGGAAAGGGGGCCCAGGCCCATCCAGACCGGGGCCCAGTGCAGCAGCGCCGCCCGGCCCCACAGAGCCCGGGACAGTCCACCCAACCCCACCACAGAGAAAACTGCACCCACCCCACCATCCACTCATCTTCCAGACTACATAAGACAATAAACACCCAGGCTGAGATCTTCCTCCACCTCTCCTGTATCTCCCCCTCCTGCAAAGAAGTCCCGAGGAGAGGAAAGCTCCTGCAAGATGTGACAATCTCCCCCACCAGTTGAAGAGCCCCCCAGGTGGCTCGATGCACCGGTGGCACCCTGCTCCAGGGGTGGGCCCCCATGCACCCACCCGCCCACAACCCC
The DNA here is from genome assembly GCF_965226115.1 of Aulonocara stuartgranti. NCBI lineage: Eukaryota > Metazoa > Chordata > Actinopteri > Cichliformes > Cichlidae > Aulonocara > Aulonocara stuartgranti. Next base: position 4,271,831 of record NC_138957.1, on the reverse strand, counting down.
GGCAACACACCAACCAGGACCCAAGCCCCCGAGGCCCGGCCCGGGCCCCAGCCCAGAGACGGAGCGCCCCCAGAACCTCACGCCTATCCCGGACCCACCCAGGGGCAGCCAGGCTACCAGGTCAGTAACCCACGTCCGTCAGCACAGACCCTCCCCTAGCCCCGCTGCACGCAGCCGCGAGGAAACAGTCACCTGAGAGCCAACAGAGCCCCTAACCGGACATGACCGCTACCCCGGGTTGAGCCCCCCAAGGAAGATGCCTCCGGGAAACCCCCCGACGCCCTAAGCCTGTCCCTACCCCCACACCAATCACAACAGTGAAGGTGGGACCAAACTATGACCCCCCACCCCCACTAGGTGATGGAGCTGATCAAAGGAGCCCAGAGCAATTGATCTGATGTGGTGGCAGAGGCTGTATCAAGACTAATGTAATCTAATAGATAATTTCTATATTGGTTAGAATTAAGATTATTTTTATTTTTCCAGTTCATGAGGACTGTTTTCTTGGCTATGCATAGGGCAGTGAAAACCATATGGGCTATATTCTTTTCTGAAGTGACATTATCTAAGCTGCCCAACAAACACACTAAGGGGGAAGTTGGAATGTTACATTTCAGACACTTTGATAAGTCTTCACATATCTCGCGCCAAAACTTCTGAACTGGTGGACAGAACCAAAGAGCGTGGATATAATTGTCCGGTGAATTGGTTTGGCAGTGTGAGCAGTTGTTGGTAGACGTAAAGCCCATCTTGAACATCCGATGACCTGTATAGTGCACTCTATGTAATATTTTGTATTGAATTAATTGAAGACTGGGATTTCTAATTAGATGAAAGGTTTTTAAGCAAATCTGAGACCAGAAGTTTAGGTCTAAGTTAACTGATAAATCCGCTTCCCATTTTGCAATAGGAAGTGATATTGATTCATCTGTTTTAGAAAGCATTCTGTATATTTTGGATAGTAATTCGGGGGTTTTAAGAGTAAGAAATTGAACCACACTTGGTGGTGTTTGTAGTTCAACTTGACCCGGTTTAAATTTCTTTTTTACTATGGATTTAATTTGTTGATATTCTAAAAATATTTTCTTGTTGATTCCATATTGTGTAACTAGTCCATCAAATGAGATAAATTCTGTTCCTTCTAGTATATGTTCTAAATATTTGATTCCTTTACCACTCCAATCTGAAAAGTTTATCATATTATTGTTTTGTAATATGTCAGGGTTGTTCCAGATAGGTGTACGTTTGCATGGGATTAATGAAGACGCCGTCAATTTTAGAAACTCCCACCATGCTGTCAGAGAAGAGCTGATGTTGATGCTTTTAAAGCATTCATGTCGTTGGATGTTTGAGCTGATAAATGGTAGGTCTGAGATCTCTAGATTATTGCAAAGTGCTTGTTCTACATCTAGCCAAGGTTCATCTAAGAGGGTATGTTTTAGCCATCCTGAGATAAACTGAAGCCTGTTGGCTAAGAAGTAGTGCTGAAAGTTAGGCAGTTCTAGTCCTCCTTTATCCTTGGTCTTTTGTAGTGTTTTTAAGCTTATACGTGGGGGTTTATTTTTCCAAAGGAATTTGGACATACATGAATCTAGAGATCTGAACCAATCTTGTGGCGGTTTAGTTGGGATCATTGAGAATAAATAATTTATTTTTGGTAAGACCATCATTTTTATAGCGGCAACCCTTCCCATGAGTGATATGGGTAGACATTTCCATCTAGCCAGATCATCTTCTACCTTCTTTAAAAGTGGGATATGGTTTAATTTAGTTAGATCTGCAAGCTTGGGAGAAACATTAATACCTAAATATTTTATATTTCCCGATTGCAGTGGTGTAGAAGAGGAATTATGGAGGGAGCAATTAATCGGTAGAACTGTAGATTTTGACCAGTTAATTGAGTAATCTGATATTCTTGCAAAAGAGTTTATCAATTCAATCACCCCAGAGATATTGGTTTGCGAATTTTGGAGAAAGAGTAACACATCATCCGCATAAAGGCTGATTTTATGTTCCACATTCTTGCATTTTATGCCCTTAATTACTGAATTCCGTCTAATTGCTGCTGCTAGTGGTTCAATAAAAATTGCAAACAGTGAAGGGGAGAGTGGGCATCCCTGCCTGGTGCCCCTCAAGAGACAGAAGCTGGAGGATGTCTGGTCATTTGTTCTAACACAAGCTGTTGGGGAATTATATAATATTTTTAACCAGTTTATGAAAGAGGATCCAAAACCAAATTTGTGTAAAGTTGCAAATAGAAATTTCCAGTTAACTCTGTCAAATGCTTTTTCTGCATCTAAAGAGAATATTGTAGTTTCTAGGTTTTTACTGTATGAGTAGTCTATCAAATTAAGTAGTCTACGTGTATTTGTTGATGAGTGCCTACCTTTTATGAAACCAGTTTGGTCAGGATGAATTAAGAGGGGGGTTATTTTCTCCAGTCTCTTTGAGAGAGCTTTGCAGATTATTTTAAGGTCTACATTTATAAGGGATATTGGACGATAGCTTGAGGGATATACAGGGTCTTTGCCTGGTTTTAGCAGGAGATTAATGTTTGCAGAATTCATATTTGATGGAAGTCTGCCCTTTTCTTTAATTTCCAACAATGTTCTGTAGAAAACTGGTGCTAGAATCGACCAGAATTCTTTGTAGAATTCTGCAGGAAAGCCGTCTGGACCTGGAGCCTTATTATTGGGCATACTTATCAGGGCTTCCTGGAGTTCACCTGGTGTCAGTGGTGAATCCAGTGCCATTGCTTGAGTGTCCAATAATTTTGGAAGAGTTATGTTGTCCAAAAACTGATCAATTTCTTTTTTAGATGGGTTTATTTGTGGTGAATACAACGTTTTATAGAAATCCCTGAAAATGTTTTTTATTTGTTTCGGGTCATATACCGAGATGGATCTTGAACAGCACATATAGTTGTTTTTTCTTTATTTATTTTTAGCTGGTTTGCTAGAAATTGACCGGATTTATTACCATGTTCATAATTTTGTAGGCGTAGTCTTTGTACTAAGAATTTTGTTTTTTTTTTATCAATTATCTCATTTAATTCTAGTTTTGTTTTGCGTATTTTGTTCAATGTTTCCTGATCTTGGTGGGACGCGTAGGCTTCTTCTAGTGATTTGATGTTTTTTCTAATTCCTGAATATTTTTGTTTTCTTTTTTCTTTTTATGTGATGAGAAAGAAATTATTTTACCTCTCATCACAGCTTTCCCTGCTTCCCATAGAACAGAAGCTGATGTTTCGGGAGTGTCATTATAGTCCAAATATGAAGTCCACTCTTTTTTAAAATATTTAATAAAGTCTTCATCTTTAAGTAGTGATATATTAAATCTCCAGTTTTTACTTGGCGTAGTATTATTCTTGTGCATTAGTGTTAAAGATACAGGACCATGATCGCTGAAAGCTAGAGGGTGAATCTCAGTGTCTGAAATGTCGTTCAGCAGTGAGCTGCTGACCAAAAAATAATCCAGACGAGAGTAGGAGTGATGGACATGTGAGAAAAAAGTATATTCCTTACTGGTGGGGCTACGCAATCCCAGCAAAACCCACGGAAGACGGTCGACCCAGTCGCCACCAGTTAAGGAAGCCCGGAGCGTGGCCTTGAGTGACCGGTGAAACCGCTTGCACATCCCGTTAGCTTGTGGGTGGCATGCTGTGCTGCGGTGGACCTTGACCCCCAGGCCATCAGCCATGGCAGACCAAAGCTCAGAAACAAACTGGGGGCCCCTGTCCGAGGTAATGTCAGCAGGGGGACCGAAACACAAAACCCACGTTGACAAAAATGCTCTGGCCACCGTCATCGCTGTCGTGGACGCAAGGGGTACCGCCTTGAAACCCGCTGTTCCAACACGGCACCCACCGCCACGTCGGACGCGTCAGTGGTCAACGCGATCTCCGCCGACGGAAACGGGTGGGCCAGCAGGGCCGACGCGGGAAAACCGAAACGGCCTGGACTCTGTCGGGCAACGGAACCACACCTTCAGCAGAAATGCGGTGCCCGAGGAAATCCAGAACAGGCAACCCGAACTGGCACTTGGAAGGGTTGATGATCAGGCTGTGAGCTGCCAAACGCTGGTCATCAACCCATCAACGCGGCGAGATTGGCAGAAAAATCCTGATTGTGGGGGATGGAGTAACGGTCATTCTCTGTGGCAATTTAAACGGCGGAAATCTCCGCATGGCCACCACCGATTTGGGCACCATGTGAAGCGGAGAAGCCCATGCGCTGTTCGAGCGCTGTACAATGCCAAGGCGCTCCATCCATCCATCCATCCATCCTCATCCGCTTTGTCCGGGGCCGGGTCGCGGGGGCAGCAGCCTAAGCAAAGAGGCCCAGACCTCCCTCTCCCCAGCCACCTCCTCCAGCTTATCCGGGGGAATACCAAGGCGTTCCCAGGCCAGCCGAGAGATATAATCACTCCAGCGTGTCCTGGGTCTGCCCCGGGGCCTCCTCCCGGTGGGACATGCCTGGAACACCTCACCCAGGAGGCGCCCAGGGGGCATCCTTGTCAGATGCCCGAACCACCTCAGCTGGCTCCTTTCGATGTGGAGCAGCAGCTGCTCTACTCTGAGCCCCTCCCGGATGGCCGAACTTCTCACCCTATCTCTAAGGGAGAGGCCAGCCACCCTTCGGAGGAAGCTCATTTCTGCCGCTTGTATCCGCGATCTCGTTCTTTCGGTCACTACCCACAGCTCGTGACCATAGGTGAGGGTAGGGACGTAGACCGACCGGTAAATTGAGAGCTTCGCTTTTACACTCAGCTCCCTCTTCACCACGACGGACCGGTGCAGCGTCCGCATTACTGCAGCTGCAGCCCCAATCCGTCTGTCGATCTCCGGCTCCCTTCTCCCATCACTCGCGAACAAGACCCCGAGATACTTGAACTCCTCCACTTGGGGCAGGAACTCATCCCCGACCCGGAGTGGGCACTCCACCCTTTTCCGGCTGAGAACCATGGCCTCAGATTTGGAGGTGCTGATCCTCATTCCCGCTGCTTCACACTCGGCTGCGAACCGTTCCAGTGCGAGCTGGAGGCCCTCACCCGATGAAGCCAACAGAACCACATCATCTGCAAAAATCAGAGATGAGATTCTGAGGCCACCAAAGCGAAAGCCCTCCGCCACTTGGCTGCGCCTAGAAAGCCTGTCCATAAAAATTATGAACAGAACCGGTGACAAAGGGCAGCCCTGGCGGAGCCCATCACCCACCGGGAACGAGTCCGACTTATTGCCGGCAATGCGAACCAAGCTCTTGAAACGGTTGTATAGGGATCGAATGGCCCGTAGCAATGGGCCAGACACCCCATATTCCCGCAACACCTCCCACAGGACACCCCGAGGGACACGGTCGAATGCCTTCTCCAAGTCCACAAAACACATGTAGACTGGTTGGGCAAACTCCCATGCACCCTCAAGTATCCTGGAGAGGATAAAGAGCTGGTCCAGTGTTCCGCGACCAGGACGGAAACCGCATTGTTCCTCCTGTATCCGAGGTTCGACTAGCGGACGAACTCTCCTTTCCAGCACCCTGGCATAGACTTTCCCAGGGAGGCTGAGGAGTGTGATCCCCCTGTAGTTGGAACACACCCTCCGGTCCCCTTTCTTAAAGATGGGGACCACCACCCCGGTCTGCCAGTCCACGGGTACTGCCCCTGATCTCCACGCAACATTGCAGAGGCGTGTCAACCAGGACAGCCCTACAACGTCCAGAGCCTTCAGGAACTCGGGGCGGACCTCATCAACACCAGGGGCTCTGCCACCAAGGAGTTGTTTAACTGCCTCAGTGACCTCGCCCCCGGAAATTGGCGGGTCATTCCCCTCGTCCCCAGACTCTGCTTCCTCCTCGGAAGACGTGTCAGTGGGATTAAGGAGGTCCTCGAAGTATTCCTTCCACCGCCTGACAATTTTCTCAGTCGACGTCAGCAGCGCTCCGCCAGCACTATACACAGTGCAGGTAGAGCACCGCTTTCCCCTCCTGAGACGTCTGACGGTTTGCCAGAATCTCTTCGAGGCAGTCCGAAAGTCTTTTTCCATGGCCTCTCCGAACTCCTCCCACACCCGAGTTTTTGCTTCAGCCACTGCCCGAGCCGCATTCCGCTTGGCCTGTCGATACCTGTCGGCTGCCTCCGGAGTCCCACAGGCTAACCAAGCCCGATAGGACTCCTTCTTCAGCCTAGTGGCTCCCTTCACCTCTGGTGTCCACCATTTGGTTCGGGGATTACCACCACGGCAGGCACCAACCACCTTGTGGCTGCAGCTCAATGCAGCAGCTTCGGCAATGGAGACGCTGAACATGGTCCATTCGGACTCAATGTCCCCAGTCTCCCTCGGAATGCTGTTGAAGCTCTGCCGGAGGTGTGCGTTGAAGATCTCGCGGACTGGGGCCTCTGCTAGACGTTCCCAGCACACCCTCACTACGCGTTTAGGTGCACCAGGTCTGTCCAGCGTCTTCCCCCGCCACCTGATCCAACTCACCACCAGGTGGTGATCAGTTGACAGCTCAGCCCCTCTCTTTACCCGAGTGTCCAGAACATATGGTCGCAGGTCTGCTGATACGATTACAAAATCAATCATCGACCTACGGCCTAGAGCGTCCTGGTGCCACGTGCACTTATGGACACTCTTATGTTCAAACAGGGTGTTCGTTATGGCCAAACTGTGATTAGCACAGAAGTCCAATAACAGAGCACCGCTCGGGTTCAGATCAGGGAGGCCGTTCCTCCCAATCACGCCCCTCCAGGTCTCGCTGTCGTTACCCACGTGAGCATTGAAGTCTCCCAGCAGGACAACAGAGTCTCCAGGTGGAGCACCCTCCAGCAGCACCCCCCCCCCCCAGGGACTCTAAGAAGGCTGGGTACTCTGAACTGCCACTCGGCGCATAAGCGCAGATGACAGTCAGGACCCGTTCCCCGACCCTAAGGCGCAGGGAACAAACCCTCTCGTCCACCGGGAAAAACCCCAACGTACCGGCAGCAAGCCGAAGGGATATTAGGATACCCACCCCAGCCCGCCGCCTCTCACCAAGGGCAACTCCAGACTGAGACAGAGTCCAGCCCCTCTCCAGGAGACTGGTTCCAGAGCCCAAGCCATGTGTAGAGGTGAGCCCGACTATATCTAGCCGGTACCTCTCAACCTCACGCACTAACTCAGGCTCCTTCCCCACCAGAGAGGTGACATTCCATGTCCCTATTGCCAGTCTTGGCAGCCGGGGGTCAGTCCGCCAGGGCCTCCGCTCCTGGCCGCCACCCGGCACACAATGCACCCGACCCCTATGGCGCCTCCTGCGGGTGGTGGGCCTGCGGGAGGATGGGCCCATGTCTCCTCTTCGGGCTGTCCAGACGCTCGCCCTCGGGCACCCTCCCCGGGCCTGGCTCCAGGGCGAGGCCCCGGTAACCCTATCCCGGGCAGGGTAAACTGTTCCCTCGGTGTCCTTTTCATAAGGGTCTTATGAATCGCTCTTTGTCTGGTCCCTCACCCAGGGCCAACATAGCCCCTGGGATCCCTGTGACACACAAACCCCTCCACCACGATAAGGTAGCGATTCAAGGAGGAGGCGCCAAGGCGCTCCATGACTGCAAACTGTCCATCGCTCGGGTCTTCCCGAGCAACGGACAGTTTCGCGGAGTCGAGGCGGCATGCGCGAACACCGGGGGCCCGACCATGGGAATATAATGCTCAACCCCGTGTTTCGTTACCGTGCTAGAGAAATTAGGGACAGACAGCGAAGGAAATTATAAAAGCAAACGCTGAAAAGCATCCCCGGAGATCACTACATTAGCCCGAATCAGGGGCTCGGCATCCCGAGTAAAACAGGGTAGCGAAGAAAACGAGAGAGCATCTATTAAACGTCTGTTGCAACATCGACAAGCAGTCCATGGGCACACAGAAAATCAGCACCTAAAATAGGTACAGAGCTAGCGGCAACAACAAAGTTCCACTGGAAATCCCGGCCATGAAAACAGTCACCAACCTTTCCCCAAACGTTGTGATGGGAGAGCCATTAGCTGCAATGAGCTGCGGCCCGCAATTCGCTGCTAGTCTGTCGGCAGCGGTCGGGGGAAGGAGGCTCTTCTGGGAGCCGGAGTCCACGACAAAACGTCTCCTGGAGCACGAGTCCTCTACAGGGAGTGCAGAATTATTAGGCAAATGAGTATTTTGTCCACATCATCCTCTTCATGCATGTTGTCTTGCTCCAAGCTGTATAGGCTCAAAAGCCTACTACCAATTAAGCATATTAGGTGATGTGCATCTCTGTAATGAGAAGGGGTGTGGTCTAATGACATCAACACCCTATATCAGGTGTGCATAATTATTAGGCAACTTCCTTTCCTTTGGCAAAATGGGGCAAAAGAAGGGCTTGACAGGCTCAGAAAAGTCAAAAATAGTGAGATATCTTGCAGAGGGATGCAGCAGTCTCAAAATTGCTAAGCTTCTGAAGCGTGATCATCGAACAATCAAGCGGTTCATTCAAAATAGTCAACAGGGTCGCAAGAAGCGTGTGGAAAAACCAAGGCGCAAAATAACTGCCCATGAACTGAGAAAAGTCAAGCGTGCAGCTGCCAAGATGCCACTTGCCACCAGTTTGGCCATATTTCAGAGCTGCAACATCACTGGAGTGCCCAAAAGCACAAGGTGTGCAATACTCAGAGACATGGCCAAGGTAAGAAAGGCTGAAAGACGACCACCACTGAACAAGACACACAAGCTGAAACGTCAAGACTGGGCCAAGAAATATCTCAAGACTGATTTTTCTAAGGTTTTATGGACTGATGAAATGAGAGTGAGTCTTGATGGGCCAGATGGATGGGCCCGTGGCTGGATTGGTAAAGGGCAGAGAGCTCCAGTCCGACTCAGACGCCAGCAAGGTGGAGGTGGAGTACTGGTTTGGGCTGGTATCATCAAAGATGAGCTTGTGGGGCCTTTTCGGGTTGAGGATGGAGTCAAGCTCAACTCCCAGTCCTACTGCCAGTTTCTGGAAGACACCTTCTTCAAGCAGTGGTACAGGAAGAAGTCTGCATCCTTCAAGAAAAACATGATTTTCATGCAGGACAATGCTCCATCACACGCGTCCAAGTACTCCACAGCGTGGCTGGCAAGAAAGGGTATAAAAGAAGAAAAACTAATGACATGGCCACCTTGTTCACCTGATCTGAACCCCATTGAGAACCTGTGGTCCATCATCAAATGTGAGATTTACAAGGAGGGAAAACAGTACACCTCTCTGAACAGTGTCTGGGAGGCTGTGGTTGCTGCTGCACGCAATGTTGATGGTGAACAGATCAAAACACTGACAGAATCCATGGATGGCAGGCTTTTGAGTGTCCTTGCAAAGAAAGGTGGCTATATTGGTCGCTGATTTGTTTTTGTTTTGTTTTTGAATGTCAGAAATGTATATTTGTGAATGTGGAGATGTTATATTGGTGTCACTGGTAAAAATAAATAATTGAAATGGGTATATATTTGTTTTTTGTTAAGTTGCCTAATAATTATGCACAGTAATAGTCACCTGCACACACAGATATCCCCCTAAAATAGCTAAAACTAAAAACAAACTAAAAACTACTTCCAAAAACATTCAGCTTTGATATTAATGAGTTTTTTGGGTTCATTGAGAACATGGTTGTTGTTCAATAATAAAATTATTCCTCAAAAATACAACTTGCCTAATAATTCTGCACTCCCTGTATGAAGAGCAGCCTTTCTGTATTGCCAGCGGTCATGGCTGCTACAGCTCGCTGGCGGGTCCGTTTCCCTGGGCCGTAAAAGCGCAAGGCGGCAGGCAGCGACGCACTCTGGCGCCAAAACGCTGATGGTAGAAACTCTTTCTTCCATCCTTCTTTATTCCTCTCCAACATCAACTGAACACATCGCGCCAGCGTTGCCAAATCCTCAGTAAGGAAAATCGCTAGAAGTCGCTAAATGACGTCATCGTCTAATTTGCATACTTGGTCATGCTAATGTAATTGTAACCTGCGTTGTTGGAGAGAGAAATAACATCGTGGAAGAGACATACAGTGAGTAAAAAATGTCTTAAATGCATTTAGAATTTATTTAGAACTACAAATTAAATTTCTTTAAGCAATCATTATTTTTTTAATGTCACAATTCCAACCTTTGATATACAGTTCATGTTTAAGCTGGTATTGGTACATCACTTATGGTTATATCAGTATGCTCTCTTTTAAAAGATATGTCACTGAATCAACCTAAAAGTTTTGGGCACCAGGTCTTATTGATCAGTGTGTAAGAAAATGTCAGTTAGGCATGGCTATGCAAACCCCTTTTTATGGCTCAAACCTGTGTGATGATACACAGATTTGTATAAACATTAATTTCATTGTTTGTGAACTCTCTGTTAAATGTTTAATGATTACCACACTCATCATTATCATATAAATGGTTTATTGATTTCATTGACTATAGGCTATAAAGAGAAAGTCAGGCATCATTTGTAATATGACAGTCAAGATGATGGGATCTGACTGGTGGGTATATGCATTCTCCAGAAACACATGGGTAGATGCTCTGTCTGCTTCACCAGATGAGCCCGCCATGGCTCTGGTTGAGGTGACCTTGGAACGTGCCTCACATCGCCCCTTTGCAACCCTTTTTTTATTGGCTCTCTGTACATATACAGAAGAAAACACATTTTAAATTGGTTAATATATTTTAGTTCTACATTCAGCAAACCGTGTATCATATTTTTGATATATCCTATGCTTAGTGTCCTTCCACATTAATTTGTTCTGAGTTTTTTTCTGTTTTTTTTTTTGTTTTGTTTTGTTTTGTTTTTTGTTTAGTGCTTGACTGCAATTATCCACCATCCTCCAACAACCCAGAAAGACAAAAAAGTTAACCTTACTTTTAAGCTGGGTGGATTAAAAATTTCTTTATGTCACTATCCCTCCGTGTTATGGTACAGGCATGTATGTCTGCTATTGGAACTGGGTCGCTTGTGTTTACTGATGATGTGACTGCTGAAAGAAGTAGTGGGGATGAATTCTGAAGGCTATGCTACGATTCAGCCAAATGTTTTAAAGTAATCAGACAGCATCTCTCTCAGTGCAATTGAATAATGACCCAAAACAGTGAAAAGCAATTCAAGGGAAAAAAAAAGAGAGAGATTTTTGAGCGGACAAGACAATCATCTAATGTCTACCCCCTGCAGGCTTTTCAGTTACAGAAAACATAACTGAAGGCACAGAAACCCACAAACAAGCAGGAGTGTAAGACAGCTGCGGTAAAGACCTGCTAGAACATCTTAAGGGGGACGTACAGCATTTGGTGATATCCATGAGTTCTAGACGTGGTCAAAAATTTTTTCATCCTGTTAGGGTACCTGGGTTGTTGACCCAGTGTTTTGAGTTTTGCATTATTATTGCACTTTGATTTTGTCATTATTTAAAATTTCTAGTCTTTTGGTTTCTATGTTAGAGTTCTTAGTCTCCTGGTTTCTGTCTCTGTTTCATGGTTGCCCTGTCTCTCCTGTCAGCTGTGTCCCCTTCTCGTGTCTCTGTGTTATATTTCCTGTTTTACTTTGAAGGGCTTTGTCTCATGTCAGTGTTTCTAGTTTTGTTTTCCTTGTGTTGTTAGGTCTGATTTGTCCTACCTGTGTCCCCCTCTTGTCTCCCATTACCTGATGGCTCCCTGTATTTAAGCCGTGTGTTTTCCTTGGTCTGTGTAATGATCTTTATCATCTTGTACTATGTGTTCCGTCTGTCAGCCTGCCTACCTAGTTTATTTGTATTTTCAGTTTAGTTATTTTTTTTGGCATTCAGCAATAAAGCTGCATTGAGTTCACCTTTTTGCCTCTGTGAGTCTGCACTTTGGGTCCACCATTCTTGCCTGCCACGCGCAGTCATGACGCATCCAGATTTAATTCCTTACATTTAAAATTCTGTTTTTTTATGCCATTATTTTTTAGCCTTATTTTAATTCCCGAATAGTTACCTAAATACTTTTGTTAAACCCTTAACTAAAAAAATGTAAGTGCATCTTGATGTTTGATTTAAAGTTCAGTGGTGGTGAACAGAGGCAACATCACAAAAAATTTTCTTTGACCAAATACTTATGGACTTAATTGTACCTATGAACAGTTATTTATTTAGTGTTATCATATGTAAAGTTGTTTGGAACAATGTATGCTGACAAACATGTCTTGTGTGTTTGTGTCCCTATAGTGTGATCCTGGTGAGGCCACCAAGCTGCTGTATGACCTTCTGTACACAGAGCCTATCAAAATCGTGTTGATGCCAGGCTGCAGCTCTGTGTCCACACTGGTGGCCGAAGCTGCTCGCATGTGGAACCTCATAGTGGTAAAAGCCTTTACATTTTTAGAGCTTCAATATACAACTTCTAAACAGTAATTCAGTGATGTAATTACATTGTTTTAAGAAAAAAAAACAATGGCAGTAGTATTACTGAATAGTGCAAGTCACAATGAAACTGGAAAGAAGAACTGTGCATACAAAAATACTGATGCAAAAGAAAAGGAAACACAAAGGCTGCCCACAGCGTTTAGGTGATAAGTAATCTCTGGGTGCTGTTGTGTGAAAATACCACCAAGAACACTTAGCACTATAGGTGACAACAAAACACAAAAATATCACAGGAAGCAACTCTTTACACCAAGAATACAGAGCCAAAATATATACTTGAAGACAGTGAGCTAAAGAGATGTCACAGTGAGACAGTCAGATTAGGGCGTCAGCTGCAGAATACTCGGTTAAGGTTGTGATACGGATTCATCCAACCATTTATCTTTTCATGCGTAAAGATAAATAAAAATACTTAAGAAAAAATCCTGATTGAAGTTAAAGTAATTTATGCATCAAAGGGTGAAACAAATGATAAATAGTAAATGGACTTATAGGGCAATTTTCTGCTCTACCTGAGAACTGAAAGCACTTTATACAACATGCCACATTCATACCCATTCATACAAGCTCCTTTTTCTATGCTTTTTCTACATGAATGCTTTCTACCTAACATCCACACACATTCACGCATCGGAGAGCAAGTTGGAGGATATTTGCATGAAGACTGGAGCAGCCAGGGATCAAACAACGAAGCTACTCATTAGTAGATGACCTGTTGATGTTTTTGCATAGTTTTTTCATTTTTCTTTTGTTCTGTTCTTTGACTGTCCTGTCCAACACTATAGAAACAGGAATTATTGTCTGAAGGCCAAGAAAAACGTAAAACAGGTGGATAGTTATTCAGTCAACTATCAAGTGGATATCTCTCTCTCTATATATATATATATTATATATATACATGGCCAAGTTTGAAACCTGGATCCCCCGCAGCCGGTTACCGAGATTACGTGAAGTACCCTCAGAAGGTCTGCTAGATGATGTTAATGCAGCACTACGGACAATACCTACAACCACGATTACCGACACTAACAAGCTGATCTACAATACGGCAGCAGTGATCAGTGAGATGCTTGGGTACAAGTTGAACAGCCACAAGGGGCAGTACCCTCCATGGAGAAGGAGGCTAGAGGGCAAGATCAAAGTAACACGGAGGGAGGTTAGCCAACTAACGGAGTTGCAGAAAGGTGCGACAAAGAAGGTGCATAAGAAATACAACAAGCTGTCCATACCTGAGGCCTTGGAAACTGCCAAGCAAAGACTCACAGCCTTGGCCAGCCGCTTGAGGAGGTACACCAGAGAGATAGAAGGCAGGAGAATAAACCAGCTGTTCTCCACAGAACCAGCAAAGGTGTACTCTCAGTGGCAAGGGAACAATAAGAGAACAGCACCACCAAGGCTGGAGACCGAGCAATACTGGAAGAGCATATGGGAGAAGGACGCAACCCATAACGGCAATACTCAGTGGCTAGTGGATCTGAGGGCAGACCACAGCGACCTCCCTGAACAGGGTCCAGTAACCATCACAGTGGCAGATATCCAAGAAAGGGTCTCCAGTATGAAGAGTTGGACAGCACCAGGGCCCGACATGGTTCACGCCTACTGGCTAAAGAAGCTGACTGCACTCCACGAGCGTCTGGCAGCACAAATGAACCAGCTGCTAGTTAACGAGAGACACCCGGAATGGCTAACCGAAGGTCGGACGGTCCTGATCCCCAAGGACCCCAAGAAGGGACCGGTCCCCTCCAACTACCGACCAATAACCTGCCTCAGTACTACATGGAAGCTCCTGCCAGGCATCATATCGGCTAAGATGAACAGGCACATGGGTCAATACATGAGCGGGACACAGAAAGGAATTGGCAAGAATACCAGAGGCGCAAAACACCAGCTACTGGTAGACAGAACAGTCAGCCGAGACTGCAAGACCAGACTGACCAACCTGTGCACTGCCTGGATTGATTACAAGAAGGCCTATGACTCAATGCCCCACAGCTGGATACTGGAATGCCTAGAATTGTACAAGATCAATGGGACCCTAAGAGCCTTCATCAGGAACTCAATGGGGATGTGGCGCACAACAGAGGCCAACTCCAAGCCCATAGCACAAGTCACCATCAAGTGCGGGATCTACCAAGGAGATGCTCTGTCCCCACTGCTGTTCTGCATAGGCCTGAACCCCCTCAGTGAGAGCATTAACAAGACTGCTACGGATACCGACTACGGAACAGAGCAGTTGTCAGCCACCTCCTGTACATGGATGACATCAAGCTGTATGCCAAGAGTGAACGAGACATCGATTCACTGATCCACACTACCAGGCTATACAGCAATGACATTGGAATGTCGTTCGGACTGGAGAGGTGTAGTCGGATGGTAACAAAGAGAGGGAAGGTAGTCAGAACTGAGGGGATTAAACTACCAGAAGGCAACATTGCAGGCATAGAGGACAGTTACAAGTACCTGGGGATCCCGCAGGCGAATGGGAACCATGAAGAGGTCGCTAGAAAAGCTGCAACCACCAAGTACCTGCAGAGGGTCAGGCAAGTCCTGAGGAGTCAGCAGAATGGTAAGAACAAGATCCGGGCCATACACACGTACGCCCTGCCCATGATCAGGTACCCTGCTGGTAAGAACAAGATCCGGGCCATCAACACGTACGCCCTGCCCATGATCAGGTACCCTGCTGGGGTAATAGGCTGGCCAAATGAGGAGATAGAAGCCACTGATATAAAGACAAGAAAGCTCCTTACCATGCATGGAGGGTTTCACCCCAAATCCAGCACCCTGAGGCTGTACGCTAAGCGGAAGGAAGGGGGCCGGGGACTGGTGAGTGTCAGCACCACAGTCCAGGATGAGACAACGAACATCCAAGAATACATTGGGAAGATGGCCCCAACTGACCGAGTGCTCAGTGAATACCTCAGGCAGCAGAAACCCAAGAAAGAGGAGGGAGACGAGGAACCATCATGGAAGGACAGGCCCCTGCACGGTATGTACCACCGGCAGATAGAGGAGGTGGCTGATATCCAGAAATCCTACCAGTGGCTGGACAAAGCTGGACTGAAAGACAGCACAGAGGCACTAATCATGGCAGCACAAGAACAAGCTCTGAGCACAAGATCCATAGAGGCTGGGGTCTATCACACCAGGCAAGACCCCAGGTGCAGGCTGTGTAAAGATGCCCCAGAGACAATCCAGCACATAACAGCAGGGTGCAAGATGCTAGCAGGCAAGGCATACATGGAACACCATAACCAAGTGGCCGGCATAGTGTACAGGAACATCTGTGCCGAGTATAACCTGGAAGTCCCGAGGTCAAAATGGGAGATGCCCCCAAGGGTGGTGGAGAATGACCGAGCTAAGATCCTGTGGGACTTCCAGATACAGACGGACAAAATGGTCGTGGCTAACCAACCGGACATAGTAGTGGTAGACAAACAGAAGAAGATGGCCGTAGTGATCGATGTAGCGGTTCCGAATGACAGCAATATCAGGAAGAAGGAACACGAGAAGCTGGAGAAATACCAAGGGCTCAGAGAAGAGCTCGAGAGGATGTGGAGGGTGAAGGTAACGGTGGTCCCCGTGGTAATCGGAGCACTAGGTGCGGTGACTCCCAAGCTAGGCGAGTGGCTCCAGCAGATCCCAGGAACAACATCGGAGATCTCTGTCCAGAAGAGCGCAGTCCTGGGAACAGCTAAGATACTGCGCAGGACCCTCAAGCTCCCAGGCCTCTGGTAGAGGACCCGAGCTTGAAGGATAAACCGCCCGCAGGGGCGTGCTGGGTGTTTTTTTTTTTTTTATATATATATAGATAGATAGATAGATAGATAGATAGATAGATAGATATTGAGTAGTGGCTAGTTATTCAGTCAACTATCTATCGATCGATCGATATACCGACACGACCAGGGAACGGGAAAGTGTAATCGAAGATGTCACTTTAAGAGAGACGGACTTGACCTCCTGACTATGAATGATGAAGATGATAAGGTGCTGACACTATGAATCCACAATTTCAGCAGGGTTGTCTGATAAGAACAGATGGCTTATCCACAAATCCACTTCCACTCGGGTATCTGTCGTTCACTCATTTATTGAACAAGAATCCAAGTTACACATCCATAATGTCAGTGAGGGGATTTAACGTGCCGTAGAATTCTATATGCCCTGTGTTGAAGTAATGGTGTGGTTTCTGTTGGAAGAGAACATAAAAGTCTTATATAATTATGTGAACAGAGTAAATTAAATGTGTAATACAACAATACAAACAATACTGGGTAGTACAACATTCAACCAAAATAAGGGAATATCAACAAGTGCTAATTTTACTATTTACATAAGTCCCAACTAGACACTTTACACAAGATCCAACATGAGCAATTACACTCATTGGCTAATCGTCATCTGTATGCTTATACAGGGAGTGCAGAATTATTAGGCAAATGAGTATTTTGTCCACATCATCCTCTTCATGCATGTTGTCTTACTCCAAGCTGTATAGGCTCGAAAGCCTACTACCAATTAAGCATATTAGGTGATGTGCATCTCTGTAATAAGAAGGGGTGTGGTCTAATGACATCAACACCCTATATCAGGTGTGCATAATTATTAGGCAACTTCCTTTCCTTTGGCAAAATGGGTCAAAAGAAGGACTTGACAGGCTCAGAAAAGTCAAAAATAGTGAGATATCTTGCAGAGGGATGCAGCAGTCTCAAAATTGCAAAGCTTCTGAAGCGTGATCATCGAACAATCAAGCGTTTCATTCAAAATAGTCAACAGGGTCGCAAGAAGCGTGTGGAAAAACCAAGGCGCAAAATAACTGCCCATGAACTGAGAAAAGTCAAGCGTGCAGCTGCCAAGATGCCACTTGCCACCAGTTTGGCCATATTTCAGAGCTGCAACATCACTGGAGTGCCCAAAAGCACAAGGTGTGCAATACTCAGAGACATGGCCAAGGTAAGAAAGGCTGAAAGACGACCACCACTGAACAAGACACACAAGCTGAAACGTCAAGACTTGGCCAAGAAATATCTCAAGACTGATTTTTCTAAGGTTTTATGGACTGATGAAATGAGAGTGAGTCTTGATGGGCCAGATGGATGGGCCCGTGGCTGGATTGGTAAAGGGCAGAGAGCTCCAGTCCGACTCAGACGCCAGCAAGGTGGAGGTGGAGTACTGGTTTGGGCTGGTATCATCAATAGGGATGGGTATTGATAAGATTTTAACGATTCCGATTCCATTTTCGATTCTGTTTAACGATTCGATTCCTTATCGATTCTCTTATCGATTCTTTTTAAAAAAGGAGAACACTAAAGTCGATTAGCTTAGAACTGTGTTTTATATCTTCTCTTTGAACAAGATAGAAATTTAGGAGTAACATGGCCTTACAAACCCAACAGTGAGATCTTAAGAGATCCAGCCTACGGCTCTTCAATGGGGTGTCACAGGGTCCCCAGGAAAAAAATGTATATGTAAAATAATAAAATAAATATTCTCCTGTAGCAATAACAAAGTTTAACATAAATTATTCTGTAGCAATTACACAAGAATATCCAGTAATGTCCCTGCCTACAATTAAACACATTCACTTACCAAAGTGAAATCGGGGGCATCTGCTGTGGCAAATGGGTGCAAGCCTTTGACCACAAACTTAGACACTGCTGGGTGACATTCGTCTATCCTGGCCTGAAAGGAGACGCTACCGGTAGACTGCAGCGAGAACTGCCAGCATCTGAGCCAGCCAGACTCTGTCTCTCTCATCATGGTTATCTAAATGCAACGCACAGTAATAGCAGGTTTTGTAATAAGGTAAATCGCGCTAACATAATATGCAATGCTAATTGATTAGTTACCTGCAGTATTAACGGGAGAGGACGTGGAAACGCTACCGCTGCTGCTGGGTTGAGCTTCGCTATTCCGGAGCGGATCAAAAACACGACATTCGTTGAAAGCAATCGCGTGTTTTTTGAGCAAATGCTTTTGCATATTCGTAGTGTTTCCTCCCTTTGATGAAATCTCTACTTTGCAAGTATTGCACGTTGCCCTGTTGTCATCCTTTCTCATAAAGTGTAACCAAACTTTTGAGCGTTTGTGCCGCTCAGGCGCCGTGTTTCCTACTGGGTAAAAGACGCTACTCAACGTGATGACGTCATTCGGGGCGACTGGAATCGATAAGGGAATCGTTTTTAAAAGTGGCAAACGATTCCAAGGAATTGAAACAGTGGGAACCAGTTCTCAACAAGAACCGGTTTTCGATACCCATCCCTAATCATCAAAGATGAGCTTGTGGGGCCTTTTCGGGTTGAGGATGGAGTCAAGCTCAACTCCCAGTCCTACTGCCAGTTTCTGGAAGACACCTTCAAGCAGTGGTACAGGAAGAAGTCTGCATCCTTCAAGAAAAACATGATTTTCTTTTTATTTTCTTTTTTTTTTGTTTATTTTATTTTCACTTACTGAATACGGGACAGACTTGACTGGGGGAAAGAAGGGGAGAAAGAAAGAGGGAAAGAGAAACAGCTGAGAAGAGGGACGAGGGAGAAGGGCAAAAGACAAAAACCAACAGAATGAGCAGAAAAAAAAGAAAAAAAAAAGCATATATCAATCACCTGGATCACCTGCTGAGAAAGAAAAAAGAAAACAAGCAGAAGAGAACAAGAGTAACAGAATAAACAACATCATTATGATATATGGAAATATGACAGTAAATACTAAATATTAAACATTATTGTGCAGCACATAAGATCAACAGAACACAGTCTGCTTTGAGGTAGGAGCCAAAAAGGGTGTAGTTTGTGGGTGTGATCACCCGTGTGTACACCTGTGAGCATGGACGCGCTTGTTTTTTGTTTTTTTTTAAAAGGTTCCTTCATGTAATAATCTGCTAGAGGGTGTGGGGGGGCCACAGCCCCGTCCTCCAGGGCATGAAGCAGGTATGGAGGAGATCAAAACTCCAGACATCTAGTCTAGTGGTGGTAGGGGGAGATAGGCCTCCAAACCTTGGAGGGCCTAAGATGTCCCCAGAGAGGTGGTGCCTGACACCCAACCTGACATATAGACACAGAAATACAGGCACACACATATACAAACATCCATTCCCACCCTCATGCTCTCATATGCACTTACTCCACACTCAACCAACGTGGAGACAGACATAAAGAGACGCTGTACACACGATCACACTCCCCAAGCGTACTCTACAAACCGGGTCTAGGTACCCTTGCCCCTGGAGGAGGGAACTGCACCCAGACCCAGGTGGTGTTACCCTTTTCCCTGCGGTGGGGGGAGGCAGACCGCCCCGACTCCGCAGCAGCAGGGAGGCCCCACACTCCAGACCGCAATCGGACGGCCAACTCCTCCTCCTAGCCAGGGAAAGGGGGCCCAGAGACGGAGTGCCCCCAGAACCTCACGCCCATCCCGGACCCACCCAGGGGCAGCCAGGCTACCAGGTCAGTAACCCACGTCCGTCAGCACAGACCCTCCCCTAGCCCCGCTGCACGCAGCCGCGAGGAAACAGTCACCCGAGAGCCAACAGAGCCCCTAACCGGACATGACCGCTACCCCGGGTTGAGCCCCCCAAGGAAGATGCCTCCGGGGAACCCCCCGACGCCCTAAGCCTGTCCCTACCCCCACACCAATCACAACAGTGAAGGCGGGACCAAACTATGACCCCCCACCCCCACTAGGTGATGGAGCTGATCAAAGGAGCCCAGAGCAATTGATCTGATGTGGTGGCAGAGGCTGTATCAAGACTAATGTAATCTAATAGATAATTTCTATATTGGTTAGAATTAAGATTATTTTTATTTTTCCAGTTCATGAGGACTGTTTTCTTGGCTATGCATAGGGCAGTGAAAACCATATGGGCGATATTCTTTTCTGAAGTGACATTATCTAAGCTGCCCAACAAACACACTAAGGGGGAAGTTGGAATGTTACATTTCAGACACTTCGATAAGTCTTCACATATCTCGCGCCAAAACTTCTGAACTGGTGGACAGAACCAAAGAGCGTGGATATAATTGTCCGGTGAATTGGTTTGGCAGTGTGAGCAGTTGTTGGTAGACGTAAAGCCCATCTTGAACATCCGATGACCTGTATAGTGCACTCTATGTAATATTTTGTATTGAATTAATTGAAGACTGGGATTTCTAATTAGATGAAAGGTTTTTAAGCAAATCTGAGACCAGAAGTTTAGGTCTAAGTTAACTGATAAATCCGCTTCCCATTTTGCAATAGGAAGTGATATTGATTCATCTGTTTTAGAAAGCATTCTGTATATTTTGGATAGTAATTTGGGGGTTTTAAGAGTAAGAAATTGAACCACACTTGGTGGTGTTTGTAGTTCAACTTGACCCGGTTTAAATTTCTTTTTTACTATGGATTTAATTTGTTGATATTCTAAAAATCTTTTCTTGTTGATCCCATATTGTGTAACTAGTCCGTCAAATGAAATAAATTCTGTTCCTTCTAGTATATGTTCTAAATATTTGATTCCTTTACCACTCCAATCTGAAAAGTTTATCATATTATTGTTTTGTAATATGTCAGGGTTGTTCCAGATAGGTGTACGTTTGCATGGGATTAATGAAGACGCCGTCAATTTTAGAAACTCCCACCATGCTGTCAGAGAAGAGCTGATGTTGACGCTTTTAAAGCATTCATGTCGTTGGATGTTTGAGCTGATAAATGGTAGGTCTCAGATCTCTAGATTATTGCAGAGTGCTTGTTCTACATCTAGCCAAGGTTCATCTAAGAGGGTGTGTTTTAGCCATCCTGAGATAAACTGAAGCCTGTTGGCTAAGAAGTAGTGCTGAAAGTTAGGCAGTTCTAGTCCTCCTTTATCCTTGGTCTTTTGTAGTGTTTTTAAGCTTATACGTGGGGGTTTATTTTTCCAAAGGAATTTGGACATACATGAATCTAGAGATCTGAACCAATCTTGTGGCGGTTTAGTTGGGATCATTGAGAATAAATAATTTATTTTTGGTAAGACCATCATTTTTATAGCGGCAACCCTTCCCATGAGTGATATGGGTAGACATTTCCATCTAGCCAGATCATCTTCTACCTTCTTTAAAAGTGGGATATGGTTTAATTTAGTTAGATCTGCAAGCTTGGGAGAAACATTAATACCTAAATATTTTATATTTCCTGATTGCAGTGGTGTAGAAGAGGAATTATGGAGGGAGCAATTAATCGGTAGAACTGTAGATTTTGACCAGTTAATTGAGTAATCTGATATTCTTGCAAAAGAGTTTATCAATTCAATCACCCCAGAGATATTGGTTTGTGAATTTTGGAGAAAGAGTAACACATCATCCGCATAAAGGCTGATTTTATGTTCCACGTTCTTGCATTTTATGCCCTTAATTACTGAATTCTGTCTAATTGCTGCTGCTAGTGGTTCGATAAAAATTGCAAACAGTGAAGGGGAGAGTGGGCATCCCTGCCTGGTGCCCCTCAGCAGACAGAAGGTGGAGGATGTTTGGTCATTTGTTTTGACACAAGCTGTTGGGGAATTATATAATATTTTTAACCAGTTTATGAAAGAGGATCCAAAACCAAATTTGTGTAAAGTTGCAAATAGAAATTTCCAGTTAACTCTGTCAAATGCTTTTTCTGCATCTAAAGAGAATATTGTAGTTTCTAGGTTTTTACTGTATGAGTAGTCTATCAAATTAAGTAGTCTACGTGTATTTGTTGATGAGTGCCTACCTTTTATGAAACCAGTTTGGTCAGGATGAATTAAGAGGGGGGTTATTTTCTCCAGTCTCTTTGAGAGAGCTTTGCAGATTATTTTAAGGTCTACATTTATAAGGGATATTGGACGATAGCTTGAGGGATATACAGGGTCTTTGCCTGGTTTTAGCAGGAGATTAATGTTTGCAGAATTCATATTTGATGGAAGTCTGCTCTTTTCTTTAATTTCCAACAACGTTCTGTAGAAAACTGGTGCTAGAATCGACCAGAATTCTTTGTAGAATTCTGCAGGAAAGCCGTCTGGACCTGGAGCCTTATTATTGGGCATACTTATCAGGGCTTCCTGGAGTTCACCTGGTGTCAGTGGTGAATCCAGTGCCATTGCTTGAGTGTCCAATAATTTTGGAAGAGTTATGTTGTCCAAAAACTGATCAATTTCTTTTTTAGATGGGTTTATTTGTGGTGAATACAACGTTTTATAGAAATCCCTGAAAATGTTGTTTATTTGTATCGGATCATATATTGTGTTCCCAGATGAATCTTGAACAGCACCTGTAGTTGTTTTTTCTTTATTTATTTTTAGCTGGTTTGCTAGAAATTGACCGGATTTATTACCATGTTCATAATTTTGTAGGCGTAGTCTTTGTACTAAGAATTTTGTTTTCTTATCAATTATCTCATTTAATTCTAGTTTTGTTTTGCGTATTTTGTTCAATGTTTCCTGATCTTGGTGGGACGCGTAGGCTTCTTCTAGTGATTTGATGTTTTTTTCTAATTCCTGAATATTTTTGTTTTCTTTTTTCTTTTTATGTGATGAGAAAGAAATTATTTTACCTCTCATCACAGCTTTCCCTGCTTCCCATAGAACAGAAGCTGATGTTTCGGGAGTGTCATTATAGTCCAAATATGATGTCCACTCTTTTTTAAAATATTTAATAAAGTCTTCATCTTTAAGTAGTGATATATTAAATCTCCAGTTTTTTCTTGGCGTAGTATTATTCTTGTGCATTAGTGTTAAAGATACAGGACCATGATCGCTGACAGCTATAGGGTGAATCTCAGTGTCTGAAATGTCGTTCAGCAGTGAGCTGCTGACCAAAAAATAATCCAGACGAGAGTAGGAGTGATGGACATGTGAGAAAAAAGTATATTCCTTACTGGTGGGGTGAAGGGAGCGCCATGCATCGCAAAGACCAAAGTCGCTCATATACTGTTTGATTATATTTGTGGACTGCCAATTACGCTGAGTTCCCGCTGTATTGAGCCTATCCATGTCTTCATTTAGTCCAAGGTTGAGGTCGCCTCCAAGAACAAGTGTGCCATCTAAGTGTTCAGAGAGTGCACTGAAAAAACCGTGAAAGAATGAGGGATCATCAACATTTGGACCATATACACTTGCAATACATAGCTTTTTATCAAGTATAGATAGTTTAATGATTAAGAATCTGCCCTCTGGATCTATAACTGTATCGAGTACTGTGAAATTAATATTTTTATGTATTAAAATTGCTACTCCCCTTTGTCTAGAATTATAACAAGCTGAGAACACATTAGGAAACTCAGGTGTTTTAAGTTCATTCGAACCTCTAAGAGGTCTGTGGGTCTCTTGTAATAGGACAACATCTGCCTGTAGTTTTTTGAGTTGGTTAAATATTTTTAACCTCTTTACTCTGGAGCCAGCTCCATTTATATTCCATGTAATGAACCTCACGTGTACCCATGGATGTTTGTGTATAACTAGGGATGTATGCTGTGTGCGTCGCTTAGACAGGTGGAGAGAATACAATTCAATTCAATTCAATTCAATTTTATTTATATAGCGCCAAATCACAACAAAAGTCGCCTCAAGGCGCTTCATATACGTCACTTGTTCATAAATAAAGAGAAGGAGAGAGAGAAAAAATGTGTGGCGAGATGCTCCCTGAGTCTGACTTTGTGTATGCATAGTTACTAATATGAGTAGGCTTGGCTTAAGTGTGTGTATCCTAAACGACTGTGTGCGCTGTCGGACTGAAGTAAATGTGCTGCCGTTGAGCGCATGGTGCGAATGTGTCGAAATAAAGGATGTTTGCGGATGAGTGTCGAAGCAGGTGATCGAGGCAGTGAAAGGAATAAAGAAAGAAACCAAGGACAGGGGTGAGCAGCATAAATCCAAGAGGGGGAAAAGAGAGGAGGAAAAAAAAAAAAAACGAGAAGAAAAAAACAAAAAACAAACAAAACGTAAACATTCCAATTAAATCACTGACGGAGAGTGACGGTGTTAATTCTGCTATGAAATCACACTTTAAGATGCGATTTGATACTGGTAAGTTAAACAGATGTTAATGCAAGTTAGTGTGTGTGGATAGGGAAAGGGTGTAGCTGATTCTTATCTGGTGTGAGGTTAATACAGCCACGGAGTGATGTTGGGGTCGCGGTGGAGCTGTCCGTCCACGTACAGCCGGTCCACAGCGATGACAGCGCGGGAGCCCTTCTGGATAAAGCCGCGTCGGATTGGGAAGAGGACCCTGCGTCGTTCCAAGATCTCTTTGGGGAACTGGTCGTTCACGCTGAAGTCCGTTCCTTTTAATTCCCTGCCGCGGCTTTTCACATGTTGCTTTTGTTTGAAGTGGCCGAATTTGGCCACGATAGGACGTGGTCTCCCGGCCGTAGCCCGAATGGGGCCGAGGCGATGTACCCAATCGAAGACGATGTTCTTCACAGTGTCCTCCGGCAGCTTCAGGTGGGTTTTGATGAAGCTTTTTACCGTGGTCTCCGCGTCCTCTCCAGCGGCTTCTGGAATACCAGAAAATACCAGATTATCACGCATGCTACGAGCTTGTAGATCGATAACTGTTTCTTTTATTTTTTTATTTTCTCTATTGAGCTGGGTAACATTATCTGTGAGACATTTCACCGACTCCCTTAGCGTGGCATTTTCAGCAGCAAGCGTTTCCACCTGCTGCTGGCTCCAGGGATTCTCGCAAGCATTTAAATTCTCGGTGAAGAATCTCCACCAAGGACAGCCTTGCGTCGAAACTGGACAATCGCTTGTCGATTGACTCCAGTATGTCAGCAATATCTTTGCCGGCTGGCGATGTTGAGCCGGGGGAATCTGCCGGGCGTTGTCTTTTCGACGACGGCGTCTCAGGTTTGGCCGGGGAAGATGCACACTGGGTCTTCTTCATCACGAGATCCTGAAAGCACTGATCAATATAATCTTGGAGAGTCTCTAAACTCTCCTCGTTGTTCTCCAGGGTGTTGGAGATTATTTAGACAAATAGTGTTAGTTATAAGACAATTGATAAGTGTATTTGGTAATACCGAAGCTTAAATGAATTTGTTCAAATCTAAACTACCATTTGCTTTAATTTTCCGCCAAAATCTCCGGCGTCTGACGTCAGTTACAACATGAGTCGCTTACCTTGTCCGTCACTTCCGAGAGATACATGATTTTCATGCAGGACAATGCTCCATCACACGCGTCCAAGTACTCCACAGCGTGGCTGGCAAGAAAGGGTATAAAAGAAGAAAAACTAATGACATGGCCACCTTGTTCACCTGATCTGAACCCCATTGAGAACCTGTGGACCATCATCAAATGTGAGATTTACAAGGAGGGAAAACAGTACACCTCTGTGAACAGTGTCTGGGAGGCTGTGGTTGCTGCTGCACGCAATGTTGAAGGTGAACAGATCAAAACACTGACAGAATCCATGGATGGCAGGCTTTTGAGTGTCCTTGCAAAGAAAGGTGGCTATATTGGTCGCTGATTTGTTTTTGTTTTGTTTTTGAATGTCAGAAATATATATTTGTGAATGTGGAGATGTTATATTGGTGTCACTGGTAAAAATAAATAATTGAAATGGGTATATATTTGTTTTTTGTTAAGTTGCCTAATAATTATGCACAGTAATAGTCACCTGCGCACACTGATATCCCCCTAAAATAGCTAAAACTAAAAACAAACTAAAAACTACTTCCAAAAACATTCAGCTTTGATATTAATGAGTTTTTTGGGTTCATTGAGAACATGGTTGTTGTTCAATAATAAAATTATTCCTCAAAAATACAACTTGCCTAATAATTCTGCACTCCCTGTATATTTACTCAGCAGAGTGGCTCTGTTTGTCAGCACAGCTGACTGACTGGCCTTTTGTACAGCCGCCCCCAACTTTGCGGAGCAAAGGTGCACTTCACTTAGGAAGGTCAGCCAGTAGACTCTGGTGGAAGAGCTGGAAGTCTGATGAGTTGAGCCACTGATCGTATATATGCCTTGTTTCCCACCTGTATCTGAGCAGTCCAAACCCTGCCATCTGCTCCAGGGATGACTTGGATGACCTTCCCAACGAGCCACAGGGCACGAGGGAGCTGCTGGTCCACAATGAGAACGATAGTGCCAACAGTCAACTGATCTCTTTCGTGTTGCCAGTTGTGCCACGTCTGGAGTGAAGGTAGATAATTCCAAATGTAGTGGATCCAGAATTGATCTGCCAAGGCTTGGCACTGCCTCCACCTACGACGGCTCAAGATTTCTGTTTCTGGGTAGACAACCTGTGGCATGGAGATATGAAGGGTGAGTTCCCTCTTGAGAACAGCAGCAAGCTGGGCTCCCACATGAGCAGCACAGAGCTCCAACCTAGGAATGGACTGTTGACGGACGGGAGCAACTCGATATCGGACGGCTAGGAAGGCTACCTGGATTCCCCCTATTTGATCTTCTGTCTGAGGGGATACCACAGCTCCATATGCCTTCTCAGATGCATCGGAAAAGATGTGGATGCTTTGCTTGCAAAGGGATAGGTCTGTCTCCGGCTGCACGTGACAATGTGACAGGGAGACATCAGGGAGCTGAATCAATTCACTTTCCCATGCATGCCACAGCTGCAACAGGTCAACTGGCAGATTCGGATCATCCCAGTCTCTCCTTTTTCTCCAGAGGTGCTGGACCGGGATTTTGGCCCGAGTGGTGTAAGGAATGAGGAGGCCAAGCGGATCATACTGCTTGGCCAGAACCCAATAGATGATTGTGGGCTCCACCAACTGCTCGGTGTGCCGTATCTGATATCTTAGCTTGTCAGACTGGCAATGCCATTTCAGGCCCAGAGTCTGCTCTGGTACATCAGTTCCATTGGGGGAAAACCACAGTTCACTGTTTTCCGAGACTGATCCAGGTGGCATATGACTGATGAGTTCTGGGTAGTTGGAAGCCCACTGTCGTAATTCAAAGCCACCAGTGAGTAGCAACTGCTGGATTTTGTTGACCAGTTGCTGGGCTTCGGGAAATGATGCAAAGCTCTGGAGAAGATTGTCAGAGCTAGTGGATCGCGATGCATTAACCTCATGGGTCTGGCACCCTTCCCACGATCCACACGTGGCTCTCAAGGTTGCTGAGGATGATGGAAATACACATCATGATCTTGAATGATTGTGTGGCAGTTTGGACAGCAGTCTGGTGACGTGTGACCCACATTTCAGTTCTGCTCTCCCCTCTTTCCCAAGATTTCCAACATTCCCACGAGAGCCCTTACTTTCAGGGCAAAAAGACGGAGTGCTCGGCTGTCACCACTCCGTACAGGAGACTCAGACAACACGTCAGTGATCTGCTGCAGGGCAAGTTTGAGGTTGACCATACAGCTCTATCAGAGACGACATGGTCTGTCTGTATGTGTAGCAGCTATTGCTGTAGGAATCTGCAATCAGGAGGACGTCTTCCAACTTGAGGTGATCGACTAGGATCTGGTACTTGAAACGTTCAGTCGCATCATGACGCAGGATATAGTCAAGGGCCATTCGCAAACAAGCGAACTGGCTGGGGTCATCAGACGTGAAGTATGAAATGTGTGGTGTTGATCCCCGGAACACAGTCTCTGTACTCAGTAGAGGTTCGTGCTGACCATATTTCCTCCAGTCTTTGGAATCAATTGGCGGCCAATGAGGTGGGTCCCCAGTCATCTCCTGGAAGCTTTCTGGTTGTTGGCGCTGAAAGGTGTATGGCTCTGCATATTCAGGGGTGACCTGTCTCTTCAAGCATGCTCCAGGGCCATACTCGTCCTTCACGTTAATTTTCCTGACCTGTTCAGTCACAGGAAGTTGGCTGTACTGATAAGGTGACGTACATCTGAAAGGAACTGAGGCTGCTGCACTAGCAGGAATCTCTGACATGGAGGTGGTAGGAGGGGGAATGGCTCATCACTCTGAGGATCAAGTGGAAGTGGTGCCTCTGGCCAAGGTAAATTCTGTATGTCATCCTCTGGTATGTGAAAGGAACGTACAGTGTGTAGGTAGGGCCTGGAGGCATGGTCAGGATGAGGAGACTGGTCCTGGGTACTTGAGCCTAGTGCTGAAGGTTGGGGAGCTGAAGACGACTGAGTGGCTGAGGACTGGAGAGAGAGAGATCACCAAGCAAAGTCTGAACCTCTCGTCTGAGCTGATTATTATCTTCCTGCTGATAATACCACATCTGAGGTGGGCCTTCTGATACTGCCCTTGTGTGGGCGTGGTGTTTTTCTCCGCTTCCTCCTCTCTTGCTCCACCCCTCTGTCTCTCTCTTGCTCTTCTCTCTCCCCAGGACACAGTACCTGCTCATTGGCCTCATTTACAACCTGGGCCCAGTCAGCAATCACCTCTCTGAGGTTATATAAGCTGGGGATGGGCTGGATGTGGGAGGGTGGTTTTCTCTGGTGTCTCCGCTTTGAGTGCTAGGTGTGAGTTCTGGTGGTTTTCCTCTGTGCTGGTCAGTGTGTGATACTGGTCTAGGTGTGGAAAAGGCCTGCTGTGTGTGACCAGCCCCACTGTGCATGGCTCTTTGTGAGTAGCTCTTAACTGAGCAGTGGTTTTCCTTAAGTGACGGCGGCCTCCATTATTTGGTTTGGCCTGCCTGGTTACTTCTAGTAGCAGCGTTGCTGTCTTTTTCTGTTGAAGCCTTATAGTTGTTTTCTTTCTTGAAGTGGTCACCATCTCTTTGGGTTGACCTTGCTGTCTCTTTCTGTTGTTACTGTCTATATGATTATTGGGTTAATTATAATAAAGATTTATTTTGTGTTAAACACCTCTGCCTAGCGTCCTTTTCATTTCAACCTGGATCCAACTGTTACTGTCCCCCACCCTCTTCACCTAGCTTTCATGTGGGGACGTAACAAAGTGGGGGCTCGTCCGGGATAGGAATGAAAGGAATTGAGTTGAGTACGAGTTTGAACAGGTGTTTGTGTGTTGTGTGAGTGTCATTTGACTAGCTGCTGCTCTCCACGGCTAGCACAGGGGAGTGTCTAGCTGAGCGTTTGCTCTTCCTTCGGACACTCGTTTTTTGTTTTGCCTTTGTTATTTTCGGAGCAAACCCGGGTGGGGATTAATTCTCTGTTGGGGTAGGCTTTTCGGTGCATTTGGCACTTGATGATTTGCCTTTAAAGTGGACTTGAGCCTGGCACACTCCAGAAGCTAGGTCAGGCTAAATTCTGAGTAGGTAGGACTGGGGGGAGTGTGGGTAGAATTTTAGTTAATGGTTAACTTGACACAACACATTTTATTTCATCTGTTTTTGGTTGTGTAGTGAAGGTGTTGTGTGGCCCTTTAGTGGTTCGTCTGTGTTTTGCGTTTCATGGACACGTTTGATATTGCTGGGTTTAAGGCAAAGCCGTCGCTTGCCCTGCTGGATGTTTGTAGGAAGAGAGATCTGCATGAGGTGGCAACATGTTACGGGATCAGTGTCTCCGCTGGTCTACGCAAAGCGAAGCTGAAGGCCGCTCTGGTGTCTGGGTTGTTGGAGAAGAGGGTGGTTGTAATGCAAGAACCCCCGAGCACACCCGGTCCGACTGGACCAAGTGCAGCACCTCATGTTCCAAGCCAGGTCGTAGAACCGTCAGTGTCTACACCTGTGGGCCAGGGGCTACCCGAGGGCGGGCCAATGACGCTGCCCCGTTTTGAGCCGCTCTCCACCCAGTCAACAGAGGGTTCTAAGCAGGATGCTAGGCTCAAAGTCTGTCTGGCTCGTCTCCAGCTGGAAAAGGAGGAGCGTGAGAGAGAGTTCCAGCTGAAAAGGGAGTTAGAGCTTAGGCGTTTGGACACGGAACTGGCTAGGGCTAGGGAGGTTGAGCTGAAGAAGGTGGAGGTGGAAACTAAGGTCAAGCTGCGACAGCTGGAACTCCAGCAGGCCTCCTCCCCTCCTGTGGCGGCTTTGCTGTCACAGACAGAGGTACAGTTTGATGTGGGAAGGAATAGTCGTCTGGTCCCTGTATTTTGTGACACTGAGGTGGAGACTTCTTTTGAATCATTTGAGCGGATAGCGACAGCCTTGCGTTGGCCGCGGGATGCATGGGCCATCCTGCTGCAGTGCAAGTTGGTGGGCAAGGCACAGGAAGTTTGTTCCTCGTTGTCCGCTGAGTGCAGTTTGGATTACGACAAACTGAAAAGTGCTATCCTGTTAGCCTACGAACTAGTCCCTGAGGCTTATAGGCAGCGATTTTGGGGGTTGAAAAGGGTGCAGGGTCAATCCTTCCTGGATTTTGCAAGGGAAAAGAGTGTCCTCTTTGACCGGTGGTGTGTGTCCAGCAAAGCTACTGACCTGGCGTCGATGCGTGAATTAATGCTGGTGGAGGAATTTAAGAACTGCATCTCCGAGAGGATTGCAGTATACCTCAGTGAACAGAAGGTTTCCTCATTACAGCAGGCTGTAACACTGGCTGATGAGTTTGCCCTCATCCATAAAACCAGTGTCATTAAGCATGGCAGACGCGACGCCTCAGTGAAGGTTAGTGATATGCCAGCTGCACAATACCCAAAGAGTGAGGTACTTGTGTCCCATCCCAAGGCAAAACGAAAGTGTTTTTTCTGTTTCAAGTCTAGCCATTTAGTAGTAAATTGTAAGACCTACAAACAGAAACAGTCAGTCTTGAGGGCTAGGAGTGTGCCGCTAACAATGCTAATGCAGGCATGGTTTCAAGATCCAGAATAAAGCTCTGTTTCTTTTGCCACAAACCTGGCCACCTGATTGCTCACTGTTCAAAAGCCAACTCAAAGCAAAATCGATCTGCTTTCAAAAGAGTGAACTGTGGTTCACAAACGGACAAAGTTGCCAATCCTAGGCGACAACTGGAGCATAATTGCTTGGTGGTGTCATTTGGTCACTGTCAGAGATCGACTAATTGTAATCCGCCACCTGTTGACCGTCTTTCGGGTCCAGATGACCTACAGTGTGACACATTGTGTACGACACAAACATTCAAACCTGCACCTCTGGCTAACCAGCATACCTGTCACCATGACCTAGCGAAGAAGCGTCTGAAAAGTGTTTCAGAAAGGCCTTCTAGCTATTCGCTGGGTTCTCCATATGTGATGGCTCAAAAAACACCTGGCTGTCACTTTGGACACTATTTTGAGGGACTTGAGCCAACCCCATTCAGTGTTTTCGACCCATCAAAAAGGTCTTGGCAGTTTTGGCAGGCTATGCCTAACCAACTAGGCCCAGTCAGCAATCGCCTCTCTGAGGTTATATAAGCTGAGGATGGGCTGGATGTGGGAGGGTGGCTTTCTCTGATGTCTCCGCTTTGAGTGCTAGGTGTGTGATTGTCCTGCCTACGGTGTGGAGTGGTAGGAGCAGTGGGAGAGGCTTCTGGTGGTTTTCCTCTGTGCTGGTCAGTGTGTGATACTGGTCTAGGTGTGGAAAAGGCCTGCTGTGTGTGACCAGCCCCACTGTGCATGGCTCTTTGTGAGTAGCTCTTAACTGAGCAGTGGTTTTCCTTAAGTGACGGCGGCCTCCATTATTTGGTTTGGCCTGCCTGGTTACTTCTAGTAGCAGCGTTGCTGTCTTTTTCTGTTGAACCTTATAGTTGTTTTCTTTCTTGAAGTGGTCACCATCTCTTTGGCTGATTTATCATTAAAGCAGTGTTGCTGTCTCTTTCTGTTGTTATTGTTTATATGATTATTGGGTTAATTGATTATAATAAAGATTTATTTTGTGTTAAACACCTCTGCCTAGCGTCCTTTTCATTTCAACCCGGATCAAACTGTTACTGTCCCCCACCCTCTTCACCTAGCTTTCATGTGGGGACGTAACAGTCATCCTCTGGTATGTGAAAGGAACGTACAGTGTGTAGGTAGGGCCTGGAGGCATGGTCAGGATGAGGAGACTGGTCCTGGGTACTTGAGCCTAGTGCTGAAGGTTGGGGAGCTGAAGACGACTGAGGGGCTGAGGACTGGAGAGAGAGAGAGATCACCAAGCAAAGTCTGAACCTCTCGTCTGAGCTGATTATTATCTTCCTGCTGATAATACCACGTGCCATGCTGGGGAGTCTGGTCAGCTGGAGGGGCTGAGGTGTCAGGATGTGCCCATGGTCAACTGGGGAATAGTTGTGCGACACATGTGTCTGTGGTAGTGATCTCCTCGGCAACTGCACCAAGAAGTCATGAGGCTGCTCTGGAGCAGTAAGTTACCATACTGATATTCCTCAGTAAAAAGTGACCCACCTTCATAGTAGCAAGTCATTTTAATTCTTAAGTTACCGGGATAAGATTAAATTCTTCTTCTAAGTACAAGCCCCAGAAAGGGTAACAAGAGACAATTGAACCAAATCTAGACAAGTTATGGGGCCCAGAAGTAA
Source organism: Aulonocara stuartgranti (assembly GCF_965226115.1). NCBI lineage: Eukaryota > Metazoa > Chordata > Actinopteri > Cichliformes > Cichlidae > Aulonocara > Aulonocara stuartgranti. The sequence continues at coordinate 4,239,177 of NC_138957.1, read as the reverse complement.
AATTACTGGACAATATAGGTAATTGTCCACCAAAATAAAATACAACTAAAACTGAACTTGACAGAGGGGACTGGCACTTAAGGATGAGATAAAGGGAAACATTGTGGGGACTAAGTGAATGTCATAAACACAGACTAGAACTAAACTACAACAGGAACTAAAGACTCAAAATGTGAAGGACTGAATGATCAAAACCTAACAAAACTGAGGGCAAATAAACCATTAAGCAAATAAACAATAACACTAAACTCCAAAGTACAAGAAAAACACAAAAAATAAAAACTCCATAACATCTAAACTAGGAAATACTCATGGAAACTAACAGGAATCAAAATGTAGCCTAACAACAACAGAGAGATAAATTGGAATTCTAACCCTAAACTGAATACATTTTTTTAAATGTAATTTAATTTAATTTAATTATGAAATCCAAACAAAACCTGCAGGCCATAACACAAGGTGTGAATTATGGTGTCAAGTATGGCAGGTGGTGACTAAACACACTGGCACACACAGACTCAGGGTTTTTCAGTGAAGCCTTAAGACATTAAAGTAGGATTCCATGTGTGTACACTTATGTAGGTCTGCAAGTTTTTAGACATTTTTTTTACTTTGCCTCTCTTAGCTTTGATTCTAGAAGTTTAACATTAAGTATTCATGTAACAGGTTAGAAATGACAGACATAGTCCCCCATTTTCAGAGATTCAAAGGTAACTGCAAAAACTAGCATGATTCTAAGTATAAGGACTTTTGTTTTTATAAATAGAAGAGCATTTTATTTGAGTCATTGCCAATGTGAAGTCCAGAACACAGGGATATCACCCTATGCTGGCTCTGCCAGGCCTTTACAGCACCAGCATTCAGTCGCTGTCTTCAGTTTTTTTGGAGTTGCAGAAAAACATGTCCTCTTAGGTTGAGAGACAGTCACTAACAGTCATAACCATTTATGAAAACAAAGAGGCAACTATTTCTTTAATAGTTGTGGTCAGAGGGCCCGGTGGCGCCAGTGTCCGGCAGCCTCGCCTCTGTCAGTGCGCCCCAGGGTGGCTGTGGCTACAATGTAGCTTGCCATCACCAGTGTGTGAATGTGTGTGTGAATGGGTGGATGACTGGATATGTAAAGCGCTTTGGGGTCCTTAGGGACTAGTAAAGCGCTATATAAATACAGGCCATTTACCATTTACCATTTAATAGAACATTAGCAAGAATGTTACTTTTCAAAGTAAATCTAATTAAATTCAACAAATGATTTCAACACTCAAAGCCAAAATGCTTGTTTAAAGTTTGTAATTTTAGATGTGTTATACTAAAAATGCCAGGAAACAATCTAATATAGAAATGGTCAACATTTCCACTGCAAGGAAAAGTCATGTACAATAACCATTCCCCAAACTAAACAAAAACAACCTCAATCAGTCCAAAAGTTCAACCAGTCCGTAGGCCCAATTGCAATCCCTGCGATGGCCACATAACAGCCAACCACAGTCCAGGCGGTGGCGACAAAGCTATTCTGGTGACCGAACCGATGGACGGCAACAGTGGCAGAACAGTTCAGGCAGCCAACCACGGGCCTGGTGGAGGCAACATGGCAGCTCTGGTGGGCGGCCAGGGGTCTGATGACAGCCTCGAAGTAGCTCTGATGGCTGACCACGGATCCAGTGGCATCGAAACTGTTCAGGTAGGCAGCCGTGGACCTGGCGGAGGTGACGTTGCAATTCCGGCGGCCGACCACATAACAGCTCCAATGAGCAATGCCAAAGCACAGTAGGTGGTTTATGGCGTGCAAGCTGTGCTGGACGTGGACGTGCAGGCCGTGCTGGACGTGCAGGCCAGTCAGGGCGCTGACCTCCAACTCCGATTGAGCGGGTCCCTCCGGCGCGCTGACCTCCTGCTCGGGCAGAGCGGGTCCCTCCAGCAGCGCCGCAGCTACAGATGGTCGAGCCGATGGTGATGATGTTGATACGGCAGCTGCAGGCAGTGGAGATGATGTTAGTGTAGCAGCCACTGGTGGTAGATTGGGCGGTGATACAGCAGCAATAGGCAGGTGAAGTGATGGTGGTGTGGTTACTGCAAACTGCTTAGCTACAGGCCGGGCGGCTGACTGAGCTACAGTAGGCTGTGCTAACAGCTGAACTGATGACGGAACAGAAGACTGCACTAGAGACTGAGCTCGTGGCAACACAGGAAACTGAGGTTCTGACTGTAGTGACATTTGTGGGTGAAGTTGAGCAGGTGGTTGAGTGGCTGACTGAGCTACGGGCCGGGCGGCTGACTAAGCTGCGGGCCGGGCGGCTGACTGAGCTAATTGCTGAGTTTCATGCTGAGCTGGCGGCTCTGAGTGTTCTGGCCACAACTCAGAGTTCCCTAAATAAGAGTGTGATATTCTGGATTAGGCTCTTAAAAGGATCAGGACAGAAGGACGTGGATAGGTGCCTTTATTGAACAGCAGGACATCACACACTAACTTGTTGTTTCTTAGCGGTGCAGAAAACTACCCTTTTTTGTTGTTATATATTGGTCAACCAAGAACTAGCCCTGTAACAGGCACTTCTGTATTTTACCACTGGGGGGCAACAATTCACTCTATTACATTCCTCCCCTTTTAGATTTGTAATTGAAGTAAGCAACCCTTTAAAGAATGTATTTCACTGCCCCCACCAAAAAGAAATATTCTGTGGCCCTTACGAACAATGAACAAATGTAGCCATTACTTCCATTATTAACTCTTCACTTCTAAAATAACTGGCAGTAAATAACTAAAACATAACTCTACATTTTCAAAGATTCAGTCTCTTTGGGGGAACTCTGCGTCTCTCTGGGTATCTGCGTTCCACAGATGGGCTTTGGGTGGTTTCTGGGTTGGATACTGGTGGTTCATCGGTTGTCTGTTTAGGTGGTTCAGGAGGTAAGGAGTGTGATGTTAAAATCCCAGGTGGACTTGGTGGTATCTCTGGAACAACACTGTCCATAATCACTTCTGGCCGTCCCTCTGAAACCGGTGAAAATATAACTGGGGGTTTCTCCACAGTCTGTCTCCATGGTAACAGGTGATCCACATGTATTGTGCGTGTTCTCTGTCCCTCTTGTATCAGGTAAGTAACACTTCCCATTTTCTTCAGAACTGTTCCCTGAGTCCATTTTGTTTCCCCCCCCCTGAAGTTTCGGATACGCACAGCGTCTCCCTCCGAAAAAACACGAACAGGTTGGGTTTTGTAATCATGGTGTCGCTTCTGCTCAGACTGTTTCTGTTCAATGTGTCTGCTTAGTTCAGGTTTCAGCAGGCTGAAGCGAGTCCGGATCTGACGTTTCAGGAACAACTCTGCTGGTGTACGACCCGTTACAGTGTGCGGTGTACTGCGATACATGATAAGGAAGTTTGCCAAACGATGACTGAGTGGCAATGTGGGCTTACCATCTGCTTCCAGCACATTTTTCATCAGGGATCGTTTCAGGATTTGTACTGACCTCTCTGCTGCCCCGTTTGATGCAGGATGATAGGCAGGAACAGCTGTGTGTCTGATCCCATTTAACTCCAGAAACTGATTGAATTCCTTTGACACAAGTTGAGGTCCATTGTCTGAAACAAGCTCTTCTGGAAGTCCATATGAAGCAAATAACCCTCTCAAAACCTCAATGGTGTTGTGTGAGGTAATGGATGGCATAGGGAACACTTCCAACCATTTTGAATGACTGTCAATGACAACTAAAAAGTACTGCTTGCCTTTTTCAGCGAAATCAATGTGAATCCGTTGCCAAACTCTCTCAGGCCACTTCCACGGATGGAGTGGTGCAACGGGTGGTGACTTCTGTACAGCCTGACAGACTGAGCAGCTTTGAACCAGTTCTTGTATATCACCATCACAGCCTGGCCACCACAGGTAACTGCGAGCGAGTGCTTTCATACGACAGATACCTGGATGTTCATGATGCAGGTCTTCCAGCACTTTCTGTTGGTAAACCGGTGGAATGATGACCCGTTGTCCCCAAAGAACACATCCTTGTTCTGCTGACAGCTCGTGTCTGCGTGTAAAGTAAGGCTTAAGTGATTCGTCTTGCATATAACTTGGCCACCCATTCATGGTGTAGCTCCAGACCTTGCTGAGGATTGGATCCTTCATGGTTGCTCTCTCAATGTCTTTAGCTACTATTGGTAGCTCTTCCACATGTGAGAAATAGAAGATACTTCCCTCAGCGGCAATGTTGTCTGGCGTATTCCGAGGTAGACGTGACAATGCATCTGCATTAGCATGTTCAGCTGATCTTCTATATTCAATGTCATAATTGTATGCCATTAGAATAAGAGCCCAGCGTTGCATTCTTAGTGCAGCGAGTGTTGGGACAGCTGACTTTGGCCCTAGTATAGCCAGCAGTGGCTTATGATCTGTTATGAGGGTGAATTTCCTTCCATACAGATATTTATGGAATTTCTTTACTCCAAAAATTATGGCAAGGGCCTCTTTTTCTATCTGGGCATACTTTCGCTCAGCTTCAGTTAATGTTCTTGATGCGAAAGCCACAGGCCTTTCCTCTCCATTTTCCATGACATGAGAGATGACTGCGCCCAATCCATAAGGTGATGCATCGCAGGCTAACTTCAATGGCAGATTTGTGCTGTAGTGCACCAACACTTTGTTCTGCAGCAGTAGACTTTTTGCATCCCTGAATGCTTTTGCACATTCCATGGTCCAAATCCATTTAGCATCTTTTCTCAACAGGTTATGCAAAGGCTGAAGAATGGTGGATGGATTTTCCAAAAATCGACTGTAGTAATTTAGAAGACCAAGAAAGGACTTCAGTTCAGTGACGTTTGTTGGTTCTGGTGCATTTGCTATGGCTGCTACCTTTTCCTCTAAAGGATGCAGACCATCCCTGTCAATACGATGTCCCAGGTACTCCACACTGCTCTGAAGAAAGTGGCACTTGGAAAGCTTCACTCTGACACCATGCTTCTCCAGACGTGTGAGTACTTCCTCCAACCTCTTCAAATGATCCCTTTCAGATGAAGCAGTGATGAGGATGTCATCCAAAAAGCAGGTGACATGCTCCATCCCCTGAAGGATTTGATCCATCACAGACTGGAAAAGAGCCGGAGCACTGGAAACACCATAGCTGAGGCGATTGTACTTATAGAGACCTTTGTGTGTGTTGATGACCAGATACTTCTCTGATTCTTCATCTAACTGTAGCTGCTGATAGGCATGAGAAAGGTCAAGTTTACTGAAGGATGTTCCTCCAGCTAAAGTAGCAAACAAATCTTCAGTATTTGGAAGTGGATATCTTTCCTCTTCAACACACTGGTTGACACTGACTTTGTAGTCACCACATATCCTAATTGTTTTGTCTGCCTTTGGCACAGTAACAATAGGGGATGCCCACTCACTTTTCTCAACCTTTGAAATAACCTTCACCTTTTCCAATCTGTCCAGCTCCTTTTCCACAGCTTCTTTTAGTGCATAAGGAACTGGGCGAGCTTTACAGAAAATTGGTGTGGTGTTTGGTTTAGTGTGGATTCTAGCTTTAAATCCCTTTATGCAGCCTTGGTCATCCGAAAACACTGCCTGATGGCGCTGAATCACTTCTAGTACTCCTGGCTTTGCTTCTTTCTGCACCAGTACCTTGTGTACTGTGAAAATCTGTTTCCAGTTCAGCTGTAGTTTCTTTAACCAGTTTCGTCCAATCAGAGCTGGTCTGTCTCCCTGAACAACGATCAGTGGTAGGGTGATGTTTTGAGTCCCATACTGTACTGGTAACATAATATATCCACGCACAGCAATGTGTTGGCCTGAGTAGGACTTGAGCTTTAGCCCACTGGCTGGTTTTATAGGGAAATGAGTGAGATGCATCTGATAATACTTGTCTGATACTACCGACACTGCTGATCCTGTATCCAGCAGCATGGTGGTGTTCTTGCTCCCAAGCGCAACATCCACTGTGTATCCCTTCTCACTGGAGGTGATGGAGTACGTTGAATAAACTCCAAAAAGTTCAGCTTCATCATTCCTACTTGAGCATTCATCCTCAGTTTCCAAATACTGAGTTTGCTGACTGAATTTTTTATTCCTGCAAGCACGTGCAATGTGTCCTATTTTTGCACAAACATGACACTTTTCGCTCCTAAATTTGCACTCACGTGCTGAATGCTTTCCACCACAACGATAACATGGTTGCTTCATTCCTGTGTCTTTTTTAGGTCCCTTCCAGTTCTTTGGCTTGTTATTGCCCTCTTGCCTGTTCTGTCCTTTCCATCCTTTGTTGAAAAAATTTGGAGCATTTGTCAAGGCATTTACATGGTGAGGGTCCTGGCGTCCTGAGAACTCCATCGTATTTTTCGAAGCGAGTTCCATGGATACGGCAATCTCACATGCACGTGGAAATGTAAGATCCTTTTCCGATAGTAGCTTGCGCTGCACAGCATCAGAACGCAGCCCACTAACAAAACGATCCCTCAGGGCCTCATCCAAATATTGTCCAAAATCACATGTGGCTGACAACTGCCTCAGGGCGACAACATAGTCAGAAACTGCCTCCCCTTCTTTCTGGTTACGTTTCTGAAAACGAAAACGCTCAGCTATCACCACTGGAGTCGGCTTATAATGCGCACTTAACGCCCCAGTCAGCGCTGCATATCCCATGGTACTCGGTACCCTCGGAGACACAAGATTCTTTAGCAGCCTGTATGTATCTGCTCCGATCACAGAGAGAAACGTGCACACTTTCTTCTCATCGGAAACATCATTTGCCAACATCCATTGCTCCAACCGCTCCAAATATGACTCAAAATCTTCCTTCGATTCATTATACTCTTCAACACGACCCACATGCATCGCCATGTTAGCTCACCAAAAGCTGTTCCGCTGCAGCCGTGAAGAAAACGTCTTGATTTGTCTTTTTCTTTACATGTGAACACAACCCTCCTACAGCCTCTGTCACGCTGTGGAAATCTTTAGAATCCTCGTCGCCAGTTGTGATATTCTGGATTAGGCTCTTAAAAGGATCAGGACAGAAGGACGTGGATAGGTGCCTTTATTGAACAGCAGGACATCACACACTAACTTGTTGTTCTTAGCGGTGCAGAAAACTACCCTTTTTTGTTGTTATATATTGGTCAACCAAGAACTAGCCCTGTAACAGGCACTTCTGTATTTTACCACTGGGGGGCAACAATTCACTCTATTACAGAGTGCCCTAATTCAGCATGTGCAATTTCAAAGTCCACTAAAAAAGCTACACTGTCCACAGTCCGCTGAATCAGCTTACTTGATCTCCCTGCCAAGGACGAAGGTGGAAGTGTGGGAAGTTCTGGTTGCAAACTCTCCAGAGGTCCAGGGGCAGTTCCAGAACCATGTTCAGCCTCAGAATCAACCCCGGCTGAGTTACTAACTTTAAAGCAGTCTGGTTAACAGCCACACAAACAGTCTGAAAATCCACAGCATTGTTATTAATGGGCTCTAGTTTAAACACTCCAGGCTCAGAATGAGCACAAGAAAAATAGTTTCCACCACTCCCTGAACAACACTCCTCCCCAGAATGAATAGTCACTGTTTCAACAGGTAATGACAAAATGTCTCGGTTACTCACAACAGCTTCACAATTAGTAACTACAGGGCCAATTCGTTTGGCTCTCGGCGAAGGCAGTCGCACTTTTCTCCTCTCCTCCTCCTCCTTCCCCTTATCGTCCCTGCTTAGCCTCTTGTGTCCTTGTCTTGTCTCGTGTGTATTACTTTTCCCTGGAAAACTCTCTCACAGTCTGTTCTCTAAACCTAAAAGAATTATGGATTTGATCAACTGGTCTCTGAATGCTATTGACACCCTTTTCTCAACGAGAAGTCTGGGCTCGGGAGAGCTCGAGTGCCCTGGAGGGACTTTCCCTGACAGATACACGATGGATGGGTGGCATAAATGGAGGATCGTGTGCCTGGCGGGACTGTCCATCAAGGACGCTGAAGATATCTACCTATTCAGAAGCATGATAACAGGGTTCTTGCTGATCAGAGCTGGCTTGGCCCTGGTTTATCGGAGAATTAAGAAAGCGGAACCGGCTGTTCAAACCCCCCCAAGGCTGTCCGCTGGGATTGAAACGATGGGACGAGGCGCGACTTCTAAGAACGGGCTCATTGAAAGCAGCATAGTTAAGACCTTGGAGACGCTTACAACTGCCGTGAAGACTCAGAATAACACCTCCAAGCGTATACTGGGTTACATCAAGGAGAGGCCTGCTCAAAATGACACCTTTGAGCGAAAGTTGGATTACATCGCAGAACAGCTCACTGCAGTTGTGAGTTCTCAGAATCGGCTATCTGAGCAAAAGAATGACAACACCACGGAACGGAAGTTTGATACCATCATGGGGAAGCTCGCAGTTCTCCAACGGGAGTTTGAGAGACCAGTGTCGGAGTGTTAAAGAACAGCTTTGAAATTCTCCTGAGCTGCTCGCATAAAAGAAAAATCAACAACATCAACATCATAATGCGGATACTTCCTCGGCGCCAGCTGTGGGCTGAAGGCTGGAGCCGAACAAAAACTCCCTGATAACGACTGTGTGTTGACTGTTCTTCCCACTCTGTGCAAGGCCACCTGGGTTGGCTGGTAGACTGTTTACTTAACCTGATAGAGCGAAGGACACTGTCTCAGCTGAACTATGGACACGCACATACATACACTTACACTGATAAGCACTCACACATCCCCCCTCCCCTTCCAATGCCTTCGATGCTTGTTACCTCCTGGAAACCGTCTGGGCCCGCGCTGGAGAGTCGGCGCAGTGGAAGGATGGCTGCTGTGTTGCCTGGGATTACTCCTCACCCCCTACCAAACCCTGTTGCTGGTCACGTGCTCTATAATGTTGTACTGTGGACATTTATGTGCTTTCTGTGCAGAGGAGTTTTTTTGTTTTTTGTTCTCATGCTGTCCTCCTATAGCCCAGCATGAGTAGAGATCTCTTTTTTTCCTCTTGTACTTTCCCATTGTAGTGTACATTTTAGTGTTTTTTTCTGTAATGCAACCGTTCTCTGACTTGTATCCCCATGTGATGTCTGTGTAGTGTGTGTAAGGTCGGGGGCGGGTTCATTCCACTGCAGGGCAACCTGCCACTGCATGTGGCGAATAAAATTTGAACTTGAAATTGAACTGACAGTGAGCTGACAGTCACTGAACTAATAGTCTCCAGGCCCACTGACCCAGAGAAACCCATGATGGACAGGTTAGCCAAAATCTCTCTCTCACCACTTTGAGCAGGCTTAGCATTGCTAGTGAGCGGGGAAGAAACATCCTTCATTTTCTTGTTCATAGCAAATGGAGTTACAACTATGGTGGAGTCTGAGTTACTCACTGCGGCGCCTTGCACTGCTGGTCCAGAATCAGCTGATTCTTCTGAAGCCACAGGAGTGAGGTGAGATTTGGTTTGATGATGGCATGGGCACCGTCTCCTCCGAGAAGGTGGGGCCGCGTGTATGGAAACTGTCCCCTCCTGATTATCTGTATTTTTATCCTCTGTGACAGAGTCCAGTCTACTCACTGTGGTGACTAGCACTGCCGGTCATTTGTTTGCTGACTCAACAAACGTTCAAGGAGGGAGAGGAGATGGGGTAGGTTGGCAATGGCAAGGGAGCCTTCTTCCCTTCAGTGGAGGGTCCAACAAGTGAGCAGCAAGCAATGGTAGGGAAACTGTCCGCCTATGAAGAAAAAAAACAGGCAGCAAGGGCTCCCAGGGAGGCAGCTGCATCCTCCTTGCCCGTACTGCCCAAACCAAACAGCTCAAAGCTGGAGCTTGCCCTCAGCATGGTTACAATTTGAATTAGTTTTTTAATGTCCAAAAAGCTCACAGAAAAGGTAGTGGATGACAGAAAAGTATCAAAAAAACACTACCAGTATGTGACTCTGATGCTGATTTGCAGCCTGGGTTACGCTCTAGCAGTAACTCCAGAGCTGGGCGAGCAACTTCTCCTCTGAGGCGACATTTGAGTCCGCTGGGCCCATTATAGCGGAATTATTATGTCATGGTCAGCGATGGCAGACCGTGGAGTTGAGGAAAGTTGGACCCAAACGCTCTTATAGTGAAGGACAGTGGATTTATTTATAGTGAGTGGAAAAAACAACTATGTACAAATACAGCACTGTGGCTCCCGTGGCGATTCCTCTGTGAATCCTACACAGTGCACGTGTCCATAAACAGTGAGAATGTGACAACTCCAAAACCCGATTCCGCTCCGTGATTTCCCCTCATGACGACGCTTCTTGCTCCCGACTCCTGGTGACACAAAACACATACAGCTTAGCAGGAAACCCACAGTAGCGATGTCGTTCACATAAAAACTCATCAACTGAGGTACTTTACAGGTTTGCCATAGTATAATTCCACACTGACTGGAGCTCTGCCACCTTCTGAAATAGGACTCTCTTGATGAGGCCATCAGCTGCAGCTGGTGAAGGCTAACAAGCGGCAGGTGTGGCAGCCTCCAGTGTGAGAACACTTCTGGGTTGCAGTCCTCTCAGCGACCCAAAATATCCCGGAGCTCGTATGACCACACACAGGAAGAAAGAGGAAAAAAGCAGCGAAAACCACCAAAAACACAACATACGGAAAAATAAACATATACAAAAGATACATGAGCCCTGGGTCCTTAGACCCAGGCCATGACAGGTTTATTATTTTTATTGTTTTTGGAAAATGATGATTGTTATTATGACAGTGAGTCATCTTACACTTGTCTTACGCCATCCAATAGACAAATCACCTACACAGCTATGTGGCTGTCTGAGCTGAGAGCAAAGCACATGCTTTTGGAGATTTGGTTGTAAAGTGTACTGATTAAAAAAAAACATCTTTAAAAATTCCAGACGGTTTCCTTAATTTTTTATACACGTTGCTATTTTCATCTCGAGAGCTTTTGCTCCACTTCCTACACCAAAACTGGAAGAAGTGTTCACTTTGTGATATACTGCCTGAAAATATGTGTATTCAAAGGAAAATCTTAGATATCACATTTTGTGAACTAGAGGTTCATAAATTCTTTAGCTTATCTCTGCAGCAGAGGCGGAGGCAGACATTTGATACACCCAGGGCTTAGCCCTAAAGGGTAGTATGCATGTGGGATGGGGGCGGGGGGTTATAGGCTCTGTTTTGAGTTTTGTTCAAAAAAGCAGGACTTCATATAGGTTTTAAATTAAGCAGCAAGAACAAAGTCGGGGCTAAACCCCAATTCAACCAGACCCAGAACTGATTCGGAATTAAAACAGGACTACAACAGTTCAAAATCAGGACTACTTAGGACTTAACCAAGACAGAACCAGAATCAGAACTAGATGATAGTAGCACTAAAACCTGCACTACACTTATTTTTTAATTCTACCGAAGTCCACTATTTAGATTCAGAAAGGTTCATATAATTATTTAGCCTTGCTGTGAAAACAAGCCTGCATAACTTAATAAATGTAGAATTTGAAAAATAACAAACCTAAAAAGAAACATTAGGTACGAAATACATGAGTACCTATGATACGGTGATACTTTTGGTAAACAACCATTTGACTAACATGTGTGTCTCACCTGCTCTTGTTCATCTCTGTTCTGTCCTCATTCTCCTCTCTCTCTCTCTGCTCCTCTCTCTCCCTCTTTGTGCTGACAATCAAGCCAAACACCAACATCATCAAATATACAGTTGAAACCAGATATTTACAGACTCTTCAGATAAAAACACTTTTTTAATTGTAACATCAAATCAGACTAAATGTTTATTTTTTTAGATTGATAAATATAAAAACATATTTGTTAACTTTAAGAGTAAAGAGAGAAACTGTCTGTATTTCTTAATTGCAAATGGCACCAAATTGTATTCAAACTGAGCCACACTTATGGAGCTCCACAGTTCTTTTCCTGGTGTTTTGGTTGATATCTCTGGATTTTCCCATGTCAAAGAAACAGGCTCTGTGTTTTGCCTTATATGCATCCACAGCTGTGCCACCAATTTACTCACATGGACTCTACTAACCTATCAGAAGCTTCTTCAGCTCAGAATGGAATCGTCTGGAGTTTTCTTATTAATTAACAATAAACTTAGTGTATATGTACTCCTAAATTTGATGAAAGAGATAAAAAATAGAAAGCTCTGTCTCTCTTTATTCTGACATTTAACTAATTCAAAAGATATTTCAATATTTATTTATCCAAAACAAAACAAGTTTACTCTAAACTGATGTTGTGCAGTAAAAAAATGTTGTGTTTTCCATAAAGTGTATGTAAATATCTGGTTTCAACTGTCAATATACTGCTGTGTGTTGAAATTTTTGTTTTGCATAGGAATATACTGAACAACATACAAAGTACAATATATAAAATAACATCTACCTGAGTTTTTTCTTTGAAAGAAGCTCCTTATGTCCATTCTTGTATATCAGTGCATTACTGAAACCGATTTATTTAGCCGTGGAGGGTAACAACTGAAAATATGAAATAAACACACATGTAAGCTAAGACTCTCTAAAAAAACAGCAGTGTTGTTGTTCGGCTTTTCATGTTGCCATTTGTTGATTCACTTGAAGAGCAAGTAACTTAATATGGGTCAAATGATCAGTTTGATATCAATCTTTTGTGATACACCGTCATATTTACATTATTGGTACAGTACGAATGATTTGCTTTGGTACCTGCTCAAACTTCAGCTCTCCTCTGTCTGCCTGGCTGCGCTTCTCCAACAGCGCACGCGCAGGCAGCAGCTGCCCCGCCCCCTCGCTCAGTCGCTTAGTGTCTGAGCTCGGATCATACCAATATTAGGGGGGATTTACGCACAGTCGTAAATTCCCACAGTGTGCACTATGTGCTTCGAATATTGTGTGTAGTTTTTGTTTTATACAGTTGTCAGCCAGGCATCTAACTATGAAAAAATTACACTCCAAAAGACCCCGGGCTTCTGAAAAAACAACCCGGGCTTAAGCCCAGTAAGCCACCCCCCCGCTCCGCCACTGCTCTGCAGCCTCTCTTTGCTCTTTATTTTCTAGGATGTCAGTAGGCTCACAGTCCTAAATGCACTCATTTAAATTCTTGTCTCCAACATGATTTAAATAGAAATGGTGAACTGACTTTAAACCCCCCTTTAGAAATGCACTCCTTTCTTTTATTGCGATGACTTCTGACCATGTTCATGTCTTTACTGTGAAAACTATGACAGCAGCACGTAGTAATGTATCTCTTTTCAAGCTTAATTCGGATTGTATATGGTGACATTTCTGTCATCATTATGATAAGTGAGTTCACTAAAAGACACAATTGTTTTGAAAAATTAACTGCCATGTTTCAAGCATTTGACACATCTACATTCATTGTTATGCTGTCATGTATCCAAATTAATCTCACAAAGAGTAATCAGGAGGCCTAAAAGTGGTTCCTTTATTACAAAGAAGGTATACAGTAGGGGAAATAATTCCCCTGGTGAATTTGTAATTTTGCCCAATTGAAAAGAAATTAATAGTCTCTAGTTTTTACAGTAGTTTCCTTTTAATATATAGAGAGAACATTAAAAAAAATTATATAAGCGTCATAAACTGATCTTTGGGGGTTTCATAATCAAACTAAATGCATTTCTTTGTGTCTTTACATCTCTTAGCTGTCATATGGCTCCAGCTCTCCTGCTCTGTCCAACCGACAGCGCTTCCCCACTTTCTTCCGTACTCATCCATCTGCTACACTGCACAACCCCACTCGGGTACAGCTCTTCCAGAAGTGGAAATGGACCAAGATTGCCACTATCCAGCAAACAACAGAAGTATTTACCTCAGTGAGTCATATATTACAATAATTCTGTGAACTCATGTACAATGAGGGGTGTGGTGAAGACACTACACTGGCCCCACCTTTAAATAGGAGCTCGCTAGTCAAAGTTTAGCTAAATGTATATTTAAGGATTTTGTTAGCACACAAGCAAAATTGTGAACTAGATGCATAGTCTTATAATATGCTCCACTCAAACTGTGTACTAACACATCCAATTACTGCAAGGGCAGAAAACTTAACATGAAAAGCTTTCTCTCATTTTATAAAATAAATTACTCTGAATTCACTGAAGGATAAGACTATAATAATGTGAAATATTTTGCCATTTAAAACAAGAATAATGATCTTAAGCTTTTATTTTACTTTAAAAATACAACATGTTTTTTTGCGACAGCTCACTTTGACACTAAAATATTTCACTCGAAACTAAATTTTATGGTTGCACCATGTATTTTTCAATACTGTCCTGTGAAGTGGAAAGGACTTGTCCCCCAGGCTGCTTTCTAACATGTGTGTCACGGTACTGGGTCCGTGACCCAGTGTTTTATGTTTATTGATTAATCTGTATTTTTGGATTTAGTGTTATTCATGTTTTTGGTTCTCCTTATTGTTCTCCATGTGTGTATCCTTAAATTCTAGTCTTTAGGTTTCTGCTACTATGTGTTACACGTTTCATGTCTAGTCACACCTGTCTCTATGTTTGTGCATCTCCCAGTCAGTCATGTCTCCATGTCTCATGTGTCTCATTCCCTCATTTCCTGTCTCACGCCACACATCTGCCAGCGAAGACGTGACAATGTGATTGTGAAAGAGTTCTTTTTAACTCAAACCATGATCTGATCTACACAAGTAGTTTTGGGCCACAACATTTAGCAAATTGTGAGTGAAAACAAAGTACAGAGACCTTCCATGGTGTTTATTAAAACCTGAGGAAAATTCTGCTGCTCATGTCATCACCCTGCTGGCTAATGATGACTTTGTGGTTTTTATAAGCACTACAGTTTATGGCTATTTATGCTCATAAAAACAAATTTAAAATAAAAATCAATAGATAAAATGTTATTTGAGACAAGACAAATATGGACAAGAGAAGATGAGTGTACTTGTTGATTTCTCCAACATTATATGTATCACTTCGTGATATGTATAAGATTTTGTTCTCATTTCCATCACCATTTGCCATCTTTTATCCTCAACATATGGTTTTATGTCTCTCCTGATTCATTTTTCTCCAGGCTTCTATCTGTGCTGTTTTATCTGATTGTTAGTAACATCACCTCCACCACTCACCATCATTTTTCAGAATGACCAGTTCATCTTCCCCCTCTACTTTGCACTTATTTCAGTTGCTGTTAACTGTTCTTTGCATTTCTTCCTGCTGCCTACTATTCCATTATCGTTCTCTTTCCTTTTTTAGTTGCTGTTTCTGTTGCTCAGTCCTCTTCTGTGTGCTTATTATTGTGCTTGTCTCTTTTTGTGTGTCACAGACTCTGGATGATCTGGAGGAGAGGGTGAAGGAGGCAGGGATTGAAATCAGTGTTCGTCAGAGCTTCCTAACCGACCCAGCTGTGGCTGTCAAAAACCTCAAGGTGCGAGTTCCCCAATCATTCTTACACATACCAGCCAGCTGGACACTGATCAGTCAGGCCTTGTCTGGCCAGTTAACTGCCAGAGTGTTTGGATACTTGGCAAAAATAGGACAGAAATTTCAGAGGTAGCCTGCTGCTCAGAATGTCGAGTTAGTAACAGATGGAAGTTCTTCCCAATGGACGAAACTCTGGTGTAAAAAGTGTGATCATAATTGTATTGTAGTGTCCTTGGGATGTTTTCACACCTATTGTTTGTTTTTTCTGGTTGAAATCACTGGATGAGTTTGTAAGTGTGTAGATTTGGCCTGTACATAATGAGTAGATACAGTAAGAAGGTGCTATGTTCTGGACTACAGGAGAAGCCAAAGAATTTACATTTATTTCATGGTAAATGGACTGATTCTTATATAGCACTTTTCTACCTCTCCCGGAGGACTCAGAGAGCAACTTTGGGTTAGTATCTTGCCCAAGGATATTTGGCATGCAGATTGGGGGAAGCCAGGGATCGAACCTTCCAATCAGCAGATGACCTGCTCTACCTCCTGAGCTACAGCCACCCATTGGGGTGGCCTGTACAAACCTTTGCACGTCTATAGTATGTTCCTACATTGACGATACAGAGCACACGTGGCTACGGGACATTTTTTAGCCCAAACTTGTAACATACACATGGTTCAGATCAGGGTCAGATCTCATTCACACCATAAATAAAGTGCCCTGGAGTTTGTTTGGAACTCTACTGAGACCACCTCCTCCAAAGGGTCTCAATACGGTTGTTTTGATCCACACACCAATGAACTTCACTGAGGGAGCCTGACCAGAGTTTGATTTAACACAGCATTTGTGAAAATACCCTTACGATGCAATTAATGATGGTCAAAATTTGTCCAGCTCCTTGGAAAGCAATACAGTGACAATGTTTCAGTGTTGACAATGTTGATGAGTAACTGCAAATTTTGTAGTCAAAAACTCAAAATACTACTGTAACAAATGGCACATGGCATTGCAAGGTAAGTGAATGTTTATTTGCATTGATTTAGTTTGTGCAGCTTTCCAGCTGCCTTCTTCGGCTTAACACAGCACACAGCTCTGCCGTCATCTGTTCATGACCTCAAGCTGAAGCGCACTTGGGTCCTGCAGCAGGATAATGATCCAAAAAACATCAGCAAGTCTACCTCTGAATGGCTTAAGAAAAAACAAAGTAATGACTTTGTAGTGGCCTACCCAATGTCCTGACCACTGTCCGACCGAGATGCTGTGGCATGACCTTAAAAAGGCAGTGCATGCTTGAAAAACCCTCCAATGTGGCCGAATTACAACAATTCTGCAAAATGAATCGGCCAAAATTCCTCCATAGCGCTATAAAAGATTGCCAGTTACTGCAAATTTTCACACCATTGTGTTCTCGCATCCAAATGACTTCAGTAAGATAATGCTAACCTGCATACTACAGCTATTAAAACAGCACAGCTTCATAGTAGAAGAATCGTAGTTCTGAACTTACCTACCTACAGTTCAGGCTCCAAAACATTTGGAGCATAATATAACGATAGAACAAAGAAGCAGAGCAGTTAGAATGCTCTATCACAAGAATGGCATAACGTTCTCTGTCAAAAGTTCAGCAGTTGCTCTGTTCAGCTCCCACACACATATGGACTGTTATCAAAAGATGAAGGGTTACTACAAAGTTTTATTTATGACCGTGTACCATAAAAAGGTACATTTTTGTCACTATGAATATTTGATATGTTTAGTTTTATATTGTGAATTGTGTATTTACATTTTACCCCAGAATTGGGTTTGTACAACTACAGTCAAACCAGACCTTTGGTGCACTGTATTAAGTGGTGATTGTCTGGTGACCACTGGAAATAATGTTTATTCAGATAATTTTTTAAAATTACTGCCAAATGAAGTGACCAGGGTTGTTTCAAGATGGATGCCAAGTGTTAAGCCTCATTTCTAGGAGGAAATGAAGCTCGTGTGAAACATAAAAAATGTCGAATTCTCTTCTTTTTTTAAAAATAAAATCCTGTTCTTTGATAGTTGACCGAGCTGTTTAGAATGTCAGAAGAAAATCTACAGTGATAAACATAAACACTCTCTTTTTGGACATTTCTTACTCGGAGCAACAGAGCTGAGGAATTACTCTCTCTGAGCAGCAGATTCTATGTCTTATCTGGTTAAGTTATCAGATATGTATTGTCAGACCAAAGATGGTCATTTTTGTCTCTGCACAGTCATCAGGATCCCAGACCTGGAGAGCTTTGCTGGCGACAAAGCTTGAGAAAGCTGCAAAAAAAAAAAAAAGTTCTGACATGTGTTGGCTGACTTGCTTTCTTCCTGCCACACACATACCTTACAATGACCCAGCCCAGCATGCCACCCTAGTTGTAGTAACACAAACATGGTAACGGGATAAATGTCTTGCAGTGGAGAGAACGTCTATTATTGTCTGATGCAGGATGAGGGTTGGCTTCTTTGTACCCAGCCCGGCATGGCTTTTAAAGTGTGTGTTCTGTCTCTTCTCTCTGTGACTGTGCTGTCTTCATTTTATTTTCACTTTCAAGCGTCAAGATGCCAGAATTATTGTCGGCCTGTTCTATGAGACAGAGGCAAGGAAGGTCTTCTGTGAGGTAATGTTCTAACCAGATTCATGTGTATACTTTAAAATATTACATAACAGAAACATTTTAGGGAGGACTTTTTGGCCCAGCTTAAAATAATATGATAATAGTGGGATAATAAGGTGGAAATAAGCTGGTAATGTTATAGAGATAGCAAGTTATCACTTGTCAGTGATCAGCCAAATGATATTCAAGTAATTATCTTGGATCAAATTTCTGTAACTGGGTAATAATAAACTAACACTTGATGTGGGAACAAACATGCATTTCAGACAAAACCAATTAGTATTAGTATAACCTGGTAATATAGGTGCTGGACTCTGTCTCAGTCTGGAGTTGCCCCTGGTGAGAGGCGGCGGGCTGGGGGTGGGTATTGTAATATCCCCTCGGCTTGCTGCCGGTACGTTGGGGTTTTTCCCAGTGGACGAGAGAGTTTGTTCCTTGCGCCTTACGGTCGGGGAACGGGCCCTGACTGTCATCTGCGCTTATACGCCGAGTGGCAGTTCGGAGTACACAGCCCTCTTACAGTCCATGGGGGTGCTGGAAGGTGCTCCACCTGGAGACTCTGTTGTCCTGCTGGGAGACTTCAATGCTCACGTGGGTAACGACAGCGAGACCTGGAGGGGTGTGATTGGGAGGATCGGCCTCCCTGATCTGAACTCGAGCGGTGCTTTGTTATTGGACTTCTGTGCAAATCACAGTTTGGCCATAACGAACACCTTGTTCGAACATAAGAGTGTCCATAAGTGCACGTGGCACCAGGACGCTCTAGGCCGTAGGTCGATGATCGATTTTTTAATCGTATCAGACCTGATACGATTGCAGACCTGCGATCATATGTTCTGGACACTCGGGTAAAGAGAGGGGCTGAGCTGTCAACTGATCACCACCTAGTGGTGAGTTGGATCAGGTGGCGGGGGAGGACGCTGGACAGACCTGGTGCACCTAAACGCATAGTGAGGGTGTGCTGGGAACATCTAGCAAAGGCCCCAGTCCGCGAGATCTTAAACAGCATTCCGAGGGAGACTGGGGACATTGAGTCCGAATGGACCATGTTCAGCATCTCCATTGCCGAAGCTGCTGCATTGAGCTGCAGCCACAAGGTGGTTGGTGCCTGCCGTGGTGGTAATCCCCGAACCAAATGGTGGACACCAGAGGTGAAGGGAGCCACCAGGCTGAAGAAGGAGTCCTATCGGGCTTGGTTAGCCTGTGGGACTCCGGAGCCAGCCGACAGGTATCGACAGGCCAAGCGGAATGCGGCTCGGGCAGTGGCTGAAGCAAAAACTCGGGTGTGGGAGGAGTTCGGAGAGGCCATGGAAAAAGACTTTCGGACTGCCTCGAAGAGATTCTGGCAAACCGTCAGGCGTCTCAGGAGGGGAAAGCGGTGCTCTACCTGCACTGTGTATAGTGCTGGTGGAGCGCTGCTGACGTCGACTGAGAAAATTGTCAGGCGGTGGAAGGAATACTTCGAGGACCTCTTTAATCCCACTGACACGTCTTCCGAGGAGGAAGCAGAGTCTGGGGATGAGGGGAATGAGCCGCCAATTTCCGGGGGCGAGGTCACTGAGGCAGTTAAACAACTCCTTGGTGGCAGAGCCTCTGATGTTGATGAGGTCCACCCCGAGTTCCTGAAGGCTCTGGATGATGTAGGGCTGTCCTGGTTGACACGCCTCTGCAATGTTGCGTGGAGATCAGGGGCAGTACCCGTGGACTGGCAGACCGGGGTGGTGGTCCCCATCTTTAAGAAGGGGGACCCGGAGGGTGTGTTCCAACTACAGATCAAACTCCTCAGCCTCCCTGGGAAAGTCTATGCCAGGGTGCTGGAAAGGAGAGTTCGTCCGCTAGTCGAACCTCGGATACAGGAGGAACAATGCGGTTTTCGTCCTGGTCTCGGAACACTGGACCAGCTCTTTATCCTCTCGAGGATACTTGAGGGTGCATGGGAGTTTGCCCAACCAGTCTACATGTGTTTTGTGGACTTGGAGAAGGCATTCGACCGTGTCCCTCGGGGTGTCCTGTGGGAGGCGTTGCGGGAGTATGGGGTGTCTGGCCCATTGCTACGGGCCATTCGATCCCTATACAACCGTTGCAAGAGCTTGGTTCGCATTTCCGGCAATAAGTCGAACTCGTTCCCAGTGGGTGATGCCAGCTGAGGTGGTTTGGGCATCTGACAAGGATGCCCCCTGGGCGCCTCTTGGGTGAGGTGTTCCAGGCATGTCCCACCGGGAGGAGGCCCAGGGGCAGACCCAGGACACGCTGGAGAGATTATATCTCTCGGCTGGCCTGGGACTCTTTGCTTAGGCTGTTGCCCCCGTGACCCGGCCTCGGATAAAGCGGATGAAGATGGATGGATGGATGGTAATATAGTATTTTTGAAATAATGTATGTAATGTAAGTAATGTATTGGTAATATGTTTGCATTGAAAATTTTAACATAATGACTTGATAGTAACCTCATAATAATATTTAATAAAAATTGAAATTTTACCATCTTATAATGCTGGAATGAATCCTACCTATTCCTACCTACATTAATCCTTCTGTGTAATAACATTGAAGGCTGTAAAATGCAAAAAAAAAAACAACCCAATTTTTAACAGGCCTCGGAAGATATTGCAATAAGTTCTGTATATAAAGAGGCCTGAGAGAAAAAAAAAGTAGACTTCATACTACTTAGAGCTTCTTTGTTTATATTCACAAGAACAATTTAATATTTTTGAACACTACAAGGCCACTTAAATGTCAGTTTACGTTAATGTCTCAAACCTAACCAGTGTCAGACAGAGCCTTCACAGGCTGTAACAGCAACACACTTTATGTCTCAAATGTACTGTTTCACAAGACTTGATGGGTATAAAATGTTTTGTTTTTTTAATATATTGAATATCACTATTGTTGTTGATCTTAAACCCTCAAAAGTAACACTCACAGGTGAAAAGTTATAGTACAGGGTGGGCCATTTATATGGATACACCGTAATAACATGGGAATGGTTGGTGATATTAAAGTCCTGTTTGTGGCACATTAGTATATGTGAGGGGGCAAACTCCTGAAGACGGGTGGTGACCATGGTGGCCATTTAGAAGTCGGCCATCTTGGATACAACTTTTGTTTTTTCAATAGGAAGAGGGTCATGTGACACACCAAACCTATTGGTAATGTCACAAGAAAAACAATGGTGTGCTTGATTTCAACGTAACTTTATTCTTTCATGAGTTATTTACAAGTTTCTCTTTGTTCACAGCCATTGACATGTCGAAGAGGTTAACACGTGAGGAGCAGATCGAAATTGCATTGATATCTGGTGAACGCAGTAACCGGGTCATTGCAGAAGATTTCAATGCAAGACACCCTACGAGACCACCCATCTCCCATGCTACAGTTAGCAAACTGCTTGCTAAGTTTCGTGAAACTGGTTCATTGTTGGATTTGCCACAATGTGGGTGCAAGAAAACTGTCACTAATAAAGAAACATCAGTGGCTGTCCTAGCTTCATTCAGCAAGAGCCCACAGCGTAGCACTCGGAGCTGGCATGTTCCCTGAGTTTTTCCAGCAAGATGGTGCACCACCACATTATGGGTGCCAGGTCCGAGCATTCCTAGATGAACAGTTTCCTGGAAAATGGATTGGTCGTCGTGGGCCAGTTGAATGGCCCCCAAGGTCTCCCGATCTGTCCCCCTTACACTTTTATCTTTGGGGTCATCTGAAGGCAATTGTCTATGGTGTGAAGATACGAGATGTGCAGCACCTGAAACTACGGATACTGGATGCCTGTGCTGGCATTTCTCCTGCGGTGTTGCTATCAGTGTGTGAAGAGTGGGAGAAGAGGGTTGCATTGACAATCCAACACAATGGGGAGCACATTAAACACATTTTATAAGTGTTCAGAAACTTGTAAATAACTCATGAAAGAGTTACGTTGAAACCAAGCACACCATTGTTTTTCTTGTGACATTACCAATAGGTTTGATGTGTCACATGACCCTCTTCCTATTGAAAAAACAAAAGTTGTATCCAAGATGGCCGACTTCTAAATGGCCACCATGGTCACCACCCATCTTGAGGAGTTTGCCCCCTCACATATACTAATGTGCCACAAACAGGACTTTAATATCACCAACCATTCCCATGTTATTACGGTGTATCCATATAAATGGCCCACCCTAGATCAAGACAATTTTTTTATGCCACAGATCCACACCCAAGGAGCAGATCATTGTTGATGTATTATTTATATGGTTGTATTAGGTTCAGAAGAAGAATGCCATAATGTTGAATGTGTAACAAGGGAACATAAACTGTAGGATGCTAAAGTTAAGCAGGTTGGGTCAGGAGCTCTGCAAGATCCTTCTCACTTCTCTTTTCCTTAAATAAAATTGGTGTTGAATTGAATTTCAACTTCACACATTCTTCCATCATCTTTTTGCAGGTTTACAAGGAGAAGTTATATGGGAAAAAGTATGTTTGGTTCCTCATTGGCTGGTATGCAGACAACTGGTTTAAGATCAAAGACCCATCCATCAACTGTACTGTGGAGCAGATGACAGAGGCTGTGGAGGGTCATGTAACTACTGAAATTGTCATGCTTAACCCAGAAACAGTACGAGGAGCTTCTAACCTGGTAAGACATGCATTATCTTATGACACAACTTTATCAGTGATGCTCAAAAAAATTGTTGCAAAAAAAATCGAACCTTTTAAAAAGCTAAAAAGAAAACCCTAAATGAAAGTATTTCAAAGCACACCCCACTTTTCAGTTATTTGTTTGTAAAAAATGTTTAGAATCATGTATGATTTTCGTTCCACTTCTCACGTGTATACCACTTTGTGTTGGTCTTTCACGTGGAATTCCAATAAAATTGATTCATGTTTGTGGCTGTAATGTGACAAAATGTGGGAAAGTTCAAGGGGGCCGAATACTTTTGCAAGCCACTGTAAAAATGATAAACATCAAATAAACTTTGAAAATCAATATAGCAAAAGCCGTAATGGTTCACTTGGGAAAATAAGTCTTTTCTGCAGTTTTTCTTGGCCTTCACTGCAAGACAAGACAGGTAAAAAAAGAAAAAAGAAAGCATGCAGTAAAGCAAAGGCAAGGCAGAAGGATGTTAGATGCATAAAAGTGTAGAGGATGGACGTTTCGCAATCCGGTCAGTCATTTGTGTGATCCCTGAATCCATGGCTATATCATCACAAGCAATAATGACAAGAAGACTGAAATAATTTCAACAGTTAGTGTTTGTTGAATTCCCTGAGCACTTTAAAACACATAAGTAGGCCACACCTTGTGACTACTTAGAAATAATGTCACTTATGGAAAACAGACATTTTTCTATGCCTAAACTTGTTTTTGTATTAAACTTTAAGTGATTAAACAGTCACAGATTATTCTGAATCTTTTTACATGTACCATTAAAACTGTAAAGTAGACACTAACTGTCACTGTGGGTTCCCTGTTGTAAAGTCAGAGTGTTGTTTGAAACAAAAATTGTACAGCATCAAACGATTGTCTGCCAAGCCTTTTTCAAGCAGATTTAATGAAGACTCGTGGAGGTTCACTACTGAAATGACAATAACTTACAGTGTGAACAACTTTTGTTACATATCAGTGGAAGAGCAGAACTGCAATTTTAGTACATATGCTCAGTGAAAACGTCTGAGCATGTGACCATATTGTTAAGTATTTTATACTCCCTTTCTGTTACAAGAAACATAACATTGTTTTGTTGGAATTTAACCCTATAATCCCCAATACCTTCACACAGTGCACATATTTTTAGAAACGTCATTAATTAATTAATAAGTTATTATTACTGATTATTGTTAACAAATTATTAATTATTTTTTGCCTAATAACTAAAATTCTTATAACTTAACATAGTTAAAGCTTTCATCATATACGGTGTAGCAATGATTTTTAAAATCTACAGGAAGAGGGTTTTTTTAGCCATTTTGCGTAGCCCTAGTTACTTGCAATTAGGGCTAGGCAGACATGGAAAAAAAGACAAACAGAATTAAGGTGAGGTTTGTGCACATCATGAACAATGAGCATTGTACACAAAGGAAAATGTTTTCTGTGGTATATCTGGATATAAGAATCTAACAACTTAAAATATGCCTCAAGTAAAATGCTTCAAGGTCACAATATGCTTTCTCTCTCACTGACACACACACACAAACACACATGCACACAAAAGACCATGCAAAGCAAGTGAAATGATGTAGTCACTGGGCTTCTCTTTCATATTTGTTGGGGTTTTACCTTATGATCAGTGTGTCCTGTGTCTAACTATTGCTCTGTCATGGTCTCCCGTATCCAGACCTCTCAAGAGTTTCTTGCTCAGCTCATGTCCAAACTTGGGGGTAAAAATCCAGAAGAAACAGGTGGTTTCCAAGAGGCTCCGCTGGCGTATGACGCTGTGTGGGCTCTAGCGCTGGCCCTCAACAAAACCGTTGGGCCCCTTAGGGCCAAGGGTCATCGTCTTGAAGATTTCAACTATAACAACCGAGATATCACTGCTGAGATCTACCGAGCAATGAACACCAGCTCTTTTGAAGGAGTGTCTGTAAGTGCAACACTTACTGGTGCTGGAGTGAGAGAAAAAAAGTTGCAAAGAGAAAGACACATGGGTACTGTGTGAAGGGTGTGTGTAGATATAGCATCATCAACATTTTTATGCTTCTTTCAGGGTCATGTTGTATTTGATGCTCAAGGATCTCGAATGGCCTGGACTTTAATTGAACAGCTTCAAGGTATGCTACAGCAAACATGTCTACTTTCAAATAGAACTGATTGTTTGGTCTGTCCATGTCCCAATTGCCAGTCTTGGTAGCCAGGGATTGGTCCACCAGGACCTCCACATTGTACCCGACCCCTACGGTGCCTCCTGCAGGTGGTGGGCCTGCAGGAAGATGGGTCCATGTCCCTTTTTCAGGCTGTGACCAGCCGGGCCCCATGGACTAAGGCCCGGCCACCAGACGCTCGCCCTCGGGCACCCTCCCTGGGCCTGGCTCCAGGGCAGGGATCCAGTAACCCTATCCCAGGCAGGGTGAACTGTTCCCTCGATGGTCTTGTCGTAGGGGTCTATTTCATCTAATTCAAAAAAAGACATCAGTGTCACATCTTTGTATTAAGTACACAGTGGCATTCAGGATGTGGATAATATAGTCTGACACCATCTATACCAACAGATTGAAGCAGATTTATTTAAACGAACACAAAATGTCCCCATGAAGCTTGTAACTTATTTGCTTACCTAGATTTTCAGTAGCTCATAGAGTCTTCTTGTCACAGTCAAAATGCTAGATTTGATGCCATGTAGAAAATTGTGATTTTATTTCCAAAAAGCAGACTTGATTTAACAAAGGTGAGCCTGTTTATTCAGGCTGCTGACAAATTCAATCAAACAAAAAGTCCAAAAAGCAAGGCAAACCTAAATCCACAGGAACATACTGGGACAGATCACAGACATTGTCCCACCAACTTCTTACCATTCAGCTGACTCCTCAGGATTTGCCTGACTCTCTGCAGGTGCTTACTGGTTGCAGCTCTCCTAGTGGCCTCTTCATGGTTCAAATTTGTCTGTGGGATTCTTGTAGCTGTCCTCTAAGTCTGCAATGTTGCCTTCTGGTAGTGTGATCCCCTCGGTTGTAACTACCTATATTCATATATATAAACACCCTGAGGACCAGTCAGTGAAATACATCACAGTGGGGGGAAAGAAGGTACAGGTAAATACATTATGAGATAGTCAAGTGACTGAAAATGAAACCTGACTAGAGAACCAAACACAGACACTGAGAGAAACAAAAACGAAACTTTAATACAAACTGGAATTAAGAACTTAAGACTGGAAAGTCTGAAATGCATAAGGCTGGAAATGTAAATAAACAGCAAACAGAAAAACAAACAGAAGATATTTAATAATAAGCAGTACCTGAAAGTCCAAAAGCATGACAAATTGGGTCAACAACACTGGACCATCCTCTTTTCAGGATCCAGCACTGTGAAGTTCCCAATTAAACCAGAAGGTCCACTTAAAGTCACGAGATGCAATGTTTCTCCTGTTGTATGTTAAGCTGCCTACATCCTTCAAAAGGAAAGTGAGGCAGCCCACTTCACAAAATGCCAAGCATTTAATTTGAGTTCAGTTCTGGTATAATTTTGCTGTTGTACTGAAATATTTAGAGGACAAATGTCCCTATACATATTTGGCTTGTTAGTAAGGTTGAAGACACTTCTGGATCTTCATTAATTATGTTAAGAGGCATTAGAGTGTGAGCCTCCATTCTCATTCTCTCTCTTTGTCTGTATTTCACAGGAGGAAGCTATAAAAAGATCGGATACTACGACAGCACTAAAGGCAATCTGTCCTGGTATGGGAATGACAAGTGGATAGGTGAGGAACATTCATCTTCCTATGCCCCTTTGTTTCTCTGTCTTGTACTCCACCCTGCACCCTTGTTCCCCCAAATTCCTTTTTCCTCCCTCTGTTGTTACCCTCTCCTCTTTACCATCTCACTCTCTGTGGTCAAAGATTGGTGGTCAATTTGCATACATTTTTTTAGGTTTTGTTTAGCATAGAATAGAATAGCCTTTATTGTCATTGTACAGAGTACAACGAAATTGGAGTGCCACTCCCTTGGTGCAAGATAAATAATAAATATAAATGTAAAATATAAAAAGTACAATAAAATAATCGCAAGTACTCAAACAATAGTAAGTACGATATATACAAGCATGTGGGAACAGCAACAATTTGCTAAATTTTAAAAGCTCACCAGATATCCAGTTAAGTCACACCTAGATAACAACAGTTAAGCAATGTGCCACTGCACAGCACTGCTGTGCAGTGGCAGTTAGATTCTATTTATTAATTAAGCATGAAAACAAGTTTAATGCCATGACAGCGATACATTAAACAGAAGGTGGCTGCTAGAAGTCAAGTAATCTGGGTGGATCTGTGTTCTCTAATAAGCACACGGAAGATCTGAGACTGCATCCATTTCCGTTCTGCCTGCACGAACAACAAAACGCAGATCTCACAGTGGTTAATGCACTGAAAAACTGTGGAGAATGTTGCATATATATATATATATATATATATATATATATATATATATATATATATATATATAATTCTTATATATACAAAATAAATAATAAATGAATAGAGTTAACCTCCTAGGACCCTGCATCCACATATGTGGACATCACATTTTGGGTTATTTAGACCAAAATATTGACTTTTGCTCTGTAATTATTGGGGATTTTAACATTCATGTGGACAACCCTCAGGACAAAGGGACTAAAGACCTGAGTAACACTCTGGGCAACTTTGGGCTGACTCAGCATGTAACAGAGGCCACACATAATAGAGGACACACTCTTGACCTACTGATCTCCAAGAGCCTGAGCATTTCAAAGGTTACTGTGTCTGATGTGGGCTTATCTGATCATTACTGTGTTTTCTTTGAAAGTAAAATCTCAGCCCACATAAATATATCAACAGCAGTGATCACAAAACGGTGTATAACTGAAGACAGTAGTGCAATTTTTAACCAGGTCTTCCCATTAACACCTGACCTGTCCAAAGGTTCAGTCAATGAGCTCGTCAATAGCTTTAATGCAAAAAATGTTAAATGTAATGGACACTATTGCTCCCATTAAGGTGAAGGTTATCTCTGGAAGGAAAAAGTCTCCATGGAGAAACTCCACACTAGTGAAAAACGAAAAAAGAGAGTGTAGGAAAGCTGAGCGCAGATGGAGAAAAACAAACCTCCAGGTTCATTATGACATCTATAAAGAGAAACTTCACAATTATAATTTACAACTGAGGAGTGCAAGGAGGTCCTACTTCTCTGACATCATCACTAAAAACAGCCATAATGCTCGGGTCTTATTTTCTATAGTTGACAGGCTAACAAACCCTCCTGTGCCAGTGGCAGCTGAACTTCATTCAACCATGGCCTGCAATGACTTTGCCAAATTCTTCACAGACAAAATCCAAAAGATTAGACAAGCAGTTGGTACATCAACAGCAGATCCAGGATATGTACTGTGTCCACCGAAAAACTGTTTAAACACCATGAAACAGTTTCAACCTATTAACAGCAAAGACCTGGAGGACATCTTAGGTCAACTGAACTCCTCCTCCTGCTGTTTAGATGTCCTGCCAACAAGTTTTTTTCAAAAAGGTCTCAAAGACTTTAGAGTCAGACCTGTTACAGATCGTCAACTTTTCTTTATTATCAGGTGTGTTTCCAGAACCACTAAAAACTGCTGTAATCAAACCTATACTGAAAAAGGACAATCTTGACAAGACACAAATGAAAAACTACAGGCCGATCTCAAATCTCCCAGTTTTAAGTAAGATCATTGAAAAAGCAGTTTCTCAACAGCTCAATTACTTCTTAAAACAGAATAACTGCTATGATGCCTTCCAGTCAGGTTTTAGACAGAACCACAGCACTGAAACCGCTCTGACCAAAGTGTTTAATGACATATGTCTGAATACAGACAGTGGAAAAATGTCAGTCTTAGTTTTACTGGATCTCAGTGCAGCATTTGATACAGTTGACCACAACATATTACTCAAACGACTGGAGAACTGGACAGGTCTTTCAGGAACTGTACTAAACTGGTTCAAAACATACGTAGAAAACAGGAAATACTTTGTATCAATAGGTAACTTCACATCCGAGCAGACAAGTATCACATGTGGAGTTCCCCAAGGTTCCATCTTGGGACCCCCTCTGTTTAACATTTACATGCTCCCACTGGCACAGATTATAAAGAACAACAAAATAAACTACCACAGCTATGCAGATGACACACAAATATATATCACAATGTCACCAGGAGACCGAGGCCCTGTACAGGCTCTTGGTAAATGCATTGAGGAAATTAATGACTGGTTGTGCCACAATTTTCTCCAACTAAACAAAAACAAAACTGAGGTAATAGTCTTTGGCGCCAAAGAAAAACGATTACAGGTCACTAGAGAACTTCAATCCATACATCTAAAAACCACAAACCAGGCGAGAAATTTGGGTGTAGTGATGGATGCAGACCTAAACTTAGAAAAACACATTAAGACAATAACAAAATCAGCTTACTATCACCTCAAGAATATTTCAAGGATAAAAGATCTGATGTCTCAACTAGAGATGGCACGATACCACTTTTTTATGTCCGATACCGATACCGATATCATAAATTTGGATATCTGCCGATACCGATATGAATCCGATATAGTGTTTTTTAATCAACAAAACTGTTTTTTAAATATCTTGCTGCATTTTGTATAAGTTCATACTCAAGTTTAAAACAACAACTACACTAAAGCTATTCTGTTATACCTGTATCCAAAAAAAATATTTCATAGTTCAGCAATACTGATCAATCTAATAAACTTAAACCTACACCATCCTCCCTATTCTGGTATTTTAAAGAGTACTTAGCATATATATTAAGCAACCTAACTAATAGGGTTCCAACTCCCAGCAACAACAAAAATAAATAAATAAAAAATAGGGAACCACCCCTCACGCGCCACCTCATGATGCTTAATCGACGTAATCAACCTTAATTTGATGCAGTGTGGGAAAAAAAATGCACAGAAATCAATTATTTTTCAAGAAATATTAAATAGATTCAACATCTTTCTTCAACAAAATTGCAGACTGCACAGATGGTACCTTCACAAAGGAAAAAGTACTATAGCTTACTAGGGTATATATATATATATATATATATATTAGACTTAATAGTTACTATATACAGTAATGGACTTCTATTCATTTTGCATCAAATTAAAACTTTGGGTGTCAGATAATTATTTATTTAAAGCTAGACATTTTAAATGAGAATAAGAAAGAAAAGTATGTCTTTGTGCCCCCTTTTCCCTGTTAATGCCCTATCGGCCCCCCTGGCTAAACTTTGCTAGATCCGCCCCTGCACAGTTACCAGCCGTCAGCTACGTAGAAAAAGATCCTCGAGTAGAAAGTAATATTAAATAAATTCTAACAATAGCTGATCAAGCTTAAACGTGCTGCTGTTGTTCAGCCGCTGGTTTCCTCTTTCTGGTGCAAAGTGGGCCAAAAGCAAACAAGAGAGACGTACTGCCCGACAGAAAAGCCGATCAGCTGATCGTTAAGCAGTTTCATGATTGAAGTAGCAGCAAGAAGAGGCAGTCGTTTGTTAAGCTTAACGCAGGAATGCTTTACAAACATTCAGAGATGGACTTACACACTTGCTGTACTTCTCTCGGGGATAACTTTATCGGAGATGAAATGCCGGGTTGCTAGCGAAGCTCCAAATGCTATCCAGACCACCGACAGGTCCCGCATGCCACAGCCGCTCTATCACGTGATGCATACTGCTCCAACGTGCTAACGTTCTGAGGTGAGTTACGGCGTGTTGCAAGTTTTGTGAGGTGCTTTCGTGATATTTAATGGATCGGATTACATTTTTTATTTTTCTCCGATATCCGATCCAGTAATTTAGGTCAGTATCGGACCGATACCGATACGTAATATCGGATCGGTCCATCTCTAGTCTCAACAGGACCTGGAAAAACTAGTCCATGCATTCATTTTTAGTAGGCTTGATTACTGTAACAGCATCTTTACAGGTCTACCTAAAAAATCAGTCAGACAACTACAGCTCATTCAGAACTCTGCTGCTCGAGTCCTCACTAAGACCAAAAAAGTGGACCACATCAGTCCAGCTCTGAGGTCTTTACACTGGCTGCCTGTCCGTCAGAGGATAGACTTTAAAGTTCTGATGCTGGTCTATAAAGCTCTGAATGGTTTAGGACCAAAATACATCAGTGACCTCCTGACGCAGTATGAACCTTCCAGATCCCTCAGGTCATCTGGATCCGGTCTTTTATCAGTTCCCGGAGTCAGAACCAGACACGGAGAAGCTGCATTCAGCTTTTATGCTCCTTATATCTGGAACAAACTCCCAGAAAGCCTCAGATCAGCTGAAACACTCAGTTTATTTAAATCCAGGTTGAAGACTCACCTATTCTCAGCTGCATTTGAATAAAGCACCAAATCCACACTTTTAAGCTTAAATTTCAAAACTTACACTAACTACTGATCTTATCTATTTCTGATTTTATCTGTTTTGATTTTATATACTGTTTTGTTTGTTTGTTTGTTTGTTAAGTGGGATTAGAGCTCTGGGTAGCTCCCCAGCTGGGTCTAGACTGGGTCTAGAGAGTATTTTAAATTCAGGGAATTTAAAATAGAAAGTAACTCGTCCACAGAAGGACTGGTAGCTCCCCTTACGATAAGGGTTCAGATCGCGCGAACAGGTGTGAAATGTGTGTGTTTAGTTAGTTTGTTTGTTTGCTTGTTTTAATCAATTTTAAATCATACTTTTTATTTGTTTTTGTTTCTAATGTCTCTGTAAAGCACTTTGAATCACCTTGTTGTTGAATTGTGCTATACAAATAAATTTGCCTTGCCTTGCCTTGCCTTGCCTACAAGGGCCTGATATCCACTTATGAGGATGTTATACTGCCACTGTTCTATCAAAATTCTAACAAATATCCTCATTTGTGGCTCTCATTTTTCTTAGAAACAAAAATCAGGTAAAAAAAAAAAAACATTTGATAATTCTTTGTTTTTACATTCATCGGGCCCCAATATGCCCAAATATTAAATATTAAATTAATATTAAATTAAAAATGCATGCTCTGGAAGAGTTCAGGTGTTAGGAGGTTAAACATTATTTAAAAATTGAGGTTTATGTATCATATTTACTATATTTACCACCCTAATTCCCCACAATGCTTGCTTTTGGTGCAGTGCCACCAGAGGTCCTGATGATAATGAGCCTCCAATACTGATTTTCAGCCTTGTCCCTTTCACAAAGAGGATTCTCCAGATTGGTGAATTTTAATATTATTTACTGTGGATGATGACATATTGATAGTCTTTAGAGTATTACATTGTGGAGCATTATTCTGAAACTGTTCCACAATTTGTAGACACGTTTTTTGCAGTCTAGCTAACCTTTGTTTCTTCTGAAACACTGCCTTTGTAAGATGCTCTTTTATTACCCAATCATCTTACTGACCTGAACCCAATTAACCAAATTAGCTGCAGAATGTGCCTGATACTAAATTTATTTAGTAACACATAAAACCAAACATTTATCTGGAACTTGTTACAGTTTTGTTTTTATAAGTGGTGAATATCTTTTCATATTGGAAAATAACAATAACAACAAAAAAGATTACCTACAGCACTGCGTACCACTAAAACTGACAGCTGAAATGGAGGTGACAGCACATGCCCAGTTATGTGCACTAACACCAAAGGGGGATGCAGTTTGCTATTGCCATACAAAATGGAAGAGCATGCACATTGCATTCATGAGGGAGATGGAAGTTACACCTCTAATGTTGTTTTGAACACAGATATGTTTCACCTACCTACTTTCTTTGTCATCTCTTGAGATCGTTTTCTTCCAAACAAGGTGAATTATAATGGGGGCTAATTTGCTATCAGTCATGAATAGGGATGGGTACCGGTATCCGGTGCCATTATGGGACCGGTTCTGACATAAACGGTAGTAACCAGACCGAAAAGCAGAGCACATTTCGGTGCTTTATTTCGGTGCTTTTTTTCCTGAGAGTCATACACTTTGGATTCTAGCCAATCATTTTACCTTTCTGAGGATAGTAGGCGGGCCCAGGTACATACGTTCTTTTAGAGCAGAGCTACAGATTAAAAAGTCTGGCTGTACTTCACAGCAAAAGATGCAAACTCAGCAGCCTGCAACAAGTGCTTTAAGGTGATGCTGTGCAAAGGAGGTAACACCTCGAATCTGATTAAACACCTGGTGACGCATAGCGTTTTTTTAAAAGCCGAGAAATGCACAGTATTCCATAGCTTGCTGCGAGACCTCACAACGTGCACATCTACTGCGGGTGTGTTGCCTGTTATCGGACCCGGAGTTAGCAACATCCCCCAAGAACCTGAAGAGTAGAGTCCTGGCCCCTAGCCCTGCCAGTGTAGCAGAAATGATGAGGATGATGATGGCAGCAGCAGCCGTTTTTCTCTGCGTGAGTAGCTTAATGTTGTTCGTGTGTAATTTACGTTGAGTAGGCTAACCACGTTATTACATTAATGCACGTAAGGTGAACTAGCAAACACCATCGTAGTTACATGCGGCTGTCTTCTTGTTTGATGGCAGATACTTCCTTCACCCTGGCCAAAAAGGCTAAAATGACCAAAGAAAAAGTGGAAAACAGCTAAACATGAGAGGTTTTTAGACAAAATTGGTGTTTTTTCCATTGATTAAGCACTGCTTCCAGCCAAGAGTGATACCATATATGTTCTATAGCTGCAGAAAAGGCAAACATTGTTATCTTTTTACAAAAAAACAGCTAAACATGAGAGGTTTTTGGACAAAGTGTGTGTTCTCCATTCTTTAAGCACCGGTTCGAGCACCGGTTCGAGCACCGTTTAAGCACCGGCACCGTTTCAAAAGTACCGGTTTGGTACTGGTATCGGATAAAACCTAAATGATACCCATCCCTAGTCATGAATAATAAATGTGCTCAGTGTCATTCGTAGCTCCTTAGGGTGTAAAGTGTAACTTTTAGACAACAAGGTCATCCAAGTGGCCTCTCTCTGGTATGACAAACCTTCAAGGGAGGGCTTGTTGTATATGTTGTATTTTTGCAGTCATGCATATTCAAGTGAGGGACATCTGTAAGTTGCCAGATGCTTTCAGCAAGTGGACTTGTTACGTAATGCAGTCATGATGGGCAGTCACCCTAAGGGACATGTCTAGTTGCTCTCCTTCCCTTGCTGTCCGTCCTGTCCTTATAATTGGTTGGTGCCAAAGGTAGCTGTGGTGGTGACATGACAGAATTAGGCCTCCTTACTGTGAGTTTGTTGTAGATTGGTTCTTACGTGTCTTTGTGTTCCAGCAATGGGTATTGTACGAGACATACAGGTTTTCCCCTTGTTCCTCATGTTTGTCTCTTTCTTCTGCAAATTCTTTCTTCATAATCCATCCTGATTCATTAGTTTCTTATCTATATAAATCTGTCTAACCTGTCATTTTTCTCTCTTCTCTCTCTCACTTTTATTTTCAAGTGTTTGTTCATCTCCATACTTCCTCTTCATTCTTTCAGTCTCTTTGACAATCACTGGCTTTCTCACATAATGTAATTGTAACCGTTATGGAGCCAATTGTCATGGTAACATACTATCCTGATTCTACCATCAAGGGGCAGGGAGAGGTCTTAATGTAGGAGAACACATTTCCCAAAGGACACACACACACACACACACACACACACACACACACACACACACACACACACAGGTAGATTATCTCCCTTCAGCAAACACACCCACTCACTTGCACAGTGCATAGTCTTTATGAGTTATGATCCTGGCTCCCTACAGTTTAGTCTTTTTACTGCAGAATGTGTATTTACAAGGCATTGCACAGAGGGTGAAAAATGCTTCCTAAAACTTTAACACGAAAACAGAGCTAAAATGAAGCAGTGCTTACAATGTAAAATGCTAATGTGGCAGACAGTTTCTTAAAGTGTATATACACACACACACACACACACACAAACACAGTAGCTATATTTGAATACAGTGTCAGCGAGCGACATCTCTGTTTTGACTAATTGCATTTTACTTATGTGACAAGAGATCGCCCCATGCAAATATCACCAAAGGTGGAAGAGAAAAGATATTATAGGCGCTGATGTGAAATGTCTGTTTTAACCAAAAAAATATGAAAACAAAAAACGCAAAGGAAAGACACAACACCAGCAGCACCTTAATAAAATGTCATCCTCATCCTCCTCACCGCAAGCCTCATCTCGTGAACTCAAGTCAAAACTCGAACACACAGAAACACATAAACATACCTATTTATTCCTGATGATGTTGCAATTATTTATTGTCACCAGAATAGACATGCTATGAGAGCTAGCATTACACCAGCTAATGTTAGGATTTTGTGTCCTAAAAATCACACTTTGTTAACAGTTTGATTGCATTCTTACATCATATCAGGGTGTAGTCACTAAGTCTTAAGAAGCAAGTAAGTTATTACCACTCAATTACCAAAGTAAAAACCCCTTAATATGCAAGTAATATCATGGTAGCAACAGTGGTTACAGTTGAATAATATTACACTTTTTCACACATTTGTTTATTGCCCAGCTTGAAGGCATGTGGAAAGACTTGTGGAAGACTTCCAGCTTGTGGAAAGACCAGACCCCACACACACAGTGTGCACGGAATGTCTCTTTATTCCTTTTTGCCACACAGCAGTGTATTTCCACAGGTTTGACAAACATGCATGTCCCACTACTGCTCCTCCCCAGCACACGTCTGAAGCCTCCTTCCTCTCCACTCCAGCGTCACTAAAACAGTAGAGAGCTTGTCAGCGCATCACCACAACCTGTCCACTCACCTGCCTGGCACCGCCTCTTGAGCTCACTCTTCCACCTCTCCCCTGCAGCTGAACCAGGGACCACATCCTGGCCACAGTCCATAGTTCATATTCCTTGTCTGTACTGGCAGAGAAGAACTAGCCAACTTAGGGACAGAAAAAATGGTTCTTTAGTTAACCAGCTCAGAAACAAAGCTGACGCAGGCTCAGGCAGAAAAACTGTCTCTTGCTGAGGAAAGGATTGCTGACAATGAGAACCCCGTTTCCACCTCGAAGAAGGAACATCTTTGGAGCCGGTGCAGCAGGTGCTTCCAATGAGCAGTGTGGAATCAGGGACACAAAACGAGCATGAGGGACACAAGGAGAGAGAACGGGACAGACACAGAAACACAGACACACGGACACAGAAAGAGAGTGGGACAAACAGAACATGAAACGGAACAAAACTCAAAGAACTAAGAACTAGCACCAGGGCTCTCAAAACTGAACATAATAATCCCCTAATTCCCTAAAACATGAACAAGACCAAACAATGCAAAACACGTAATACAAAATGCCCAAACAAACTCAAAACAATAGGTCAAAACTCAGGACTGTGACAATAACTACAATTAAAAATGTATATTTATATGTATCTCTGGAGGTCTCCACCGGGTTGGTTAACTTTTCAGTTGCTGATAAGTCTACCTACGTCTGACAATTTCAATAAATCTGTTTCCAGTAGCGATTCCCTGGCTGCAGCTGATAGCAGGGGTACTCTGAACCTTTGAAAGTCCTGAAAGCCAAAAAAACCCCTTCATGCTAAATATTAGGTCCGAGTCAAACAAAACTTTCCAACAATGCTTTATCATTGCCAGTTGTCATTTAAAACCAGCCTATTCTTGTGACTTGTAGCCATAAGGTGCAAACAGTCCTTATTTGCTGTTGTTATATTTTTCTAATAACATTCTACTATACTAACTAGTAACATGTGAAAAAACTATTCTGTTTTCGAGGGGTTGTCTTGTTATTACCTTTCCAGTGCATCTTTTGTTACTGTGATTTGGACCAAATCAGGTGAATTGGATTCATAATGTTACTTTGCAAATCTGGGAAAGGACTCATGAACAACGTGGAAATCAGTTAATAAAAAAATAATCCAGACATTTAGTCCAGAGCTGCATTTCTGTACCTATTAGTGCTGGTTGCAATGTGAATGGTAAATTAACCTTGCCAATGGGGCCACATATTATGTGGCTGTGTGTGACTCACTACTAACATTAATGGCTCTTGGAGGATGGGCTTTGCTAGACACTAAACTGACAGGAGACCAAACACTGGCATGCATTTAGCATTTCTGCTCTGCTAATTAGTTTCCCCTTGATCCCACTTGCTCATGTCCTTTGTTGCCTAAAGTGTTCTTAACCTTCATGTTTTGTGTGTCTGTTAGGCTCTGGACCTCCTGCAGACCAGACAGTGGTCATTGAAGAGTTTCGCTACCTGTCTCAGAAGCTCTTTGTGTCTGTGTCTGTCTTTGCTGGGTTGGGAATCCTTCTGGGAATTGTCTGCCTCACTTTCAATATTTACAACAGCAACGTCAGGTACAAAAACTCAACTCTACTTTCACTTTGTACTAATTATATAAACAATAGAGCAAATACATTTTTTGTTATGCAAGAGGCGAGATACTACCCACGCAAGAGCTATGCAGAAATGGTGATGCTGAGGAAGAACCAAAACATTTAGAAAGCTTTTTGAGTCATTTGAAACAAGTAAACAAGGACTGACTGAGAGTTACTTTGTTTTGAGCTGCAGTAAAAATAAATCAGCTAAATCTTTTGTTAATATTCTATGATATGACACAAATTAAATGTCATATCATAGAATATTCTATAAGTACTCTACAAGTAGTCATAGAAAGGGTAACATCATTGGAGACAGTGTGCATTGTGTTGCAAAGAATCATTTTCGCTGTCTGTGTCAGCATTTAGTTCAAACCTTTATGAGGTTTCGTTACTGCTCAAAGCACCAGAGGGTTCACTTTTTATTGACTATGAGTATTCTAGTGGAATACATCACAAATTCCACTGAAGGCCATGCATTCTTTGGTTTGTGGTGAAATGCATTTTAAAAGTAATCATCCCAATACATACACTATGTTTCTACTTGCTTCTTTAAAATAACTGTTGGTGCTGTTGCTCCAGGTACATTCAGAACTCTCAGCCCTACCTTAACAACATGACAGCAGTAGGCTGCATGATGTCTCTGGCTGCTGTCTTTCCTCTGGGTATTGATGGCCTTCATGTCCACAGGAAGCAGTTTCCTATCATCTGCCAGGTACACTTTTAAAGTTGCATCTAACACAATGATTTAGCTAAAGACTTTTAACACTGATGATTAATTTCCTAGTGCTAATTAGAATTATCGTTCTTTACTGAACGGCAACTACAAAATTCAGAAAATGAGTGGCAGGTGGATAACACAGGACAGCAGGAGTGGAGCAGAGCAGGTTAGCATGGTAAGGCATAGGCTGACAATCAGAAGTAGGGCTGGGCGATATGGCCTAAAATCCATATCACGGGATAATTTGAAGCATGTGCGGTAACGATATATATCGCGATATATTATTTTCTTCTGTATAACGTATTTTCCACACTTAAAATCCTTTAATTTTCTCAAAAATCGAGAGTGTGCCTTATGTATGAATTTTGGTTGTGCTTACTGACCTCGAACCAATCTGTTAAAATCTGTTAAAAAATGTTCTAATACAACTTTGGTAAGCCGCACTGCTTGATGGATTGTCAGAGCATTACGGCTGCCGTAGTGAGGAGCTTCGCGGAGTAATCTGGGTCCAAAACTCCTTCCGCTTCAAGTCCCAAAGTCAAACGAACACTGAGACTTAAAAATGGAGTTAGAAGTTAACAGGAAGTTAGCTCGCTAGTTTCCACCGAAACATGACATACCATGTTCTGACTGAGAGATTTCTGAAACTAATTAAAACGTACAGCTCTGCTACCACTTCCAATATAAATGAAGACAGAAAACTAAACAGCAGTGGCGTTTGCAGGGTTACTGAAGTTCGACTACCTGGTATATAATGTTGTGCTACGTGATTGCTAGCGACACAGCTATGTTAGCATAACATTAGCACAGTGAAGCTGGAGGATGAACGCCAATTTTTTTTCCACTCGATAAAAGTTAACGTGAGGGATTCTGGTGGTCAGGGACAAATGCAATCGCATAGCAGGATGCTATACACGGGCCAAACGTCAGTCAGGAGAACAACTGAGATTATTCATCCACAATACAAGGTTAGTTATTAATATACTGCAACAACATGGGAATAGAGCAGCTGCAAGAGAATTCAACATTAATGAATCAATGTTACGGAAGTGGAGGAAGCGCAGTTTTTGGCTTTCCCATATTTCTAAAGTGCTTCATCTCTTTGCTATGACTGTCGACTGGCATAATTTGCAGATGATAATGGTTGTAACCGCTGCGATGCTTTCGACCAAACAGGCGCAGCTTGATGACATCATCAACATGCGCTATCGCGATGGAGCGATATAGTCAAAATCTCTATCGTTGGCCAAATTTATATCGTTTCTATCGTATATCGTTTATATCGCCCACCCCTAATCAGAAGGCAGACAGAGTAACAGTAAGTTTGTCAATGGGAAACTGAAGCAGAAGTAGCTAGGAGAGACACAACTATGACGGCTAAGACAATATGGTGGTGCCCTCCTGTACCATCCAGGGCTTGATGAGGTTATTCAGAGCAGGTGGGAGGACAACTCAAGCAGAAGGATTCGGCCAATAGGTTGACCCTAGGAACCCAGAACTCCACCTAAAAAGTGAAAGATTCTCATAAGAAGTGAGAGAGGAACAGAAAAAAAATAGCATACCCAGATCATGACACCAGTTAGACTTGGAAGTAGAGCAGGGCGATATGACCAAAAATATTTATCACGATATACATTTGAAAATTTGCGATAATGATATAACTGACGATATAATTGGCACTAGAAAAATTACTTTACAACTCCACAACTTTATTAGTGCAAAAAAACCCATCAATGTATTTTCACTTAAACAAGCAGCTGTTTTTTATGTGCATTAAAGTTATATAAAATGTAACAGTGCAAATGCAAATTCCTTGCTGACAGTTTAACCAAAAGGCATTTCCAGTGGAAACTGGCCGACACATCCTCAGCATAACCATGTAAAATATCCACAAAACTTAAAAAGAGGTTATACACACACAATACGGTAACATTATGTTGAAGCACAGTACGTATCACTCCGCGAGGCTCCGCCTACGATAGCCGTGATGCTCCGACAATCCATCAAGCGGTGCGGCTTCGTAGCTCAGCAAAGTCGTACTAAAACATTTGACAGATTTTCAAGCGCCGTGTACATAAAATAGTTTCCAGGTCAGTAAACACAACCAGAATTCATACATAAGGCACATGGGATTATAAGGGGCACTGTCGATTTTCAGAAAAATCAAAGGATCGATTTTAAGTATGCCGTATTTTCCAAACAACACAGTAATAACGACGGCCCGCTAGCATGCTCTACCAAAAATAGTGCTTTGTTGTGTATCTGACGGACAAAGGCTAAACCAGTTCCACACCACTGAAGTTGCAGCATTTTTACAAACCAGTTCTGCTTCATCCGTTTCATTTAACGATCCACTTTCGCTCTCCTGATTCTGCGTCGCCGCCATGTGCGTATGTAAACAAAGGCACTGCTCTTGTGTGTTTTACCCATATTCTATCGCGATATTTCATTTTCCTATCGTTGCCCAAAATTACACCGGTATTACCATGAACGGTATGATATAGCCCAGCCCTACTTGGCTGGTTGTTGTATAAATGAATTGGCCTTGACAAATTCTGTATCAACGGGACAAAAAGATAAAGCAACTAATTGTTCTGTATTTTGAAGTCTTCAAACTATTTCAGATTTCTTTAAGTGGAATGAAAAACAGATATTATCCTATAGTAAAACATTGTTACTCCTTCCTCCCTGATGAGACTTTGACTTAAACTTTTACTCTTCCTTGTGATGTCAGTTGTCTGACTTATTCTGCCCATAGCAGGCAGGTCACCACTGCTCTATCACAGAGGGTTGTGTACAGGATTGACAGCCTCACAGAGGGTTTTTGTCATTTCAAACTCAAACAGGGCTTAATGATGAAGAATGACTGAAGAGCTTATTTGATTCATCTACTTGATATATTAATCAATGTAATCTTAAAACCTTTCATGTCTCTTCTTCTCCACTAGTTTCGCCTGTGGCTGCTTGGCCTGGGTTTCAGTCTTGCATATGGCAGCATGTTCACCAAGATCTGGTGGGTTCACACTGTCTTCACAAAGAAGGATGAAAAGAAGGATAAGAAGAAGGTAAATGAGACAGGGAGTTGAAACTTTACATTTGACAGCTCTTTGAATTTGAATTATGGGACTTTATGCAGTTTGTTGAAAAACTAAATACACTTGTACAATACTAAGAGCATTCCAGTGTTCTACTGTAAAGTCAAATGGGAAGCTGCCTGTTGACCACAAATCTTGGCTGTAACCGCACAATTTGCACAAGATTTACTCATTTGCGCATGGAAACATTCAGGGTAAAACTGTCAGACTCATAACACCACCTAAATTTGTTCTTAACCACCATATGTCTTTTTAGTTAATCAGATTCATTGCAAGTCCACAAGCACATGTTCCCTTCCTGCAATCGTTATATTGTCTGCATACCGTCACACCACTTCTCTAAATCTCTATATCTCTGGAAACATATTTGTCTCCAGTTTAAGCTGAGAAAGTGGAAAAGTCTGCATTGCCAAGGCAAAGAAAGCAAAGCGATTCTGACTGCAGGAATTGAAATAATAGTGTGGAAGAAGTAAGCTAGCAATGTTTCCATGGGACTAATTACCATTAACATTACCATTACCCCCCCCCCCCCCCCCCCCCCAAATAAAGGCTGAAATAACAAGTGTGTTTAATATTATATTGCTGCTCAGTTATTAAAGAGAAAATATTGTGTGTTATTTAAAAGTGTGACTTTTAAATAACACACATACTGTGACTATAGTAGAAACAGAGATTAGGGAAAGGATTCTGGGCTTGTTTTTTTTCCCATTAATAGTGTACAGACCCCTGAAATCCCAGTATGGATGTAGTTGCAGACAAAGTAAAGTTTAACTAGTTAATCTTAGAAATAGGAAGAAGAAACCCTAAACATAACTTACACATAGTAGACATAAAGAACAAGATTTATTCTTCAGTTAATTTAAAATATATATATTAATACCATCCTTTTCTTGACCTTTTCATAAAATGAAACTTTATTTTCTAATGAAAATGTCACAATGGACCGAACAGACTCAGGCGCAGACACAGCTCTGAAAACAAGAGTTCACGAGTTTATTTACAATTTTCACCAAGGTTCAGAATATATACAAGGTGTGGGATGGGATGGAGGGTCCAAGGCTCCGAGGGATGAGGGAAAGGGAATCCACACATCTCCTTCAGCAATCTCATGTCCACACTTCCTCCGCTCACACACACTCCTCTTCTGCCACTCACACTTTCGCCTCTTACGCTCCAGCTCACACTGCCGCACTCAGGGATCTAGGAACAAGGTTCACAAACTGGTCCTGGTCCGTTTTCTATATACAGAAACGAGTATTAATACAAGCCACAAATACACAGCGACCAAAAATTAGATTAAGATGGGGCTGCACAAACTCAGGTTGTTCAACAGCTCTGCTATGAGACGCTCACGGCCTCAAATAGTGGCCAAGGAGACAGGACTAATAAGCAGCAGGAAGTGGCAATCAGAGCAGGTGTGTGGGCCAAAGGCGGGAGCCCAATAATGAGCTCCGCCCAGGCAGGCAGGAGACAGCGAGGAGAAGAGAAACCAATAAGCATGACCTGCCAAATGCATCCATGATTCTGTTTGTTTGTTTTTGTTTTGTTTTTTGTTGTTTTTAAAATGGTCTGTCTCATAGCATCACATTTATATGAGAGAAAATCGCATCCAAGACTAAGGTTAGGTTGAGCAATCTTGGTTTATTCAAAAAACAGTTAATTTGGTTATAGGACACGAATTCTGGGACAGACACTTACTACCACAATCCGTTTCCATTGAACGGATTTAGGGATGGTTTAATGGAGTGGTGCATTCAATTTCCTGGAGAGTTAATCTGAGAAGTTAGCTGCACTATGCTCTACACTGGAAGGCCACTGGCAATTGCCGTCTAATAAACAAACATGCTTGTATTAGATTCTGTAGAAATACATGGAAATGTGAGAGTCTATTTTAAGTTAATAGAAAGTGTAAATAATATTTCAAGTAGTGGCAGCTCAACAGCTCTAAATGTAAAACAAAGAAAAAGAGTATCATCAGTATGGTCCCTTTGTCTCTTCCCCTGCCATGACTAAGTGCTTAGAGGGTAGATTGAATTGGCCTCAGTTAATGATGGATTATTGTTTTCACATCCAGTTTGGTCTAGTCTACTTATGGCTTCATAAATCCCTCTCTCACAAAATCAAAAAGAGAGGATTTATGTGTTTTTCTGATCCCTCATCATCCTGCTTTAGTGATCACCACTACTCTCTTTCCCAGCAGCACCTGGAACCATGGAAACTCTATGCGACTGTTGGCGTTCTGCTTGGCATCGACATCCTGTCCCTCATGATCTGGCAGATTGTTGATCCTTTGCACATCACAGTGGAGGTATGAGCATTTTCATTTTTGGTTTAGTTGTAACAGTTTTTTGTGAGTACCCATGTAGATAACTTTGCTTTAGTTGTAAACATTTGTTTTCTTTGTTTTCATAAGACTCGTACGTCTTTTCTTTCCTTGCAAATTTGTTTTATACAACATAGTGCTACCTTGATTGAGACCAATGGTAATGTTTCAAATTGTCATGCACTAAAAAGGGAGCACTTTAATGAGTAAATCTTCATGAGCCATGTAAATCTTGCGAGACAAACATTCATTAACTAAAACAAACATTCATTTCCAGTCAAACATTTAG
The DNA here is from genome assembly GCF_965226115.1 of Aulonocara stuartgranti. Lineage (NCBI taxonomy): Eukaryota > Metazoa > Chordata > Actinopteri > Cichliformes > Cichlidae > Aulonocara > Aulonocara stuartgranti. Next base: position 4,195,718 of record NC_138957.1, on the reverse strand, counting down.
GCTTTTAGAACATTACACAATCCTAGGGTGTTGAATTTGTAGCTGGTGAGGTTCTTGACCTGTGTGTTTATTGTGTTTACCTGTTTTTCTTTTTCTTGTGTTTTTATTGGAGCAGAAATTTACCAGAGAAGCTCCCAAGGGGGATCTTGATGTTTTGATCCAGCCCTTACTGGAGCACTGCAACTCAGAAAAGATGAACACCTGGCTTGGTGAGCAGAACACTAGCTCAACGTGCCTTCACTATTTCTCTCAAATTTTCTTTTTATCAAAATTGTTGCTTGCACTTGCAGTGCATTTCAACCAAGTTAAAAGACAGTCAGAACTGCAGTCCTTATAGTAAAACTGACCCATATACTGGATCTGTTTCATATATTACCTATTCCAAAACAGCAAATACAAGCTGAATTGCTCCTCACTGCTATTATCGAATTAATCTGCAGGTGTGGTATATGGTTATAAAGGCTTACTACTGCTGCTTGGCATCTTCCTCGCCTATGAGACCAAGTCCATCTCTACAGAGAAAATCAATGATCATCGTGCTGTGGGCATGGCCATCTATAATGTTGCCGTAAGTTTAAAGTGGTGTGTGTGTGTGTGTGTGTGTGTGTGTGTGTGTGTGTGTGTGTGTGTGTGTGTGTGTGTGTGTGTGTGTGTGTGTGTGTGTGGCAACTCCCTGGAGGTGGTTTTTGCTGGCAATATCTTTTCAGAGGGCAAAAATAGTTACTACACAGCACTTAGCTACACTAACTGCTTGCTAGCATTCAAAACCCCTCACGGTGTGGTTTATTTTTTATTTTTACAGGCCCCATGTCCTATGGCTCATTAATCTGATTAGTTGAAGTTAGCCTACAATCAAAGACAGATGTTTAAGCAATCACCTGCAAGCACAAAATAAAACTAATCTTCCCAAAGTCCCACGCAGCTTAGCTAAAGTTGGCCTTTAGTGAAGAAAGGCCAAAGTAAGAGCTATCTAAAGAAATATGAGGAAGACAACCTGATAAAAGGAAAAGGTCAAAATATAGCAAGTTACCTCCCTATCAATCTTCTCTTGTAGTCATATTGTTTTGTCACTACGACTTAATTGACAATACAAATCACTAATTTCTGGAGCCATCTTTAGAACTTCATATAGACTGAAAAATAGGGATGGGTATTGAAAGACCCTTATGAAAAGAACATCGAGGGAACAGTTTACCCTGCCCGGGATAGGGTTACCGGGGCCCCGCCCTGGAGCCAGGCCCGGGGAGGGTGCTCGAGGGCGAGCGTCTGGTGGCCGGGCCTTAGTCCATGGGGCCCGGCCGGGAACAGCCCGAAGAGGAGACATGGGCCCATCCTCCCGCAGGCCCACCACCCGCAGGAGGCGCCATAGGGGTTGGGTGCATTGCGTGCCAGGTGGCGGCCAGGAGCGGAGGCCCTGGCGGACGACCCCCAGCTGCCAAGACTGGCAATAGGGACATGGAATGTCACCTCTCTGGTGGGGAAGGAGCCTGAGTTAGTGCGTGAGGTTGAGAGGTACCGGCTAGATATAGCCGGGCTCACCTCTACGCATGGCTTGGGCTCTGGAATCAGTCTCCTGGAGAGGGGCTGGACTCTGTCTCAGTCTGGAGTTGCCCCTGGTGAGAGGCGGCGGGCTGGGGTGGGTATTCTAATATCTCCTCGGCTTGCTACCGGTACGTTGGGGTTTTTCCCGGTGGACGAGAGGGTTTGTTCCCTGCGCCTTAGGGTCGGGGAACGGGTCCTGACTGTCATCTGCGCTTATGCGCCAAGTGGCAGTTCGGAGTACCCAGCCTTCTTAGAGTCCCTGGGGGGGGGTGCTGGAAGGTGCCCCACCTGGAGACTCTGTTGTCCTGCTGGGAGACTTCAATGGTCACGTGGGTAACAACCGCGAGACCTGGAGGGGCGTGATTGGGAGGAACGGCCTCCCTGATCTGAACTCGAGCGGTGCTTTGTTATTGGACTTCTGTGCTAATCACAGTTTGGCCATAACGAACACCTTGTTCAAACATAAGAGTGTCCATAAGTGCACGTGGCACCAGGACGCTCTAGGCCGTAGGTCGATGATCGATTTTTTAATCGTATCAGACCTGATACGATTGCAGACCTGCGATCATATGTTCTGGACACTCGGGTAAAGAGAGGGGCTGAGCTGTCAACTGATCACCACCTGGTGGTGAGTTGGATCAGGTGGCGGGGGAGGACGCTGGACAGACCTGGTGCACCTAAACGCGTAGTGAGGGTGTGCTGGGAACGTCTAGCAGAGGCCCCAGTCCGCGAGATCTTCAACGCATACCTCCGGCAGAGCTTCAGCAGCATTCCGAGGGAGACTGGGGACATTGAGTCTGAATGGACCATGTTCAGCGTCTCCATTGCCGAAGCTGCTGCATTGAGCTGCGGCCGCAAGGTGGTTGGTGCCTGCCGTGGTGGTAATCCCCGAACCAAATGGTGGACACCAGAGGTGAAGGGAGCCACCAGGCTGAAGAAGGAGTCCTATCGGGCTTGGTTAGCCTGTGGGACTCCGGAGCCAGCCGACAGGTATCGACAGGCCAAGCGGAATGCAGCTCGGGCAGTGGCTGAAGCAAAAACTCGGGTGTGGGAGGAGTTCGGAGAGGCCATGGAAAAAGACTTTCGCACTGCCTCGAAGAGATTCTGGCAAACCGTCAGGCGTCTCAGGGAGGGGAAAGCGGTGCTCTACCTGCACTGTGTATAGTGCTGGCGGAGCGCTGCTGACGTCGACTGAGAAAATTGTCAGGCAGTGGAAGGAATACTTCGAGGACCTCCTTAATCCCACTGACACGTCTTCCGAGGAGGAAGCAGAGTCTGGGGATGAGGGGAATGACCCGCCAATTTCTGGGGGCGAGGTCACTGAGGCAGTTAAACAACTCCTTGGTGGCAGAGCCCCTGGTGTTGATGAGGTCCGCCCCGAGTTCCTGAAGGCTCTGGACGTTGTAGGGCTGTCCTGGTTGACACGCCTCTGCAATGTTGCGTGGAGATCAGGGGCAGTACCTGTGGACTGGCAGACCGGGGTGGTGGTCCCCATCTTTAAGAAGGGGGACCGGAGGGTGTGTTCCAACTACAGGGGGATCACACTCCTCAGCCTCCCTGGGAAAGTCTATGCCAGGGTGCTGGAAAGGAGAGTTCGTCTGCTAGTCGAACCTCGGATACAGGAGGAACAATGCGGTTTTCGTCCTGGTCGCGGAACACTGGACCAGCTCTTTATCCTCTCCAGGATACTTGAGGGTGCATGGGAGTTTGCCCAACCAGTCTACATGTGTTTTGTGGACTTGGAGACGGCATTCGACCGTGTCCCTCGGGGTGTCCTGTGGGAGGTGTTGCGGGAGTATGGGGTGTCTGGCCCATTGCTACGGGCCATTCGATCCCTATACAACCGTTTCAAGAGCTTGGTTCGCATTGCCGGCAATAAGTCGGACTCGTTCCCGGTGGGTGATGGGCTCCGCCAGGGCTGCCCTTTGTCATTGATTCTGTTCATAATTTTTATGGACAGGATTTCTAGGTGCAGCCAAGTGGTGGAGGGCTTTCGCTTTGGTGGCCTCAGAATCTCATCTCTGATTTTTGCGGATGATGTGGTTCTGTTGGCTTCATCGGGTGAGGGCCTCCAGCTCACACTGGAACGGTTCGCAGCCGAGTGTGAAGCAGCGGGAATGAGGATCAGCACCTCCAAATCTGAGGCCATGGTTCTCAGCCGGAAAAGGGTGCAGTGCCCACTCCGGGTCGGGGATGAGTTCCTGCCCCAAGTGGAGGGGTTCAAGTATCTCGGGGTCTTGTTCGCGAGTGATGGGAGAAGGGAGCCGGAGATCGACAGACGGATTAGGGCTGCAGATGCAGTAATGGAGACGCTGCACCGGTCCGTCGTGGTGAAGAGGGAGCTGAGTGTAAAAGCGAAGCTCTCAATTTACCGGTCGATCTACGTCCCTACCCTCACCTATGGCCACGAGCTGTGGGTAGTGACCGAAAGAACGAGATCGCGGATACAAGCAGCAGAAATGAGCTTCCTCCGAAGGGTGGCTGGCCTCTCCCTTAGAGATAGGGTGAGAAGTTCGGCCATCCGGGAGGGGCTCAGAGTAGAGCAGCTGCTGCTCCACATCGAAAGGAGCCAGCTGAGGTGGTTCGGGCATCTGACAAGGATGCCCCCTGGGCGCCTCCTGGGTGAGGTGTTCCAGGTATGTCCCACCGGGAGGAGGCCCCGGGGCAGACCCAGGACACGCTGGAGAGATTATATCTCTCGGCTGGCCTGGGAACGCCTTGGTGTTCCCCCGGATAAGCTGGAGGAGGTGGCTGGGGAGAGGGAGGTCTGGGCCTCTTTGCTTAGGCTGCTGCCCCCGCGACCCGGCCTCGGATAAAGCGGATGAAGATGGATGGATGGATGGATGGGTATCGAAAACCAGTTCTTGTTGAAAACCGGTTCCCACTGTTTCAATTCCTTGGAATTGTTTGCCATTTTTGCAAACGCTTCCCTTATCGATTCCAGTCGCCCCGAATGACGTCACCACGTTGCGGAGCGTCATTTACCTGGCAGGAAACACGGCGGCTCAAACGCTCAAAAGTTTGATTATACTTTACGAGAACGGATGACAACGGGGAAACTTGCAATACTTGCAAAGTAGATATTTCATTTAAGGGAGGAAACACTACGAATATGCAAAAGCATTTGGTCACAAAACACGCGATAACCTCAAATGAATGTTGTGTTTTTAATTCCGCTCCGGACTCGTGGATCTCAACCCAGCAGCAGCGGTAACGTTTGCACGTCCTCTCCCGTTAATGCAGCAGGTAAATAATCAACTAACAGTGCATATTATGTTAGCGTGATCTGCCTTATTACAAACCTGCCATTACTGTGCGTTTAGGCGACCATGATGAGAGAGACAGAGTCTGGCTCAGATGCTGGCAGTTCTCGCTGCAGTCTACCGGTAGCGTCTCCTTTCAGGCCAGGATAGACGAATGTCACCAAGCAGTGACTAAGTTTGTGGTAAAAGGCTTGAACCCATTTGCCACAGCAGATGCCCCTGAGTTTAGATAAGTGAATGTGTTTAATTGTAGGCAGGGACATTACTGGATATTCTTGTGTAATTGCTACTGAATAATTTATGTTATACTGTGTTGTTGCTACAGAAGAATATTTATTTTATTATTTTACATCTACAATTTTTTTTCCTGGGGACCCTCATTGAAGAGCCATAGGCTGGATCTCACTGTTAGGTTTGTAAGGCCATGTTACTCTTAAATTTCTATCTTGTTCAAAGAGAAGATATAAAACAAAGTTCTAAGCTAATCGACCTTAGTGATCTCCTTTTTTAAAAAGAATCGATAAAGAATCGAATTGTTAAACAGAATAGAAAATGGAATCGGAAACGTGAAAATCTTATCAATACCCATCCCTACTGAAAAAGGCTGCTGATCCTTAATTATGTCAATAATCTGAACATTTATGAACCAAAAAAAAAGAAAAGTTTCACATTTATTTGTATTTTCTGCTCTTGGCAGTAGAATCGCAGATCCTGTGTACTTTGTACTTTGTATGCTGAATCAGCATTCCAGCTCACATATGCTGTACAATATTCATTCATTACTACTGAGTCATTTTTTTAATTTTAATGTTACAGCTGGAAGTATTTTTAATGAGTTTATATATACACTACTGAGTTAATCAATAACATTGTAGCATAACTTTGCATATCTACTGTTAATTGAAATCCTCAAAGACCGCTAAGGCTGGAAGTGCGAGGCTTGTGAAATGGGACGGTCTAGCCTCCGTCGCGTTGCCCAGGTTGCCTAGCAACCATGACACCAACCGCTGGAAATGTTTCATACAGCATTGTTTGACAGAAATGAAAGAGAAAATCTTTTGTTTGTTTTCACATGAGCTTTGTGTGATTTGATAAGTATCGGAGGCTGAGACCACGGGACTGTAAAACATGATTGTTGGGCTTCATTTCCTTACTGAACAGTCATTTTAAGATTAGTTAGTAAATAAAAATTAGCTAATGTTGTTCATGACACGTCGTGGTGAAGAGGGAGCTGAGTGTAAAAGCGAAGCTCTCAATTTACCGGTCGATCTACGTCCCTACCCTCACCTATGGCCACGAGCTGTGGGTAGTGACCGAAAGAACGAGATCGGGGATACAAGCGGCAGAAATGAGCTTCCTCCGAAGGGTGGCTGGCCTCTCCCTTAGAGATAGGGTGAGAAGTTCGGCCATCCGGGAGGGGCTCAGAGTAGAGCAGCTGCTGCTCCACATCGAAAGGAGCCAGCTGAGGTGGTTCGGGCATCTGACAAGGATGCCCCCTGGGCGCCTCCTGGGTGAGGTGTTCCAGGCATGTCCCACCGGGAGGAGGCCCCGGGGCAGACCCAGGACACGCTGGAGAGATTATATCTCTCGGCTGGCCTGGGAACGCCTTGGTATTCCCCCGGATAAGCTGGAGGAGGTGGCTGGGGAGAGGGAGGTCTGGGCCTCTTTGCTTAGGCTGCTGCCCCCGCGACCCGGCCCCGGACAAAGCGGATGAAGATGGATGGATGGATGGATGGATGGATGTTCATGACACTAAAGTCATGGTAAAAGGCCTGTATTTGTTTGGAGCTTTACTTAGTCCCTAAGGACCCTAATGTGCTTTACACTACATTCAGTCATCCACCCATTCACACACACATTCACACACTGGTGATGGCAAGCTACATTGTAATGTAAATGTAAATATAAAATGGCCAATATTAAAGTTAGTATCATATTAATCATGGTCAGTTATTACAGCAGTGAACTTGAACTCTGTGTCAAATACTGAGCTTCAGTAAACATTCAAGTTGCAGTTATTTATATTTCCTATCACTTTATATCTTCACTCAAAGACAAGTATCTTTGACAGTGTACAAATAGATATATTATATATAAGAGACAAATATTGTTAATTTATTATGTTGGCATTACTAAATTTTGCTCAGTGCTTTTGTAAAAAGGAAATGTACGAGCTGTGATAACACTGAGTACACTGATATATTAAATATTCTTTTATTGGGTGAGAAAATCAGACCATGTCATAACTGCTTTAAGTCATACAGAATAGATATCAGAGCCTTAAACAGGCTGACTTCTGCTAAACAGTGTTGGTCAAGTTACTTGAAAAAAGTAATCAGTAACTAATTACTGATTACTTCCCCAAAAGAGTAATCCCGTTACTTTACTGATTACTTATTTTCAAAAGTAATTAATTACTTAGTTACTTAGTTACTTTTTAAAAACACGATTTAAAACCCGAATAGGTGATAAAGCGATAGATCTGTCAGCCCAATTCTACTTTTTCTGCATAATCCATCATACAAAATGTAATCAAATGGAAAAGTCTCTTTTTAAAACTTGTTTTATACTTTTAATATTTTCACTTTATGCATCAAGCAAAAATTAAATTATATGCAACATTCTCTGACTGGAAGAAATTTGTTTAAACCTATTTTCTGCACATTCCAGCACATAAAATAAAATATTTTTTTTTTGTGTTTATACTCACTCTTTCAAATAGATGCAAGTAAAACACAGCAGAAAATAAATAAAATCAAACACTAGCGGTCCTTTTGCTCTATTTTCACCTGTAAAGCAGGAGTTGGGTAGGCGGAGGTTTACCATGGTACAGGTGTGCCGCAGCGGTCAGTTGAAGAATCCACGAGTTTCTCTGTGAGTTTCCCATTACGTCGTAGCGCACTCGGTGTTTGCTTGGAAGTTTAGGGTTTTTTTCGCTGTAAAAAGAAGTTTTCTTCCCACGAACAGCGGACGCTAATGTTTTTGTCACTTTTTATGGAATCAAACTTAAATTAAGGTCAGTGCTTCCACGCTTTAAACGCTGCATGCTCATACTCTCTCACGCACTCGATATATGATCCATTGTTGATCTGCACACAGCTGTTGTCACGAACATCGCACTTGCTTACGTCACTGTCATGAGACACTCTCGCAAAAAAATCACGGTTTTAGTAACGCAGTAACGCAGCGTTCCTATGGGAAAGTAACGGTAATCTAATTACCATTTTTGCAATAGTGATCCCTTACTTTACTCGTTACTTGAAAAAAGTAATCGGATTACAGTAACACGTTACTGCCCATCTCTGCTGCTAAATGGGTCAAACTGGGCAGAAAGTATACAAACACATAACATCCTTATAGAACATGATGTAACACTATAGATGAACTTACCTCAGAATATATAAAGCAAATAAACAATTACAGCAATATGTTGCAACAAACACAGCAGTACTACTAATCCAAAATACTCAAAGCTTCATAGAACTGAAACAAACATTTATTTTTAGGTCCATTCTGCTGCTGATACATACTTTAGGTTTCTGAATATTAAACTTGTTTCTGCCTTTCATAGTGTGTAACTTGAAGGCCCTGAGTACTTTCTTCCACACTGAAAACACTGGAATGATAAAATTATTTGAACATTGCCTAATAAGACTGATTCAGCACAGACAATTAGTTATTTTAAACTTTTCTAGCAGTCCTTCACAAACAGGGAACAGTCTGTCTATTCTCTCCATCTTTCCAGCTGCTGCTGGCTCTTCCTCCTCCTCTGCCTCACACACTGCTGAGTTTGTCCTGGTGGATCATCAGGGGTGCAAAGCCTCACAGATGATGTGCAGCAGTGGGTCCCTCATTCTGTCCTCACTCTGGACACTTGCAGTTGTCACACATGGAAATCAAATGTGTGATAAGCTGCAGGATTCAAACACAAGTGTAACTTATAAATACATGTTCATACTTTTATTACACAATCAGAGAGAAAGAAAAAGAGAGAGAGTGAAGGACAGACAGACAGGTGACAGTCTCAGGTGTATACACTGCTACAAAATAGCACAAGAGAAGGCATTTGAGGGCTGCATTTCGGCAGCCTTTGAATTGGGACAGCCTTCGTCGCATCGCTGTGACGTAATCGGCCTTAAAAGGCAGCCTTTAAGGCTGCAGACCCTGAATTGGGATACAGCCATTATCTCTCCAGCGTGTCCTGGGTCTGCCCCGGGGCCTCCTCCCGGTGGGACATGCCCGGAAAACCTCACCCAGGAGGCATCCTTGTCAGATGCCCGAACCACCTCAGCTGGCTCCTTTCGATGTGGAGGAGCAGCGGTTCTACTCTGAGCCCCTCCCGGATGGCTGAACTTCTCACCCTATCTCTAAGGAAGAGGCCAGCCACCCTTCGGAGGAAGCTCATTTCCACCACCGTGATCTCGTTCTTTCGGTCACTACCCACAGCTCGTGGCCATAGGTGAGGGTAGGGACGTAGATCGACCGGTAAATTGAGAGCTTCGCTTTTACGCACAGCTCTCTCTTGACCACGACGGACCGGTGCAGCATCCACATCACCGCAGCCGCAGCACCAATCCATCTGTCGATCTCTGGCTCCCTTCTCCCATCACTCGCAAACAAGAACCTGAGATGCTTGAACTCCTCCACTTAGGGCAGGAACTCATCCCCGACCCGGAGTGGGCACTCCACCCTTTTCCGGCTGAGAACCATGGCCTCAGATTTGGAGGTGCTGATTCCCGCTGCTTCACACTCGGCTGCGAACCTTTCCAGTGCGAGCTGGAGGCCATCACCCAATGAAGCCAACAGAACAACATAATCTGCGAAAAGCAGAGATGAAATTCTGAGGCAACCTAAGTGAAAGCCCTCCACCACTTGGCTGCACCTAGAAATATTGTCCATAAAAATTATGAACAGAATCAATGACAAAGGGCAGCCCTGGCGGAGCCCATCACCCACTGGGAACGAGTTCGACTTATTGCCGGCAATGCGAACCAAGCTCTTGAAACGGTTGTATAGGGATCGAATGGCCCACAGCAATGGGCCAGACACCCCATTCTCCCGTAGCACCTCCCACAGGACACCCCGAGGGACACGGTCGAATGCCTTCTCCAAGTCCACAAAACACATGTAGACTGGTTGGGCAAACTCCCATGCACCCTCAAGTATCCTCGAGAGGATAAAGAGCTGGTCCAGTGTTCCGCGACCAGGACGAAAACCGCATTGTTCCTCCTGTATCTGAGGTTCGACTAGCGGACAAACTCTCCTTTCCAGCACCCTGGCATAGACTTTCCGAGGGAGGCTGAGGAGTGTGATCCCCCTGTAGTTGGAACACACCCTCCGGTCCCCCTTCTTAAAGATGGGGACCACCACCCCGGTCTGCCATTCCAGGGTTACTGCCCCTGATCTCCACGCAACATTGTAGAGGCGTGTCAGCCAGGACAGCCCTACAACGTCCAGAGCCTTCAGGAACTCGGGGCGGACCTCATCCACACCAGGGGCTCTGCCACCAAGGAGTTGTTTAACTGCCTCAGTGACTTCGCTCCTGGAAATTGGCGGGTCATTCCCCTCATCCCCAGACTCTGCTTCCTCCTCGGAAGACGTGTCAGTGGGATTAAGGAGGTCCTCGAAGTATTCCTTCCACCGCCTGACAATTTTCTCAGTTGAAGTCAGCAGCGCTCCACCAGCACTATACACAGTGCAGCAGAATACCGCTTTTCCCTCCTGCGACGCCTGACGGTTTGCCAGAATCTCTTCGAGGCAGTCCGAAAGTCTTTTTCCATGGCCTCTCCGAACTCCCCCCACACCCGAGTTTTTGCTTCAGCCACTGCCTGAAGGTGCACCAGGTCTGTCCAGCGTCCTCCCCCGCCACCTGATCCAACTCACCACCAGGTGGTGATCAGTTGACAGCTCATCCCCTCTCTTTACCCGAGTGTCCAGAACATATGGTCGCAGGTCTGGTGATACGATTACAAAATCGATCATCAAAGTGTGGCCTAGAGCATCCTCGTGCCACGTGCACTTATGGACACTCTTATGTTCGAACAAGGTGTTTGTTATGGCCAAACTGTGATTTGCACAGAAGTCCAATAACAAAACACTGCTCGGGTTTCAGATCAGGGAGTCCGTTCCTCCCAATCACGCCCCTCCAGGTCTCGCAGTGTAGTTTTTCACTGTCGTCAATCGTCGTTTGCAATATAGTTTTTTCTCTTTTGTGTTCTGACTTTGCTTCTGCTGCTTCAATTTATGATCGGGTTACACTGTTAAACATCAAAGATTCAATGGAGAGCTACTGTGGCAGCTGGAAGAGCTACAGGAAAACTTTTTTCTCCTCCTTTGGTGTGTTCCCCACCTGAGTGCATGCTACTCTCCGTTTTGCTCATGACAGAGTCGCAACCCTGCCCAGAAGGTCCACAGGTGTGCACAGGTGTTTAATTCAAGTGCCGCTGCATTCAGCTGTTGATTTCGCAGATAAACCATCATCTGTTCGGTTCGCCCTGCTTAATGTTCGCTCCACAATGAACAAAATATTTATTCTAAATGATCTCTTTATTAAATTTTATTAGATTTTATGTGTCTGAGTGAGATGTGGCAGAACCGTAAGGATTATGTTTACTTGAATGAAATCTGCCCGGCTGGCTGCTCTGTCATTGGAACTCCGCGTCTTTTGGGACATGGTGGAGGACTTGCTGCTGTTTACCAGGACAGACTCACATACAGACTGATGACCTCGGACTCTTTTTCTTCATTTGAATCACAGATGATGAAGGTCGGTTCTCTGAAAACCTTTCATTGTATTCTAATCTATCAACCTCCTGGACCTGCCAGGGTCTTTCTAACTGAATTTAACGACCTTCCATCATTAAATTGGAGAAAGTTATAATACTGGGAGATTTAAACTTTCATATTGATGATGCATCCTGTAACACTGCTGCAGAGCTCATCGCTATCACTGAGTCTTTTAACTTTAAGCAGCAGTGTGAGTGTTTCTGCCCCCACTCAAACAAAGGGCCACAGAGTGGATCTTGTTTTCTCCCTGGGTTTAACTATACATGACGTATGTGTGGAGGATGTTCATGTGAGTGACCATAGCTGCATATTTTTTTAATTTGTCATTTTACTTTGATCCTTAACCTCCTAAGATGATGATCCAAAGGCAGATTATAAACCAGGATGCTGCTAGGTTCTCTGTCATGTTTGACCCTCGCATGGCTCATAATGATGTTGATTCACTTATTTTCTCATTTGTTAAAAGAGAAAACAAAGTATTGTCCATTCTTCAAATTTCTGTCCCTGGATAAATGAAAATATTCACAATTTTAGAAAATATTGTCGCAAATTAGAATGTTTATAGAAGGCTCGAGGTTCTTAGGGTACATCTCAAAGAATCAATTTTCTCACTTAAAGAAATGATAAAAATGCCAGAACTGAATATTTTGCTAATCTAATAGCTTCAAAAAAGAAAAATCCCAAAGTGTTGTTTAATACTAGGGATGGGTACCGGTATCCGGTGCGGTTCTGACATAAACGGTAGTAAGCAGACCGAAAAGCAGCGCACATTTCGGTGCTTTATTTCGGTGCTTTTTTTTCTTGAGATGTCATACACTTTGGATTCTAGCCAATCATTTTACCTTTCCAAGGAGAGTAGGCAGGCCCAGGTACGTACGTTCTTTTAGAGCAGAGCTACAGATTAAAAACGCCCAAGGCGAAGTGGTCAAAAGTCTGGCTGTACTTCACAGCAAAAGATGCAAACTCAGCAGCCTGCAACAAGTGTTTTAAGGTGATACTGTGCAAAGGAGGTAACACCTCGAATCTGATGAAACACCTGGCGACGCATAGCGTTTTTTTAAAAGCCGAGAAATGCACCGTATTTGATAGCTTGCTGCAAGACCTCACACCGAGCGCATCTACTGCGGGTGGGTTGCCTGTTATCGGAACCGGAGTTAGCAACATCCCACCAAGAACCTGAAGAGGAGAGTCCTGGCCCCTAGCCCTGCCAGTGTAGCAGAAATGGTGATGGATGATGATGCAGCAGCAGCCGTTCTTCTCTGCGTGAGCAGCTTAATGTTGTTCGTGTGTAATTTACGTTGAGTAGGCTAACCACGTTATTACATTAATGCATGTAAGGTGAACTAGCAAACATCATCATAGCTACATGCGGCTGTCTTCTTGTTTGATGGCAGATACTCCCTTCACCCTGGCCAAAAAGGCTAAAATGACCAAAGAAAAAAGAGGGAAACAGCTAAACATGAGGTTTTTGGATAAAGTTTGTTTTTTCCATTGTTTAAGCACTGCTTCCAGCCAAGAGTGATACCATATATGCCCCATAGCTGCAGAAAAGGCTAACATTGTTATCTTTTTACAAAAAAAACAGCTGAACATGAGAGGTTTTTGGACCAATTTTGTGTTCTCCATTCTTTAAGCACCGGTTCGAGCACCGGCACCGTTTCAAAAGTACCGATTTGGCACCGGTATCGGATAAAACCTAAACAATACCCATCCCTACTAACCACGTTATTACATTAATGCATGTAAGGTGAACTTGCAAACACCGTCGTAGTTACATGCAGGTGTCTTCTTGCTTGATAGACTGATACCTTATATGCCCTATAGCTGCAGAAAAGGCTAACATTGTTATCTTTTTACAAAAAAAAACAGCTAAATATAAGAGGTTTTTGGATAAAGTTTGTGTTCTCCATTCTTTAAGCACCAGTTTGAGCACTGTTTAAGGACCGGCACCATTTCAAAAGTACCGGTTTGATAAAACCAGATAAAACCTAAACGATACCCATCCCTATTTAATACAATTAACCACTTAAGCCCCAACGCACCCTGATACGGGGGCAAAAGGCAGGAGATCAGTTAGGGTCTGAGGTTAAGAATATGGTCTCTCCTGAAATTCCTCCTGTACCAATCTATAATAAATCTGATTGTAATGAATTTTTCGAACTATTTGTTAATAAGGTCGCTGCCATCAGGTCTAATATTTCTCCATCATCCTCTCAGCATCACACTGACACTTTGCTTGCTTCTGATACCTGCTCCTCTTTTACTCCTGTTACCTTACAGGACATCAGTGCTCTGCTTGGTTATATGAAACTGACTTCAAGTCACCTTGATGTACTTCCTCCATCCTTTTTCATTAGTGTGTTTGACTCTATTGGCCCCTGTATTCTGGAAATAATTAATACTACTCTTTATACTTGCTCAGTTCCAAGCTATTGTTGAACCTATATTAAAGAAACCTAATTTGGACCATCTCTTCCAAGCAGTTACAGGCCAATATCAAAATTACCATTGGTGTCAAAGATCTTGGAAAAAACGGTCGCAGAGCAGCTTAACAATTTTTTGGAGAAAAACAATGTTCTGGACATTTTCCAGTCTGTTTTCCGCAAATTGCACTCCACTGAAACCGCATCATTTAAAGTGTCTAGTGACATTCTGATGGCAGCAGACTCTGGAGAGTACACCGTTCTGGTTATATTGGATCTCACCTCTGCTTTTGATTAGAGATGGACCGATCCGATATTACGTATCGGTATCGGTCCGATACTGACCTAAATTACTGGATCGGATATCGGAGAAAAATAAAAAATGTAATCCGATCCATTAAATATCACGAAAGCACCTCACAAAACTTGCAACACGCCGTAACTCACCTCAGAACATTAGCACGTCGGAGCAGTATGCATCACGTGATAGAGCGGCTGTGGCATGCGGGACCTGTCGGTGGTCTGGATAGCATGTGGAGCTTCGCTTAGCAACCCCGCATTTCATCTCCGACAAAGTTATCCCCGAGAGAAGTAAAGCAAGTGTGTAAGTCCATCTCTGAATGTTTGTAAAGCATTCCTGCGTTAAGCTTAACGAGCGACTGCCTCTCGCTCTCCGGCTGCTACTTCAATCATGAAACTGCTTAATGATCAGCTGATCGGCTTTTCTGTCGCGAGTCCGTGTCTCTTGTTTGCTTTTGGCCCACTTTGCACCAGACAGAGGAAACCAGCGGCTGAACAACAGCAGCACGTTTAAGCTTGATAAGCTGTTGTTAGAATTTATTTAATATTACTTTCTACTCGAGGATCTTTTTCTACGTAGCTGACGCTGGTAACTGTGCAGGGGCGGATCTAGCAAAGTTTAGCCAGGGGGGCCGATAGGGCATGAACAGGGAAAGGGGGCACAAAGACATACTTTTCTTTCTTATTCTCATTTAAAATGTCTAGCTTTTAATTATTTAATATTTATCTGAATCTTACACCCAAAGTTTTAATCTGATGTAAAATGTATAGAAGTCCATTATTGTATATAGTAACTGTTAAGTCTAATATACCCTAGTAAGCTATAGTACTTTTTCCTTTGGGAAGGTACCATCTGTGCAGTCTGCAATTTTGTTGAAGAAAGATGTTGAATCTATTTAATATTTCTTGAAAAAGAATTGATTTCTGTGTATTTTTTTTCACACTGCATCAAATTAAGGTTGATTACGTCGATTAAGCATCATGAGGTGGAGCGTGAGGGGTGGTTCCCTATTTTTTATTTATTTATTTTTGTTGTTGCTGGGAGTTGGAACCCTATTAGTTAGGTTGCTTAATATTTATGCTAAGTACTCTTTAAAATACCAGAATAGGGAGGATGGTGTAGGTTTAAGTTTATTAGATTGATCAGTATTGCTGAACTATGAAATATTTTTTTTTGCATACAGGTATAACAGAATAGCTTTAGTGTAGTTGTTGTTTTAAACTTGAGTATGAACTTATACAAAATGCAGCACGATATTTAAAAAACAGTTTTGTTGATTAAAAAACACTATATCGGATTCATATCGGTATCGGCAGATATCCAAATTTATGATATCGGTATCGGACATAAAAAAGTGGTATCGTGCCATCTCTACTTTTGATACTGTTAATCACAGCATCATGATAAGTAGGCTGAAGGACTTGTTCAGGATTACTGGTGTTGTTTTAAAATGGTTCATGCCGTATCTATCTAGGAGAGATCTTTTACTGTCTGTATGAATCAAGTGTTTTCTGAAACATCAGTTCTCCACTGACTCCTTTAAAAAGCAGCTGAAGACATTTTTATACAAACAAGCTTTTAATTAGGCTACGTCCACACGTACACGGGTATTTTTGAAAACGCAGATTTTTCTATGCGTTTGCACCTTTCGTCCACACGTAAACGGCGTTTTTGGTCACTGAAAACAGAGATTTTTAAAAACTCCGGCCAGGGTGGATATTTTTGAAAACTCAGTTTTTGCCCATATGGAAAAGAAATAGTAAAAACTTATATGTGATTACTCATGAAAGTGGCCACTTTCATGAGTAAATCATATAAGGATTACATGATTTACTCATGAAAGTGGCCACTTTCTCATTACTTTCATATATTGTTTTAGTAAGTATCCAAAACATACAAGTTTCATTATATAATTTTTCAAGGGATCTTATCTGTTTTCACTCTTATATGCTTTTCATACAAGTTTCACACAAGACAGATACAAACTTTATAAGATTTATATATCTTTTCCATATGGGTGCATTTACGTGTGGATGAGAAAAACGGCAAAAACGCAGAAAACACAGCGTCAAAGGTGTGCACATTTTTTGACGTCACACTGTGCGCCACGTTATTGTTTCGGTGAAATGAATTTCTACAATACTGTTAATTCTACTCTCTGCAGTGTTTAAATGCTTACATATACACACAGTTACTGTCCGTTCACACATACAACTCGGTTCTGCTTCTATGCCCCAGCTTTTACTTTTTCCCACCGAGGCTTCTAGACTTCTGATTGGCCAACATTTCTGCACGGTTAGGAATATATATCGCCACCTGTTGCTTTGGCATGTTCATAGCAGCGTTTTCCTTCATTTCTGCCTTTATGTGTGGACGGGATTATTTTTTTAAACGAAAACGGAAAATCTCAGTTTTCAAAAATACCCGTGTACGTGTGGACGTAGCCTTAATCTTTCACTGTTTTATATTATTTTATTTATATTTCTGGTTTTATCGTAAAGCACTTCGTGATTTTTATGTGTGAAATGTGCTATATAAATAAATGTTACTTACTTACTATGTATAGCACACAGTAAAAATTGCCAAATTTTACCTGACAGATTATGAAGTATTCCTCTCTGCATAAAAGTTTAAAAGACAAGTAAGGTTTCCGCTTTTGGTTTGAAACTACTCATGCACCTATGCGGGTGGGGCGATGGGGGATTCTCCGGCTGGCTGAAGCGGCATCTAATAACCAACTCGCAAAATAAAACAAAATAAAAACAAACCAACAAACATGAAAACACCAGACATTATGATACAGACTTATAATTTGCACCGATGTTTTTCGAAATTCTATACGCGAAAAGTGAGCGCAAGAGCCCTCGGTGCACCCGCTTGCTGCTGTGCTGAAGTCAAAGTAAACTTTATTGTCATCTCCACTATTTACAGTACAGTACTCAAAATAAATATGTTGCCCTATCTTACCGTAATCATCTTAACTAAACTAAAGTATTTTAGGCTTTAGTTTACTTCAGCCATATTCCATAGATATAAGGTATCATACAAAAGTAAAAATAGCTTCAAATACAGTCATGTCAATAAAAGAACATGACTTTAAGGACTTAACAACATTAGTTCAGTTATAGTACACCAACATCTCTTATACATTAGCACTAAGGCAACACTGAATGGTTTTTGTCCATAAAACTACTCATCTAAGATTACCACAAAGTAAAAGATCTCTCAGTAAAATTATGCAACATTTTAGGCACTATTGCCCCGATCAGATCAGTGAGCTGAGATTTTCTATTCTAAACATGAACTACTGTTACAGCAACAGATATGGACTACTGGTGCCCCACACAACAACTCAGTGTCCACTATGTGAAGGAGCCAAACACATGCCTGCTCCTCTCGTTAATCTAGAGCACCAAAACATCAGTCAGTCACCTGTGACCTCGCCGCTTCACCTCTGTCTGAGCTACAACACGGCAGAGCTGCCTCTGTCACCTGATAAATAACAGTGAGACATTCCACATACATGCAGTCACACATGCTTCAAATACAGTCATGAACCAACAAGTCATCATCCAATTCCACCTGTGATCTTGTATCACCATTACTCTCTGAGCTTTGTGTTGGTTCTTCTGTCACCTGACAAATAGGACATACATGACAATAAGAATAAAATGTGTAGCTGCTTCAGTGTTTCTGTCAATTTGTGCAGATCTTGACTCATCAGTAATGTTTGTAGGGTGAGTGCATTTTTAAAACAATTTGTGCAAACTGCACTACAAGGTGGAATATTTGCAAAATCATGACTACCTCATGATATTTTGTCTCAAAAATTAACCCTATGAATATGTCAGTGCCATTAGGATGAGATTATTGTGTCACCAACATTATAATGTTAGTCATATAATTTTAACAGCCTCTGTAAACTAATATCCTGGAGAGGCTGCCGTTTTCTCTGACAGTTTCAATCAAAATTAGAAATGCTGCTCTGAGACTGAGATAACTAATAGTGCTGCCTGTTGTGCAGTTAGTTTCCAAAACACGTTATTCATTTCATCGGGTTTGTTTTTCATTACTCGAAGAGATCAAATTATTGGTGGGGACCTTCCGTCCATGCCAAATCTACGCCCTTGGCTCCACCCCCACAACATTACTGGCCTTGTGGATCAGTTTATTTAGTCTGTTGGCATCTGTGGCCCTCAATCTGCTGCCCCAGCATGCAACAGCATACAGGATAGCACTGACCACAACAGAGATACTACAAGAAAACATTAATTAGTAGGGATAGTGTAAACGTCTGTTTACGTTTGTTAGCCACTTGGCTATGATAGTAAACAGTAGACACTGATGTAGCTGACTGAATCTTTTGGACTGTGTTCAGCACAAAATTAATTAGTCAATGTCTATTGTTGATTTGTCCTATTCTCATTGTATGACAAATTATGATGTCTGTTTGTTAGCCGTTTGCATACTATGCATACTAGAGAGTGATATTATACCCCTTTCGTCAAACGCAGTGATTTATGACCCCCTTAATTGATTTATGACCCCTAATTAAATTATCCCCTAATTAAATTATTCATGAGCTCCGGAAGTCCGGAAGTAGGAAGTAATTAAATAATAAAAATATGATATTCATAAAAATATGATATTCATAAAAATATGATATTCATAAAAATATAATTGATTATTTAGAAAGTTTCTTATATATCAAATTAGCATTCTTTTATTTCTTTAAGCAATTAAAAAATTTATTTATTTTTTTATGCTCAAAAAACGCCATCTGGTGGCGGGTCAGTGTGTGTGTGTGTGCGCGCGCCCGAGGCTGTGTGTCTGGGCGCGCACACCTGATAAAGTTCACTTTATCAGCTGAAAATATTAAAGCCAGAACTTACAAGATCAAAAACCTTTTACTTCATGTACAGGGTTTCCAAAAAAGTTTTATTTCAGGTATATAAACCATTACATTTGATTCAAGTAAAACAAATAATTACATTGATTCTTGTAAAGAGTTTCCAAAAAGGTTTTGACTGGCAACAACGCTCACCTGCTAAATCCAACAGAAGACCACTGGGACATTATGTTTCACTCCATCTGACTGTGCAGGAGCTCAGTGTTGGGTATGGTAAATGGTCTGTTTCATATTTAGTGCTTTTAGACTCTTCCTGGTTGTTGATGTTTGTTTCTAAAGATGTTGTTGATGAGACTTTGCAGAAAGCAGCTTCACCTCTGATCACACACACACACACACACACACACACACACACACACACACACACACTCAACTCCACTCACTCACCTGGAGGATCAACACTCAGGCTAATGATGCTGATGGGGTTATTGCTCTGGGGATTTAGCAGGTGAGCTAAATCATGTGTAACATGTGAATTTCCTGAGTGTGGCATTAATAAAGTCTGTGTCTATGTCAAAGCTGACGTTTAAATTCCTTTTTAAATTTACCAACATTTCTGATTTGCGGTTAAGACTGTGACATCCAGAAGAGTGATCACTCTTGAAGCCTGGTTGCTGCAGAATACTAGGACTACTAGTACTAGTTCTAGTACTACTGCTACTGCACAAAGCACATTGTTCAGGAATTTCACAAATTTGCTTACGTCTAATGTGTTGGCTTACAGGTAAACTTGTTTTGCAGATGGATAGGATGAAAACTTCCAGCATCACATAATGTTTTCTGATCAGTAGGTTTGGAGTAAAAAAGAACTGGACATATGTTTGTCTTCTTTGGGCTACTTTTATGTCAAGAAAGTTAACTTATTTAGAACTGTGATCAAGGATAACACATAAACCCTTGCAAATGTGATGGTAAAAGAGTCTAACATCTAGGTGTTACATGGTGTTGCAGGTGATAAAGATCCATAAACTACTTCCATTTGTTTAGAGGTGATTGCCAGTTTTGTTGGGATTTTTAGAGATACAGAGATCCTGTTCTGCTTTACTTTAAAAAAAAGGATTTTCAGAGCTGTTGATATATTAATCAGTGTTCATAGAAACATGGATCAACCATGTTTTGACAGTGAGAGTGTTACATTGTGACAGTTTCCATAAAAGTCTGCAAATTCTCTGAACAGGTAGCCATGAAGCAGCCATTTTTTTTTTAAGATTAATTAAACTTAATATTATTTGTATGGCCATATCACAACAACAGCATAGCCTTAAACCAGGTTTGGAGTAAAGAGAACTGGACATATAGTTTCTTTTTTGGGTTACTTTGAAGTGAAGAAAGTTAACTTGTTTAGAACTGTGATCAAGGATAACACGTAAAACGTTGAACGTTTCAATATAAAAAGTGTACAAACTCCAGAAAAGTGGCAACGGAGGTGGCAAAATTGCAGGCAATTTTTACTTAAGTAGAAGTACAGCTGCTAGTGTCAAAAACACTCGAGTAAAAGCTTGATAAAGTATCGGGTCAGAAATGTGCTCAAATTGAGGAAGTCAAAGTAGTAACCTAACTGAACCTTGTGCTATAATAAAAAAAATAAAATAATATTAGTAGATAGGACTACAAACTTAGTCTGGTGGTAAAAAGCACAAAGGACTCAGGGGGACATTTGGCAGCCAGGGTTAGAGCTCAGACACCTGGAGCCTGGGGGTTGGGGCTAACAACACTGACTGGTAAAAGAATCTAACATCCAAGTGTTACATGGTGTTGCAGGTGACAAAAAGCCATAAACCACTGTTTAGAGGTTGTTGTGGAAGTTTTCCGTTTAATAAAGCCTGCAGACAAGCGATGAGCGGTAGCTAACATTCTTTAATCAAGACAAAGAACAGAAATCGAGCTTGGTGAGGGACTGCCATCGCTGGGGCAGAGGGTGAGCAGAGTCTCTCACTGAGCCTAGCATGGCTCTCAGTTTTGTCTTTCCCGCAAAGAAAGTTTCACACTGCCTTGCTATCTTTTACAGTGGAGAAAAGACAAAAAGACTCTTCCTGTGGAGTTGTCTGCTTCCCCCCAACTTCCTTACCAGACCCCACTATCTGTTAAACTGTTTAAATGGAGTGTGAGGCAGACATGCTAAAACAGTGACCTAAAAGCATTACCAATAAACAATGTGAAAGAAATGCAGCTGATAAAAAAGCCATAAACTACTTTCATTTGTTTAGTGGTGATTGCCAGTTTAGTTGGGTTTTTTTGAGACACAGAGAGTGAGAGATCCTGTCCTACATTACTTTAAAAAAGAAGATATTTTCAGAGCTGTTGATATATGAAGCTCTGAGCATTGAGTGTTGCATTGTGAGAGTTTCAGTAAAAAGCCTGCAAATTATTGCATTTATACTGGAGAGCAAAGAAAAATTAAATTCTACTTGTACTATGGAAAATCAGTTTCATAAAAGCTACATAAACAGAGCTGAAGAAGACTGCGTTTGTAAAACTAGCGGTAACGTGTGAGAATTATAAGTTATAAGACTGTTTCTGCTATCGATACAATTTGTGTTGTTAATCCTAAATGATTCACGGTGACAACATCATAAGAACAAGGTCATTTTACTCCACACACACACACATTTGGAAAATCACATAGTTTGACCCTAAAAATTCCCAGAATAATTAGTATTTGAGATTGCTGAAGCAACATCACTAAAGAAAAATATCCTTGCATGTCACTTTCGTTTAAAAATATAAAAAATGTGAAGTTTTTTTTTTGTAAAACATAAAAACAACAAAACTTAAGACCTTAAGAATCTCCTTATGAATTTTGTGAATATCTAGATCATTGGTGTTTGGATTTGAGGGTGAACAGGGCGAACACTGAGGCTGGGTATTAGAAATACAACATGGCAACATGAGACATGTTAACTCTGAGAACACTAACATCTAGATTAACGCGTGAGAGGTAAATGCATAACAGAAGCTAAAAAGGAGTTGCTTGTCTCTAGATTAGTTAAAATAAATTGAAAATAAACTGATTTGAACACGTTTGATGCATTATACAAAAAAAGGTTCATGATATAGTTCACATGATCTAAGCAAGAGTGACTCGGAATCTCAAATGTTAAAGTACACTTACTGATTGTACTTTTACTACATGAGCTAATGTAGATGCTCTAAAAGCACGCTGGCTGAAAAAGAACCACACGTTTGGAGAAACTGTGCTGTAACTTCTCATACTGTGAAGTTTTCTGACAAAAGTGAATTGAAAACTTATGCTGTACAGTTTACTAAGGGGTCCTTTGCTGGGCCATGTGCAATTACACAAAAGAACAAGTTAAATTTCACCATAACACTGACTGGAGAAAAGCCAAATTGGGATTCTAATTGAGATTACAACTGAAATCAGTGCTGTGATAGTTAGTTTAAGATCACAACCTGATTTAAAACACAGTCTAACATCAACATTCTTGCCCCTGAAAATAGGTCAGGATGGCCGAAAAATGTACTTTAAAAATGAGATTTTCTTTTTGTTTCATTGGAACAGTAAAGTACCATTACAAAGAAATGAGTACACCTTTGTAGATATCACTGATATGGAGTTTTTCATGTTTTACATACAGACTTTCTCATTTAAACCATGGTGACTTAAAAGTTTAGCAGCAAGACACTTGTTTCCTTTGTTCCATCAAACATTTCTTTCAGCCATCTGTGTTTATCAGAGCGATATGTGACTAATTTTTTATTGAATCACCAGAAAGTACACAAATACAAGATTAAATATTTTATTTATTTATCAAAGATACATAATTACACATTGATACAATGAATAAGGTGTCTATAAAAATGGTGTAAGAAAAACATTATAACATACAAATAAGTGTTTTAAGATAATCTGACATACTTTAAAAGCATAAGAATAAAAGTTTTTAAAAAAAAAAAATCATGTTCTTTGATGATCACATTACATGTATCACATTTTTTAAAGCATAATGTAGGGTGTTCACAAAAACAGTTTTATGATTACTTTTTCCACAGTGCTTGTATGCCTCTTGCAAAACTATGTACTTATCACCATATGACATAATAACTCACGATTATGCAAGACCAGCCATGAAATGTCCGTCGCTTCATTACAATCATTTGTCCCTGCTGCTGCCCTCAGACCCAGTCTGTGGGGTAAAATTGCTTTTTTGGTGGTTCATAAAAAATATCTCAAAAAGCGATGTTAGTGAGGGGACCAGAAACACTGGGTTGCAGAGCAGTTGGTAAGGACTTGTATATTTCTGGAGAGTCTGCAAAAGCTGTCTTGCTCGTGCTCCTGATTGGATATGTGGAGCCCGGCTCTGATATCTCACTGGTGGCAGCTAAAGGTAGGCATGCCTTGGAGGCGGAGTTGGTCTCGGGCGCAATCTTTCAAACGAGCCTCACGGCATTTCAGGCAACCTCAGGCCGGAAACAACATCCGGTCACTCGCGGTCAAAATCCACGCAGAGCTGGTGTTTCGCAGGGATCAGGTTAACACATCTGGGTCTAAAAATATAAAGAAAAACAAAAAGAGTTTTAAAACACGCAAACTAGCAAAATATCAAAGGAGCATAACATAACAATAACAAGATGATATGAGATACCCGATGAGGCCATGATAGGTGATGTAGACATGTAATGTATAAACTTTTACGGGAGTTAAAAGTGGAGCTTATATATATTTTAAAGTGTATTGTACGTGGGATAGGCTCCAGCGCACAGCGCGAGCCTGAGAAAAGGATAAGTGGAGGCGAATGGATGGATGGATGGTGTATTGTACCTGTTACAAACCATTGTGATATTTATTTATTTTTTTAAATGAAAGGATTGACAGAATGGTAAAAAGGAAAATGCAAAAATGTAGTTAGAGAGGAAGATTAACACTTACCGAATGATATGCGGATAAGGAAAGAGACGCAAGTTGCTGTTGAAATCGGCCGCTCCATATGCGAACTCGCAAGCAGTCTGAGCGGCGCTAGTTGTTGATACGTCTGAAGTCAGATGTGTTCTGGGGGTTCGAAGATAGTCTTAACCTCAGCGGGAGATCGTAAAATCAGACCTGGAGCGGATTGGCTAACCGGGGTGCGAAGGGAGCGGTGCAAGGGTTATGTGATTGGCAGCGGGGCGCAGTGAGGCGGAGTTGGTCTAAGGGGGGAATTTTCAAACGAGGTAAGCAGCGCATTCGGGACCAGAGCGGGGAGCGAACAAGCAGGAAAAAATTGTGCTCTGGAAGCTGTTGCGGGTCGGTGCGATTAAGAGCGAGGTAGAACTTAGACTCTGCGTAGAATTTTAGAGGTAGCTAGCAAGAGGCAAGTTTTTGAAGAAAAAAGAGTAAGGAGCTTTCCCAATGTTTTTGGATTATAGCGCTTTTTTTTGGGGAATAGAGGGGGTACCCTAACAAGTTATTCTAGGGGTTTTGGAGAAATCGCGGAGAAATTTTTAAAAGGAGTTTTGGCTTTGTTTGGCTGAGCATGAAGGGAGCCGCGGGGCGCTGAATTTGAGAAAAAAGACTAAGGATTTTTTCAGGATTTTCCCTGTTATCGAATATAAGGTTTTGGGAATAGAGGGGGTACCCTAACAAGTTATTGTAGGGTTTTGGAGAAATAGCGGAGGGTTTTTTAAGGAGTTTTCCCTGCTTATGTATCTAAGGAGGGTTAGGGGATCGCGAGTTTTTTCTGAGTATGAGTTTTATTCTAAATCTACAAATGCATATAAATCTAAATAAAGTTTTCCCCCAAGGCATGCAGCATGTGTTTGTGGCCATACTGAACGTTACAAAAGCACAAGTTTAACTAAACAATTTTAATATGGTTTAATACATTTTTAAACACATGAGCACGGAGCCCGAGAGAGCACGGTCCGGAGACACGGGCGCGCCCCCGCGCGCCCAGACACACAGCCTCGGGCGCGCGCGGGCGCGCGCACACACACACACTGACCCGCCACCAGATGGCGTTTTTTGAGCATAAAAAAATAAATACATTTTTTAATTGCTTAAAGAAATAAAAGAATGCTAATTTGATATATAAGAAACTTTCTAAATAATCAATTATATTTTTATGAATATCATATTTTTATGAATATCATATTTTTATGAATATCATATTTTTATTATTTAATTACTTCCTACTTCCGGACTTCCGGAGCTCATGAATAATTTAATTAGGGGATAATTTAATTAGGGGTTATAAATCAATTAAGGGGGTCATAAATCACTGCGTTTGACGAAAGGGGTATAATATCACTCTCTCATACTCTCTCTCTCTTCATATATGTGTGTGTGTGTTTAACCATGCTTTAACCTTCTCTGGTTCACTGGTTAAATTCAGTATGGTTCTGACAACAGTTTTTACTATAAAATATGTTAATGTACAATCCTTAATATGTTTAATGTGTGGGTGGGGGCGCCAAACAGGCTAGGTCCACCACTGTTCAGCATCATGGATTCTTTAAATTTTACCCAATATGTGTCTAAAGTGTACCAAAAGACGTACACTTCAGGGGTTTTTTGTACTGTGGGTTTAAATATTAAGCGTATTTGTTCTGTGGACATCTGATCATGATGATGCACAGATGAAAGAAGTGCGCTCTTGAACACCCACAGTACGATTTCACTACATATCGTACTGTGTATGACTGTGTACGTGACAAATAAAAATTTGAATTTGAAAACGAGTAGCTATGGAAGGACCAAACTTTTTACCGAAAGGTATTGCAATACTAGGACCACAAATTTAGAGAGTAAAAGTGTCATAAAAGTTATAGTTTATGGTCAGAAAAGAAATTCTACAATGTCAACATGTTAGATATTAAATTGACAAAAGAAGAAAATATGACAAAAAGAAGATCAAGAGTATTCACATGGTCATCAGTTGAATACATGTCGAATAAAATCAAAAGATTCCCACAGCTGTTTTTTTCAGTGCCCATGAATATTAAAATCCCACAATATGCAGTCATGCATTACTGTTACTGAGGACAAAAGATCTGAATTCTACAATAGAGCTTTTATTTTTGGTGGACTGTAGATGAGAATGAAAAGCAGCGGGGTCATTAATTCAGTACTAAAAATAAGTGATTCAAACCTTATGGAGTTCAGAAGCAACAGATGAGCAGATGCTTTGAACTTGGCCGCCCACCTCAGAATAAAATGCCCTAGGTTTAAATTCTGTCTAACAGGGCTGTCAGGACAGAATGTAAAAGAGCCGAGCACAGATGAGGTGCCATTAGAGTTTTTAAAATCTCGCCAGATTAGATTCTAGTACTAAGACAGCTGAAAAAGTGGAAATGGATGGATGGATGGATGGATGCCTGATTTGATTTCAAGAGGGGGCTGGATCTGCAAAGGCAACATATTTTCACTTCTATCTTTGTTTATTAAGGAAACTTTTTATATAATGGGTGATTAAGTTCTCAGAATTGTAAATGTGAGCCTAGCTGCTGGTATAGCAAGATACTAACCCCATGTTTGCCTACTGGTGATGGTCAGAGGGCCCGGTGGCGCCAGTGTCCGGCAGCCTCGCCTCTGTCAGTGTGTCCCAGGGCAGCTGTGGCTACAATGTAGCTGCCATCACCAATGTGTGAGTGTGTGTGTGCATAGCTGGACTGGCCATCGGGCATACCGGGCATTTGCTCGGTGGGTCGATGGTGATTTTTCGTTTTTATGGGCCGGTGATTTTTTTTAATTTATTTATTTTTATAACAGTATAAACAATGAAAGGTGGTGGATTGGCCAGATGCTGGCAGATGTGTAAAAATAACTCAGTTGTTTGGTGGTGGCTATGGCGGAGCTGCCACAAGAGGCCAGGTGGATGAGGGAAAGGTGAGGCAGGAGGAGGAGAGACCCGAGGCAGCCGCCGGGCCGAGTGTCAGGTGAACTGAACTTCAGGTAAGAAGTTATAACCTTCAGTCTGTCTGGGTCAGAAATAAACCAAGTTTAGGTGGAGTTTATTTTCGTTGTGCTGACTTTTTACCGTCAGTTACAATAACTTGTACTGCGTACTAGCTAGCTGGGTGGGTGCTATGTTACTGATAGTGAACTTTATTTTATTCATAAGGTTAGTTAGTAGAGTTTCCAACGGTGCCCTAAAAAACGGAATTGTCCCGCATTCAGAGAAAATATTACGCGTTTCGTATTGAGGTGAAAAGGAACACAGTTTGTCCCGTACTTCAGCCAGGATGGAAAAAGACACAAAGCTGGAGTTTTTCTCTGTCTTTACGCTGTCAGCTGTCTCTTCTTGTAATCGGAAGGTTGCCGGTTTGAGCCCCGGCTCCGACAGTCTCGGTCGTTGTGTCCTTGGGCAAGACACTTCACCCGTTGCCTACTGGTGGCGGTCAGAGGGCCCGGTGGCGCCAGTGTCCGGCAGCCTCGCCTCGGTCAGTGCGCCCCAGGGCGGCTGTGGCTACATTGTAGCTTGCTATCACCAGTGTGTGAATGTGTGCGTGAATGGGTGGATGATTGTGTATAGTGTAAAGCGCTTTGGGGTCCTTAGGACCAAGTAAAGCGCTATATAAATACAGACCATTTACCATTCTTCTCTCATTCAATCATGAAACTGATCAATGATCAGCTGATCGTCTCTCTTGTTTGTTTATCGCCCACTTTGCGCCAGAAAGAGGAAACCAGCGGATGTCGCGCTAAACAACAGCAGCACGTTTAAGCTTGGTCAGCTGTTGTTAGAATTTATTTAATATTACTTTCTAGTATCAGCTGATGTTTGCTGGAGCCACAGCTGTAAAAGCTGCTGGTCATGATGTTGGTTTGGTTATCTGGTGAGAGGGAAACATGAAGATGAAACCAGGAGATGTCCTTACTGAATCATCAGAGCTGAACAGGTGATGGAGAAACAGGTTTACCTTTTAGGTGACATGAATGAGTTGAAGGGAAGTTATGAACTGTTTCTGAGAGACAAATAACACCAGGAGCCTTTTCTAAGTAGCTGACAGCTGGTAACTGTGCAGGGGCAGGTCTAGCAAAGTTTTGCCTGGGGGGCAGGTAGGGCATTAACAGGGAGGGGGGGGGCACAAAGAAATACTTCCTTATTCTCATTTAAAATATCTCGCTTTCATTAAATAATTCTCTGAATCTTACAACCAAAGTTTTTATCTGATGTAAAATGTATAGAAATCATACATATACCAACAAGACTGTACATCACTGTCACAACAGCGTTTGTCTTCATTCAAAGGCTTTATGGCTTTAATACCTGGGGGGCCGGTCTCTAGTCAAAATGCCCGGGCCGATTTTTTGTCCCAGTCCAGCCCTGTGTGTGTGAATGGGTGAATGACTGAATGTAGTGTAAAGCGCTTTGGGGTCCTTAGGGACTAAGTAAAGCACTAAACAAATACAGGTGTGACATGCTATATCACACAGGAGCTACGGTAAATGGTAACATTTACCGTAGCTCCTGTGTGATATAGCATGCAGTAGTTGACCCATTCTTTAAAACCCCAAATTTCAAGTGCATGTTCTGATTATTTAGATTAGATTAGATTAGATTAGATAGAACTTTATTAATCCCTCGGGTGGGTTCCTCTGGGAAATTCGATTTCCAAAAAGCACAGCACCGACAGAAGTTCCAGAGTTACAGAATATTATATATATATATATATATATATATACACACACACACACACACACACACACACACACACATATATAAACACAGAGACAATATAAATAAAATATACGAAGGGGATAAATAGAATAAATAGGAATAAAAAATAAAAATACAAGTGAATGAATTGCACATTTCGAGTATTGAGGTCAGAGGTGGGACCAAGTCATTGTTTTGCAAGTCTCAAGTAAGTCTCAAGTCTTTATCCTCAAGTCTCAAGTCAAGTCTCAAGTAATGTCAGGCAAGTCAGAGTCGAGTCTCAAGTCACTGGTGTAAAAGTCCGAGTCAAGTCACAAGTCTGAAACTTTGAATTTCAAGTCCTTTCGAGTCTTTAAAAAAAAAAAAAGAAAAAATAATGTTGCAGTTATGCTAAATGTAAATATTAGACCATGTAATTTTTAAATCTGTGTTTTTCTCAACACATGACAAAATAGTGAACTTAGAAAATATACACAAATTGTGAAATTGCACCTCTTTAAAATGCAGCTCAATTAAACCTAGCTCCAAGAATAATTTTCACCGACAGTTCTGAGATAAGCTGCATGTTATTCTTGGATGCGGTTGTAGGACCAGCTTTAAAATCGCATGACAAAAATATCATACATATTAAAAAAAACTGTATCACCAACGTAGCCTGGACAACATTTGCTAGTTAGATGAAGTCAGCTATCTCATTGTAGCATATTTATATGCATATTTATAATTATACGCTTCTTGGAGTGAGTGCACACACTCATGAAGTTTAGTAACTTCCGGTCACTGCAACAAGCCCAGGTACAGTTTACCGCCGGATGGGTACAGGACCTTGAAATGCACCGTGTAGAACGAAAGACCATCGTACGTATCATAAGTTTACCAGTCTCACAAATTGTCGTCATAAATACACATTCCTTAACCGTTTATTAATAGGACCTTTGAGCTCAACGGTAATTAATTAGTAGTGGAAATAATTTCTGGTACCCATCACAGAAATGTAGCAGTGACAATAATACTGTATGCTGTAATCGTACTGGGCAATTAGTGATACAAAAAACCTGTTTTATCCTGTGAATAAAAGTATATGTTTTTGTCAATGTACCATAATAACAGAAGCGAAACGCAATATTGTGTCAGGACAATTCACTATTTATGCACAATAAATAAAGGAGCATAGCGCGACAATTTCTGTTCTTGCTTGTAACCTATATCACCAATTATGTTATGAAAATGACGTATTAACTACTAAAAAACACTGACCTTCGTGTAAATGCTTGGAGCAGACTAACCTGTGAGCTGGAGTGTTCTGGGACGTTATATTTGATCTTTGAATGGCTGCAATCCAGGCCACCCGTCGCGTCTTTGTTACTTCGGAAACATGAACAATTTCTCTTCAACGACGTAATCCGATAACAACCGATCTCTTTACCCGTCGGCTTCCCGTGGCTGTCATGCGACCGGCTATTGCAGTTAATGATACAACAGCTTCTTGACATTTTTGTGTTTCTTTTTATCGCTGTATAACTGATTTTAATTGAAAGCCTGCGTGCGCTAGTACCGCTTGCCACGAGTTCCCAGAATCCTTTGCGGTTCTACCCGTGAATGACGTCACATTTTCAATCTCTATATAATATGCATGTTAAATTTTATATTTGGGGTAAAATATCAAGTCTTTTCAAGTAAACCGGTTCAAGTCCCAAGTCATTGGTGTAAAAGTCCAAGTCAAGTCACAAGTCTTAGAACATTTTTTCAAGTCAAGTCT
The DNA here is from genome assembly GCF_965226115.1 of Aulonocara stuartgranti. NCBI lineage: Eukaryota > Metazoa > Chordata > Actinopteri > Cichliformes > Cichlidae > Aulonocara > Aulonocara stuartgranti. Next base: position 4,165,139 of record NC_138957.1, on the reverse strand, counting down.
AAAGTCATAAAATTAATGACTCGAGTCTGACTCGAGTCCAAGTCATGTGACTCGAGTCCACACCTCTGATTGAGGTCTATTGCACTGTTGACTATTTACAAAGAGTATTGCACAAGGTATTGTACAGTGAGGTGAAGAGGCACTACAGCTTAGTTGTTCCCCCCTCCTTTGTCCCCCTGTTTCCCCTCCCTCTCCCCTCCAGGGAGGAGTTAAACAGTTTGATGGCGTGTGGGACAAAGGAGTTTTTAAGTCTGTTAGTTCTTGTCTTGGGGAGAAGCAACCTGTCACTGAACAGACTCTTCTGGCTGTTAATGGCCGTGTGCAGAGGATGCCCAGCATTGTTCATAATGTCCATCAGTTTCTTTAGTGTCCTTTTCTCTGCCACTGTCACCAGAGTGTCCAGCTTCATGCCGACCACAGAGCTAGCCTTCCTGATCAGTTTCTCCAGCCTGGATGAGTCCTTCTTTGCTGTGCTGCTCCCCCAGCACACCACAGCATAGAAAAGTACTCCAGCAACCACTGACTGGTAAAACATCCTCAGGAGCTTCCTGCAGATGTTAAAAGACCTCAGCCTCCTGAGGAAGTACAGTCGGCTTTGGGCTTTTTTATACAGGTGCTCTGTGTTGCATGACCAGTCCAGTTTGTTGTCCACCCACAGCCCGAGGTACTTGTACTTGTTGACCACCTCCACCTCCTCCCCCTCTATCTGAACCGGCAGTGGACCTGCTCTAGACCTCCCGAAGTCCACAACCAGTTCCTTAGTCTTTGAGGTGTTGAGTTGCAGGTGGTTTGTGTGACTCCATGCGACAAAGTTCCTCACCAGACTTCTGTACTCCTCTTCCTGATCATCCCAGATACACCCCATGATGGCTGTGTCGTCTGCATTTGTCAGCCTATATCAAAACTGACATTTTTTTAGGGTCTTTCAGAGTACAGAGTCTGTACTTTTAAAAGTAACAAACAATATTCTACTTGATGCTGATTCTAGTGGCTGTTCTGTCTTAGCTCTTAGCTGTCTAGGATTTGTGTGCTGTCTGACACTGTCAGCCATGACTTACTCATTGGGTGCTTGGAACACTGTGCAGGAGTCAAGGGTATGGTTCCTAACTGGTTTCAATCTTATATTAAACAATGGGCTTTCTCATTGGAAAATACTCTTCCACATCAGCTGTTGAGACATCAGGAATTTCACTGGGGTCTGTCTTGGATCCTGTTCTTTTCTTTTTTTTTTATTTGTACATGATATTATATGCCAACATAACATCCCTTTTACTATTACCATGCCATGTGTGGGATGTGTTGTTACAAATGATAAACAAAAGTGGTGTGTAATGTGTAAAAAATGCTGAAACACAAGCAAATGTTGTGCTCTGGAAATATAAAGATAAATGCTTAATATATGCTTTCATTGGGAAAATGTCCTTTCTAATTGCTTTATTAATTATTACTGATGAGTCAATGTGGTTTCAGGCTTGGCTTGTACTCCTGTATCTGCTTGAGGCAGAATTAATATGTACTATTTTAAATACTTTTAGCAAAGTGATACATAATAAGTGATATTTTAACAATTAATCATATCATTTATCTGCAACATGTTCATATATAAAAAGAATCCTAAAGTTGCTCAAACTGCAGAACTGATCTTTTTTTTTTTTTTTGTCAGATCTGTTTAGCTCATGCTTGTAACATTTTTGTGACCATTTTCTGACACTTGATTAGTTCATTTCTCCATTCAGCTGTGGGAGAATTGCTCCTGGGCCATTTCAATCACTTGACTTAATTCTGTTTCATTTGGCAGCAAATCACAATATAAAAATCTCTGCACACTTTTCATAGTAACATTCCAACGTCATAGACAGAAATCCAGTGCTTGAATTTAAGCAAGTTCTGGGCAACAATTGAGATTAAGGCACCTGAAACAAGGCTAGAAATGCAGTTATACAGTAATAAAGCACACTTTAAAATTTTAAAAGTGCCTCTGTAAAGATGGAAGGCCACTGGAAACAGTCTGTCTCCAGATGGGATTAGCTCTTCCCAATTCCCAGTGCGCAGAAATGCTATTTCTTCCACTAAGATCGATGCATTAATGAATTAATAAATAATTATTAATAATAATTTAAGGGCTGGATTGTGTTTGTTCGAGGCTGCATGTAAGTACTGACATAGTAGAGAAAACATGGCTGCTAGCTTGCTGCTTGCATTTGTCAATTTGGAAGAAAATTTTTAGCCTTTGCCCAAAATGACTGACTACTGATTAATATCGATTGATTTACCTCCAATTTCTCCTGCTTTATTTGATACTATGCACTCTTTTCTTCACTGTCACATTTTTAGACACCGCCAAATTCATCTGCCCTCCGTTTGTTAGCATGATAAAAATGAAAGAATACTGCTGGCAAGTTATTAAGAAATGCTCATCAATCACAATGGAAAACCATGTAAAGACTGGCAAAGATCATAGGAAAAAACAATAAAAAGTGTGTGAGGTAAGCTTCACTTATCTTTAGTGGAGGATTCTGCTAGAGAGATAAGCACCAAATTTGATTCCTCCAAAAATAATTTCTTCATTTGTGGGTTTGATGATGGTGGTGGTGGGTGCGTTGTCCTACTCATTTAGCCTACTTCTCTTCTGACAAAGTGAAGTAGGCTAAATGATCTCAGAAAGCATCACATCATGTTGTGATCTAAAGAAACTCCAGAACAATTGAGAAACAATGTAATTGATATCTATCAATCTTTAAAGGGTTACAGAGCCATTTCTAAGGCTTTTAGACTCCAGTGAACCACAATGAGAGCCATTATCCACAAATGGAGAAAACTTGGAACAGTGCCAAAAGTACTTGAGAGAAACCATCGATGACTCATCCACGAGATCACAAAAGGAGTGTTTATGATTCAACAATAAGAAAATGATTTGTGCCCCTGCATCAGTTTGTGCCCTTAATCTCAAACAAAACAAAACTACATCAGCACGTAAACCAAAACTCTGAATGGCTCAGAAAACAAAATGAAGGTTTTGGGGTGGTCTACATGAACTCTCAGTTTAAATCCACGACCTTAAACAGGCCATTCACACTTGAAAATCCTCCAATGCATTAAAGCATTAAAACAATCCTCCAACGAAGAATGTGCCAAAATTCCACTGTGATGTGAAAGACTCATTTCCAGTTACCGCAGATGCGTGATTGCAGTTCTTGCTCCAAGGCAGGGCACAACCTTAATTAGGTTCAGGGGGCAATTGCTTTTCACACAAGGCCATGTACTATAGACATGGAGAGCTTTTTTCAGTTAATAAATGCATCATTATTTAAAAACTGCATTTTGTATTTAATCAGGTTATCTTTGTCTAATGGTAAAATTCTTTTTATCTGACCATAGCTTGTAACAACCCTTTTGGGTTATAGCACCACTAGGGGGGTTGCCCTACTATTGTAATAGCTGTGAGAGTCTCCTAGTGGGTGTGTATTGTTCGTGGCAGCCATTCCATGCTGCTCGTGTTCCATTCTAAAAGAAACACCGTACTGTTGTAACAAGCTGGCACCGGCGATACCAATCTCAGCGCATGTATGACGGGCGAGTACAGCCGTGGAGACCTGGCTCATAATGTAATGTTGCTGACAGCGAATAAAGGTCTGTTATTGGATTTAACCGACTGGCTTCGGGTTATTTGGCTAACCACCACACGTGCGCTGGTCCTGCTAGCTGCTCCTTCCTCGCCAGACTGCTGTTACAAGCTGTGAAGGGTTTAGGTTTCTCCACATCTCTACACGGGAGTCTTGCATATAAAACCAACTTCCCTGTTTGCTGTCAGTAGCTGGTATGAAGAGGTGGTTCTCTTTCTTAGGTTGTTGATAACAGTCGAGTCCAAATGCCATCTGACAATATAACAAAGAGCTTCTTTTCATGTCAGGAATGTTTAGCTTCCTCAGTCTACAAATGGCCGTACATATTCAATGACTGAGATCAGATGACTATGTAGGCAGGTCAACAGTCCTTGGGTTTCTTTAGTCTTCAGGTATTACTTCAGAGTTTTGTCCTGCTGCTATGAGAATCTTTTTCCACAAAGATGAAACCAGAAGATAATTATAATTATATAATTCTACAGACAATTGGTCTGCTTCTCTTTCTGTGCAGCTCAAAAGTAGTGGCATGAACTCTTGCCAGGTCCTTTTTGCATGGGTTTGTATGGTAAATCCTGCTACTGTGGCTTCATCACACATTAAAGCAAACACGTTTGTTAAGTTAAATTTTAATTCTCAATTGGCCACTCGTTTGACGTATATTAAATGATTAATGTGTATAGAATGAAATGCTCTATTAAAATATGATTATGCGTTATCAGTGATAAAGTTGGAAAGTGAGTAAGTTCAATATATTAGTCTTCTGATGGTGTGGTTTTGGTCTACCTGATCTTGCTCTGAATACAGTTGACCTCAGCTGTGAAATTGTTGATGCCCCTTTAAAGTGAAGTCAAGTCAAGTGGCTTTATTGTCACTCCAACTTTGTGCAGAGGTACAGTACTCAGTGAAATGAGATAACGTTCTTCCAAGACCATTGTGCTACATATAAGGTATAACGTACAGAATATACAGAATAATATACAGACAATCAACACAGGACTACATAAAGTCCAAGTGTACAAAAATTGCCAAAAAAACCCCAAAAGACACACAGACACAACAGTGTAAAGGTAGACTGCAACAATAACAGTGGGTTGTGCAAAAGACTGAGCATTGTTGCAAAAAGTCACTTGATGTATGAAGTGTGTGTGTGTGTGTGTGTGTGTGTGTGTGTGTGTGTGTGTGTGTGTGTGTGTGTGTCAGTCCAGTCACTGAGCCACCCTCGAGTCTGATGGCTTGGGGAAGAAACTGTTCCCCCAAGCCATCAGTCTGGCTGTGAGAGCTCCAGTACCTCTTGCCAGAAGGCAGCATGGTAAAGAGCGTGTGCGAGGGGTGCATTGGGTCCTCCACAATGCTGGTGGCTTTGCAGAAGCAGCAGGTGTGATAGGTGTCTGTGATGCAGGGAAGAGAGTTTCCAATGATCTTCTCAGCTGTTCCCACTATCCGCTGTAGGGTATTGCAATCCAATACAGTGCAGTTACCATACAAGACAGTGATGCCGCTACGCAGGACACTCTCGATAGTCTCTCTGTAGAAGGTGGTGAGAATGGGTGGGAGATGGGCTTTTCTCAGCTTTCGCAGGACATAGAGATGCTGTCGGGCCTTCTTAGTTATGGAGCTGGTGTTGAGAGACCAAGAGAGGTTCTCTGCCAGGTGAACACCAAGGAATTTGGTGCTCTTCAACCACCACAGAGGATCCATCGAAGTTAACTGGACAGTGCTCTCCTGAAGTCAACAATCTGTTTTGTTTTGTCCACCTTCAGAGACAGGTTGTTGACTCTACACCAGTCTGTTAGCTGTTGCACCTTCTCTCTGTATGTTGACTCGTCGATCTTGCTGATGAGACTCACCACAGTCGTGTCATCAGCGAACTTGATGATGTGGTTCAAATTGTGCATTGCTGCTGAGTCAGTAAAGTGAACAGCAGTGGGCTGAGCACACAGCCCTGAGAGGCTCCAGTGCTCAGTGTGGTGATGTTGGTGATGCTGTTACCGATCTGGACTGCCTGAGGTCTCTCTATCAGAAAGTCCAGGATCCGGTTGCAGAGGGAGGTGTTCAGACCCAGCAGGCTCAGTTTTCCAATCAGGTGCTGAGGAATGATTGTGTTGAATGCTGAACTGAAGTCTATGAACAGCATTCGTACATATGGGTCTTTATTGTATTTTCCTAGGGTCTACCTTACAATATAAAGTGCCTTGAGGCAGAGCTACTGTTGTTGTCATTAGCCGCTGTATGAATAAAATTGAACTGAATTGAACTGAAATTGAATTTATTGTCCAGGTGGACGAGGGCAAGATGTAGGGTGGTGGCACTGGCGTAATCTGTTCACCAGCTGGGGGGACAGGCAAACTGCAGTGGGTCCAGTGTGGGTGGCAGCCGGGTCTTCCTTACGAACACGTCATTCTGAGCGTCAAAACGTGCATAGATGTTGGAGAGGTAGGGAGACGTCACCATCACAGGCAGGTGCCATCTTCCTGTAGTTGGTGATGCCCTGCCACATGTGCTGTATGTGACGAGGTGATGGATTGTAAGTGTGAAAACTATCAACTTCATTAAAAATAATGGTGTGAATTCCAGATGTTTTGCTAAGCTTTGTGAGGACATGGAAGCAGATCGTGTCTAGCTGCTCTACCACAGTGAGGTGAGCTGGCTTTCAAGAGGACTGGACCTCAAATGTTTGTTGGAACTGGGGAATGAGATCGTTTCTTTTCTCACAGAGAAAAAAACATCTCCTCTTGCACATGAACATCTCACTTCAAGGGAGAAACAGCAACATGTTTTTTTGTTGCAGACAAAGTTGAAGCTTTCAAGAGGAAATTGCTTTGTGGACTGAGAGGGCCCAGGAAAAGAGGATGGACATGTTTCCACTTTTGTCTTACATCTTGGAAAACTCTCCTCAGGGGAAGATCAGTGATCAGTCTGTCAGCACCTTTCACAACTGACAGAGAAATTTGCTAAATATTTCCCTGAGGAATCCAGAGAAGGACACATGTGGATTTTGGACCCATTTTCTGTGGAAGTCTATATGATAATTGTGTTTTTCTAACTATGGTAACTGAGGATCAGAGGTGTGTCAGGATAATGAAAGGTGAAAAATGAGAGGGTCTCCCAGTGGTTTCCAGACAAGATCAGATTAACTGATTCGGTTTGATGAGTTATAGAGCAAAAACCTGGTTATTGAGTGCAATGGCAGGTATGGGAGGTTCTAGCATGAATGGAAGGGCTAACATTTAAGGCTTGCAAAAATAAACCCTGAAGCCAATGATCGGGCCAACTGGCTTCCAGTTGTACAAATCAGTGACAAACTTTGCTACACTACGTTTTGCCCTGCCATAAATTTAATAATTGGCCACGCTGCCCTCAGAGACTGGGTGAGTGAAAAATAAGCTTCAGCCCATGCCAGCGTCTTTCTCCTCAGCAGACCTACTAAGTGGGAGAGTTTAGCAGCATTGTCAAAGAAAGAGGCGATTGGCCGAACACAAGTGAGCACTGTAAGAGAAAGCCCTGTACCGGCCCAACTCACTGGAAAAAGGTTTGAGTGTTGAGGTCACTGCATCATGGAACACAGGCATGGTTTGCAGAGACCAGGGCAGAGAAAAGTGGAGCGTCTTTCTCAGGAGCAGCAAACGGGGACTGTGCTGAGTGTACTGGTGGCTGATTGGGGGTGGGAGTGATGTCTGAACAGAGCTTTGGAAATGTGGATAGGATTTCCTACTGTCTGTCACTGATTGATTTGCACCTGATTTTGCCTGAAACTGCAGGATTTGCTCGTGATCACCAATTATTGCTCCCTGTTTGGAGATCACTGTCCAAATTACGTCTGCTGGATCTATTTTTTCTGCCAGTTTGTACTGTCAAAGGCGGTCAATGGTGTGAAGGCAACTGAGGGAGAGGGTGGTTAATTCCAGAGCTGAGTTAAGGTTGACAGAAGGTGAGTTTTCAGGAATGAAGACGGGAAAAGAGAGGCTTCGGTGAGGGTGACTGAGTGAGAGTCTGGCTATTTAGTGTTAGCCGTTAGTAATGCCGTTACTTTTAACGCTGTTAATCCCATCACTGGTCTTCAAAATCGCCATTAAATTGAAACCAGAGGTTTTGTATTAATGTTCTGTAGAAAACAGTTGGACTGAATTCCACCTGGTCCTTTTTTACTAGTGTGATAGGTAACTCTGTTGAAATTGTTACACTTTTTTTTTTAATTTATGCTAAGACTAAAATTTTCTTGTTATTTTTTTGTAATAAACAAGCTAAGCTTATCTACTCTATTTATTCTTCTCTTCAGGTACTGTGTATGATCACAGCTCCAGTCACCATGATTCTGTCCTCCCAGCAGGATGCCTCTTTCGCCTTCGCCTCTTTAGCCATTGTCTTCTCAGTCTACATCACCCTGGTGGTTCTGTTTGTCCCCAAGGTAAATCCATCTCACACCTCTCTTCATCCCATACCTGCAGATTAAACTAGCACATTTAGTGTAAGACCGGATGAAAATCCATTAGCATGGACTAGAGATGGCACGATACCACTTTTTTATGTCCGATACCGATATCATAAATTTGGATATCTGCCGATACCGATATGAATCCGATATAGTGTTTTTAATCAATAAAACTGTTTTTTAATATCTTGCTGCATTTTGCAAGTCTGCAAGTTCATACTCAAGTTTAAAACAACAACTACACTAAAGCTATTCTGTTATACCTGTATACAAAAAAAAATATTTCATAGTTCAGCAATACTGATCAATCTAATAAACTTAGACCTACACCATCCTCCCTATTCTGGTATTTTAAAGAGTACTTAGCGTAAATATTAAGCAACCTAACTAATAGGGTTCCAACTCCCAGCAACAACAAAAATAAATAAATAAAAAATAGGGAACCACCCCTCACGCGCCACCTCATGATGCTTAATCGACGTAATCAACCTTAATTTGATGCAGTGTGAAAAAAAATGCACAGAAATCAATTATTTTTCAAGAAATATTAAATAGATTCAACATCTTTCTTCAACAAAATTGCAGACTGCACAGATGGTACCTTCCCAAAGGAAAAAGTACTATAGCTTACTAGGGTATATATTAGACTTAATAGTCACTATATACAGTAATTGACTTCTATTCATTTTACATCAAATTAAAACTTTGGGTGTCAGATAATTATTTATTAAAAGCTCGACATTTTAAATGAGAATAAGAAAGAAAAGTATGTCTTTGTGCCCCCTTTTCCCTGTTAATGCCCTATCGGCCCCCCTGGCTAAACTTTGCTAGATCCGCCCCTGCACAGTTACCAGCGTCAGCTACGTAGAAAAAGATCCTCGAGTAGAAAGTAATATTAAATAAATTCTAACAACAGCTGATCAAGCTTAAACGTGCTGCTGTTGTTCAGCCGCTGGTTTGCTCTTTCTGGTGCAAAGTGGGCCAAAAACAAACAAGAGAGACGGACTCGCGACAGAAAAGCCGATCAGCTGATCATTAAGCAGTTTCATGATTGAAGTAGCAGCAAGAAGAGGCAGTCGCTTGTTAAGCTTAACGCAGGAATGTTTTAAAAACATTCAGAGATGGACTTACACACTTGCTTTACTTCTCTCGGGGATAACTTTGTCGGAGATGAAATGCCAGGTTGCTAGCGAAGCTCCACATGCTATCCAGACCACCGACAGGTCCCGCATGCCACAGCTGCTCTATCACGTGATGCATACTGCTCCGACGTGCTAACGTTCTGAGGTGAGTTACGGCGTGTTGCAAGTTTTGCGAGGTGCTTTCGTGATATTTAATGGATCGGATTACATTTTTTATTTTTCTCCGATATCCGATCCAGTAATTTAGGTCAGTATCGGACCGATACCGATACGTAATATCGGATCGGTCCATCTCTAGCATGGACGGCATCTGAGATTGCATGATATATCACCTGAGGGTCTGCTAATTGGGTGAGTGTTGCCGTGTCAGCATCACCAATTCAGATCTTTAACAGTCTACTCTGGCCAATCAGCATGGTGCTGTGTCTCTGTTCATATTCCTGGAGTGCTGTTAGTTTAGGGAGGATGATATTAACTAAGTACACAAATATCACGTCCATACTTGCCAAGTAAATCAAAAAACATATTTTAATTAGTAAGAATGAGGTCCCATTCCTCTCTGATAAAGGATTCTAGATGCTCTGTAGACCTGGGTGATCTTTGTTAAATCCTTTGTTTCATAATGTGCAAAATGTTTTGAGTTGGTAAAAGTTCTGCAAAAGAAGTACCTATCAGCAGATGGACTCTTCTACAGTACTACAAAGCCCTGCTGTTGTAATAGATGCACTATGGAGTTTTCATGTATCACATTAAAAACATTTGCACAATTTGTAGATGCGGCGCCTGATAACACGTGGTGAGTGGCAGTCAGATGCCCAGGAGACCATGAAGACAGGTTCATCCACCAATAACAATGACGAGGAGAAGTCCAGACAACTAGAGAGAGAGAACAAGGAACTGCAGAAGATCATCCAGGAGGTCAGGCAGGCCCTTTTCTTATCCAAGTGTTTGTTTCATTTAAGCTCTTCCTCTGTATTTAACAGGTTAATGACTCAAATACTTTTTCTCCCAAGAAGTACCTAAACAAGAAAGCAGGTTCTCCTGTTAACTAAGTCAGTTAAAACAGATGCTTATCATGTAAAAGTCTTTTTGGATCTGTAATAACTTAATTTTTGAGTGTTTACTTTACTTTTCCCTTAGAAAGAAGAACGTGTGTCAGAGCTGAGAAACCAGCTGTCTGAGAGACAGGCCCTGCGATCAAGGAGAAGAGCGTCCACCATCACTAATCAGAACCACAGCCCCCCTCCCTTTTCCATCACCCAGAGTGACCCCAGGTCGTTGGCCCCTCCTCCAGGATACCCAGCGCCTGCCTCTGACCCTCATCCTGTTCCACAGTCCTTCGCCAACTCGTCCAGTCTCTACCAGTCAGACAGCAAGATCAGTCGAAATAAGTGTCACACTAGCCGGCTTCAGCTACTCTACAAGTAAGATGGTGGTTAACAGTGGCAGGATGAGGATAGTAATACAAGTTTGAAAAATAAATAAATATCTAAGGTTTAAAATGAAGATTAAAAAAAAGGTAAAGGATTTTCCCTCAGACAGAAATGAGTGCAGCAAAATATGTTCCAGTCAAGCAACAGCTCAATAAAAACACTGAGAAGGCACATACACAGATATACACCCTGTGATAGCACATGTACTTTTGATTAATTTGATTGAGGCATGAGCAGCGTCTTTAAATGTCCCCTGGCTTTGAGGTCAGTTTACCACTACTACTACAACTTGAAAACAGTAGAGCGGCTGTAGCTCAAGATGTAGACTGGGTCATCCACCCGTTGGAAGATTGGTACTTCTGTGCTTGGCTCCTCCAGACATCAAAGAATCCTTGACCAAGATCCTGAGTTGCCCCAAAGGCATCCATCACAGTATGAGGTAAACAGCACTTAGTCATAGAAAAAAGTGCTTACGGTAAATGAATGTGTGCAAATGGGTGAATAAGGGTTGTAGTAAGGAAGCACTTTGAGTGTTCAAATACAGTAGAAAAATGCTATATGTGTACCAGTCCAGTATTTTCTAAGCTGATCTCTGCTGGATTTGTTTTTGATTTATTGTTCTGGATAAATTTCCTCCCAAATTTGTAACTGGTCTGTTCTCTATTAGATTTAAATGGTAGCCTACAAAACTAGCGAGGTTAGTTTAGACAGGGCGCCTTAGGATTGAATCAAATAAATTATAGTTTTAAACCTGTCCTGGTGCTCACTGTTTGGTGAAAGAGGAGCAGAGGTCTGTCCAAGAAATCTGTCTTCCAGTTTTGATGAGTGAAATTTTATTATTTCATTAGTATGTTGTTTAGTACTAATTAGCAGGTATCCACAGTATCTGCCCAGTGCACCAATATAGTTAGTGGTTGCAGTTTGCTAACCAGGCAAGAGATGGCTAATAAGCCCCACTTTTAATAACATGCTGGTGAGTGGCTGCATCCATCATTGTTATTACACTTTCAAACTGGTTGGGTTTATATAGAGAGTGGTAGAGTTGTAGAACAACAAAATTCCCAGAAGACTAGGCTATTTGTGTTATAAGCAAGACATAATTATAGCCTACATACATACTTACATTCTACATTTGTTCCCCAGTGATAACATCTTTGAGCAAACCAAAAGACTGTGTTTACAGACTTTTATGGTTGTGGTGTGCATTGCTACAATGTGTAACTAAATTTCTGTGTACTAGATTTAATGCAGAAGTACAAATCAAGTTGAACATTGCATACAACGGTATTTTCAGCACTGACAGGTTTACTATCAAAATTCAAAGTAAGCATTCTGTCTGCGATGACCATAAGAACAACAGCTGCCACTGACACTGAACACTGAAGTTAGACCAATGAGAGTTTCTTTAGCTGAATCATTTAAAAAACTAGAAACATATAAAAGGCGCTTTGATATGCACACAGTTATCAGCATGCCTATTATGATGATGTTCACAGATTCATGATAAAGCTGCTGACCTAGGCATGATAGTCAGCATCCCCCACTGGTGTATGTAATAGACATAGTGTCAGGTGGACCCAGGTGGCAGATCACTCAGACAGACACGGTTGCAGTTAAACAGGTTTATTTACAGTGAGGACGAATATCAAACATAACACTTACATGAGATTGAATGGAAAACTCAAACTATCCAGAGGGGGAAGAGGAGAAAAGGAAGTTAGTGACCGATAGCAACAGAGCTGAGGAGATACGGAAATGTTCACAAGGAATTCGAGAGCTTAGTCGCTACACGGTTAGTACGGACTTGGGGAGGTACATAAAACAGGAGGTTGAGGCGGGGACCAGCAACAGTGTAGGCGAGTGGAGTGACGGGGTCCAGAAGAGATGAACTGAGGTAGCACGGTGAAGTGGACAGGTGGTTGGCTGGGCAGAGAGTGTCGTCATTTGACAGGAAGCAGAGGAGAAGGAAATCTGTGAATACCTTGGTTATCAAAGTAGTACATAAAAGACGGGTGATCCGTTACTGCTTGAGGCTAAGACAATAATCTGACACCTGAGAGCTGCTTCTTAAATAGTCCGGCTGATGACGCCTGATGCTCAAAGGGTGCATCAGGGAAACCGTGATGATCACAGCCCAGCAGCCTATTCCAAAAAAGGAAACGACACAAAACACAATAGAACACACCCGTCCCAGCTCCTAACACATAAAACGTGCACAAAACTTACAGTACATCATTATTATTATTCATAAAATTACTATTTTATTTAAATATTTTAAGGAAAATGCAGGCTAGAGGGTCTCAGTTCATACAGGGCACATTTAAGACACTTTTAAATCACAGTTTAAAAAATAATCAAATGCCGCAACAACAGCCTAGCAATCATTTAGAACTCATAATATGGTCTTCTAATGTGGTTAAATAGTGATTTAAGAGACTGACTAAAAAATATGATTTTCTTTTTAAATAAATGTTGCAAATTTTGTTAGTGGTTATGTTCATTATTTAATTCGCTTTGTCACTGTAGCTCTTCTGGTTAAATGTTTGGTGGTGGTTTAAACAGTGTTCCTGGTCGCTGTTTAGAGAGAATCCATAGCTGGGTGTGTTCATGCTAAACCCCTCACTGTCACTTGAAGACGTTTAACATGTCTTCAAGAGTTTAAAATTAGAGTCAAACAAAATAAGACCTTAAAATGTTTTATTTAAACTAAATTTGCTGTAGGAATTACATTTGCAGATCTTATGTTTAAGGCTGTAAAATACAACATGACCAATTTTTAAATCAGTTTTTAGACCTTTTTTCTAGTTGCTTAATATTGTTGCTGCTTATTTATGTCACGAGCATATATTTCTTTTAGGATGTAATTACACTGTCCTATACACTTGGGGGTGCTAATGTCATGATTTGTTGTGTTTTACTGTTCCACTGGCAAGTTTACAGCAGCATGTAGTACACGGACACCCATCTTAGGACAGGATGGGTGTCAGCTAAACATATGAATTGAAAAAACATCATAACATTTATCTGGTTCTGTTGTGAACATTTTCTACCAGTTTTGCCTTTTTCTGTTTGGAGAAATGACAATTGGTGTTGAATTCAAACTGCAAGCTTGAAGGTAATATGTCAACTACAGAATGGTTAATTATAATAAACGCAGTAGCTACATGTAATACCAGACTAGCTTTCAATTAAAAATGGTAAGCCTGTTGACTATATGGCCAGCAGTGTATTTCAGACAACTCCAATGAACAGTTCCTGTCACCTTGTTTTTAAAGCTCAAAGCAGAGTTCACTGCAGGCCATTCAATTCAGTTCAATTCAATTTTATTTATACAGCGCCAAATCACAACAACAGTCACCTCAAGGCGCTTTATATTGTAAGGTAGACCCTACAATAACACATACAGAGAAAAAACCCAGCAAGCACTTTGGCGACAGTGGGAAGGAAAAACTCCCTTTTAACAGGAACAAACCTTCAGCAGAACCAGGCTCAGGGAGGGGCGGCCTGCTGCGACCGGTTGGGGTGAGAGAAGGAAGACCAGATAAAGACATGCTGTGGAAGAGAGCCAGAGATAAATAACAAGTGTGATTCAATGCAGAAAGGTGATTAAAAAGGAAATACTCAGTGCATCATGGGAATCCCCCCATGGCTAGCATCCATATGTCTCTCAGAGTGCAAAATCCCCACATAAACACCAGGAATCATTATGTCAAGATTAGGCTTTGCTCAGAATCAGAATATATTTATCCTCGTCACCCTCTCTGATACATCCCACTACTGCAGAATCATCATAAAACTAATGGAGGTGGCAGGTTTCTGAAGTCTATACACAGTGAAGAGAAAGGAGACAGGACGGTCCCCTGCAGGGCATCTGTGTTGCTGACCATACTGTCCACCACACAAAACTGCAGGCACACATAGTGTGGTCTGACAGTCAGATAGTTGGCAATCCAGATGACTAAGGACGCATAACTACCTACATCGCTGTCAGTTTAAAAAACAGTAGGCCTTGTCTGAAGGTGCTGAAGGAGAAGCATCTGGCTCTCATTTATCTCACCGTGCTCACTAACCAGGTAAAATGGAGAGGACTATCAGTGGGCTAATCGTGGGCCATAGATAGTGAAAAATGATGTGTGATGTTCACAATGAGCACCATGGGTCTCGTTGTGACATGGGCTATGACCTCTGGAGTCTCATCAGCTGGTTCCTGATTTGTTTAGTAGTGAAGCTGACTGGAGTGGAAGGAGTGGAGGTGCCCTGATGTAGAATGTGAAGAGTGTACAGACCCTGGGAGCCTCCTCACAGGAGGGTTTATACATTAACACAAGATTTTATTTTATTTATTTTTTAATTACTTGGATACAGACTTCTGAGTTGTTAAAAATTAATCATTTAGAATGCCAAAACTTAAATTCCTAATGGTATGTAGGTATAAATTTAAATTTAAATAATAGCAGTTTTGCTTCTCCGGTCAACAAACCAGGAGAAATCATTCATTTTATATAACTTGTATTAGTCACTGACATTATTTTTAAGGTAATGATATACAATAAACAGTTTGTTCCATTTAAATAGGGCTGCACCTTCATTTGGACTTTATTCACAAAGGCACACCAGTCAGAAAGAGATCTAGATGTGGGTATCATCAACATTAATATGAAACAGGGTTTGTTTCTGAGCTAAAAGATGCATGATGGTATTTTACTTTAGTCTCTACTGAATCCCCCTCAAAAGAGGTTGATCATATCATTTCCTCTTAGAACTCAAGTTTCACCAACAGTTCACACACACTTCCTCCACAGCTATAAACAAACTTATTCAGAACAAGAAAACCACCAGGGTGTCAGATTTCCCCTGTATGGGCTGCTGCTGTATTTCCGTTTTTTGTTGTGTTCTCTCTTCTGCTTCTATTTTGTGGAGGGGGGGGTTTCATAGGAGAAACTGAAATCATGCTTCATTTCTGTACGCCTAACAGAGATAAGTTCGCTGGGTTCAGAGCTTTATGTTGACATAAATGGTTTAACTGGGTCTTACCGACTTTAGTGAAACGAGACCATCTATGTCTTCAGCACTGGTCAAAGGGCACTCTTGTAATATAAAGCAGGTCAGGCATTATTAATTCAGTCAGGAAGGTTTCCATACCCACAAACAATACAAAAACTGACCACAACTTTGACAACATTCTCCTCCTGTTTCTCAAAAGAAAAATAACATGAAAACAATTAAAATAAATTAAATGTGAATTCATGTTTCACGCTAAACTGAAATCTTGATGCTGAGAAAGGTGTTCAATGCAAATAAATGGAAATAAATAATGCTAACCAGTTTCCTTTTTCTCATTCGGTTTGGCATTGGGATAATGCCATCAGGCTACTGTCCTGATTCTTATCATATCAAACCATATTTTGACATATCTTTGGTCTTTGTGGTATGGTCTGCTCACAGTAAAGATCAGATGTAGTTAATCCAGCAGTTTTCATGAGGTCATTTCTCCCGTACACGTGGAAGCGCACCTCAAACTTAAGATACAGTCCTGGACATGTCACGGTTAACGCTGCCCAACCGTGGGGATGTGGGGAAAGGAGGACCCAAATGCTGGACTCTTTGATGCAACAGTGCGTTTATTTACAGTGCAGGGAAAACAACAAATCCGCAGTGCGTTCCCGACTCCCGTGACATGTCCTCTTCCCAGTGATAGTGTTCTTTGTCTCCGCCCCTCAGTGTCTGAGCACCCCGTGCTCGCTGCCCTCTCGTCTCCACATTCTCTTAGGGAATAACAAAGAGGCAGCCGTCAGAAACACCACAATGCAGCAGACTAACCTTACTAACTTGACAAGAGCCTAACGTGAAGTCACACAATGATCCAGCGTTGGAGAGAGCTCCATCACACTCTTAAGTAGTTTCTCCGACGAGGCTTAATCAGCTGCAGGTGTGTGATGGTCTTCAGGTGTGGCCAACCACCTGGCAGGGCCACACCCACCAGGCCTGAAGGTGCCTGTCACAGCCGCACCCACACAAACACGCACACCTGGACAACAAAAACAGCAGTGCAGAGCAGCAAAAACACATATAATATAATACAAGTCCATAACTGCTCAAGGACCCTGGGTCGCTCAGATCCAGGACCCTGACAGGGCCACCACTTTTTTACAGTTCAAGCAGCTGCCACAGGCTGCAGGGGCATTGGAGGAAAAAATGTTAACAAACATAGAAACAGTATGGCTGTTTACATGGCTGCACACTGCTTGGGCCACACGTAGTGTCCTCTGAAACTCTTACAAAGAACAGAGTAAGCTTCAATCATATTAGAGGCTCAAATTACCCACTCATGACTCTTTGATAGCCTCACACTGTTTTTATTTCTGAGCACAGACCCATAATTTATATCACAGATTTAGTGTCTTTATAATGGTAAGGTTGCCATGGAGTTTTTTGATTAATTTTTTGAAGAAATAATTAAAATAATCCTAACGCTAATGCTAAGTCCTAACCTGAACACCATCTACATGGCTTGATGTGAGAGGTTAGCTAACTGCAGCGTTTCATCCCCTCTTTGTGTTATTTTGTTTGATTTCCAAAAATCGTGACATTTGACCAAAAACGAAAGGAAAGACAAAAGGAAATTCTCCCCTCTCACAAGCTGTTCTTAGCGCTTTCAACCACAACTGATTGTCTTCCTCTCAGCAAAGAGTTTCACTTCTGCCTCTTCTTGTGACAGCTTTTTATTTCACTGAGGATCCAGCGTTCCATTGTGTTGTCATGTCGGTTTCTTTGAATCCAATATATGGGAATATTCTACACGTGACAAATATTCAGTGTGATCTCAAGACTCATTTTTCTTTCTGTGGTAGCACAGCTTGTTTCGTTAGCACGGGTAATCTAAATTGTCCCAAGCACCTTGCCCCAAGTAGACTAACAAGTTAATTAGGAGGTACTGATGTGTGAACCACGCAAACATTGTTCAGTGCTTCGGCTAAATTTGTTTCCGGTGATCCTGTGTAAATATCTAATGTAATGTATGTTTGTGTGTGTTGATGTGAATTAACTGTAGAGTCTGTAAAGCAGTGGAGATGTGCTGTTCATACATATGAAAATATGCACACAGAGTGTAAATATTGGTTATGTAAATAATTACAATTGATTATTTGGCATATTTAACATGTCTTTCATGTGGTACAGTATTCAAACTATATTTCTATATGCTGTTACATTTAATATGGCAGATTATTTCATTTGCAAGAATGAAAATAAAACAAACTGTTTTTCTCAAAATGTTTTGTTCATTGTACTTATCCTTTTCAGGGTCGCGGGGAGGGGGGGTAAGAGGCGGGGTACACCCTGGACAGGTCATCAGTCTGTCGCAGTGCTAGCACACAGAGATAGACAACCTACATTCACACCTATGGGCAATTTAGAATGATCAATTAACCTATCTTTGAGGAGTACAAATACCTGGGAACCATCTTTGACAACCTCCTGAAATTCTCTGCCAACACAGAGGAGATTCTCAGGAGGTGCCACCAACGGCTATACCTCCTTAGGAAACTAGTGGTGTGCGGATCGATACTGAAATATTGATTCTTCCGATACCAGCAATTTATGTTCTAGAATCGATTCTCATATTATAATATCGATATTTTAGTACTCTGGGGTAAATTTGTAGCTTTTCCATTAAAATGAACGCAGTGGAAAGAAACTATACAATTTGGATCGTCTAATTTGGAAGGAACTACTTCCTCTTACGCCTTTCATAGTCATATGCGGAATACGGCTGTATAAATGTGTCGCAGCCCCTGGCGTGCACACTCACAACAATGGCTGAGCGCAAACAGAGTCCTGTGTGGACACGTTGTTGTGGCAACACCACTGACCTCGTCAAACACCTCGGAGGAAATCACATCACAGAATATGATAAGCTTATGTTGAGGCGAACTGAAGAGGAGGACAGGGACAGGTGCTGCTAGGGCGAGACAGATGTCTCTCGCACAGTCCTTTAGTGCTGCAGGCAGGAAACATGCTCAAATAGCGCACAACGTCAGGTTTTTTTTTATTTCTATATGATTATTCTGCATTATTAAGCAATAAAAACAAGTTGTCTGATGTCCTCTAATCATTATGAAGCAATATGGTTATGTTATTATTACAATTACATAATACAATTATATATTGTATTATGAAATGCAATGAAACATTAAGTTTTTGTACAGAGTATCGGTATCGGATCAGTATCGCCGATACCACCCTGAATTTTACTTGGTATCGGATCGGAAAGGAAATCAGTGGTATCGCACATCACTATAGGAAACTCAACTGCTTTGGAGTCAGCACACCCATCATGATGGCTTTTTACCATGCCTTCCTGGAAAGCATCATGACCTTCTCCATCACTTGCTGGTTCCACTCCCTCAGCCTTCAGAACAGGAACAGCCTGCAACACATGGCATCAGTGTGCTCTAAAATCATTGGCCTGCCTGTCAGAACTCTGGCACAGGTTTTCAGCCCACAGGCCCTTAGACAGGCAGCCAAAATCATCAACGACCCCTCTCACATTCTTCACCCCGCATTTCAATGGCTCCCCTCTGGGCGACGCCTCCGCTGCATTTCCTGCAGGACTGAGAGAGGAGAGCCACCTTTGTCCCCAAAGCCACTCTGCTTTCCCACACCAGAAACATCAACTACTCTACATTCTTTTTATACTACCGACACTTTATTCACTTTTAGTCACTTTAATTTTAAAACTGTGTAATTTTAAAGCTGTGTATATTCTGTGTATGTCATGTTTCGGCCGCGTGGCAGGCAGGATGAGGACCCAAATTGCAGACTCACACACACGGGGGATAAACTCAAAATGCAGCTTTATTGCTGATAAGTGATAAACAATAACGATGATACAAAAAGCAATACGAAACTACACTAAACTGGGAAAAGCTAAAGTAACATATACTGGAAGACACGGGGAGAACCACACACGGCATGAGGGAGAACGCGACGCCGAACAGAGGAAGACGCAGACAGAAATACACAGAGGGTTAACGAGGAAAGTGGGAACACACGGGGAACACAGGTGACACAGATAACCATAACGAGACAGGGCGGAGTGAACATAACACTGACGGGTACAGGCACAGAGGTTCAGACAGGAGGAGAGAGAGCACGGGGAAAACACAGACATAACAGGCTGGGGAAACATGAAACAACCACAAAGGGAGACGAGGGCTCATAAATATATAGAGGGCACACAGGGGGGAGAGAGCACGGGGAGAACTTAGACATAAAGGGCAGGGGAAACATGGAATAAAACATAAGGAGAGACGAGGGCTCACAGATACACAGAGGGGCACACAGGGGGTAAAAGCCATGAAGGGAAAACACTTAGGGAACAACACAACAGGGCAACTCAGAAAACACGGTCTAAATAAGGAACGAAATACAAAAATACATGGAAACTAAGAATACTGGGCCCACATGGCCCAGGACCATGACATCACCCCCCCCTAAAGGGCTGGCTCCCGACAGCCCAAACCCGAGAAACAAAAACAAAAACAGAAAACAACCCACCCAGGGCGGGAGGCGGGGGACCAGGACGGAGGGACCAGAACGGGAAACAAAACAAACAACAGAAAACACAGGAGCACATGACCATAGTCAAAATAAAGTTCAGGGGGCCGACCCAGAGCCCACAGGCACAAGAGTTCACGGGTCACACGGTCGGGGGGCCGACCAGGCGGGTGGCACAGGTGGCAGAGCTGGTCCGGAGGCCGGCCGTGCGGAAGGCAGCGGCGGCGGCGAAGGAGACGACGGAGCAGTTCAGGGGGCCGGCCGCGCGGAAAGCAGCGGCGGCGGCGGAGGAGACGACGGAGCAGTTCAGGGGGCCGGCCGCGCGGAAGGCGGCGGCGGCGGAGGAGACGACGGAGCAGTTCAGGGGGCCGGCCGCGCGGAAGGCAGCGGCGGCTCTCCAGCGTCAGGCGCGCCGGCCATGGCCCGGTGGGCACAGGACCAGACGAAGCACAGGCCGGAGCTGCGGCAGACGAAGCACAGGCCGGAGCTGCGGCAGACGAAGCAGAAGACTCGGAGGCTGGACCAGGCGAAGGCTCGGAGGCTGGACCAGGCGAAGGCTCGGAGGCTGGACCAGGCGAAGGCTCGGAGGCTGGACCAGGCGAAGGCTCGGAGGCTGGACCAGACGAGGCAGCTGATGAGGATGCTGGACCAGACGAGGCAGCTGATGAGGATGCTGGACCAGACGAGGCAGCTGATGAGGATGCTGGACCAGACGAGGCAGCTGATGAGGATGCTGGACCAGACGAGGCAGCTGATGAGGATGCTGGACCAGACGAAGCACAGGCTGGAGACGCTGAGGCTGGGCCAGACGAAGCACAGGCTGGAGACGCTGAGGCTGGGCCAGACGAAGCACAGGCTGAAGGCTCTGAGGCTGCTGCAGCTGACGAAGGCTCTGAAGAGGAGGCTGCGGCAGACGAAGGCTCTGAAGAGGAGGCTGCGGCAGACGAAGGCTCTGAAGAGGAGGCTGCGGCAGACGAAGGCTCTGAAGAGGAGGCTGCGGCAGACGAAGGCTCTGAAGAGGAGGCTGCGGCAGACGAAGGCTCTGAAGAGGAGGCTGCGGCAGACGAAGGCTCTGAAGAGGAGGCTGCGGCAGACGAAGGCTCTGAAGAGGAGGCTGCGGCAGACGAAGGCTCTGAAGAGGAGGCTGCGGCAGACGAAGGCTCTGAAGAGGAGGCTGCGGCAGACGAAGGCTCTGAAGAGGAGGCTGCGGCAGACGAAGGCTCGGAGGCCGGGCCAGGCGAGGTTGCAGAGGCTGAGGCCGGGCCAGGCGTAGCAGAAGCACAGGCGGATGTAGCCGGGCCAGGTGATGACGAGGCGGTCGCAGATGGCGGCTGGACAGGCTCCTCGGGCCCTCCAGCTGATGCGGCGTGAGGCTGAACGGGCCCCTCGGACCCTCCAGCGGAGACAGGAGGCTGAACGGGCCCCTCGGACCCTCCAGCGGAGACAGGAGGCTGAACGGGCCCCTCGGACCCTCCAGCGGAGACAGGAGGCTGAACGGGCCCCTCGGACCCTCCAGCGGAGACAGGAGGCTGAACGGGCCCCTCGGACCCTCCAGCGGAGACAGGAGGCTGAACGGGCCCCTCGGACCCTCCAGCGGAGACAGGAGGCTGAACGGGCCTCTCGGACCCTCCAGCGGAGACAGGGAGGTGCTGGCCGGGCTCACTGGAACCCCCAGCGGACGAGGTAGATGGCGGCGTGGGAGCCGCGGAGTCCTGGATGAGCTCATCCGAGCTTCCAGCAGGAGCTGAAGTAGAGCCAGAGAGACCTGAGACCCCTGGCTGAATGTTGAGCTGACCAGCGGACCGTACTGCTATCGGGGACTGGGCTACAGGAGCTACTGGAGCCTGCGCTACAGGCGGCACTGGAGCTACTGGGGCCTGCGCTACAGGCGGCACTGGAGCTACTGGGGCCTGAACTGAAACAGGCGGCACTGGAGCTACTGGGGCCTGAACTGAAACAGGCGGCACTGGAGCTACTGGGGCCTGAACTGAAACAGGCGGCACTGGAGCTACTGGGGCCTGAACTGAAACAGGCGGCACTGGAGCTACTGGGGCCTGAACTGAAACAGGCGGCACTGGAGCTACTGGGGCCTGAACTGAAACAGGCGGCACTGGAGCTACTGGGGCCTGAACTGAAACAGGTGGCTCTGGAAACTGAGCTGAAAGTGGTTGCGGGGTAGGTGACACTGGGAGCTGAGCTACTGGAGACCCAGGTGACACTGGTGTACTGGGGTGAAGGCAGCGAGGACGCAGTCTCTCTCTTAAGGGGGGATCGAATGATTTAGCGATAAACCTAGACGGGAAAAGATGCCGATGCTGAAAATACCAGGCAGCGGGGGCTTCCAGGAGGGTAGCTGACTGAACTGAGCGTGGCTGCGAGGGAGCTAACTGAACTGAGCGTGGCTGCGAGGGAGCTAACTGAACTGAGCGTGGCTGCGAGGGAGCTAACTGAACTGAGCGTGGCTGCGAGGGAGCTAACTGAACTGAGCGTGGCTGCGAGGGAGCTAACTGAACTGAGCGTGGCTGCGAGGGAGCTAACTGAACTGAGCGTGGCTGCGAGGGAGCTAACTGAACTGAGCGTGGCTGCGAGGGAGCTAACTGAACTGAGGATGGCTGCGAGGGTGCTAACTGAGCCGCTGGTAGCTGCACAGGCGATAAGCAGCTCGCTTTAACATCCGCCACACAAGACACAGCTCCTGAATGAACAGTCATAATGTCTGGAAAAGACACAGAGTCCTCACTCACCACAGCAGGTGAATTAGAAGTCCGAATGTCCGGCTGTGGGGTGGTACGACGGCGGCGTGAACGCCGTTTTCTCCGGGATGGTGGAGGAGCTGAGCCGGGCCGCGAATCCTCCAGCGGACCGGACTGAACGTCCTCCGACTCTTCCCACCGGAGAGGCAGTTCCGGGCGGATGCCCATGGTGGACACGAGGAAGTCCCGGATGCGGGGGTGTAGCGCGCCGAATAACCAGGGGAGTCCGGACACCATCCGCTGTAGACGGCTGGCTAAGATCTCCCGGTATCCTCCCCTTGGCAGCGTCAACCACTTCTGACAGTCATATACCACCGTGTGGATTAGATCCTCACGGAGCTCAGCGGAGGGGTTGTGAATCGCTGGGTCCATGTCGAGGTCGCGTTCTTCTGTCATGTTTCGGCCGCGTGGCAGGCAGGATGAGGACCCAAATTGCAGACTCACACACACGGGGGATAAACTCAAAATGCAGCTTTATTGCTGATAAGTGATAAACAATAACGATGATACAAAAAGCAATACGAAACTACACTAAACTGGGAAAAGCTAAAGTAACATATACTGGAAGACACGGGGAGAACCACACACGGCATGAGGGAGAACGCGACGCCGAACAGAGGAAGACGCAGACAGAAATACACAGAGGGTTAACGAGGAAAGTGGGAACACACGGGGAACACAGGTGACACAGATAACCATAACGAGACAGGGCGGAGTGAACATAACACTGACGGGTACAGGCACAGAGGTTCAGACAGGAGGAGAGAGAGCACGGGGAAAACACAGACATAACAGGCTGGGGAAACATGAAACAACCACAAAGGGAGACGAGGGCTCATAAATATATAGAGGGCACACAGGGGGGAGAGAGCACGGGGAGAACTTAGACATAAAGGGCAGGGGAAACATGGAATAAAACATAAGGAGAGACGAGGGCTCACAGATACACAGAGGGGCACACAGGGGGTAAAAGCCATGAAGGGAAAACACTTAGGGAACAACACAACAGGGCAACTCAGAAAACACGGTCTAAATAAGGAACGAAATACAAAAATACATGGAAACTAAGAATACTGGGCCCACATGGCCCAGGACCATGACAGTGTATTTATTATCTGACTCTTATTGCCTGTTCTTATTGTCCTTATCTTCAACGTTATGCTGCTCTGTCGTATGTTAATTGGCCCTTGGAGATAAATAAAGTCTTTCTGATTCTATCCCCACTAACTGCATGTCTTTTAGTGATGGGATTTCCAGCTCTTTTTAGAGAGCCGGCTCTTTCGGCTCCCAACCGGCTCTTCAGGTTGTTTTCTTGCTTTAATTAATTTGTTATTAACAACAATATAAAATTATGCACAAAAGGAATTACTAATGTAAAAAAAATGTGGTTTTATTTATATATGTTTATATATAAATACATACGGTGAAGGATATAAAAAAAACAACAACAGCAATAGAATAATATTAAACACAAAGTGAACCCGTCTTCCTTCATTAAATAGGTTCTTTTAGATGTTAAGGAGGAATTGACTTAACCAGGCTGGCGGAGAATGAAGACAACCGGACACCTGCTGCAGATGGGGAATCAGTGAACTTTTATTGAGACAGAGACAACCTCTCAACACAGCTCACATCAGGAGATTCCTAATATTTGCTGTGAGGATGGGTATATATTCTCTAAAACTTACAGGAGGGGGTTGTGAGGAAAGTGCTGCATTAGCAGAAAAAACAACTCCATAAAAGGAAAGCGGCCTTGGGTGTTCTAGTCTCTTCGCTTGCAGATATCTTGCACCTGCAGGATGAGGCGATCGCTTCTTATCGCTCTCAAGGCCAAAGTCGTGAGCACATTTTTATTACACAGTTGCACAGTAACTTTAAAGCTGAACAATATTTAAAGCTGAATAATGTTTGATCAGATTATATTTTCTTCAAATCCCCCTTTTGACCCATCTTAAATGGGTCAACACACAAAAATAAGTAACATTCAAAGGAACACAGAGACGTGTCGAAGCCTGGCTCGAAAAACTCCTCGGGTCTTATCATTTGTCTTTATCTGTCATTGCAGATGAGGAGAAAAGAGTCCAGGCACCACCCTGCCCAGGGGTCGGCTGCAAGCAGTCTCGGTTCCCGACGAAAGCAGTAACAGCTGTCCTGCACAAACGGATACAACGAGTCAGTGCAACCAGGGTAATGACACAAAATTAACAGTTCCTGTAACTCAGCAACCAAAAAGCATAAGTAATGATAAAAATGTGGAGAGTACAGAGTATACTATAATAATGAGAGATATAAACGTGAAAATGTGAAAGAATAAATCAACCGTAAAATAAACTCAGAACGGTAACTGCTAAGGACATTCAAAAGTGAATATGGTAAAACGTGAGGAAGGGGTGTGGAATAAAACAATTTATATCCAGTGGTGGGAGTACACATTCGCTCAGGCTTAAGTCCGGAGACCCTGAGAACATCGCTTAACCCTCACAACCCGACCAGACACAGTTCAACCAGATATATCCTTCAAGAGGAAGTGGGTGAGGGAAACAATTAATAACAAGCCTAATACAAAACACCACAGAGAAACAACCATTCTAGAAGAATTTAAACAAGAGAAAGACGATAATGTTCGTCACCCTCACGATCAGAGTTTTCATCATCCGTTGGCGAGGAGGTGGGAAGTTGACTAGCCAATAAAGGCATCTGCCGGGCGAGATCCTTATCCTCAGGAGTGAGAGCTGTAACAATCAGTCTCTGGAAGAGGGATCGAATGCATGGAATACAACAGCAACCGCAGGTGACTAGGATAGCAACAAAAACTGAGATGGAAACTAGGACGGAAGCTACAAGGGCCTTATATTTGCCAAACATGTTAAGCCAAGAGTCCCACATGGCAGTATCAACGCCCGAGTGTTCCTTCATTTTAACAGTAAGAGCTGTGAGACCAGTAATAGCTTTAGTGAGGGAACCATCAGGAGCTGTGTTATTGGGGATATAGGTACAGCACTCCTGACCAAAAAGGCTGCAGACTCCGCCTCTTTCTGCGAGGAGAAAATCCGTTGCGACCCTGTTTTGGAAAGCCATTAGGGAAGTGGCAGATAACTGTGCATGCACAGCTTCAAAACCATCTCGAGTGTAATTAGCCAACAGTTGCACATTAAAGTGAATGTAGTTAATTCTGTCTACATTCGCATTTATTTCAACCATCCAAAGTATCGAGGCCCATCCTGCTTTAACCTGGTCTCGCAGTTTATATTCATCGGGGACCCCACGGGGTATACCTACAGCATCAATATAGGTTGGATTATGAGCTGAACCTGGGATTAGAGAACGTTTAGAGCGGCGTTCAGAGGAGGATGGGAGGCCAACTTCGTGTACTTTTATAGAGAGATCTACTGGAGTGACTAAAACAGGTAAAATAAGAGTTATGAGAGCGCAAAGACCTGACGCATCCCGAGGGAAACCATCATATAACTTGTTATTGCCACACCACCACCACAAATCAGCCCTAGCCGTAGGTCGGAAGTTTGGTTTCATAACCGTCATCTCAGTGCACCAAGAAGAGTTCAAGCTACCTAGTTTCACTGCATTGCCAGTCAGGTTAATACAAGTGAAATTGTTCACAGCTACATCTGAAGAAAAGAAAGGTGGTTTATTAGAGACCGAGCGTTGAGTTTTAGGAAAGTGGTTTTCCAGATATGAGCAATGACCTCGTTTTGTATTGTTCATAAGATGCAGGAGGCATGCACTATTGACTGGCGCCGGTACGACTCTTAAAGTGGGGCGGGCTGCCATACAGACTATGCAGTCGGAAGCCGTCTTGTCAGCAGCTTGCTCAGCTAGTAGTAACCAGTTGTTTGTTGCTCCAGAAATACCGGTTAGAATTTGGAAGAGGTCATCTTTAGACATTTTATTTGTGTCTACAATGCGTATTCGGCCGTTTCTCCCCCCGTTTGTATATGTCACCGGAGGGCCATTAAAGGTGGGGTTATCATCTTTAACTACAGAGCTTGGAGCTGCACCAACGCTAGGGCATATTTCCATTTGCCAATACAGGGCGGTGCGATCAGTCCAAGGGGCAAGTATAAATTGTTGACAGGAGGTCAAGGCCAGATCCTTTAGGGTAAAAATTAAGCCTGAAAGATCCGGTTTTTTTGCTATTCTGAGCATATTTTGGTTTCTCCAGTGCAAAGCCTGACCCCTAGAGTGCTTGGACCAATCGAGGTCCGTTTCTGACACTAAACTGGACCACTTCCACTGATGCCAACCTCCCAGGGTTATATACCACACTGAGGAGGAGAGATGTACTGCAAGGTTAAAAAGATCCCCCCCTTGGTCTTTGGTGACGGGAGTGACTGGGAAGCTAGCGAAATCTATTTCGACTACCCAACTTTTATTGTTGGGGACACAGAGAGTAATCATTCTAGTCGTACTTGGGGTGCAGGAGGTAACCGTGTGTCGTTTCTTTCTAAATGGAGCGGGCGTGGGCAAAACTGGAGAGGAAGTGGTGGGCAAGACCCTAGGGGCTACATTTGTCAGATTGGGACTGTCAGAAGGGGGCGAAGCTTTTGAACTTGAAGGTGTCAGAAGTGTCGGGGGCCCTTCACAGATCAGGATTATGCCAATGGGAATGAGACCCAGGGCCAGGAAGCAAACAAAGACGCAACATCTTTGCCTGCCTGTCATTTCAGGGGGAAAGGGCCAAGACATGTTTACTTAGCTTGTATGTCGTCTAATAGAGGATGATGGGGCACAGAAAGGTGGTCCAGTTCCCCCCACCTCGCCAAGGGCGTGTTCTAGGAGTTAAAGAGCAACAAAAAGTATCAGTGACACAACTTTAAATGAGCTTTCAGCAGTTAAAACTATTGCAATGTAAAATGTAAATCTTAAAAACTCAAGCCAATATCAAAGCAAAGTCATAAAAGATGTTAAAAATAAAAAAATGTTTAGTTCAGTATGAAGAACACCCCCTTTTGTAACCAGCCGGCTTGTAGGTTGAGTTTTGGCTCCCTCAAGTGGTTGGTGATGCTGTTGCAGCTCCTTCTGACAGGTCCTTCTGCACCTCTCTCAAGGTTCTTCCTGGTTCGGTGGCAGCAGCGCACTGTGTGTAATGAAACCAGGTGTCACCTTTCCCTTCGAGCCTGACAGCGTGGGAGGTCCGCTCTGTTATGCGGTAAGGGCCTGTCCAGCGAGGCTCAGCCCACTTTCTCTTTGTGACTTTCAGGAGGACGTAGTCCGTTCCAGGTGTAGCCTCCTCTTTCAGCTCTTGCTGGTTTCTTTCAGCGACCTGTGAGGAATACTGGGCAACAAAACTGCGGAGCATGTTATAATATGTCCTCGGATCGAGGTCTGAATCAGCTTCATCCGACATTAACAGGCGAGAGGAGGGGCCAGGAAAAGGCCTGCCATGCTCCAACTCAAATGGAGTGTAACCAGAGGTTTGATTTACTGAGCATCTTATGGACATTAATGCAAGAGGCAATGCCTTAACCCAATCTAATTTGGTCTGTGCACAGATTTTAGCCAATTTAGTTTTTAGAGTTTGATTCATCCTTTCCACTTTCCCTTGAGATTGGGGGTGGTAAACTGAGCCAAACCTATGTTTCAAACCTAATGCGGCTTCAACCCTCTGCAGATCGTGGTTCCTGAAATGTGAACCATTGTCCGACCTTATGACCTCGGGAAACCCATGCTGTGGTATATAATGATTAATCAGACACTTCACCACAGTTCTACTGTTTTCACTTGCTGTCGGCCAGGCTTCTGGCCAACCTGAAAATGCATCCACAGCCACCAGCAGGTACCTGTAACTACCTACTCTGTCCACCATGTCTGTGTAATCAATGATTATTTCTTTCCCTGGGCAAAGTGGGATGGGGAAGTACCCTGCTATTGGCTTGAAGGCGGGCTTGATTCCAAATTGGTTGCACTCCTTACAGGTTTTAACCATGTATTTTGTCATGTCTTTTAGATAAGGGTGCCACCAGGCGGCTAAGTTCCTCATCATTTGTGCAGGTCCCACATGCCCCACTCCATGTGCCTCTTCCATTGCTGTCTGTCTGACCCCTGGCGGTAGAATGGGCCTTCCATCTGGGCCACGCCAGACATCTGTGTTTGTGGCCCCTCTTGTTACCCATAATGATTTTTCCTGGGGGCTGGCTTTGTCCTGTAACTCTCTGATTGTGGCTAGGCCTAGTTGTATGGGTGGTCTTTCTGGAGGGGGTGTGGCTTCCGGGTCCATTACCATAATCAGGGAGGGTAAGTAACCAGCTGTCTGCTTAGCTACTAAGTCGGCCTGTTTGTTACCTAATGCCACTAAATCCAATCCGGCACTGTGTCCTTTGCATTTTACCACTGCCACCTTAACAGGTAACAACAGTGCTTCCGCTAATTCCCTCATTTCCATCTCATGTTTAATAGGCTTTCCGCTGGCTGTCAAAAAACCAGCTCTTAGCCACTGCTTGAGCTCCACATGCACTGCTCCCACAGCATAAGCTGAATCACTGTATATATTCACTTTCTGTCCCTTTCCCATCCTTAAGGCTTCAATCACCGCTCTCAGTTCAGCTCTCTGTGCAGACTGTTGTCCTGTCAACTGCTCTGCCTTCACTGTTTTCCATCTCATGTCTGTCTGTTCCACTATTGCCCATGCAGCCTTCAACATTCCACTTTCAGTTCTGAAACAACATCCATCTGTGAACCAATCTTTTTCTGCATCCATTAGAGGTTCTGCCTGCAAATCTGGCCTGATTTTCTCCTGTACCTGCACAACCTCTTCACACATATGTGGTTCCCCTGATCCCATGTGATCAGCCATGTTTATGCCTTCATGTGAGTAGGTGATGTGTGGTGCTTCCAAAATGGTACTGAGGCGTCTCTGCCTGAGTGAAGTGAGTGTGAAGGCCTGTGAGGAGACGTAGGCCACCACACTGTGTGATGTCAAAATTTTTAGTGGGTGGTTCATCACTATGTGTGCTGTTTTCTGAATGATTTTTGCAAGTCCAGAAACGTGTTGTGTGCACGGTGGGTGGCGTTTTTCAGTGTTGTCAAGCATTACGCTTACATATGTCAACACTTTTCTCTCTCCCCCTTTTTTCTGGAACAGGATACCATTGATATGGGTTCCAGTTCCAGAAACATCAAGATGAAAAGGCAAAGCATAATCTGGCACAGCAAGGTCAGAGGCGACAGAAAGCTGTTGTTTTAACTTTATAAACGCTTGTTCTGTTTCTGTAGTCCATGAGAGGGGAGCAGAGAGGTTTCTCATGCCTTGTTCATTTACCAAAGCGCGCAAAGGGGAAGTAAGGCCAACATAGTCTGGGACATAGGTCCTGCTGTAACCAGTCAGGCCCAAAAATGACAACATGTCTTTTACAGTTAAAGGTTTTGGATGGTGCAAAATGGAGTTCCTGTGTTCTGGGGACAAGGAAATACCGGACTGTGAGACCATGCGGCCTAGAAAAGAAACCTGTTTTCTTGCAATCTGTAGTTTGTTTTTGCTCACTTTAAAACCTGTGTTGGCCAGGTGTTGAAGTACCACTCTGGTGGCCTCCAAACAGATGTCAGCCGTGGGGGCAGACAGCAAAAGGTCATCCACATATTGTATTAACATACAGTCAGATGGTAGTGGGCTGGTTTGTAAAAGTTCTTTCAAACACTGATTAAACAGTCCTGGGGAGAGGGCAAATCCCTGTGGTAAGCGAGTGTAACGCCATTGTCGGCCTCTAAATGTAAATGAGAAAATGTCACGCAGTGACTCACGAAGTGGGAGGCAGAAAAAGGCATTAGCCAAGTCAATGCAGGTGAACCAGGCATGAGATGGTGGGAGGTTGGTCAAGGCAACATAAGGATTAGGCACAGGCAAAGTAGGAGTGCCAAGTAAGGCATTAATCCTTCTCAAATCATGTGCCATTCTGAACTTCCCCGTGCCTTTTTTCTCAACGGGTAGGATGGGCGTGTTCCACTTAGAGCAGGAGGGCTCCAAGACACCGGCAGTGACCAAACCAGAAATTGTTTCTGCAATCCCAGCCTCAGCCTCCGGTCTGTGTGGGTACTGAGGCTGCCACAAAGGGGTAGCAGATGACAGTTGAAAAGAGACTGGCTCCACATCAACTAAACCTACATCTGTGGGTCCAAGGGACCACAAACAATCTGGAAGAGAGTCGAGTAAAGGCGCAGCATCACAGTGGTCTGTGTGTTCTCTGCCATGTGACCCGCTGACCACTCCATGTTGCAGTGTTGAGGAATTAAAGCAATCATTTAAAATTTGGTATGTCTTGGTAGATGGAGAAAACAAAACCCGTGGGAGTTTTGTAGGTGTCCAGTCAGTGGCCGCAAGGGAACGTTTAACCATTCCACCCAGCTCCTTAGCCTGGTGTCCAGGATGTAAGGCCAGTGACACATGGGGAGCTGCCTCATCAGACATCATGTACCACTGTAATTGATCTGTTGTAAAAGTAACCGCTGCTGCCACTCCCTCCGGTGCCGCAAAAATGCACGACATGTTCAGAGACCAAGCCCGCCCCTCACACTGCTCCTGGAACATGTGCTGGTACCAGGTGGTGTCATGCCTGTCATAAAACAGTGTAACATGAGGTGGGTCAGGGGGAGGGACATAAGGATGTAGGAGTGAGAGCCACGGCCGCCATTGCTGAAAAGCAGTCCAAACTCCTGGTTCAGCAGGTGTTTCAACTTCCAATAATGCCCAGTAGATGTCAGCAGAGTCCGCCAAACAGGAGGAGGGTTGCAGCAGAAACTGACCACCTCCCTCTGGGCCCTCAGAGCAGGGAAGTACAACCCCAGTAGGGAGAGTCACAGTTAGGCCTTGTGAAGAGCAGAGTATTGTGGCTCCTAATTTAATCAACAAGTCTCTTCCCAGTAAATTCACAGGCGCCTGTTTTGAACAAACATAGGTGTGTAACAAGGTCTGATCTCCAACCGTTGTGGGGAGGGGCACGGTGTAAGGCAGAGTTTTAGGTTCCCCAGATATGCCCACCACTGTAATCACTCTGTCAGTAAGTCTTTCACGAGCAACATCCTTAATGGTGGAGTACGTAGCTCCAGTGTCCACTAAAAAGCTGCTTCTTCTTCTATCAACAGTTATGGACAGCATAGGGTCCGCCGTTGTCCCTTCACTGTCCTGGGCAGTCTGTGGGGTGTCCTATAGCTGGGGACCACCCTCGTAGTACTCCCACCCCATCACAGGCATCTGTGGGGCCGGGGGCACTTCAACTAAAGCATCACGAGGTCCACCTCTGTGGCCAGGATGCTGATAGGGCCCACCACGGGCTCCCCTGCCTCTTCCAGCAGCCGGGTTCAAAGGGCACGCTTTAGCCCAGTGTCCAGGTTGTCCACACCGGAAACAAACATACATCTGGCCTCCCCTACCACCTCCCATCTGACCCCTTCCCCTGAAACCACCTCCGTTTCCTCCAAATGGGGAACCTCTCTGCCCATAAGGGGCCGGGGAGTGATAAGCACCATACTGGGGGGGCTGTGGATCAGTTGGCCATGGGTTCGGATACAAATCAGGGGCAACTGGACCAGGAGGGGGAGCCGCAGCGGCCACAAGCTGCTTTTTAGGCTTGTCACCTTTTCCACCCAGGTCGTTTTTAGCTTTCTGCAGCTGAACCTTCAACAGTTGCAACTGTAAATCTTCGACGCTCTCCGCTTTATCATCAGACTTAATCTGCACTTTGTTAAGATTAAAAATCAAATGTTTCTTCCAGATTGCAAAGTCACAGTCCTGCAAATCAGGATTATCCTCCATTTTCTGGCTTACTGACTCCGGAATGCCCCTCAGCACCGCCCTTCTAAACCACATGCTCTGTGAACAAGTCCTACTGGGGTGATGACCTGTATGGTTCACCCAGTCTTCAACAGCCTGATTTAGATACTGGGTGGGATTTTGCTTTCCCTCCCATTTAAATTTCTGTAAGGTGCCTTGATTTTTGGGTGGGAATTGTTTGCGCAGGGCCGGTCCAATAAACCTCAAGGCCTGCATTAGTGGCACCTCGTTCTCATGCGTGGTAGTACCCGCATTTTGTTCCAGGTCCGCTGCCTGAGATCGGGATGTGCACCTAGTTATAATAGCTCTAAAATCTCCCAGTGCGAGGTCCTGTCCAGCTGTGTATTTATCCAAACCAGCCAACCAGGCATTCCCTCCCTCCGTTATGTCAGGGAGTTTGTCCACTAGGGCCTGGACATCTCCGAATGAATAAGGTTGATACACTGGTCTACGTTGCGCTTTAGTCTGGACCAGGGGAAACATGCCTGGAGGCTGAGGCACAGGGCCCTTAGATCTAGTCTGATATCTTAAACTGGGAGGGGTAGAGGGGCGTGTATTGTTAAGGTCACTGAGTTCATCATCAGTATCCTCAGTTTCTTCCCCGCCTGGTGGGGTAGCAGTGTCAGTAAAAACGTGGGCTAAACTCATCTGTGTTTCCGGATCCTGACGGCCCACCAAAGACATGGTAACTGTGACATTTGGTGAAGTGCCAGGCTCAGTTTTTGCAGTAGCGGTCAGATCTCCTTTAACAGCGACAGGAGTGCTGGCAAAGGGGTTGGACCGGGAAAGAGGGGCTGACGCAACACGATTATTCACCTGGACCACTGACCTATGTTCATTTAAGCAGCTGCGTAATGCTGCTTCTAGATCAGTTAATTGTTGTTCAGTGGGTTCCTGTCTGTTCATTCGAACCGCAAATGGTGCGCTCGCAAATGGGTCAGTTAGGCCCTCAGATCCGGTTCCAAAACAATGGGACATGGAAGAGGGGGCTCTACTACTAGCTGAGGATGTCGCCGACAGAGAGGAGCTTCCTGGGCAAAAATGCTTGGTATCTATGGGAGTTGGAGCTACGGGCGGTTCTTCTCCAATAGTCATTATTCCACCAGAGATATTAAGTACCGGATATATGCCTGCTGAGGGAGGAGTTGAGGCAGAATAGGGAGGTGGCTGAGACCTATTTTTCTTCATGTGTGGTTTTGCAGTTTCCCATAAACACACCCAGTGATTAAATTTAGCTTTGCGGCCTGCGTGCTTATCTGCTTCCTTTCTGTGTCTCACCCCGCTTATCACACCTGCACCTGCTGCTGCTGAGTTGGCTTCTTCCTCTTTCTCTTTTGCCTGCATAGCCTTATTCTGCCAAATTATTCCCCAGTTACCACTACTCCCCTCGTCCTTTCCCTTTTCTTTCATTAACCTTTCAGCTGTTTTCCTCAATGACTCTTTCTGCTTTTTTGCTTCTTTAGGCTGGTGTGTGGAGTTGATGACTGTCTCAACACATGTTAATTGTTCTCCCAATGTGCTAAGAATAACACCGGGACCCCAACCATCATCATTAGTTTCTCGATCTAATTCTCCATCCATTTTACTGTCAATGGAGGAGTGTTCTTTTATTGATTTTAAAGGAGAATTTGGGCCAGCTGGGTTTCTGCCTCTGTTAGGCACTAACAGCTGGGGCGCTGCTTTAAAGGTGAGTCAGCACTGAAATATCCCTTCAGGTGTTACCAAGCTTCTACCAAACCGGAGTCTGGCGGGTAACCTTGCCTAGAGCTTCCTGATAGGGGTGCTAGTTGGTTGTCACCTTGTTCACACGTCTCATTCACACTTCATACATTACCTGCAGTCACTCATTACCCTCCTTATGTATGTAAGAAATGTGTAAAAAAAAAAATTCTATGTGTGGTGTATTATTTTAACCAAAAGAGGAACCTAGTTCCTTTAATTGTGTAATCTGTGAACAACGGAGAACCGAACTGTCCTGCCCAGTGTTCCACAGCAAGCATTCAGCGTGTATTTATGTGTGTCCAATATCAAACAGAACATCAAAACATTTAAAACACTAAAATCATCGGGGTTTTAAGAAGAGATCCGTTTTCTCCTATTGATCAAAGGGACCCCTCCTTTGGACTCCAACCAGTACTTCTCCTTTTTAAGTTTTAGAGGATCTTTTCTAATAAAGTCCTCTGGGCCTTCCTAACCCTTCTGTAGTTTAGAGAATATTACTAAAAAATATTCTCAAGGCCTTTAACCTTTTAATTTGTTTAGAAAGGCGTTACTAATAAACCCTTTCAAGGTCCCAGACCTGCACTGAGGTATTTATCCGACACCGGAGAGCAACCCGTCGGCTGCAACCGTGGTCAGACCTCAGTTCACTCTTATCTTTATTCACTTATTCACTTATTTCTTATTCACTTATCTCTTATTCACTTGTCTGATTCTCAACAAGCCTTAAGTAAGCCAGACAATTTTGGTTATGAATTACTAGGAGTTTGGACACTAAGTATTTTTATAATGTTCAATATAGCAGAAATAAAAGGTCTGCTTACCTTGTTTTTGTGTGCACACAGCTTTTGTCCAAACTCCGTTCACTCAGACCACAGCCGATGTCCTCCCATCCGTCCAGTTGACCTGGAGCGGATCCTGTTCGTGACGCCAATTGAAGGATATATAAAAAAACAACAACAGCAATAGAATAATATTAAACACAAAGTGAACCCGTCTTCCTTCATTAAATAGGTTCTTTTAGATGTTAAGGAGGAATTGACTTAACCAGGCTGGCGGAGAATGAAGACAACCGGACACCTGCTGCAGATGGGGAATCAGTGAACTTTTATTGAGACAGAGACAACCTCTCAACACAGCTCACATCAGGAGATTCCTAATATTTGCTGTGAGGATGGGTATATATTCTCTAAAACTTACAGGAGGGGGTTGTGAGGAAAGTGCTGCATTAGCAGAAAAAACAACTCCATAAA
The DNA here is from genome assembly GCF_965226115.1 of Aulonocara stuartgranti. NCBI lineage: Eukaryota > Metazoa > Chordata > Actinopteri > Cichliformes > Cichlidae > Aulonocara > Aulonocara stuartgranti. The sequence goes on along the minus strand of NC_138957.1, from coordinate 4,129,448 downwards.
AGGAAAGCGGCCTTGGGTGTTCTAGTCTCTTCGCTTGCAGATATCTTGCACCTGCAGGATGAGGCGATCGCTTCTTATCGCTCTCAAGGCCAAAGTCGTGAGCACATTTTTATTACACAGTTGCACAGTAACTTTAAAGCTGAACAATATTTAAAGCTGAATAATGTTTGATCAGATTATATTTTCTTCAACGGTGGCCCCTAGAAACAAAGCACGTACAAACTCCAAAACACATTTCTAGCATGAACTGAACTTCCAAAACAGAGCTACCTAGATCACTTAAATTGCACAATTGAAAGCATGTGTGTATTGTTTGTGTATTTATACACAAGCACTCATAATTATTCAAATAATTTTTAAAAAAATGTTCATTTACCTGTTACTACCTCACACCAAATCCGGTCGTTGGTACTTCCTGGCTTGTGTAGCCACTAGGTAACAAAAGCTCAACACTGCGCCCTAGCATCCTGGAGCACTTCTGTTGTGTTTCGTACGTGTTTTGGAGTTCGTACGTGCTTTGTTTGTAGGGGCCACCGTAAATATACTTTTATTTATTCACTCCACATAAAATGTAATAAATAAATCATATAATACAAAAACCAACTATTTACATTTCAACTTTTAACTATTTAAATTTTCAGGTTTTTCCTTTGAAACACATTTAAAGTGAAACAACACAAAACACTGCAAACCACAACACAATTAAATATAAATTAAAATATGAAAACAAAAAGCAGATGCACCTTCTCTGTCATATGGGCCTGCATGAATAAACTTTCTGAATCCTTTATCATCTGCAACTGAAAATAGTTGTGGATGATTACTATACCTTTCTAATGTGACGTTGTTGTCCCTGGCTCTCTTTCTCTCTCTCTCTCCCTCCCACTCTGTTCCTGTGCTACTGTGAGTGTAACTACCGCCCCTCCCCCCTCTGCCCAGCACAAAGCACAAGGCTCGCGTACCGGAGTGAAGCAGGAAAAAAGGGTGAGAGAGAAGAAGAGAGAAGGAAAAAGAAAAAAACCCACGGTTCCTAATAAGGAGCCGGCTCTCGTCGTTCACTTCAAAGAGTCGGCTCTAAGAGTCGTTCCATTCGCGACCAACACATCACTAATGTCTTTGGACTGTGGGAGAAAGCCAGAGTACCCAGGTGGGACCCACGCAAACTCCACACAGAAAGGATGATGGTGGAATTGAACTCAGAACCTCTTGCTGTGCGGCAACAGTGCTAACCACCGTGCCACCGATTTTTGTTTTTTCACACAATAACTCATAATGAAAAAATGAACCAAATTTACATAAAATTCTTGCAAATCTATTTAACATAAAAAAAATAAAAATAAAAAATTTACAAAGATATACAGTCGGACTTAAAAATGCATCTCTTCTGCCATTATCCATGTAGGGTTTTTAGGGACCTCTTGAAGTGTGGTCAATAAACAAAAAAGACAGTATAAAAAAAGCTATTTACTGTGAGATAAATACTTTCCACTGGTGATATTTGGTACAGCTCTGTAGGCAGCTGGAGGAGGAAGCAGGGGAATTACCACATAAGCAGGGAGTTCCCCTTCTCTCTTCCATTCTGTTAAAGTGTTGAGGAATTATTACTCTACTGGAAACTTTCACAGTGCCAAATACAAAAACTTGCACTGTTAATGAATATGAACACAGAGCTAAGTCATAGTATCTTACGTAATAACCAGGCTAATATTACCCACTGTCAGCAGTGATGAGCTCATACGAACACAGTCAAAAGTCACATAAGTCACATCAGTCATGTAACCATGCAGCCCTGCACTTAAATACATGTTACCATGTATTTTTAATTAAAGTAATCTAACTCAGAAGGGGTTTAACATATTGTCTAATTAAAATGCATTGACTAAATTTTTCAAAAGTGTTGGCATTAAAATGCTATTTAATTCTAGAATGGCTTTTTTTGATTGTTTGTTTTGATTGAGTTGAATCAAAAAAACAAACCATATCAAGTTTTTCTGAGAGGTTACATTACCATAAGTAACATGTAAGCTTTCTAATATCAGCTTTTAGACATTAACAGCAATGTCTGAAACATTAGCAGAAACCCCATCCTGGAATCAGGCTTTAAACCAGGTTCCGTACACGAGGGATTTGAAACTGCATTTATTGTGTCAGCAACGCAGTTCTGTAACGTTACGTGGTCTGCCACTTTGTAATGGTATCAAATCCTGCAGACAGTGACAATTTAGAGTGAAACGTGGGTCTCCTTTTTAAAAGCACAAATGAAATTAAATTCACTTTAAATATCCATCCATCCATCCATCCATTCGCTTCCGCTTATCCTCTTCAGGGTCGTGGGGGCGCTGGAGCCTATCCCAGCTGTCATAGGGCGAGAGGCAGGGTACACCCTGGACAAGTCGCCAGTCTGTCGCAGGGCCAACACACAGGGACAGACAACCATTTGCACTCACATTCATTTGAACATTCAGACCTAGTGACAATTTGGATTATCCAATTAACCTATCCCCACAAGCTGCATGTCTTTGGACGGTGGGAGGAAGCCGGAGTACCCGGAGGGAACCCACGCAAACACGGGGAGAACATGCAAACTCCACACAGAAAGACCCCGGCCTGGTGTTGGAATTGAACTCAGGACCTTCTTGCTGTGCGGCAACAGTGCTAACCACCGTGCCACCGTGCTGCCACCACAAGTATTCTTTTAGTGTGCATGCAGTTGAAAGGTAACATAAACATTTCAATAATGGTGTCATAGAGACAAATATCTCAGTATTTAGCAAGCATGATAAATTTGGGTTCATCTCGATGAAGTAACAGTTAAACTCCTCCACTTCCATGACTGTTTCGCTGCACACAAAAAGAGGACACACTGTACTCTGTGGTTACTACCGTGTGTTAATTAATTGTCCCATCGCACACACTAGCAATAATTTGAGCTTTCTTTAGCCGTTGTGGCTCATTTGTTTGCTCTGTTTAGTTTGACCCTGTAGCATGTTTGATATTTTTTCTTTTTTTCACTGGTTTGTAAAATGATAAACACAGCTCTTGCAAACATGATTTCTTTATAAGCTGAGTTTTATTCAAATATTTCAGAGTACCACAGGCACTGTAAATCCTCAGACATTTGTTTGTACTTGCCATAAAACGAAACAAATAGTTTCATACATAAAAATCAGCACAAATACAGTAGGACATTCATTATAAAACACACAATAAAATTAATAAATATATAAGTATTTCAATATTTCAATAAATAAATAAATAAATACAACAAATAAAATAAATACGACAAAGATATGTTAAATAAATAAATTCCCCAAAAAGTAAACCCTTTGTTTTTCTATTCTGTCAGCCTGTAGTGACATGGTAGCACTCTTTGGTTGACTGCTGTAGTTACAATAGTTTGATTTACTTACAAAAATGAAATGACTTGCTGATACAAATATTTCAAGTATGGCTGATGGTTAAAGTACATTTTCCATCACCTCTTTAGTGCAATGTGAACCATCTGTGGTTTCCTCACATTCAATAGTTAAAAGCCTTCCAGAAGGACAGCAGGTCATGGTGGAGAAATGGAGTCTGAGGTCACCTTTTCACCTACATTCATCAGACACCTCTCCTCACAAGGCAAAAACACCAAAGAAGTTCTTCCCTGGCTCATCCTCCAATTTCTCCAGCATTGCCTCCTCTGTCTGTGTTCTCAGTCTGTCATGAGCATACAAGTTGAACACAGCCCCCATGTAAACTGCAGTGTACCAGTTCCCATCCTCATCTGAATCCCCACTGGTTGTCTTTTGGCAGACTGTACGGATAGAGTGGAGAATGGTCACATATTTAGGTGCATATGAGCGAGACCAGCGTTTGACAGTGTGGCTCAGGTGGACCATGGGGTGTGAGGAGGTATCGTCGGCATCGCTGCTGCAGTCAACCCGGAAAGATGCTTGGCTGTAAACAAAGTAGAGGCCATCTCGAGGAATCACAATTTCATTTTTATCGAGCTCTAGTCCTCCCTGAGAGTGGGACTGGTCCACATCCTTCTGCCATTCCACTGAGGTCTTTCTACTATAGTTGTGTACTCCTGTTGAATAGTACAGACAAATGGCAGACACCATGGTGAATTTCTGATTAACAGTGAAATAAAACTGCACTTGAGTCAGGGGTTCCTGAAGAGAAATTTCAGATGAATTCTGTTGCAGTGACATGAGCCTATTTCTCATTTATCCTCTACATTCTTCAGTCTAACTAGAACTCATTTAAATCTCCAAAATATCCAAAGGAAACAGGCATAATGTGCCCTTAAAAATCAAGGAGAAGTTCTAAAACTTTCTGGAAAAACTGGTAAGCTTCCTGAATCAAGAACTTCCTCCAATTATGATCCACTAAATGTCCCATGAATCTCACAGAGACGTGTGATTTCATGATTACAATACTGGGAAAGGTGTAGTATGGTTCTCCACAATCAGTCTAAAATATGCCTTGCACTTTTTTTTACTTGGGTTTCATCCCTTACCTTGCAAATGAATGGCTGCTCTCACATTTGATATTTGCCTCAAAGTGTGATGGAGATCTGGGAACAAGAAAAGACAGAGAATATGAATTATACAGTGTTTTCGCCTACTAGTCACTAACATTACTAAGCTAAAAAAACAAACAAAAAACAAACAAACATCAATAAGTCCACTACTTTTGTAAGAGTTGAGGGTACTCACCAAAATTGTCCTCATTTTGTCCAGGAGCCTGTTTGAAATAGAGCATGACACAGAACGCTGTTACAGACTGGTTGGTTTTAGGTGAAACAGTTCATTCACTGTGAGAGTCAATGGCGCTCTTGAGTAGTTTAGAGAGAATTTTAAAACCCACCTCAGCACGCCTGTTAACAACGAGGGCAGCAGCAGCAGTAGCAGCGAGGCAAAGTGTGAATGCCAGGAGGGCCATGGTTAGCTTTGACCTGGGCTTGATTTCCTGTGTTGCCTGTTTCTCTGTGTCTTTGTCGATCATTGTATCCAGCGCGACCATGCATTCACCTTCCATTGTTTTTAGTGGGTGCCTTCTATCAGGTACAGTTCACTTCTTAGCAGCCTTTCCTCCTCTTCTTCCACCTCTTCTTCTTGTTTGATGCCGCTATCTGTGAGAGGCTGTTTTAAAAGGCTCTCACCGATAGAGGGGGAAACTCCAATGATGTCACACATGTGGAGACTCAATGAGAAATAGAGACCCAGTGCCTGGGAGGATCTTACGCACCACACCTCCTCTGCACATGGCATGTGTATGATGGAGTTATACCAACATCAAATAAAAAACCAGACACCTGTGTGGAATCCCCTTTTGCACCTCAGTGCACACCCACACAACTCAATAGATCATTTCAAACAGGCACATACACTCACCTGCTGTATACCTGCGTACACAGGCAAGACCACAGATCACTCTATTCTACTATTCTAAATTTTTAAAAAGCACATGTTAGCTATTGATGTGAAGTGTTCACATATGTTGTTGTGTTGTCTTCGTTTCTATGTGGGGCAGACACACTGAAAGCCAGTTCAAATGTGGGGCAATAAGTCACAGAAAAGTCTGCAACCTTCAGCTATTCGTCAGTCAGTTTGACCACTATTGCCAAATGTTTTTTACGTTATTGTGTTTGATATTCCACCAACAATTAACTGCCAGTGATGTCATTGTCAACCTACATTTATAGTACATGTGTCACTTCCCTAATAATTTTATAAAGGTTTTTTGAAACGTTTCGTCACTCACGAAACACTGAGTGACGAAACGTTTCTCCCACTGAAAACGCTACAACAGAATCAACCTTTTGGGATGCATGTTTTAAATGTGATATACAAATAAGATGTTGTTCTAATTACTAAAAGGCACTCTATGAAGTATGTTCTGAGTGCAAACGCTTGTCTGTCTGTATCTCTGTGTGCCCTGAGATGGCATGACAAGCCCTTCAGGGTGGACACCACCTTCTTGCTCTCTAACAGTTTGGATAGATCAATGATTAATGGAAATGATGGACTGATTAATGATAAGAGGTTATATAAAAGGTAGAATATATGTAATACATGATTACAAACCATCTGAAACTGTATCATTAATAATCCTTTCCATGGCTTGTTTGTATGAAAAGATCATATGGTAACTGTAATGAGTAAGGATGAGTGTAGGTGTTTCATCTATTAGCAGACAGAGTATTATATATAGAGTAAGTGTTGAAGATTTAGTCAGCACTCTAGTCAGATAACCAGAGTTCATTACTATTCTGAATTGAATGTCATAAATTGATCTTGAAAAACTGAAAAATGGGAACACGCTGCATCTGAATGTCTTTTCATCGTCACTGACAAACCATGCCCTGGAAAGAGGAACACCGTTCTACATTTGCTGCAACAGCGTGGGAGGCTGTGGTAGCGGGTTGTCTACCACTGGGAAGGTTGCGTGATCAATCCCTAATCTACATAGGCAAGATCTTGAATCCCCATGTTGTCCTCATTGCCCCCACTAGAGTGTGACTGATTGTGTAAATGTCAGAAACAGCCAGAAAAAAAAGCTGTATGATGGTATATGGGACTGTGTGGAAAATACTTTGAGTGCTCAACATAAGTTTAAAGGTGGTATATTTCAGCCAATTGTAAAAGCAATAACAAGTGATTTATTTACATTAGATGCTGACTAACATATAATGATATTTCAACTTCACAATCACTTTAAACCATCTTCAGAAGAGAAAAAGAAAATAGCACTTTATTTTGAAGTAGTCTTTGGTTTCATAGAGGTAACCGACGATAGCTGGTGGTGGAAATCCCAGATCTCGAACACCACAAAGGTTAAGGTGTAGCTCCTGGGCCTCAGGCTTATCTCTGGCCCATAGTTTAAAAACAGCTACCCAGAGGGTGTCACAACACCAAAACGAACAAACCTTAAAACCTTCTCTAGAGATAATGTAGAAGAACATATGATATCCCTTTCACATGAGCTTACAAAATAACAGTTGTGTAAAACAGCCATGCCTATTGGGGAGGCTTTGTGACTGTATCACAGTCATCATGGAGAATGTCTGTCTTTATTCTTTAAGCTGCAAGTTTTTAACAGTCATCTTCACGCGAAAGTGAGCCTTTCATGCTCAAACTATATTTTGGGTGGAGTAGCATCTTAAGGTGTTAAATGATGTCACCAGTGGTGGTCAAGATAAGATGAGCTCTATTTTTCTATAGCTATCATATATGTATATATTTGTATTAGCTATGAAACAACAGTGGGAAACAGGAAAGAAGTGTGACCAGTAAGATAGACAGAGAGGTTGCAAACAGTGGAGTTGTATCAGCTAAAACCAATATATTTGCATAAATAAAAACTGAGTGTGCTCGCAATGCCCACAGGAAGACTCATAGCGACAGCACGGCACATCAAATTCACAAAGTTTACTTCTTACACTGATGGCCACAACATTAGCATATGAAACAAATTTGCTCTCTTTAGAAAGGACTTGTTCAACATATATTAGACAGTGGACAGAGTAATAGATTCTGAAGGACACTGACATGATTAAATTGGTGACACTTCATGTCTGTGGTGGACTACATTTATATAGACCTTTTCTAATTTGGTCACTCACTTAAAGCATATTGCAAACCACCTTCAACTATTCATACAGCACTTATTCTGGCACACAGTCACACACAGAAGTTTTACTATCAGCATTTGGTGCTACTGTGTAGTCACATCCTGCTCACACTGTATTATGCTAGATAATTTGGCTTGGCATGTTTCCAAAATGGCGAATGTTAACTGATGAGATGCTAGCTGTTGTTAATTATTATTACAGACAATAAAAAAAACTTTTAGTGTAAGAAATATCTGAAAGGCAGACAAAAAACTGGCTGAAGTACACATGAAACAGTTATGGAAGAAACACAGTAACACACTGTCAGCTATTGTTCACTATGTGGACTACAATTATGTTAAAGCATCAAAGGTTAAAATAAATACATACATCAAATCCAGAATACTCAAAACATTTCATCTGTTTTAATGTAGTTTTATTGTCTTATAGCAGCAATGATATCCAACTTTATTACAAGAACTGTCTCCAAATGTCTCCAAATCTGCCTTAACCGGAAGGCAAAGTACAACCTTTTACTGTAACTCCACAAAACTCTTTCAGTGCTATTTTAGTTTACAAAACTGGCCATGGAATAAAAGACCACGCCCAACCACAAACTGTTTGGAGACTGTTGTCTATCGTCACAGACACATACCAAGATAAAATCTAACACAATCAACTAAAACACTGAAAAGGAGAAGAGGAATCAAAGATGTCAAGATGCATTCAAATAAGCAAAGATACTTTATAACACATTTTTATGTTTCCATGTATCATTTTATATGTCATTCAGTGAAAATGACTAAACATGGTTTTCCATAGAGGGTGAACTTCAGCAGCAGGGGAGTATACGCAACAACAAGACAGAAATTATATTTAAATTTTTTTTCTTTCCTCAGAAACTGCCCCTCATGTGGTCTCCAGCCCACTTACACACAGTTTGGTATTTTGTTTAGCAAAAGGATGTGAAAAAAAAAACTCCCCTCATGTCGCAGTACATCAGTCAGCTTGTCATGCTTTTTTCTCTTTCTAAAACTGCCACGAGAACCAAACTCCCTTTATCTAAAAAAAGACTTGATACATTCCCTGAGAAAGGAGGAATACACAGTGCTTTTTGTAGAATGGCCCACTACTCAGCTTCCTCTTTACAAGACAGGATTCGAAAAGCTCTAGTAGATAAATAGCTCACCAAAAATATGATGTGGAAATCTCTCTAGAAAGATTTTGATGAAAAATGTGTTTAAAAATTGCCATGTTATACTGTGACTATTACTCACAAATTGCAATTTATCTACAGAGGTTATTATTGTTGTTGTTGCAACATTTTGTTATTATTGTCACATTTTATCTGACCCTCTCATGAGGGTCAGATAAAATGTGTTCATGGAGCCAGGCTTGGATGGAAAATTTTTCAATTCCTGGTGACCTGCACCTATAGGGACTAAGTAAATGTTGGTTGGGTGGGCATCATGCTAGCATCATGACTCAAACAAGGACAGAGACCTTGGCTTGCTGACCTCTGGCTGCAGAAACTTGAATCTGTATATGGAAAAGACCCTCTGTGGGGTTGAAAGAGCCAGATCTGATGCATAATGCAAAACTATAACTACTTCTCACATTCTTGGGTCTTGGATTACAGAGTCTTGAGCACTTGTGTGAAGACAGGAAGCAAAGCAGAGATTAGCTGAAATAGAAATCGAAGTTACTACACTTATTCAAATCACTTCGCTTAATTCAAGAATTTTAACCAAACTAAACTGTAAATGGTTTGTACAATCATTTCCAAACTCTGCGGGGTACCAGCAGATGGTGAAACTCTCAATTTTTGTTAATCCGTGTGGCCTTTATTCTACAGAATAAATGCCCCATTCAATTTTAGGGGAAACAACCATGAATCACTCGTATAACAACTGTAACCACTTGAAAAGAGAGAAAGGAAGGTTTCAGGCTGATGATGATGATGATAGGTTATCTAAGGACAGAAGAGGGGAAACCCCAGAGCTTTACCTTCTTGGTTTGATTCACTTTTAAACAGGGAAAATTCCAAAATAAATAAACTCGTATTTATCAGTGTAGTTTTGTGCACCAAGATAAATTTTTAATTTAGTGGAGCCAGAAAATGGATACAAATGGATTTATCAAAATGCATTGTAATAGATTCACACAAACACAATTTTCTACAGTAGTGATGCACAGTGCATGAAAGTCCATCCATCCCTCCAACCAATTTCATATAACTTCTTATCTAATTCATGGTTGCAGGGTTGCGGGAACCTACTCCAGCTGTCACAGGGCGGGGTATATGGAAGTATGTGAATGAATATTACACACTGATGTGACACCTCGTACATTAATGTGATGCTCTAACAGTCATCATGCTTTTAAGCTTCCCACTAGATGATTAACATCTGGTTAATGGCCCCTTTTTCTTTGAAATCATTTGATTTTTACTTCAGAAAGTATATGTATATGCCAACGTACCTATCTTTCTCTGAGAGAAAAAAGATAGATAGCTAGATAGATATGCTGGATACCAGATTTTAGCACATATGTTAAAAACAGTCATTGGGTTTGGTTATAGGGAGTATTTGCTTTTATTTTTCTTTTCTGTTCTTTCGCTTTTATGTAGAAGCCAAATGAATTGAAGAGAATCAGTGAACCAGGTGACCTCTTTCCAAATAGGAAATGAAAACAAAACTCTTTTCTAAAAACTATAAATACTGTCAAGTCACAAGTAACCACATGCATTTGAGATAATGTGATGACTTTGGGAAAAAGGAAAAACCAGAGTTATGCAACTGGGGCTGAGGCAATAGTTACTGCATCATCTCATTGTCCATTATTTCAACTTACCTGTCTGGGCAAGGCCAGTGCTCAGAAAGGAATCAAGGAGTGGAAGGGAGGAGGAAGTCCTGTGGAGTTTTGTAGCTGTGGATGAAACCAGGTAGAAAGAAAGTGTTTGCGATACTGGTGTTTCCTGTCTCCTTTTCGCAACTAAACCACGAGCTGTTACGTGCATGTTTGTTCCTGTTGTGAGGTGCGTTTTGACATAATGGCGGAGGAGGAGTAGGTCACAGTGGTTTGACATATTTAGAATATCACTGCTGGTAGAGCAGGGCGATATGACCAAAAATATTTATCATGATATACATTTGAAAATTTGCGATAACAATATAACTGACGATATAATTGACACTAGACAAAATACTTTACAATTCCTCAACTTTATTAGTGCAAAAAAAAAAAAACCATCAATGTATTTTCATTTAAACAAGCAGCTTTTTTATGTGCATTAAAGTTATATAAAATGTAACAGTGCAAATGCAAATTCCTCGCTGACAGTTTAACCAAAAGGCATTTCCAGTGGAAATTGGCCGACATATCCTCAGCATAACCATGTATAACATCCACAAAACTTAAAAAGAGGTTATACACACACAATACGGTAACATTATGTTGAAGCACAGTAGTATCACTCCGCCAGGCTCCTGCCTACGATAGCCGTAATGCTCCGACAATCCATCAAGCGGTGCGGCTTCGTAGCTTAGCAAAGTCGTACTGAAATATTTGACAGATTTTCGAGCGCCGTGTACATAAAATCATTTCCAGGTCAGTAAACACAACCAGAATTCATACATAAGGCACATGGGATTATAAGGGGCTCTGTCGATTTTCAGAAAAATCAAAGGATTGATTTTAAGTGCGCTGTATTTTCCAAAAAACACGGTAATAACGACGGCCCGCTAGCATGCGCTACCAAAAATAGTGCTTTGTTGTGTATCTGACGGATGAAAGCCAAACCAGTCCCACACCACTGAAGCTGCAGCATTTTTACAAACCAGTTCTGGTTCATCCGTTTCATTCAACGATCCGCTTTCGCTCTTCTCATTCTGCATCGTCGCCATGTGCGTATGTAAACAAAGGCACTGCGCATGCGCGTTTTACCCATATTCTATGGCGATATTTCATTTTCCTATCGTTGCCCAACATTATACCGGTATTACCGTGAACGGTATGATATAGCCCAGCCCTAACTGCTGGTATTGATTAATGTTAAAATATATTGTGTATTTGTAGCTTTCTAGATCTATAAGCCTTTTAAAATTCTGTAAAAAGCATGTCATGTTCTAAGTCCTGATGATTGATGAATTTTGGGTTTCTGATTTGTTGCTCATTCTTTTATCTTAATTCTTTGTTTTTCTGGTTTTCCCAGCGTTTCACACACACACTCCACAGGTCTGTTGATGACTCTCCGAAGATTTGGATGAGCTCTTTTCTGACAGACAATCTGGACTGTGCAGGAACTTATGCCAGGCTACTTTTTGTGGACTTTAGTTCCACTTTTATTACCATCAACCCAGCTCTACTTCAGGATTCCTCCTGCAGTGATCTACACACACAGCAGATTAGAGTAGACATGCAAGCATCTTTTTTCATTTGTGATTCTTGAGTTTAGACATTTAAAATACATAATTCCACTCTTCTGCTAATTTAAAGAATATGAGCTTTCATTCAGGTGTTTTCTGACTCTACATTTTCTTTTGTCATTAGTCAGCTTTTTCTAATGTACATGTCAAACCTGTTCAGCTGCTTTCCAACTTTGAAAGTTTGAAACAGCAGTTTTGAACATTAACCTTCAAGTGAATGATTCTGTGTATTTCAGCTCATTCAACATTTTTAACTTAACATTCCAGCAGTTATTACATTTCAGCTCAAAAGATTCAACTATCAGCATTCACACCGCAGTTTCTTCAGGAAATGCTTTCCTAGTTTTGGTTTCATTTCTTGCTGTTGTAATTCTGTATTATAAATGCATAATAAGTGTTGTGACATTACTTTGCCCTGGAATGACTTATTAATGCTCTATATTGTACATATGCTATACAATTTACTATACAAAGTAACTGCACTGAATCCTGAATTTAAAATTGAGCTGATGAACTAATACCACATGGTCTGTAGCAACCACATTATTCCTCCAAAACTGAGAACCTGCTGGGCCAGAAATCAAGTGCATCAGTTAGTGTGACGTACTGATGACTTTGCAAATATCTTTAATATTTGGGTCAAAGTAAGAGGTGTATAAATTAATGTAAAATCTAATAAAAACATCATTTATGTCTGCAGAATTAAGGCGTGTATTCTTGATCAAGTGGAAAGTGTCCAACAATAGTCCAACAATAATAAAGGCATAATTTTTCATGTATTCTGTTGTGTTATTTTATTAGCAGAAAGGTCAGATCTCTCCATTATTGGATTCAACACAGCATTAAAGTCACCAGCTATTGTAAGTTCTGAGGTTGGCAGGTTGCTTAGTGAAGAGAAACTTTATGAAGCACCATCTTGTTAGGACCATTGCAATGTAGATACTATAAACTGGCCTTCTGGATCAAAAACTCTATGACTGGATTGTGATTAGGTTTCATATTTTATGGTATATTGCGTAGTTGCATTTATACAGCCAAAGAGTTTTCACCATTTTACCATTTTCAAGCATAAAAGCTGTCTATGAATATAGAGTTTGTCTACACAAATTACTGCTTTCATTTACCCCAGAAAATTAATTGTGTGCATCTGGACGTAGCGTTTCCTCACTCAACCAAGTTCTTCAGTCTCAGCTGACTGTAGGTTTCCCCAGCCTTGTAAACAGCAGATTTGCATAATGACTGAAACTAGCACCACTGAATACACAATGGACCGTGACATCAATTTCATGATAATTAATATACAAATTGTCATGACCATTAATCAAGGACCGAGAGAGATCAAGGACCATTCACAGAAAGTTGGAAAATAACAAAGTTGAAAAAAGTATTTGTACTTCATTCAGCTGCTTCTGGGTTGTTGAGTTGGTGAATGAGTCCAGTGGTCGTTTTGATGATGGAGTCGGGTTACGAGCGGCTCCGTTAGTTTTCGTTCTTTATCATTGTGAATAATTGTTCGGAGTAGGAATCGATATAATAGTCCAGCTCCTCGGGGTTGAAACCTTTATAATGTAGAGAGAGATGTAGTTGGCTCAGTACTTTGTTTACGTTCCACAAACAGGTCGTAGCCATGTTGGATCACGCAGAGTCTCGTGAGAACTGAGGTTTACGTCGTCGTTGCGCTTCTGCTCCTTTGGATTGGGCAGACTAGGCGACTCAGTGGCACAATGCTGCCATCTACTGTTATTATTATCCAAGACGGGCATTTCTTTCTGCTGTATTGTGAAGTGATCATGTGAAGTAAGACTTGCTCGTTTTTCCATAAGCTTTGCCATCGTTCATTTATAAACATATTTGTAGTTTCTGTTTCTGATTAATAAAATGCTGTTCTGTTCTCCATCAATCATTCTCTCATTTAGCCACATTTCAAGAAATTCAAACTACTTGGCTTACTCAAGGTTCTTTTCACATATTTTAGATGTTTGTCTGGCAAACATCAGGTCAGGTCTTTTCCTTTCTTTTCCTTTTTTAATCAGTGGATATTTTAAAACCCAATCATTAGCCCACAAGCCTTTTGAATTTAGTAGAACATATACACAAGATTTCTTCCTTATTTCCAGATGACAAGAACTCTTTTCCCACTCTGAACATTTACAAGGTACTTCCTTGACAAGTACCATTTACAATCTTTAGCTCCTCAGAAAATGTTATACTAACCCTGTTGTTGATTATTGGAGCATAGATGACTTTGTCTTTTGACAGTACATCTCATCTACTAATGCCAGTTCTGTCAATGCAAATGTAATGTCAGTAGAGGACGACATTGCTGCGCCTGCACTAAATCATGCTGCTCATCCATCATTTGAGAATTCCATTCCTAATATTCTGCTAAGAGAAACATAAATTAGTGGCTCAAAAAATAGCAGTCCCAATTAAGACGCTATTAATGTAATAACCACTATAATACTGTTGAAGTGCAGGTTTTATGTGTTCTTCTCTGAAACCATGTAGCATTTCCTTCTTATATACTTCTATTTATATCCTGTCCCTCCTGGACACTCCCAATGGAAATCTTAACACCGCCACCTTGTCCATCTCTAGCTATGCCTCCTATGGGCCTTGTTCTTGACCTCATGATGCTTTCCATCAAGGTAAAAGAGTGGCTGGTTAATTATTTATTTGTTGCACTATTTAAATACATGTCTAGGTTTTGACAACTAGATCTTAACAGACTAACAAAGAGTTTTACCTAAGTCAGTTTCAAAGCAACTTCAACAGATCCAGGGTATAATCTGATTTCACTTATTCCAGTCAAAATAACCACTGTGGTCATCAGCTTATTAAGTCAGTAAGGATTTCATAATGTAGGTACAAACCCATTCGTATGAAATGGGCACCTTTAGCAAGAGCTGACCAAGCATTAATAAGAATAAATCTACAGGCAACAAAGGAGCTAGTTTTACAAAGGAAGATAAAAAATATAATATTAATCTAATAGTTAACATATAATACAGTCTGAAAGCAACACAGCTGCCACAGATAAGGCAGCAAAAACGAGGGTATGCAAACACTACCATGAGTATGTGTATATCTGAACCTGTGTGTAATTTTGATTGATTATAGAAAATCCATAATAAATACATATGTGGGGTTTTTTAAAGTCATTAAAATATTACATTACAATATGTTGTTATATTACAGTTTTGTCTCCCTCTGTAGAATCAGTTGCCATTACATATTTGAGACTGATAATATGCTGCAAACGCAAAAGTTAGATTGATAAACCAATTAATAGGAATTGTAAATATATTATTTTTCATTATAAAGTGATTCTGTATATTATTTTTCATCAGTCGTACAGATTTTTTGCAGGTACTATCTGTAAAATAAATCAGGCTATCAAATGACTTTAACCTCTTTCTGCCTCGTCAATTTACCGTAAACCTGAGAGAAACTACTCCCCCACAATTTTAATAACGATAAAAAGCTTACATGTAATGTGATTATCACGCAATTTGTCTTCACCCTTTCTTTCACCTTTTCTTGGGAATCTTCAAACACGTTTTTTCGGCTTAAATGAGCTCAGTGTGTGTACATCAGATTGACAACAACGTCTTTTACAGATATTACGGTTCATGTTGCCAGGGAGTGACTGAGCCGTAGTCATACAGACACAATAGAGCTGCAGTCATCATGTATATAGCAAGTGTTTGTATTTGAAACTATTAGAGCAATATGTAGTATCTCTCAAATTCTGTGAGTGCAATTTCGAAGCGTTGTTCTGGGGCTATTATCAGTGAGCTCTGATGCCTTTGCACTAACAAGCTATCTTCGTTAGACAGTAGGAGAGTGGCCGTGCACCGTTAGCTAGCTTTAGCCAGTTTGATAACATCATAGCTGCCTTGCCAGTTTTTACTATGGAGTTTCCTTTTGACATAAACCAATTATTCTCCGAGAGGATCTCTGTCTTGGACCAGACCTTGGTTGCAGGCCGCAAATCTGCAGGAAGGCAAGTTTCAAAGGTTTTCGAATCCTTTTGATAGTATTTTACAGTCAGACACTCGGTTCAGTTCAGGTTTTCAATTCAGGCTTACATAGCACAATACCAAAAATATACATACAGGCTCAAATATGTACTTAAACTTACTTAAATATTCTAATGTGGTGCTACAATATCTTTTTAAGTTTACACGGCCAAGGCTTATTGACTTTTCATTGGTGATCATAATTGAGTCCCACTTTTCCTCCATAAGAAAGATTTGATTGACAGCACTCATTGGACCCCAGGGATCTCAGTAAAGAAGAAAGAATTGTAGATTTACACAAGTTGGGAAGATCTGTTGGAGCCATGTCTAAACAACTGCAGATTCTGAGATCACCAAGTCAAACAATTGCACATAAGTACAAGTATTTGGGAAACTATCACCGTCAGATGACAGGAAATTGCTTAGTTGTTCAGCAGTGTGCCCCACACAAGGTGCACTAAGGCTTAAGCTTGCCAGGATGTGACTGGTCTTAATGACTGCTCTTTTTGACAAGTCAGATGTCTTCAGACTACAAGTCACATTCTACATCATGACATGCCTATAATGGATGTATGTAAACATCTGACCTCAACTGTAAGCAGAACCATGTATAATGCAAATAGAACATAAATGACAAATCTGTGACCTCTTGGGCTGATCTATCTGGCCCTATGTGAAAAAGCAAGGAGTCAGGGACACTGCCCCCTTTTTTTTAGAAAAAGTAAACATGAATGAACAGAAGTGGCCTGTTTAGGCAGGGAAACAGACTTTTATCATGCCTGTGGGCCATCTGGTATCCTGCATTTAGATGTACTGTGAGAAAGAGGTAGAGTGTCTGGAATATAAAAAGTGAAAATGAGCCTCTTATCTAATAATATTCTGCTCTGCGATTTCTTTGCAGGCCAGATCTTCAAGCTCACATAGCCACAGTTATTGATGAACTTGGGAGGGCCTCAGCAAAGGTGAGTCTGTGTAGTCCGCTTACTTTTCTGTGTAAAGACACATGTCAAAAGGGAATATTCTGCTATTTTTATTATCTGCCATATGTATGTTACTATTTTCCTTTTAGTCAAAAGCTCAGGATTCAGACTGCTCTGAACAGCTGCTTTCCTTTTTTTATTTTTAGAACAAGCTAATGTCAGCTCTTTATGAATTTCTTTACACTATCATCTTCTAAACAAGTCAACCCACAAGTCAAACTTTTATGTTTGTGTGTACACTGTCTACTGAAGTAACATCGCAGTGTATCGCCTGACATGTCCAGTCAAAATCACAATGCATAGTTGATTGGTGACATCGAAATATTGCTATTTATGTTACCTTCAGTATTTCTTGAGCTGTGTTTTCCAGTTCAGTTGGGACATGAAATAATCTTATGTGACTGTTAACTGAAACACTAAATTCACTTATGTCACTCAATAGCAGATAATGAGTGTATTAATACAGAAAAAGCATTCTGCTGTAATGTTTGTTTCAGCCAGTCTGTGTGTTATTGACTCTATATTTCAGATCAGATTCAGGTAAGTGCAAGCAGATGGATTAGAGAAGCTCCCATTTCCAATCAAGAACAATAACCCAGTTCACGCCCTCATATATTTAATGGAATTGTAATTATGCAGTTTTGGTCACAATATCATCATTTTACTTAAGTGTTTTAAAGCAAGTCCAGTATGAATTTTGCTGGATGACTGAAAGTATTATTTTGTTGAAAGCACCCATCATTCGCATACACTGTAAGGCCTGATCATTCTTCCATCTGTTATAGCTGTGCATTGTCCATTGTACATATTTTGTTTACTAAGGATGAGTAGCAGCAGGAATTGGAATCCGAATGCCTCATTTGCATACTTAGTTGACACCCAACTCACATTGTGTCTGCTGTCAGTGGTCTTTTTTTATGCACTCTCTCTTGTCTTATGTGACTCTTAAAAGGGAATAAATATGGTAATGTCTAACTAGATAGTTTCATTCTTTTACCCACTAAAGTAGTTTCGCTTTGCTGCTTTGATTCACTTTTCACAATAATCTCCATTATGGCCACTCAGTTCATAGTTCATCCTTTGTTTAGCTCCTGTACTTTGTTTTTTGTTAAGGCCAACAGTCCCTTTAGGACAGCTTCCATCTGACTGGCTGCCAAAACAGAAGGTTTGTAGAGCAAATGGGGGTAAGAGGCAGTGTCTGTGTCAGATATGAGCATCTTTAGAAGCAGATCTGCTCATTTTGACATGATACAATAGGGGGGAAAGCATACAAAGAAGTGTGAAGCTTCAGTATTTGGCTTAGAGGGTTGGCTTGCTGGTATGCTGACATGTAATTTAAATCTAAGCATCCACCACTGGAATGGTATGACAGAAATTTTCTCTTTAAATTAGTTGAAATTGTTCTCTAATGCAAAATTTGGGGAGTTATAAAAATGTGAATGTTATTCCAAGACTTTATGTATTATTACATAATAGGTATGTTCCTGAAATTGATTTTGTGATTTTCACAGATCTTCAAAGATGATTTTATGTTTTTGGGGGTTTTTTTGTTTTTGTTTTTGCGCAATTTTCTGTTTCCTTCTTTTTGTTTTGATGTTGTCTGTGGACATTTAGTTTAAATGAATCAACACTGAGTCATACTAACTATCAGCATTCTTGAAGCAGAGGCCACAGCAAACTTCCACACCATTAATCAACCAAAGACCAAGATTTAATTGATTTGAAAGCCGGATGCTTAGCCTTGTCCACCCTAGCTGGACAACTCAAAAAACAGTCTTATTTGTTATAAACCATTGTCCTCCTGGGCCTTACACGGAGTTTCTGTCTGATTTCGCAGACTTTTTATCCGATTTAGTACTCCTCTCGGATAAAATGATTATTGCAGGTGATTTTAACATCCAAAGGAAAGCCTTGACATTTAATCTGTTATTGGACTCAACTGGCTTCTTTCAAAATGTGAAAGAACCCACCCAACACTTTAATCACACTCTAGATCTTGTTTTAACACATGGCATAGAAACTGAACATTTAACAGTGTTTCCCAAAAAGCCTCTCTTGTCTGATGTTTTCCTAATAACAATTACTGATGATGATGATGATGATGATGATGATGATGATGATGATAATAATAATAATAATAATAATAATAATAATAATAATAATAATAATAATAATAATAATAATAATTGACAATAATGATTACACAGTAGTGGGGAGTAAATTTCATCACTGTAGATGAGATGAGATGATGATGAGATAGCCTTTATTTGTCAGTTGCAGTTGCCCACAACCGAGATGACAGACCTTGCCAACCGTACATACAATACAAACATCACATTGGGGAGACAGGTCAGGCTAGGTGTAAAACAAAAGGATAATACAGGAATGCACAGATATCAACACACCATAGCACAATAAAACACAGACAAGCAACATGGGAGAGTATTCCAGTGTGTACAGCTGATCTGGGACCGCTGCAATCTTCGATTACGCCTCCAGCTGATCCGGTGTCCACATCGGCTGGGAGGATGCGTTGGATCCGGGGTAGGGAGGGTGATAGTGAGGGCGTATCAGTGTACATGTTTCGTGCATGTCACCACGCCCGGTTAAGCATCAGTCAACAGTCTCCAGTGGACCCAGGTGGCCTTGAAGGAGGGGCAAAGAGTTCTGACAACAATCCTGTTATCATGGGAAGAATTTGTTGTTCCAGTCAGCTTCAACCTTGGCAGGCCTTCAGCTGGCGCCAGGGGAGCCGCATGAGTGAAGATCGTGAATGTTTGGGTTTAGTGCGAACAACTGCATCCAATTTTTACAGTTGGTCTAATGTCCATCACTGGTCACCAGTTCTCTCAATTCCCGTTGTTCTTCTCCAAGATCTTATCCATATTGCGTTCAAAACACAGTCTGAGTACTCGCAGCCAATCAGCTATCATGTCGGCCAGCCTTATGGGATCTTGAACAGCTGTAGCCGCTTCCTGTTCTTCGATAAACCAGGTCCAAGCCAGCTCCAATCAGCCCGAACTCTGTTATCATGGTTTCAAATTGGTAGATGTTGTTCATTGTCCTCCATCGAGAGTGTCGCCAGACACACGACGCAACTGACCATCGAGTATCCGGCAGCAAACGTCTCCGCAGGACAATCGGGCTCTCCCAAGCCTAGCAGAGTGTCAATTCCATTACAGGACCAGTTGATGAAATCCATAATTCTTTAGGTTTTAGAGAACAAGACTGGGAAACTCTTTGAGGGTTAGAGTTAGACGAGACTAGACAAACACATAGAAGAAAATAAGAACAACCCCAGGTTTCTTTACTGCACTGTAGCCAGGCTGACAAAAAGTCAGAGCACCGTTGAGCCAACCATCCCTTTAATGTTAACTATTAATGACTTGATGAATTTCTTCACAAATACAGTTTTAACCACTAGAGAAAAAAATGCTCATAATCATCTCACAGCTGTAGCATTATCTACAGCTACTTTCAGTACCACTGATATTTATTTAGACTCTTTTTCTCCAATCGATCTTTATGAGCTAACTTCAGTAAATGCCTCTGCCGAACCATCAACGTGTCTTTTAGACCCCATTCCTACAAGACTGCTCAAAGAAGTCCTGCCATTAATTAATGCTTTAATCTTAAATATGATCAACCTATCTCTAATAATCGGCTATGTACCACAGCACAGAAACAGCTTTAGTGAAGGTTACAAATGACCTTCTTATGGCCTCTGACAGTGGACTCATCTCTGTGCTTGTCCTGCTAGACCTCAGTGCAGCGTTCGATACTGTTGACCATAATATCCTATTAGAGCGATTAGAACATGCTGTAGGTATTACAGGTACTGCACTGCAGTGGTTTGTATCATATCTATCTAATAGACTCCAGTTTGTGCATGTAAATGGAGAGTCCTCTTCACACACTGAGGTTAATTATGGAGTTCCACAGGGTTCAGTGCTAGGACCAATTCTGTTTACATTATACATGCTTCCCTTAGGCAGCATCATTAGAAGACATAGCATACATTTACACTGCTATGCAGATGACACCCAGCTCTATCTGTCCATGAAGCCAGATAACACACACCAATGAGTTAAACTGCAGGAATGTCTTAAAGACATAAAGACCTGGATGACCTCTAACTTTTTGCTTCTATATTCAGATAAATCTGAAGTTATTGTATTTGGCCCTAAAATTCCTAGAAATATGGTATCTAACCAGATACTTATTCTCGATGGCATTACTTTGGCCTCCAGTAACACTGTGAGTCATTTTTGACCTGGATATGTCCTTCAATCCACATATTAAACAAATGTGTAGGACTGCTTTCTTCGATTTGTGCAATATCTCTGAAATCAGAAATGTCCTATCTTGGAGTGACGCTGAAAAAGTTCCAATAAATACATAAATTAATTGAATTCAAAATCCTCCTCCTCCTCCTCACATACAAGATAATCAGACCCCATCTTATCTTAATGACTTTATAGTACCATATAACCCAATTAGAGCACTTCGCTGTCTGACTTACAGGATTACCTGTGGTTCTAATAGTATTTAAAAGTAGACTGTTAGGCAGAACCTTCAGTTTTCAGGCCCCTTTTTCCTAAAGTTCAGGTGGATGGATCAGGTGACCCTGAATCCTACCGGTCAAGGCAGATGCCCCCCCCCCCTCCGAGCCTGGTTAAATGAATAGGTGTGTCAAAATGTTTGACTGGTAGTGTGTATGTATAGCTTTCAACTTGAACTTTGACATTGATGTCTGCAAAGAATGGTGTCAGCTCAACTGACAAAATCCAACGACATCTGTTTCTATTTTTAAGATTCCCATTCTCTTTTCCCTCAGGCCCAACAGCTCACAGCACCTATAACAAGTGCTTCCAAGCTGCAGACCCAGAAGCATCAGCTCTATCTTCTTAAGAATGGAGAGAGCAGCGGGTACATCTCATATCCCTTCCTCAGCTTTCACTTATTATTCAGCTTCTCTGTTTCTCTCTGGATTGACTGAGTTGGTGTTTTCCAGCGGGACCTGGTCAGATGAGTCATGTTGAAATGACAAATCATGTACTGTAGCATTGAGACATAAAAGACACTGTTTTTAATGTATATCACAGGAGCTCACCTCAGTAGATATTTGTATTACTCATTGCCAAGTCAAACTAACCCCTATTCCTGTCTCCTAACTGCAGGGGACGTGGTGTGGTTGTGGGATTTCTGAAGGTTGGCTACAAGAAGTTATTTTTGCTGGTGAGTCACTTATATTTTTTTTAATTTCCTTTTAACTTCTTTCCTTTCGGCCTTGCTGTGATCTGTATTTGACTTTCTGAAAGGCTTTTCAGGTATGCTTGCTATATTTCCTCCACAGGACCGGCAGGGTGTGCACGTAGAGGCAGAACCACTCTGTGTTTTGGATTTTTACATAGCAGAGAACCTGCAGCGAAATGGCTATGGGCTTGAGCTATTTAACTTCATGCTACAGGTAGAGAATACTTTAGGAATCCCTGAAATCATCTGAAACAGACCTTTCACAAAAAGAGCTAAAAACTGGAATGATGTGATAGTGGTACCTAAAATGATGACATTAGTATTGCAGGTCATTGCTGTGTGTGTTTATTGGTAATTGCATGTTTTTGTTTCTCTGTCTTTCTCCATCTCCCACCTGTAGCACAAGAATTTAGAGCCAGTGCTGATGGCTTATGACAGGCCTTCACCTAAATTCCTGTCTTTCCTGGCAAAGCATTACTGCCTCACGCAGAGTGTTCCTCAGGTACGGGCTGCACTTCACACAGTCATTACACTTTTTAAAGCAAATCTTTATTACCTCTGGAGAGCAAAAGAAAACCCTGTAGTTTTTCATTTGACTTTTAGTGGGGCTTCGCTTGTTATCATGGCTATAATTAGGCTAATCTTGCTCCCTCCTCTTTCTCTTCAATTTTGGCTATTTTTAATACTGCTACTTCTCTATTGTAAAATAAATGGTTGTTTACAAGTTTATCTGTAGTGGAATTTCTGGGAAGACAGGGTACCCCCTGTTTATATAATATAATCAGTTAATAGCTTTACATCTTAGGACAAGGTAAATTTAGATAAGAAACTGACTGAGAAGAGAAGGGTCCAAAATAAGAAAAACAGTGCCAGCACAAGACAAAAACATCCAATGTACAATTCAAATTAGTCAAAATTATATCACCTTACAGTATTTGCATTACTTGAATTTAAACAGTAGGGTTCCAGTAAAAATATACATGTAACTCATCTGACAAAGGGGGAGTTATCAGCCTGCTTTTCATGTGTTTTTAATGAAATTTAGTTTTGCCGTTTCATGCCAAAGATCAAACAAGAGTTTCTATACTGGATTCCATTCATAGAAATTGACATTATCAACTAATTACTACTCTCAATCTTCCTAAACATTAAAAAAAATCAGGAAATCCCTGATTTGAAAAGTGGTGACACCTGTGCATGCACTGACATCAGAAGGAACACAGTGAGATGGACCTAAAAGATGTATACAGAATATAAGCTAGACAACACTAGTTACACACTTGGATCCCAAAAGACTACGTATGAGATGAGTTGTAAGTTCAAATGAGGAAATTACAAAGGTCTGATTTAGACCTTTTAGAGACCATAACGTAACTGTAAGTGGCGGACATTGCTGCCCGCATTTTTGCTGGTATAGTATCATTGGGTCATCTCCCAAAGTTTCATATGCAGCCAACAGACAGAAAAGAAATTCCTTCCTAGCTTCTTGCTTGTTGATGTGATCAGTTTTTTGGGGGCAAACCTATTTGTCCCTCTAGTTTTTCCACTTTTTTGTGCATTCCCTCATTCAGGTAGTTTCATCTCTCACCAGGAATTTTCTGACATTTGTGAGTCCTTATATTGATGCTATCATTATTATTCCTTACACTGAGACTGTGATTGTTATTCTCTTACTGATAAATTATAAAACTGCGTTGAAAAAGTAGCTGGAAATGCACAGGAGGAATTGACAGTGCTGACCAACCCATTCAAAATTGTTGCCAATTGTGTCAACCTGACCTGCAATTACTTTTCTCAGGAGTTGCATATCAGGTTACATCATAGGTTACAGTGTAGGGATGTTATTGGTGGACACACCACTAAGACTGGAAATGCAGGGGCTGTCAGGACACAGATGGTTATCTACTTACCTAGTTAACTTCATAAGAAATTTTAGTGATCTGTTTTCTTATTATTCTGTCCAGGTCAATAACTTTGTGGTTTTTGAAGGCTTCTTCCTCAACAGAGCAGGTAACTTTTTTGCCACTTTGATCCCATTGCTGTGGTTCTGCAAGCGATTATTAAATTATATCTGCTTTGTGTTAACATAAGTTATAAGGTGTCTTCCAACAAGCAGCTCCAAAAATGAAATTCTTACTGGTGAAGCCTGTGTTTTCTTAGCATTCTTGATATTTCTGGATATGTTAATCAACACTGGTGGTTCAGTATAAGAACAGTATGAGTTCAGTTATATAATACTTAACACACTACATCTAGTAGTTTTAAAGTAAACAGGTGCTTAGACACAAAGTAAACACACAAAGTTTTGTCACATGTGTCTTTGTGGAAGAAAAAAAGCCACCTGCAGTAGATTCAGTGGGTAGAGCAGGTCATCTACTAATTGGAAGGTTGGTGGTTCAATCCCTGACTGCCCCACTCTGTGTGCCAAATATTCTTAGACAAGATACTAACCCCAACTTGTTTTGTGATTCATCGATTGATGTATGAATATGTGCTTGTGTGACCAGATGAACAAGAGAAGCTGCATAGAGTGCTTTGGGTGCTCAGGTAGAATAGAAACGCACTATATAAGCGTTTCCAGTGGGGGAATCATTTCGTCGCTCATCCAAGTGTCTTCATCAATCTCACCTGACTGCAGGTTTCTCCAACCTTAAACAGCATTTGCATAATGACTGAAACTAGCACCACTGACTGCAGGTTTCCCCAATCAGCTGCGGTTGAAGAAGTCACTTGGATGAGTAATGAAACATTTCTCCTATGGAAATGCTACATACAGATGAACATAATCAGCTTCTGGGGATTTCCTTACCTGGATGATTGAGCATGCATCAATGATTCAGTAAAAAGGACTAGATGTTACAGTCCCTGATAATGCATTGCTTTAGATGGAGAGACTCTTGAGGGATGGCTGTTATGAGGAAAGGCGGCCCAGAAACTTTGCCAGCAGCACGCATCGTTGTGTGCCTCAACTTTCGGTCTTTTACCCAGGCTAATCTGCCATTTTCTTTCCTTGGTTAGGTTTAGGGATTAGAGATCTGATCTAGTTTATCATTTTAAAATTTGGTACACATCGTCAGTAGTGGACCTTTGATTCATCGGGTGTTTCGGCCATTATCACTAGACACCCTCATCCAAGGAGGCCCTGCCAGGGTTGATCAGGCTCTGGAGTGTGTCACTGGTTTATGTTAACTTGTTATTTCTCTTCTTCTTTCTTCTGTTTAGTTTCCTACAGTTTATTTTTTATCTATTCACTGCAACTGAGAAATAATACTTACCTCTTCAGCATTTATGGAGCCTAACATCTTCAAAGGGATAGAAAAGGTGATAGAGACAAAAGGGACAAGATAGGAGAGAGGAGAGCCAGAAGGGGGCGCCTGATCTGGCTTCCCACACCTCCCCGCCGGATCGGGCTGTACGCTCTACCTCCCCACTGTCTCCCAGAAAAGGGAAGAAGAGTAGAGGGGAGAAGAGCGGAATATTTCTTTTCTCTCGCGGTTAGCTGACTGCCTTAGCGGCCCAAGTGATGTCAGCCCTTTTTAGCCATAGCCAGTGACTGGTCCTCTCAGCAGTGTTAGCTAGTTCTCTTATAGCCTGCCGTTGCGCCTGTCCTCTGATCCTAATCTCTCTAAGCAGCTTTGCTGTTGTGCTGGCAACAAAGACCCTGCACCCCACTTCCACCGGGCGCACCTTGATCTTCCAGCCTCTGTCCTCTGCCTCAGCTGCCAAGTTGGCATACCGCAGCTTCTTACGCTCAAACACTTCCTCAAT
This sequence comes from Aulonocara stuartgranti, assembly GCF_965226115.1. Lineage (NCBI taxonomy): Eukaryota > Metazoa > Chordata > Actinopteri > Cichliformes > Cichlidae > Aulonocara > Aulonocara stuartgranti. The sequence goes on along the minus strand of NC_138957.1, from coordinate 4,103,395 downwards.
TGCTTCCTCCCATGGTACCGTCAGCTCAGTGACGTACGCAAGTTTTGGGGGGTTAGACTAAAGGACGAGGTCTGGTGGCAAAGTTGTTGTTACGATCTCTGTGGGAAAAATTAGCCTCTGATCCAAGTCCACTTGCATCTGCCAATCCCTAGCAACCTTCAGCGGGCCCAGGTCTGGGGTTGAGGGGCTTGTCCTCAGCTTGTCTCCTTCCCGGACAAATGTTGATGAAAACTGACGCTCCTCTTGGTTCGTGAAAGGTTGAGCTTTGATGGATTTTCTTTTGCACACAACTTTCTCTGCTAGACACCTGAGGACCTGGTTGTGTCTCCATATTTATCAGCCCTGATTAAGGCTAGACCAACCAAGATGTGCTTGAGTGTTGCTGGGACTGTACAAAGGGGGCAGGATGGGTCCTTTCCAAACCACAGCTGCAGATTTATTGGGGAAGGTAGCACATCATATGTCGCTCGGATGATGAAACTTAGTCTATTAGACTCCATGCCCCAGATTTCACTCCATAAGAGTTTCCTCTTTTCCACACTCTCCCAATTCACCCAGTGAGATCTCAAGCCTCCTCACCCAGGCTAGGGATAGGCAATGACAGTATCCCGTCGCTGTAGAGTCCAATGCTGCTGAGGCATTTGGGAAGTCCAAGCCACTTCTTAACGTAGGAGCTCACTAGCCTCTCTAGTCGATTGGCATGATTGAGTGAGACCTCGTACATTGTCAGCGGCCACAGTATTCTGGGTAATAACCCAAACTGGAAGCACCAGAGCTTCATTTTCCCTGGGAGTGCAGTGTTGTTAATCCGCTTGAGGTCATCAGCCAAGTTCTGCCTTAGTTGTTCTAGTTGCCACGTATCATTGAGGTCTGCATTATACCACCGTCCCAGGCTCTTTATGGGCTTCTCTAAGACTGTTGGAATTGGTTCTCCACTGATATAGAATTGCTTGGCTGTCAGCTTTCCTTTTACAATGAGTATATAAGAACCTTTAGATATGCAAGTTTAAACGTGGCACTCAACCCAAAAAGAGTGCTGCAGTGCTTTCATTCCAGTTCCAAAATATTTTGTTTCATCAAACTCTCCCAGGGTCAACCTCTTCTCCTCTGAGGGATCAGAGGGTGTACAGCTTTTTGTAAGGACTGTTCTTTCTTTTTTTTTTCCCTCATACATCTTGGTCCCATTCCTCTGTCCCATAATTAGTATAACTTCACACGTCAGTGCTTACGTTTCAGGTTAGCTTTCCCATCAGTGTAAATACAGTGAGGAAAATAATCATTTAATCCCCTAATGAACTTTTAGGTTTGCTCATTTACAAAGAAATGAACAGTCTTAATGGTAGATTCACTTTGACGGAGAGACTGAAGATCAACCAAAAATACAGAAAAATTACACAAGAGAAAATTAATTTTTAGGCCATTGAGTGAAAAAAGTATTGGATTCCCAAGCTAAACTTGATTTATTACTTGGTGGAGAATCCCTTGTTTGCGAGCACAGCGGTAAGGCATTTCTTGTAGTTGGTCACCAGGTTTGCACACATTTTGGCCCACTCCTCTTTACAGAAAGTTTTTTGCTGCCACTTGACAGCTCCTTCCACAGATTTTCTATAAAACCGAAGTCTGGAGTTTCACTAGGCATTATCTGAATGTGCTCTACTTCTTCTTGGAACAGGGGAACTTATGTTTTGTTTCATTAGCATGCTGAGACAATGACTTGACAGTGACAATGACAGAAGCGACAATGACAGTATTAGTGTTCTGTCTGGGAGAAGGTCTTTTTGTCCTAGATTTTACAGTATGTGGTAAAATTGTTCCATTGCAGAAAAACATAATATTTTCTCTTCCATGCTTGACTGTGGGGATGGTGTTCTTTAAGTCATATTCAGCATTTCTCTTTCTTCAAGCATGGCGGGTCGAGTTAATGCCGGAGAAATCAGCTTTGGCTCCTGATGATAGTACTTTATCTCAAGCCTTCTCTGAGTCATTTAGATGTTCACTGGCAAACTTAAGACAGACCTGTATGTGCGCCTTCTTGTGGCAGGCGCTCTTGCGGGTGCAGCAAGAGTTCAGTCCATTAGGGCGTAGTGTTTTACTAATTGTGTTTTTGGTGACTGTGCTCCAAACTGCTTTCAGATCATTAACAAGCGCCTGCTGTGGAGTTTTGGACTTTATTAGCTTACAGTCATCCTGCATGGAGTTCCAAAATGGGAGCAGACTGAGATTGATGTTGGTATGACTGAGCTCATACCAACAGCTGTCACCTTCTCACCAAACCTCTTGATTATGATCTACCATTCCAACCTTGTGCAGGTCTACGGTCTTGTCCCTGACATCCTTTGACAGCTCTTTGGTGTTGCTGGTGGTGGAGAAGTTTGAATGGAAGAAACTGATTCTGTGGGCAGCTGTGCTTTTTTGCTTGATATCATTCCTTTCTACATTAAAGTGAAATTTCTATAATATTTAGAGACTGTTCATTTTTTTGTAAGTGAGCAAACTTACAAATTCAACAGGGGATTAAATCATTATTTCCCCTACTTTATCTCCTTGCTACATTGGTACAGTATATGGCATGTGTGATGTATCATGTCATATATTGAACCTACATTCCTGGGTTTCAGAGAACTGCAGAGAGAAATCCACACCCTGTATACCACTCCTAAACTCCACAGACCACTTGATACCTGCTTGTTTCCTGAACCTCCAATGTGTCACTTTGTTAAAAACAGCTAAAGTGTGTTGTATGACTACATTATTGTAATGACTGCGAGCAGTAAGATCATGGTTAGGAAGATTGGTAGCCTCTTTATACTGCATTTTGTTTACCTCTGACATCATTAGGATGGCTTTATAGTGTAGAACAGGACGAGATGCCAAGCAAAAATCATTTTAAGAAACACTTTTGACCTTTTTGAGCTTCATGGTAGTAACATAGTTTTGTATTGTGCCCCCTGTTGATAGTTGACGCTCATCTGCCTCAAATTACCAAATTTAATTAATAGTCTTTGACATAGAAGTTGATAGCACAGAACCACTAATACATTACCTTCCTTAAGCTGCATTTGTATGCCCAGCATAGGACACTCAAAGGAATTAATAAACTGACACAAACGTGAATATAGGTTTCAGGATTAGCTGAATCCAAGGAAACCATGTTTTTCCACCGCGTGCCGCTCCGTTTAGACGAGCATTGGAAAATTATACAAAAGCTAACATGTTGTGATTTACATAAAAATTGGGCACAAAGTGATTATAAAGAAGTGAATGTATAAAATGTCTTGTTGTTATTATGACGAGTCTTATACAGAGGCTACCAATCCTTTCAACCAGAGATGTGCTCTTTTTGTGCCAAAGGTACCTGAAAGAATTGTCTTTATAGTTAAAACAGCATGAGTAGGCTAAAAACAGACTTGCAAATAAAAAAACAAAATTTAAATATTGGATTCTGGCTAACTCAGACTGCTCAGGTAACAGAACAAAAACAAGACTTTGCCTGGCTGAATCAAATACAGTGGAACCCCGGCTTACGAAGACCCCATTTAACGAAAAATTCAAATTACGAAGGCACTTAACGGCAATATTTTTGCCTGCAGTACGACAAAATGCCCGTGTAACAAAATCCGTTTGCAAAATCCGTTTCGCTGTTCCACGTGAAAGACGTATTGTTGTTGCAGTGTGCTATTTCATGTGCTTTTCTTTTGCAAGTAGCCTATCGTTGATTCATAATGGGGCCGGCATAAGGCATAAATATGAGCGAGTTTAAAAAAATGTTAAATAATTATCATTGCACAGTGTACGTACATGCATTAATTAACGTAAATGTAAGTTTTAATTTTAAAGTTTAGAATTAAGTTCCATAATGTTATGTACATGTACACGTACATATGTATGCATGCCTACGTATGCTTTCTTCAGCCTCCACCTAGAACTTCGTCTTCAGCCAGCATCGCCTCACTCAAAAGGCGATGGAAAAAGGTGCTTCGACGAAAATTTTGACTTACGAAAGACCCTCTGGAACGAATTAATTTCGTAAGTCGGGGTTCCACTGTATATAAATTTTATATATTTATTGACGTCCAAAACAATCATGTCAGGAACAGTCTGCATTGATTTTTGGAGAGAATATTTCACTCGTCTGAGCTGCTGGTTTTGTCAGCATCAATATATGAATTCTGTTTGACAGTGGATCCTCCCTTTCACAGACACAACACTATCTTGTAAGATAAAGTAGAAATAGTTCTTTCAGAGGAAACATTGTTTAAATGTATGGAGGAGCACAACTGTCTGACTAAATGAATAAATCAAAATGCCATTAAATTATTATGTAATATTAATTTAAAAAAAAGTTACATAAATTAAAAGGTAGTTTTCCTACCTTTTAACATTCCAACTCACTTTTCCATTTTTGGTATTTTTTAGAGTCACCCACTGACCAGTCAGTCATAAGAATCAGCATCAGATTTGTCTGATGTATCATGCATATGCACTGCAGTCTAAAGTTCACCTGTTTAGAAATGTAACTGCAAACCGCTTGGCACAAGTGTTATGTATGCCATGGATACATGTAATATATGTCAGCATATTACAGAAGAGGGACCTGTAAGGCTGTGGTTCCCAAAGTGGGGGTCGCGCCCAGCTGTTTGGAGGGGGGGGGTGCAGTATGAATAAAGAAAGAATGGTTGGACACATAATGGACAGGTTTTTGATGAAGCATGTCTTCACTTCTCATAATGACTAACTACTAGTGAAACTTGGCACTCATGAAATGAATGTGTTATTTATAATATAGACAGTTTTGGTCTTCCATACAGAGCTTATGAAGGACAGTATGTGGGGCTGTGCTGTAAGGAGACGGGTGGGGTGATCGACTCGTGTTCCTCTTCTGCCTCTGCTCTGAGTTTGTTCTCCTCTGCAGCGGCCCAGTTGAGAAAGGTTCCCCCAAAAAAGCCAGACGGAGAGATCAAGCCTTACTCTTTAATGGAGAGAGAAGGTAAACAGTCACATAGTGCCACTTTGCCATAACCAAGTGTTGACATTAAACATTAAGACTCTATTCCAAGTACACGGTCATAAGAAAGCACTTGTTTCCCTTGTCGGTAACACTGATATAAACTGTGGAAATAAACAAAAATGTGCTGGAAAAAAGCTTCCACAAATCCTTTTATGGTAAGTCTGAACACTGAAGAATGGACTGGAGCTGATCTTCCTCTATAGACCAGAACACGTAATACCAATAAAAATCTTATACACTAACTCAGCAAATGCAGAGTAAATTGTAGGTTATAGCATGTTGGCGGTGACACTCAAAAAAGTAATGTATTACACATTACTTGTCTAAAAGTAATGCATTTTGTTACTTAACTTCCTTGTAACTTTGTGTTACTCCTTACCATGGCTTGAACTGCATTGTGATATGATTATCAGTTGAAAATATAAATGTTAGTCTCCAGTCTTACACATAATGATGGCTATGGGTAGAAGATGAACCAGCTAAAAGTGCAAATTCAAGAACCTTGAATCTCTGTAAGCTGATATTTGTAGCCAAGGAGCAAGGCTTCTTTTATGGCTTTCCAAAGTTTGAAAAATGTTATAAAATTGTTGTTGTTTTTGTTTTGTTTTGTTTTTTTTTTGGGGGGGGGGGGGTTTAAAGGTGAGCTTTTACCAAGCACAGAGCCTATAAAATATGATGCTCTCAATTAGTGCTATTAGTATGTACATATTTTTTTCTGTCTAGCTGTTCGCCAGGAGCAGAAGAGTCTTCCTTGGCCGTTTGCTCCTCCCCACTCCCCCCAGCGCTCGGTGGCCTCCCAGTGGTCCAAATCCCTCAGCGTGGGATGCTCCCCCAGCAGGGCACCCCCTCGAGTCACTCCAACTTCTTCCCCTGGTTGCAACAGGAACCAGAGCCCACAGTCACCTCTCAGCGACCGCTGCAGAGCAAGACGCACCAGGTAAGAAGTAACGCACTTCTTTCTGTAAAATTCACCTGCAACTGCATTATGGAAATCTATATTTTACACATCTTAACATCATGTCAAGGTCAGTTACTGCAAATGAAATTTGCCCACAGTTTCAGCCTCAGTAACAAAGAAAAGCTGGATCTGTGAGAAGAAACACTTAGCAGACAATCTGCAAATGTTGTTCCACCTGTGTAGAGGGTGCCCGGTTTAGACGAAGCAGGATTACACCGTTGTCATTCCCACAGTCAGTTGTTTACATGGACCGCCTTTATGTCATCCTAACACTAGCATCTTTTTCTGTCACACGAACCCTGTGCACGCCATCCTTGACTAAATTCATAGACTTCCTCTAAAGTCTTCCTATTTTCCTCCTGCCTAGCGGCTCTATTTTCAACATCCTTTGTCCAGTATGTCCACTGTCCGTCCTCTGAACATGCCCAAATCGTCTCAACCTCTCTAACCTTTTCTCCAATCCGCTCTGATATACTAATATTTAATCCTGTTCATTCTGGTCTCTGCCAATGAAAATCTTAACATCTTCACCTCTGCCACCTCCAGCTTGGCCAGCTGTTTTTAGGTTAGTCGCGGCTGAGACCATTTCTGATGAGGTTTACATAGATGGTGCAATTAAAAGGCCAAATTCCTCTTTCAGGTTCCAACTTTCAGATGCTGTTCATCTGCTGTAGGTAGTTTTTTAGGCTAGTTTAATAAATGGCCTCAAAAATGCTAATAAATGCTGTTTTATCTGTGAATCTGTTGTTCTGTTGTTTTATTCACATTTGTCTGTTTTTGTCGGTTCTGTGTAGATACAACACTGTTATAGGTGCTTTATACATAAATGGGTCATATATATAATATGAATATAATAAATAAGTGTAAGTGGTATGTTAATAGCACTAATAGTTGTGTAAAGTTATATAAATTGTATGTGTACTCTTGAATGCATGGTTAAAGTGGCCACTAAGACCAGCAGCAAAACTAGTCAGATACTGTTGTTCTGAGTAGAACAAGGTCCAGATCTCTCACTGTAGTGATTAGTGGCTCCAGTTTTCCTGTAATTTGTAATTATTTTGCTGACCGACTCCTTTCATTCTCTCCTTCTTTCTCTTCTCTTTCCCCTTTTTTCGTCACCCATTGTGCTCCATTTATTTTGTCCCTCTGATTGATTCTGGCTCGTCTTTCTGTCATCAATAGTTCCCTTAATAGATCTCAGCTAGGCTTTCATTGACCAGCCTGTTCCTTCCCTTCAAAGGAATGGCTGATGTGTCTTAGCTCAATAAATAGCCTGTTTTTGTCTTATGAATGGGGAGTCTGTTGTTGCTAGAATAGTTATTCAACTCAAATGAGGAGAGAACAAACTCCTTTTGGCCTTCTTGTTATCAGCACGACAGACTGGAACTTGATGGCCGTGTCTTATCTGCTTGACTTTTTTAGAACTCATTAAACAACCTGCCACAAAACTGCTCTTGTGAAATTGCATTTTGTCACACACAGAAATGATACTTAAACAGGATATTGTAAATTAAGGCTGCGAGTCTTATTTCCATTCTTCTTTTTTGTGTGTTTTATTTCAACAGTATACCATGCATTTTTTTCAGTTTGTTATATTTTGAGTTGTGTAATTATGTCATTTCTTTTTTCTTTTTTCTTTCTTCCATCCAAACATGTGCCTGTCTTCTCTCCTTTCTCTGCCTTGCTCTCCATCTTATTTGATTTTCTTCTCATCATCCTTGCTGGCTTTTGCTACTTCTCCAGTAGCCAACAGGGTCTAGTTGCGAGATGCAACTTGTACAGTCGACACATGGACACCAGAGCTGTTGGACTGCTGCACAGATGCTCTCCAGGTGAGGTTTTGTAGAGGTGTTGATGGCAGTTAAAAACCACATCATGCTTGGATGTAAATTCATGTAAATTACATTAATTTAATCTACATTCTATACAATGTTTATATGAAAACAGTATAAACGCAATAACAACAATAACACTTTCACGCATCCCAAATGTTTTGATGTTGTTAAACGAATGCATAATCTAGCTTAGTGTTAAATCTGTACCTGGCCCAGTGTTTTTGTTGCAGGTATTACATTTTACATTTAAAATTTTGTCAACATTTTTTTTTATCCAATTTTTTATTATTTTATTTATTTTTTTATTTATTTTTTTATTTCAATAAATAGAAAATGTAAATATTTAGCAAATCACTGGTTTCTGTTCTTATTTAGCCAACCTCTCTGGAAATGTGGTTGTGTGACAGGATAATCGTAACTCATCAGCCACTGACTGATAGCCACAAACTCTAATCCAATGCACTCTGATCACGATGTCCAGTATGATACGCTGGGCTGAACTTTTTTTAGCATTGCAAAATATTGATTGAAGACTATGGCAGATAAAAGACTGCTTCAAAGTTTGGACGTACACCTTGATTACTAAATGACTTTTATTTATTCCTTTCTATTGTTTGGGCAAAATGAAACTGAAATGTATTTCATATATAGTAGATTCATCAGAGAAGTCAGTTTCCTTTGATCACAGGTTTGTACACTGTTGTTACTATGTTCATGTAGTCAACACTTAGAATGTATCCACTTGAGAGGTAATCCTTGTAAGAAAGTTACTGGGTTCTTTAAGTAAAGCAAATTGGCTCTTACGAGAACCACCCCACACTGCAGAGGAGCATGTTCGTCACAGTTACTGTGTCCATGAATATCACTTGGGTTTAAATTGATCTTAAGCTCTGATTAAAACACTGACCCAGTTGTGGTTGTCAGACATAACACACAACTGGGTTTTGAAGTGTTAGACAGTCTACATGTAAAATGTTTCTTTCATTATTATGAATGTTTGCTCTCAGAGCACTGAGCATTGGGCCACTGTTGTTAAGTCAGCGCAGTCATGTTGTTGCTAAAGCAAAAATGCAGATTATAAGAAATATTCTTTTTATGGAAAACTGTGTTTCATCAATTTCTCATTTTTATTTTTTATTATTCATCTGTTCCCTTTCCTCACATGTTAGCACCATGTGCCACCTCAGGTCTGAGAGCAGTAGGGGATCAGTCATACACATTGGGATACAGTATTCACTCACAACAAAACAGGTATTCACACATTGATCCACCAATTGTTTTAGAGGTTAGCAGGCATTAAAAAAGAAAATGAGGAGGTTTAGTGTGCAGATGTGGGGTTGAAACACCTCAAAATGTTGTCACAATTACAAAAATGCCTCAATTGGAATTACATCCCAGCAGACGGATGACTATGATGGACCGTTTCTCTAAAATGCTCAGAACATGTTTTATGCACCAGATATGCAACCACATCTCCAGACTTTCCTATTAGCTTATTGATGTAATATTAAATTCATGGTGACACATGGATTAAATGCTACATCTGATTATTGTTGGCAACACAATAATCAGTATGATGAGGGAAAAAGATCTGAAGACTTTCTGAGCCTCTTCAATTCCTTAATGGACTATAAGAATCTACGCGCAGGCGACCAGAGCTTTTAGCAGCTTTGAGCAAAGTTGTACAGATATTTCACATTGTGGGTGCAGTGTTAAAGTTGTCTTCCTCAAATAACACAATAACAAGAGTAGCTGATGAGACAGTGTGACATATAATCATCATGTGGGTAGCAGAGTGACAGCAGCCCTCACACACAACCATAGATATGAAGAAATCGGATAAGAGCAATGTTCAGTTTCATATCTGCCCTTACTTTTACCTTTTTACCAACTCCCCGTTCACACAGGAACTGGCCTGTCTTGCTTCCACCTCTCTCTACATCCAAGAAGGACTGCATAAGCAGCACTACCTCTTTAGACAGGAGAGAAACACACCTGGGCGCAGATCCTGAATCCCGTCGTTCTGAAGAGGAGATGAAGGTTCTGGACAGTTCACAGCTTCCAGCAGGCAACCAGAGACCTCTGTTGTGGGAGAGTGACAGAGTTGAAGACAGGTCATGGGCTGTGGGGGTGCACTGCTACACTGCCCAGTGGGTGAAGCAGAAGCAGGAATACAGGAGCACCCGGCCCTGGTGAATGTGTGACGATTACAGACTTTAAACATTATCAAAATGTTGATGCCTAAAAGGCTTTCAGACATGTTTGAGCCGACTTTTGAGTGTTTGAGAGCCCACGATGCAACAATTTCTTTGTGAAGTTTAAGTGCCAAAGTTCAGTTCAGAAAAAATACACTTCCAGTCTTTCTGGTTTTAGAAAGGCTATTATAATGGCTGCCTTAGTTGGTTTCCCAAACGAGTTCTTCAGCTGTCAACTAGCTCATCTTTTCTAGTCAACTGCAACTGGATAAGATGAACTAAATGTGGAGCAGTTTTCCGTTGAAGTCAGACTGGCTGCATCCTTGCTAATTGAATAATTGGCCCGTTAAGTCAGTGGTGTTACTGGCAAGACAGGTCCAGCTAACTCAGGTAGGTTTTTCATCTTAGTAGCCTTCGCACTGAGCGTTGTTAGGTTCACTTATTTTGTTGTATAAATTCAGGGAAACATTGCATAAGACAAAGGTTACTAACGTGATCTTGGTTGATGGGATAATAGCATGATACACTTTCAGTTTATCACATTTGGGTTGTTGCATTTTTTAGCAAATATTTAAAAAGAGTGATACAGTAGCCTACTCTTAATTTTCCATTTCTGTTTTGCACATGTGTAACAGCTACATGCAGCCACAGACTGTAACATAACGACATGATGTACAGACAGGTTACTTGCTTCAATGTACCCTGGCATTGATTTTCCAAGTCTCTGGAAAGATGGATCTGTATCAGTCTTCCAAAAGATTTGATGGTTATGGAGTTGAGTGTGTAACACATCAATCCAAATTCTCCCCTGTTTGACCGGGTTCAGATGTGGTGACAGGGTAGATAGTACATCAGACCATGTGTACTTATGAGATTCCCTCAGGGTAATGTGTGTCAGGCAGTATTTAAAATGATAACTCATAACCCATGTTGGTGTTTTTCAGATCTTGCAAGTAAGAAAATAAATCCTTAAACATGCAAACACAGTCTGTAGACTGCTCTGGGTGCTAATGGTACAGGTCATCCACAAGTGCAAAGCACAGAAATAGACAATTAGTCATTTTTAATATTTGTTCAAAAATCAAACAATTAAAAAAGAACAGAAACGGTGTATTTGTGGAGAAATCAAGCAAAACATTTTGATTTATTTTGGACTTAAAGAAGTCTCCCATGGACAGAGCTTCCTGCAACTTTCCACTAACCGGAGTTTCATTAAATAATGGAAATGTTTGTGAGACAAAACATATATTTTTAGGTTTTTCAGACAGAACTGAAAACAAATTGGGTAGAAAGTTTACACATTTTTGCTGTAATGTAAACTTTAGTTAGAATGGTCCATAAAGCCAAAATACACCACGATATATCCTTATTTTGTCATTTTTACACTTCCATGAACTTTAGTATTCCAACAGTCAGAATGGGCTTAAACCCTAATGCCAAAACCTGTTACCTGGGTTTAACTGAACTTATAACTTCTCTGTTTGATTGTTTTTTGTTGTTTTGTTTTAGTTGAGTCAGTCTGCTTTGGAGGTCCTACTTAAAAGAAGCAGAATCTGGGATTTATATGTCACTTAGTCTTTTCTGAATAAATTAAGCCAAATGAGAAAAAGCTAGAATTCATATTATACATTGTGTTTGAACAATGCTTCCAAACCCGGGGTGGAGGCGCAGTATGATCATTCATACAGTATCAGCAGATGGAAGACACAGAATTACTGGAATGTACACAGTGGAAACTGCCAGAGGAAGACAAGGCGGGAATGTTAACAGGACTGTTTTCTTTTTAAACACAATTCCCCACTGGTCCCATGAATTCCTGGATTTGTTTGAGGTACTTTTTTAGATGAACCATCCTCAAAATCCAGAGGGAGAGGGCCATTTTTTACCTTGTTACTTAAGGAAGATCATTAAAGCTAAGAGGCCTCTGGCATTGATTCACATTAGTGCTGCTATTTCACTGGCACTGACGACCTTATGTCACAGAATTCACAGAAACATCCTTTCTATGCTGTACAATATAAAAAAAAAACTTATTAATTGGCACCTGTAAACACTAAAAGTAAACTGAATGTAGTTATTCTGCTCGATGGATCAGCGTCTCTCTGGTCAGCAATTTGTTTAACAGCGGCGTCCACTGCAGCTGCAAGGAATAAACCCAGGTAACTACAATCGGATATATGACTTTTGGGACACAATAATCCCAAGAGATTTCACCTGCATCTCATAGTCATTACGATCACCATAATTACCCTCCATTGGATACCTTGGATCACCCAGAAGAAGCTGGACTGGGTGTTTTCACACCAACAGTGTTTATTCTGTTTAAATCGAACCCTGCTTCATGTCCCCCTTTGTGCAGTTCGTTTATGCAGATGTGAGCACGGTGATCGCAAAACAACTGAACTCCAGAGCGTTTCATTTACAGGTGTAAGTTTGAGCTAAAAGCCTTCTGCTGGCTGCACATGCTTTGCAGAGTACACCACCAGGAGTACAGCCTAGCTGTAAAATTTATGTATATTATCCATGTTGTCCACTTGGTCAAAACCCACAACCTAATGTTACTCTTGTTGCTCCTCTCCCAGACACATCTGACCAATAAGCGGACTAAACATTCTCACATAGTTTATGGTGACACAATGCAGCTCGTTCTCACCAACTAATTCAGGGCAGAATAAACGAACTAACACATGAAAAGGGCCTTAAATTAAATCAACAAAATTTGAAAAACATGGCAACCCGATCAAGTCAACGTAAAGGATTAGAAAATGATTTTAACCCAGAAGGCGTCACGGCTAGAAGATGATCTTGGTATAAAAATGCAGTCAGCAAACAGTTTTTGCAGACTGTGTGCAGCATCACAGCACCTATATCCCATGATACTGATGAGTAGTGTTGGTTATAAAGACTGTTCTGATAAACAAAATTCAGATTCCCTTTGGAGCGGGTGTAACGCTGAGTTGTTTGCAGAGCTTAAATAGTTTTTCAGACTTTTTTGTATATCTCGTGTATTCGCTACGAGGACTCAAAAATGTGATTTAAAAAACACAATATTTCGACCCTCTTGCACTGCACACTAAGGCACAGGCTTATGAACTACTGGCTTTGTTTGTGTCTTATAGACAATGTGTGGGGACACTTTGCTTGAATGGCTGCAGCCACTGCAGTAACATAAAACTGACTGGAACTGTTAAATACCAATTACTTCATAACTGGGTTGATGCTGTTCTCCTCACCTCTTTAATGTGCTTGGTGTGCAGAGGATAGTAGAAAATATATTTGTTCTGTCCAGCTAAATACAAGTTAAAGAAATGTTCCAGCACACCAGAACAAACTGTGAGAGGAAGGTGGAGGAAACCTAAAACATGCAAACTCAATACAGAAACCTCAACTGGGATTCAAACTAAGAACCTCTTTGCTACAAGGCAGGAATAGGAGGAATACAAAGAACATTAAAGACTAAAGCAACTCAAATTTCCTAAAGGCATGAAGCTATTTAAGTCACCAGTCAGTTTATTCAGGTTTCTCACTGTTGCTTTCTGAATATCTCACACTCTGACCTTTCAAGCAAAGAGCTCATTGTTGCTGAACTTGTTTTTCCCCTTTCATGCAGCAGAGGAAACTCTGAGAGTGAGATCTGCTCTCAGCGAAATGTTTGCCTTATGTGTGGAGGTTTTCTGTTAGAGCCAAATGTAGCTGCTTCTTAAAAACTAGTAACAAGTGGTAAAGTTACAATCTTGGACTCAAAAATTGTGTTGGTACAGTATATTAGTATATACACTTACTGGCCACTTTGTATAGCTTGCTGGTATCAGGATGATTGTTCTGAAGGATGAAGCCTTCAGAACTGTCTTACTTCTCCATGGTACAGGGGGCTGAATAATAATAAGATCGTTAACTGTCTTGATAAGTTTATCAAGATTCTTTCCATTTGGAATAATATGAAACTAAAGTAAAATGCTGTTTTCAGATTTTAGAGAGGTCTCCTCTTAAATTTTGTGATTTTTTTTAACAAGTTAAAATGTCTCACTTGTTGGCGATGCCATCGGTGTAAAAAGACAACCTCACTGTAGCGGTTCAAGTTTAGCACTTCATTATTTTGTATGACGGACAGAAGCTCGCAGGCCGTTTCCAACTGTTTTCAGTCTTAATCCTAAAGTAAGCCAAACCAAATCCCAGCATTGTAACATCACAAACATCTCAGTGAAATCACAATTCCCCAAGTTTTAATTGCAGTAACCAATATTTCTATTTACAGTGTCCAACTATTATTAACATTTGAGCTACGACATCAGGGAGTGTGTGTGTCGGGGGGGGGGGGGGGGGGGGGGGGGTTAAACTTTGTACACAGCAGCTCGATCTTTTGACAGCATAGTTAGCTTTTATAATTTACAGTTTGAAGGAAGTTGAGCCGTTCCAGAAACCACCAAGCCACCATTCCTTCTCCTGAGTCCAAGTGTGGGGAATCTATTCAGCCTCGTGGAGTAAGGCGAGGTAGACGTCAGACTGGAGGAAGCGTGGGTAACAGTCTGTGTCCAGAAGTGAGTAGATGCGTTTCTGTGCGTGGGACAGAGAGCTACGAGAGGGAGCCTGCAGCAGCTGGATCGTCAGGTCTCTGGTCGTACTGTCCAGATTTACCTGCAATAGGACACAGTGATGGTGCAATAGCCACATAAAGTCAATTCAAATACTATATGGAAAGACAAGCCAAAAAATAAATAGATAAAAATCAGCATCAAAATCGAGTTTGACTTAAGACTATTTGTTTTCTCCTCAGCCTCGATTACCAGGTAGCACAATAATGAGTGCTGTATCATCAACATTGTTCCAGTAGAGACGGTTTGGAATAACTTGAGGTTACTGAAGGAAAACCAGCCAACAAATGCTCAAAGTCTCCAGGTGAAGAGTTCATGAAGATGGTGGAAAGAATGAGGAGCATGCAAAGCTGATAATGAACAAAGTTCCCTTAAACAGATAATTATTAGCATGCGTCTGTGACAAAGAAATGTATAGAACTTATGCAAGCTTTACAGATAACCTCACATCCTCAGAATTCCTTCTGCAGCTTTACATCTGCCAAGATCAGTGAGTGTCACAGTACAACAGTGCATGATTTCAGTGTGTGAATACTCCCAGAACAGAGGAGCACTTTCCGAATTATGTTGACATGGCACTGTGATCGTGTTTGTTTTATTCATTTTTCCACCTCAGAATTGAGCTTCAGGGCCCTGTTTCAGGAAGCCGGTTTAGTGGAAAAACTGAGTAAGTATACCCTGAGTTAACGAAAACTCTGGGTTTTCGGTTTCACAAAGCGAGTTCAGATGAAGCCTCAGTGAGTTACTATGACGACACACTCCGTGAAGCTAACCTGCCCCCTAGCAGGTTTACTACAACTAACCCTGACTGTCTCCGCCCCTTTGTCGGAAACCTGACTGTAGGAAGTGTCAGACATGGCGTGCTCCTTCCTTGAAGAGCCAGTAGATCGTGAAGCCCAAATTCTCTGCAGAGCTCTCCGCCGGGAGAGAGTGATTAGAGCGCGTTTGGACATTTTATCATTTCCTGATGATTTCCTGTGTGAACGTTACCGTTTTTCAGCACAATCTATAATTTATTTGGATAACATCCTCAGGCCTAATATTGCTCATGTGACACATCGCGGACATGCTCTCAGTTCTGTACATATTATTTGTATTGCACTTCGGTTTTTTGCAAACCGGAGCTTTCTGTATAATATTGGTGACGCTGAGCACGTTTCCAAGGCTACCGTCTGTCGGGCAGTCAGGAATGTTACAGTTGCACTGAAACGTCTCCTGTACTCGTTTGTGGTGTTCCCCGGTCATAGACCCACAAGATTTATCAAAGAGGGATGCCACAAAATTGCAGGTATCAGGATGAACAAAACTCAATGCATGATGTGGTGATATTTGAACTACTACTTAAATTTTACATTTATTCTCACGGTTCCCAGGCGTGATTGGCTGTATAGATGGCACTCACATTCCAATCATTGCTCCTTCAGTAAATGAAGGAGACTATGTGAACAGGAAGTCTTTCCACAGCATTAATGTGCAGGTACATAGTTCCCTGTAGCATTTCAAACTAACAAATTATTTCATTATAGTAATGGATGCTAATTTGTGTTCTCTGCACTGTGAAGATCATATGTGATGCTGCCAACATTATCACAAATGTGGAAGCCAAGTGGCCAGGCTCTGTGAGTGGTGGTGGTGGAGGACCCCCACCTGTTTTTCGGGCCTCCGCTTTTTTTCTGTTGGCCATAACGGGTCACGTTTGAGCATACAGAGTAAGCAAATATGTACTTGTAATGTGCTCAGATAATTTCAATAAGTGCTTACAGAGGGGAAATTAATGTAGCCTCTAACTGCAATTGATTTACATGGGACAAACAGACCAAGCACTATGGCTCATAATACAATTACACCTTACCTGTTTGGACTATATTTTTATATTTCATTTTTACTTGCTGCCAGGAACGTTTGGGGCCTGTTGGGTTGCACCTGCGCTCACATCACGTCACAAAATAAAATGTATGAAATACAAAATAAAATATAATAAAATAACGTGTTAAATGGGTGGAAATCCCTCGATCAATGTTTAAATTAACACTCACGCATTGACTCTGTCGGCTATGTTTTGCCATGCATGCTCCCTTTCTTTTGCAGCTGAGGCTGCGTTACTTTTTTTCTGCAAAATTTGCATGTTATCAGCATATGCTGCCATCAGAATTTCGGCCTCAAGCGCTGTAAAATACATTGACCGCGCCTTCTTTCCCTCCGTCTCCATGGTAATTCGCTTAATCTGTGCTCCACTAATCAGGGCTTTATATATCCTCGTGCGTGCGCTTAACTTGGGGTTAAAGCAACTCCGCGTTGACTGAACTAATTGTTATCAGCCTTTCTGAAACCGAATATTCCGAGTTGGACAGTTCGGGGTTACTCAACCCTGAGTATCGTTTTTCACTCTGAGTTTTCTAAACCGGCTTCCTGAAATAGGGCCCAGTACAGACTTGATGCGTTTGGGTTTTCCAAATCTGCTGCTAGCACATGTTAACTTACAAGATTTCATTCATAGTTATGAACACAAAAGGAAGCTGCTTTGTAGCTTATGCTCCTTTTACTTTGTTAACACTGTTTCTTTGTTCTTCAGTGTAGAAATGTCCAAATTTTTGACGATATGGTGGGCTACAACTTCTTGGGCTTTGCAGATAACCTTTATCTTGTAGTGGTTCGGTGTTAAGTCATGTCATTTAGGTCTTCCTACTTTTTCAGTGAGTATTCTTGGAGCTCGCCAACATAAAGCACAGTTTGATTCCTGGACGGTCGTCTTTCCGTTAATAAACTTTAATAAGTGCAGTTCTCTTCTTCCTGGCATAAAAACCTTCAACTAGACAGAAAAGATCGCTTTGTTAAAGTTCCAGTGCTAATGCTAAATTAATGGCATCCCCTGAATCACATCAAAAGTCATACTGTTCACACTCATACTGACATTTTACTTTTGGACTTGCTATAGCTGCAGTATAAGACAGTGGAGCTGGACTCCTGGGAAACAAGGGACCTACTGGAGAAGCAAATGAATATTTTTTTTTCTCCACAGTATTTGGTACTTTAAGTTCAGCTACTGTCACACATATAATCTCATGCTGTGGGGAAATGTCTCTATTAGTGGAAGAAAGAAAAAAAACAAAAACAACAGCTCCACATGAAAGCAGCTATTGATGGAACGCTATAACGTCAAATCTGAACCACCCACACAAGCTTCTTGATAACACAGAGAGACTCTGAGCAGTAAAACAGTTGGCAATGCAGAAAGAGGAAAAAATAAACAGGACTTGAATTACAATTCCTGTTCCAAGAAGACAGGCTGCCCAGTGCAACCAGTAAGACTGAGTATGAACATGTGTACCTCCCGGGGGGCTCCTGGCTGGATATAGGTTGCGCAGATGTCTTTGGCTCTCCTTTGCAGGCTGAAGTTGGTGGACGAATGTTTGTACCGCTCACAGGCTTGATAGAACTGCAGGTTCTCCTCGCTGAACTCAGAGCGCAGGAATGCTCCAAATACTGAAACACCAGCTGCCAGGAAGAGGACGACAAGTGAGCCTTAGCACAACATCAATTTATGTATCTTATAGCACAGAACACAGAAACACTTTATCATGCCTGAAAGGAAGACTAGAGAAAGCAACCTAGCTCTACTCTTTTTCCATGTGAACGTCCTACTGAAGGTTAGAAATGTCATGAACATACCACATGATCTCTTTGATTTCTGGCATGGTCAAATGTGATGTCTTGTTATTCCTCCCTACCATCGAGAGGATCGTACCACTTACAAACTCATTAACTGCTAGATGGGGTTTATAATGGCTTCTAAACAGCTGTTCACTTTTCCCCCCCTTTTGTCATTTAAAGACAACAGATAAACACTAGTTAAATGCGGGATCTGGGTCTGCTGCTAAGAGCCACTGGATTTCTTTCACTCGCAGCTCCAGCTAGAACAACGGCTTTATACTTATTAACATTTTTCCATTACAACCTAAAAATGGTAATAATACCTTTACATTTATAATAAATGGTGAACATGACCACTGACTGAGTCCCTTGTGGTCATTTGCTATGACGTGCACTAAGACTAGAGTTCTGTTATTGTCAGGAGTCAACTTTTTATTTTATTCTTTTCAACATTTAATTGTTAATTATGGTAAAATATTAATTATAAACAATGACTGTGGTGAGTCAATTTGAAGTAATAGTGTTCAACTTTGAACAAGCTGGGGGACACGGAGGAGACGTTTTAAAAGCAAGATGATAATCTGACATTTAGACATTTTTGTGACGCAACCTGACATCATCTCTTTTCTTTTAATCACAGCAGGACTCAGACTGCATGGATCAGTTATGTTAGCTTTGCAGATTTTATTTTTAATTTAAGAAATTCTGCATTGCAGTGTTTTGTTTGTTTGTGTGTGTGTGTGGGGGGGGGGCTTTGTCAACAAAGCTTGATTTTTCTGATAGCATGCTCACTTTTGATCTGCCTGAATAGGCTTTGCATAGAACTTATCCAGTTACCACAAAAGTTCTCCTTTAGAAGTAGTATGCTGATCACATTACTGGCACAACCTTCCTTTGTATAATGTACACAAAGACATCGCCCAAGGCTGAAACCCTGAATAATTTAGTCACGTCTATAGTTTTGTCAGACTGTGTAGTGCACATGATGACGAGGAAACTGACGTGACGAGAAAACAATGAATGGAAACATTCTGTGGCATTCAGAATATGCTGCAAATGCATCGGTGTTATCAAAGGGCTTCATCGGGACATGCCCTGCTTTTCTTGAATGGGTGAAAACGATAGACGACACCAGCACAAAGCATACTACCAAGAAACAGGATTCAGGAGCTTGTACACGCTTCCCCTTCACGCACCGTTAAACCCAGAACCCTTGTTAATATCAAGGAAGTCAAACATTCTCAAGCCTTTACACAGCTGTGATTTATAACCGTCTTGGTGTTTACTATCTATTCTATTCATAGAAGCAGCAGGGGTAGGGTAAGTGCTGCACTTTTAGCAGCACAGAGGGGTCACTGACGTCAGACCAGATGTCGACATCGATTCAGCTTAAAAACTTGAGAAACATGTGATTTTTTTTGTTGCGCAAACATGTCTTCAAGGCAGAAGTTGTGAGACACTGAAATGTCACAGGATAGGATTCAGGTCAGAATCTCACAAACAGTAAGGACATTAAAGTAAATGACCTTTTACACTCAAGTGCAAAAGCTAAAGTATCTTTCTCAGTGTCAGGTTATCCTGCTGCAATTTGAAGTATATAAAGAAAATACTTTCTTATTGTATTTCTTTGAATCTGAACACAATTCTTTTATTTTTCCAGAGTTTACATTATTAGTACCTGTTAAACAAGAATGCAATAAATGGCAACTCCCACAGCTGCACTGTCATCCTGAAAATGATTACTGCAAGGGTTCAATTGTGAATGACGGAAAACAAATCACCTTTGTGATCCAGGGAAGCAGTGCATTATTTATTTAAGCAAAGTGTAATCTCTGATATGTAAATGAAGTAACAGGAGTATTGCTGGTGTCCTCAAACCAAGCAGCCCCCATAAAAGAAAAAAGAATGGCTATAACAATCAAAACTTATTTCTCCAAAATACAGGCACTCAAAGTAGGTTTGGAGGAATAATAAAGCGGCTTTATTTTAATTCACTCGTACGCGTCTTTCTATGCTGTTAACCATGAAATGAAAATGACAGTGGTTTCATGAGGTGTTGTAGATGATTAAATTAAAGGGTCATTTTAGCACCTTGTTAGGTGGTTGCTAGGCAACATGACAACATTATAATTATGCTTAATTCAGCCTTTGTGGATATAAATGAAAAGTTATTGTCATGACATTAGGATGCTTTTGCGAGGCGTCGCAGGTCATAAAAGCCAATTGCTAGATGGTTGCTAAGTAACATGGTGACATATCTGACACAGATAAAAATCTCCAGCAGACTAAAATGTACCTGTGTGTAAAGTTTGGTTGCTCATTTGCCAACGAGCAGGTGGCCTTTTATTACTTTTCCCAATCCTACCTGGAATCTCTGATCCATTTTGCTTTAACCGTATTATTTGCTGTGTGTTCTTCCCTTCCCAAATCCTCTGTATTCTCCCAAATCCAATCATTACCTTATATAGAGTCTAAAAACATAGCAAAGAAAAAAACTAAATTAACACCATAATGTTAAGTTACACAGCTCTTAATGAAAGAAATGCAAGTTGAAAATCTGTTTTCGTCATGTCGTGTGCGTAATTCAAGGTCACAGGAAATTAAAATAGCCAGGCCTTTAAGGGCTGGATTCAAAGTCACACCAAAAATTAAATATTCTTCAAGTGTTCCCTTAACTTTAACTATAACTTTGGGGGGGGGGGGGGGGGGGGGGGGGGTGTCTAGGGCAGCGGTCCCCAACCCCCGGGCTGTGAGTTGTTTGGTACCGGGCAGCGAGAGTTGAGGCTCGGGTGAGAAATTTATGGTTTTCAGGTTTTGTTATCCTTAACTCAGTTTCCTGGGTCTTTTCCCGTGTTGTAGTTGTGTTTCTTGTTTCTTATTTTGAAAGAAATATTTACGCGTTACCATAGCAACCAGAGAGCATTAAGGGGCAGGGATGTTACTCTCAATGTTGTTGGCGCATTTCAGGACGACGCTGCTAATAAAGTTGCACAATTACACAGTGACTTCGCGTTTATTATTATTATATTTAGAAAACACCACAGTTTGTGTCTTGGTCGTATCAATTTATTTTGTTGTATTTTTCCACTACGGTCCATGAAAACATTGTCTGACATTAAACTGGTCCGTGGGCGTCCACTCTAACTTGTAGTGGAACTAAAAATGTCACGTCCGTCCTCAAGTAAGACGTGCAGCACAAGTTATGGAGAAAGCAAACATGCACGACGACTGTCAGTGTCCTATCAGGGCGATGTGGTCATCTGACTTGAATGTCTCCCCAGTGCAGGAGTGATGTGTAAGTCTGACAGCAGGGCCAAAAGAAAGATCTGCAGGTCACCAAGAATTTGGGGATTCAACCTCTGGAGTATAAATGAAACTCTGGTGACCATTCAGATGGCGAGATTTCCCCCAACACTTCTTTTCCCACTGGGAATTCTTTTTCATTGGCTACTCCAGCATTTCCTCTTTCCCGCACTGCCAAAATTATTTTCATTAATTTCTGACATCAGATATCCTTCTAACGACTTTCCTCAGTGTCCTTCAGTCCCGCTTCAGTCTGTCTGTCACACCTGATCAACAACTTGTCCCTAATGATTTTTCCATGTATTAACTTTAAGAGTTCATCTTCTCTCTGCTGGCTCTACTCCAACAGTGTATAGACTCCAGAGGATTTTACCCAACTCCAGTCTTCATTTTAAATGCATAACATCCTGGTTTGCTTTCAGAACTCTGAAACAAGGAACTTCTGAGTACAAGGAAAACCACTGAGGCAGCATCTTGGCTGACCCTAAGTTAAGGAAATAAAATAGGCAGCGTAATTGGATAAAACCAACTGAACTCTGAAATAAAATACTTAATGAGCTGTGTTTCATCTGAAAAACTATATAAATGGTAAATGGACGAGATCGGGCGTGCTCAGGGCTTGTTAGATTGTCCACCCACTTTTACTTCTTCTTTAAAAAAAAATAAATAATAATAAAAAAATAAAATTTAATTCCCTGTAAGTAAGAATTTGTGCTGTTCTTTTTTTTCTTTTTTTTTTTAAATATAGCTGGTTTTCTATTCTACTTGGGCACCCAAAGCATTTTATACAGCATGGCTCATTAACCTATTCACACACACACAATTTATTTTCTGCACCTAAGTGCTTTCTATCCAACTTTCACACACTCTAGCATCTATTATATATTGTACATATATTTATTAGTTTCAGATGTAGCCATTATTGTATTTTGCACAACTCTGTTGCTTGTGAAGCTCGCACACAAGAATTTCACTCACATGTGCTGTACCAATGTACCTGCACATGTGATGTGACAATAAAAGTGATTTGATTTGATTTATAGTGGGTGGAGGAGACTGATGAACACAGAGTGGGATGCATGCACTATGGTGTGGATGTCAAGGATACTTTGGCATGCAGATCAAATCACCAACCCTCTGATTAGTAGAAGACACGCACTTCCTTCTGTGCTTCAGCCATCCCCCTAAAGACATTTCTTTCTATTCCTCTAAATTAAAGGGAATACAAGTTCAGCAATTTGCAGTCAGAATGTTTTCTGCTTAAAATGTCAAGTATCAGACCCAAAACTCAGAAAAAAGCAGGACTTACTTGGACTTCCCAGCAGGACATTTAAGGACTCGGCCCATTTTTCCAGCTCATCTCGATTATAATTCCTCTTCCTACTGTGACCCACTTGACTCCACTGATGCATGAATACAAGGCGAGACCTTCTCTCTTTACCACTATGATACAGGACAAGATGGTAACAGAGAGAGTCAAGGTGTGTCAGAGGAGATGGTAGCAAAGATAACGCTGTCATTGAAATAAACATCAAACCTTCACATTCTTATAACATTAAGATAAGTACCGACTCACTTTCAGAATCAGAGAGACCCTGAAAGTAAGTCTAAGATAAAAAGTAAATTTGAAAAGGGGTGGGGGGGTTATTTCTACATTTACCAGAACTAACAAAATAAACCATGTTCTCACCTGTCTTTTTGTTCTGTGTTGGCCAGGTTGGAGTTTGACGAATGAGGACTCTGAAACAGGAACCACACAGTAAACTGAAGTTAACCTTTTTCATCATTTGTTGAAAGTTGTTCCAGACCTCAGCAGCTTTAAACAGCTCGACTGAACAACAGTGACTGTTTAGAGGCCGTAAACAGAAAAAGACTGAAGCTAAAACAGAAGACGCGCATATCTGATGCACACAAAACAGTTTTGTCTTATTTTCAATTCTTTAGTCATTTCACACTAAAGCAGCCTGTGTGGTTTGGATTAAAATATCTCAAAATAAAATATATATTGTTGCACTACTCAATATCCTACTTCCAGTCAACACTAATTATTACAGGAGACCTTTCTTTTTTCCAAAAAGTCTACTTAAGGCAGACCCAATTAAAGGTATCATTTCAGTTTTATTTATGCAGCACCAAATCACCAAACAGTCGCCTCAAGGTGCTTAATATATTGTTTATTTGCAGTAACTCATAGAAAAACCCAGCAATCAAATGACACCCTTTGAGCACAGCCGTGTACTTCTACTATAATCTCCACTTGTCTGTTAACATATAGCATCTAGTGTCAGGAAAGTTCCAGCACTGCAGTAGCAAATTATGCATTTTAATTAAAAGAAAATTAGTGATGCCTGACAAATTGAGTGTTTCTGTATTTGTTTCATTGAGTTTACAGTTCAGTTATTCAAATTCAGTTTTATCTACCTTCATGTACAAACAGAAAACCCCATGAGTGAAAAACTGGACCCATGTGGGTTGTTTTTAAATGCAAATTCATAAAGAATGAAGAGCAGCATTGAGCACGAGGGAGTAAGTAAACTAAATAGACAATAGATATCCAGAAGATGTTCCATTTGAACAGTTGAGCCATGATCATAATGATGCCAAACAGAATGGAGAGACTACGTGCATGTGACCACAGCCATCTACTGCACCAGCTTACACAGATCCTAGAGCAGATTGGGAATTTGGGACACTCATTAGAGACAGTCTCGATTATTTTCCAAGACTTATTTCCTCGTACTTTTCTATCATACTGAATTTATGGGAAAAAGGGAATTTCAGACAACAGCTGTACTATTCAGCTGCTATTGCTATGTTTCTGCTGACCATGTAAACAACTTGCTGTTTGCTAACATTTCAGTGTGTACATTGTGATATTTCTGAACACCACAGCTGCTTATTTGAAATGTATAACTCTCTAAAGTGACAGTTTGACTTAAGCCATCCTGTCACTTATAAGCCTCTCCAAGTGAAAAACAGGCTCAAAGTTACTAAAGTGTTTAAACCTTGTAAGGCATTGTGCACGTCCCCTCGTGGCACCAGGACACGTGAAAAGGATCATTTGTGTTCTGTAGGCTGGAAAACGCTGCAATTAGCCAGTTAGACTGGGATATGAGGAGTTTAGAGGATGGGTAAATGTACAGTTTGGGGGTTTTGAAGGTGGCCGTGCTTTTCTTCCTCTAAAAATCTACAACAACATTTAGAGGGTGTAATCTGTTAAAGTACCAGCTGCACGAAAACACAGCATAGAAACAAAATAGAAATGTCATTTACTGCACCTGTGCGAAAAGACTCTTTAGGTGCAGCTTAGCAGCTGTCAGTCTGTCTCTCTGTTGGTGTCTGTGCTCCATCTTAAAGGAGCTGGAAGAGGACGAAGGCGACGATGGAGGCAGATCGGCTTTCTCCATGCTCTCAGTGCTGCCCTGCACAGCTGGGGCCAGCTGACTGTCACTATAAGCCCTGCTGCCTTGACTGATGAGACAGCCTCTGAGCTGGCTCTTTTCCAGTTTACTCAGCTCGCACAGGTTCTCTGCACTCACGCTGTGCTCCCGAGTCAGCTCATTCTTCGTCATCTCACCCGGACTCTCCGTGGGCTCCTGGATGATGGGAGTCAGGCGACCTGATTTCCCAGCCAGCTCATCATCCTGCAAGTGAAGTGTGCAGGTGCCAGACTCGTGGTCTTGTCCAGAATTCTTCAGTGCCACTTTTTTCCATGTCGGAAAATCAAGATCAAGGAGGGAACCCTCAGAGCTGAATCTACGCATCGCAGCTGTATTAGAAGTGATGAAGAATGGAAAAGGAGGTACTGCAAAAAAGAAAGTAAAGCAGTAAAAGCTAGAAATAAGTAAAAAGGGGCACAAAGGGATCAGACCAGAAATGAAGCACAGAAATATGCGGGGGAAGAGTAGGGTTGGGGGAAAGGTGATAAAATTGGACAATTAGAAAAAAAAAAGGCTCACACAGGCAACTCTCCTTATTTCTACTATGAATGGCTGTCTGACACCAGGACACTGGGAGAGGAACCTTCTGGCTATACTGGTTAAATGTAGGGTCCTCTGGGCACTGGCCATGTTTCAGGCCACTGCATAATTAGCCAATTAGATTGGGAATCTGAGGTGTTTGGAAGACAAGCAAATGTGCCTCAAAACAGTCCTAAACTGTTTCTCTGGGAAACATAGTGGAGGTCCATTTAGCAGAGACAGACTTCCCTCATCAAAATGTATAAATGCTCTTCATAAAATATTCACATCCAGTGAATATTAATTCAAAAGGTTTAGGGATTTAGAGGCATAAATAATGCCTATAGGCTGGAGAACAAGAAAACCCAAAGAGTAACTTCATTTTTATTTCCTTCTCACAAATCTGGAACTATTATAAAAGCTGCAATGTAGTCTCAGGAGTCTCGCTTCAATTTAAAGGAAGTCTCTTTTTCTTATCCTAATACTTTTAGTGTTTAACTACTCTTTGGTCTATTCTGCACAACCGCAAATAAAGCAAGTCAAGTGTTTCTGACCATTAAAAGTATAACCAGGCGGTATAGAAGTCATATAAAAACAGTCTTCTACACATGTACGGCAGACAAACTCACATTTGTCAATAATTAATTTCCACATTTCTGACTTGGCAACATTTCCTAGAACTGAGGTTTGGTCTTTTTCCAGTTCAAATTGTCCATGAATATTAACTTAACGAACTTTATCGCTGGTTTTTATCTTCCACTGCAATGCTGCTATTGTACTGTTTCATACTGAGACGTAATGCCATGCAGCTTCCCAGACCTTTGCTCAGCACAGCTCTGGGAAAAACGACAGCTGATTGATATTTGAAATCGTTAAGGAGTGCCGGGGCTCTGTCAGTGTACTTACCTCTTCCTCGAGAATCTTAAGCTCTCTCCATGGCCAAAAGCAAAAATCCTCCAGATCTCAAGGGGAAAATGTCCATGAACTGACGAGTCCGGCTTTAAGCTTTGCAGATTTCAGGTGTCCGGGAGAACGCGAAATCAACTTCCGACGTTCCTGCTGCGACAGCCCTCCCAGATCTGTTCTTGACTCAGATCCTTCTGCAACACAGTCAAGTGCTCACCGACAGAAAAGTCTTGGGGAGAGCACAACAAGTTCCATAAAGTTTTCTTACACGACACAGTGCGTGCTCCTCCTCACGGCTGCGGCTGCCACACCTTCAGTCCTGCCTCAACTTGTCCGTCACACTTTATCAGAGGAGGGAGCTGCCGAGGTGCAGCTGAGACAAGTCAGCCAAATGTCATCTCAAACAACTTTGCTAAGGAAGAGCGTTTGAAAAGGTTAAGACGCTGAAAATGATCCGTAGAAGCCTCCGGGATTCTGTATTTTACGCCACGCGGCGTAAACCTCTGTTTCAAATAAACAAACCGCATTTTAAAAAAACGAGCGATTCAAACGCATCTGTGTCAAGTAACAACGAAAGGATCTGGCTCAGTGAAAGGACCAAGTAAGAAGAAACCCTGTTGTTAATAAATTATATGATTTCTTTCGCACTTTAATTAAGCTCCAGTCACGCAGTCAGAAGAAGAAAGGCGGACCATACGTCCATCATTGGATTTGCATTGCTATAAAATGATTTGGCCCGAATGACGCAAATATCTAAACAATCACGATGACCTGCTCAAGCTCAAAGCGAGCATCTGACTCTGGCATGGCTGTTGGTACAGTGTTACAGAGACTGCTGATGTGTTAGGACTTTCTAAACAATGGTTTACAGGGAATGGTCTGAAACATAAACTATCCAGTGCGCAGCAGGTCTCTGGGGGAATAGCCGGTGATACTGGAGGCTGAGGTCAGAGGAGAATAGCCGCTTCCAGCTGCGAGAATGTTTTCTTCCTCCAAGACAGACAAAATCCGCACGAATCAATGTGAGGCGCTACATAGCTTTTACTTTGAAAGAACTACGGAAATTCCTAGAAAGTTTTACCTCGTGTTGCGTTTAGCGGGTGATTGACGCAGGAGTTTTGTGAAATGATAATTGGTTGGTTCAGGTATGTGAGAAGTCGTATCTCTTGTAGTTTTTAGCTTCAAGTGAAGGAATAATTCTGTATTTTGCTATCTTGTTTTAAACACACAAAGACAACACTCATCTGCCTTTTATTTCTATATGCACAGTTGTTCCAGCGAAAGACGAAAGCGGTACAAAATAAAGGCATTTATTTCTGATTTTTGATTGTTGGAATTTCTTTACAAAAGTAACCTTTTTTTTTAATTGGCCATTTTATTGTAACCTACGTTACAATCAACAGTGGTAATATTTGCTGCTAATTCTGCTGCCCTCTTGGCCATAAATAAAGGATATACACTCAACAAAAATATAAACGCAACACCTTTGTTACTGCTCCCATTCCCCATGGGATGGACGTAGAGACCTAAAATTCATTCCAGATACACAATATAACCATCCCTCCCAAACAGTGGTCACAAAGCAGTCCAAATGTGTGGTAGTGGGCACATCTGCTATATTGAGATAATCCATCCCACCTCACAGGTGTGCCACATCAGGATGCTGATCTGACATCATGAGTAGTGCACAGGTGTACCTCAGACTGCCCACAACAAAAGGCCACCCTGGAATGTGCAGTTTTTTGCGCTATTGGGGGTCTGGGGACCCAGAACCGGTCAGTATCTGGTGTGACCACCATTTGCCTCATGCAGTGCAACACATCGTCGCATGGAGTCTATCAGATTGTCAATTGTGGCCTGTGGAATGTTGGTCCATTCCACTTCAATGGCTGTGCGAGGTTGTTGGATATTCGTGGGAACTGGTACACGCTGTCGTATACGCCGGTCAAGCACATCCCGAACATGCTCAATGGGTGACATGTCCGGTGAGTATGCTGGCCATGCAAGAACTGGGACATTCTCAGCTGCCATCTGCCCTGAACAATGTGAACCATGATTCATCCGTGAAGCGCACACCTCTCCAACGTGCCAGACGCCATCGAATGTGAGCATTTGCCCACACAAGTCTGTTACGGCGACGAGCTGGAGTCAGGTCAAGACCCCGATGAGGACGACGGGCATGCAGTTGAGCGTCCCTGAGACGGTTTCTGACAGTTTGTGCAGAAATTGTTTGGTTGTGCAAACCAATTGTTCCAGCAGCTGTCTGGGTGGCTGGTCTCAGACGATCTTGGAGGTGAACCTGCTGGATGTGGAGGTCCTGGGCTGGTGTGGTTACACGAGGTCTGCGGTTGTGAGGCCGGTTGGATGTGCTGCCATATTCTCTGAAACGCCTGTGGAGACGGCTTATGGTTGAGAAATGAACATTCAATGCACGGGCGACAGATCTGGTTGACATTCCTGCTGTCAGCATGCCAATTGCACGCTCCCTCATTGCTTGTGGCATCTGTGGCATTTTGCTGTGAGACAAAACTGCACATTCCAGGGTGGCCTTTTGTTGTGGGCAGTCTGAGGTACACCTGTGCACTACTCATGATGTCAGATCAGCATCCTGATGTGGCACACCTGTGAGGTGGGATGGATTATCTCAATATAGCAGATGTGCCCACTACCACACATTTGGACTGATTTGTGACCACTGTTTGGGAGGGATGGTTGTATTGTGTATCTGGAATGAATTTTAGGTCTCTACGTCCATCCCATGGGGAATGGGAGCAGTAACAAAGGTGTTGCGTTTATATTTTTGTTGAGTGTATAAAAGTCACTTTGCCAAAAACTGATTGTGGCTTCTAGTGACAGGAGTGTTCTCTCTGTAATGACTTCATATCATTCATGAGACGTGTTTGACATGTCTCACACATTATTGGCCAACAGTTTAAATACGGACAATCATTTTTTTTCTCCCTAAAGAAGGAATTAAGATATTCAGTATTAATATATCCAGTTCAGCTGGCTGAAATAAAGTTGTGCTCTAATTTAACATGGGGGGCATTTTACAGGCACTCCTTAAATTATAGTAACTCTGTTACAGTTTGTGCTAGAGGCAAAATCCACACAGTTCTGAAAAGAAGAGAAGACAAGCTTTGTGGGGCTATTTGGTTTGTCATGGTAGTTGTGCTATCATGTCCTGTATTGTTAGGACAATACACGTTGTGTGTATCCAAATCCAAACAACTATCAGCCGTTTGTTCCTCGGTCAAATAGGCCTATGACCCCGAGGCACTAGAGGAGCACCCCGACATGTGGCACGAGACAACTCAACCTGATATTGTGACATGATGTATAAATGACAGGCCACTTTTTAAAACTTCATTTTGCATGTAATGCTTTTCCTGTGGCATCTAATGCCATTTAGTCCCTGTAAGGGGGCTAGATGTGGTGGAGGAAGGAATTATCTTCACCCAACGTGCAATTTATTTACAAAAAAATACTGACAGCCAGGCAGGTGGTATGAACAGCCAAAAAGAAATGTGTACAAACAAACTTCAAACCGTTGACTAAACAAAATTCTAAAGAATCGGCCCATGACTATTGGACTACTAGCCAGCCTAACAGCACTAACCTGAACTCCACCCTCAGAAGCATTAACTCAGGCTAATAAAGGTGCCTGCCCCTGCCCCAGAACAAACCATGAGCCAGTGGGCTCATGTATTCATACTATAAAGTAATTACTTTAGAGGCAGGAATGTTGGTTACATTATACTATAATAAATATGGTTTATAAATACAGTGGAAATGTCCATAAGTGTTATCTTGCCTGCTGTTATCTCCTTAGCCAGTATAAAGCTTGATTAATAACAATGGTGGAATTTGAGCGGAGAATAAACAGCTGGATCCACAAAGTATGCACAAGGGAACTAAAACAGACACTCTGGCCAAGAATGAGGGGAGAAACCACAGAGAGAACCCCCTGAGGGTGTCCATATTGTTGCTGGGGACTTTAATAAGACATGTTTGAAATCTGTACTCCCCAAATTCCACTAACATGTTAAGTGTCCTACCAAGGGGGAACTGGACACTGGAACATGTATATACAGTAACATCAAGCAGAAAACAACACCCCTCCCCCACCAACGATAATCCGACCACCAGACTGTTTTGACTGTTCTATCTTTGAACAGCAAGATCTGGAGACTCAGTATGTTCTTTTCTACATTAAGTGTTGTCCAGAGAATGTGACAGTGACCAAAGCCATTCCAGGTTTCTCCTAAGCAGAAACCTTGGATGACGAGTGAAGTAGAGGCTCTGATCAGAACTGATAACTCAGCTTTCAGGCTGAGGGACAATTTTAGGTACAGCACTGCCAGAGCTAACTTGAGGAGGGGCATCAAATAAGCCAAAGACACTTACAGGAGATGGGTAGAGGGCTTCATCACTAACACCAACCCTCATCGGGTGTTCAAGCCCTCATCAGCTAGAAAGGCCAGAACCCCCAAACCCATGACAAGTTTCTGGGCACCTACATCTCCGCCGAAGGCCCAGCAGTGGCTGCCCTTCCTCCATGTCCTAAGGAAGAATAAGTTGGACCAGAAGCAGCTGCTGCCTTCTACCGCTCCTCAGTGGAGGGCATGCTCTCCTACTCCCTGGGTGTTTTCTACACAGGGGCCACAACTGACAACAGGAAGTGTCATGATCCTGGGTCTTTTGACCCAGCGTTTTAAGTTTGAGTTAATTTTGTTCACAAGGTTATCTAAGTTCATTTGGTTATTAGACTCCTGGTGTTTTCTTCCCCTGTATTTAAGTTTCCCCTCAACCTTCGTGTTTCATGCTGCGTGTCTTATGTTATCAAGTTTGTATTATCATGTCTGTCTCATGTTTCCTGTTTTATTTTGAAAGAGGTCCTGTGTTCCTGCATTTTGTTTTACTCTTCCCCTGTGGCGTTGTTATGTTCATGTTGATCTACTGTGCCTTTCTGTTCCATGTTTCAGGTCCCTATGTTCTGTCTCCCCCAGTCTGTTAAGTTCACATGTCTTGAGTTCCGTCAGTGTGTTTCCTGTTTTACTTTCACAGTCTGCTCTATGTTAATGTTTCTAGTTTTGCTTCCCTTGCCTCGTCCTGCTTAATTACTCTCAGCTGTGCTCTCCTCCTGTGGCTCATTCCCCCTCGTTATCCCTCAGTGTATTTAAGCCCCATGTTTCTCTTTGTCAGTGTTGCGTCCTCCCTCATAGCTGTGTGATTTTTCCCTGTGGCTCCTTGTGCTTTAGTTTTCCCAGTTTAGTTTAGTTTATTTTGTATTGTTTTTCGTGTCCCACTCCACGCCAGCAATAAAGCTGTGTTTTTTGAGTTTACCTTTTGACTCTGTGAGTTTGCGTTTGGGTCCTACTCTTGCCTGCACACAGCCGTATTGTGACAGAAGGACGCAACCAGACAATGGACCCAGCAACTCATAATCCCTCCGCTGAGCTCCGGGAGGACATGATCTATGCGTTGGAGTTTCTATGCCAGGAATGGTTTGCGCTGCCCTTTGAAGAGTACCAGGAGGAGTTAGCCATCCGTCTGCAGAGGATGGTTTCTGGACTTCCCTGGCTATTTGGCACGCTAAACCCTCTCATCCAGGACTTCCTCGTTTCCACCGTACACATCCGCCCGGATCGGCCTCTCCACTATGAAGACTCGGAGGAGGTTCAGCCCGGTCCGCTGGAGGATTCGCGGGCTGGCACGTCTCCTCCCCCTCCTTCCCGGAGAAAACGGCGTTCACGCCGTCAGCGATCCCGAGCAGCGGAGCAGTTTTCTTCCATTGCTGGAGGGCCCGAGGAGCCTGTCCAGCCACCACCTGCGGCTGCCTCGCTGTCGCCTGGTCCAGCTTCTGCTTCGGCTCCTGCTTCACCTGGTCCAGCTTCAGCCTCAGCTCCTGTTTCGCCGTCGCCTCATGCCACGTCAGCTGGAAGGCCCGAGGAGCCCGTCCAGCCTCATGCCACGTCAGCTGGAGGGCCCGAGGAGCCCGTCCAGCCTCATGCCACGCCAGCTGGAGGGCCCGAGGAGCCTGTCCAGCCTCACGCCACGTCAGCTGGGGGTTCAGGAGAACCGCACCAGCTTCACGCCACGTCAGCTGGAGGGCCCGAGGAGCCCGTTCGGCCTCCTGTCTCCGCTGGAGGGCCCAAGGGGGCCGTTCAGCCTCCTGTCTCCGCTGGAGGGTCCGAGGGGCCCGTTCAGCCTCCTGTCTCCGCTGGAGGGTCCGAGGGGCCCGTTCAGCCACCAGCTGCTCCACCAGCAGCCTCATGCACGTTTGCAGCAGCCGTGTCTTCATCCACGCCAGCTGCGGCCTCCGTGCCTCCGCCGTCGCCTGGTCCAGCTTCATCCGAGTCGTCATCCTCGTCTGGTCCAGCCCATGCCACTGCTTCTGACACACCTGGTCCAGCCTCGGCTTCTGGCCCTGCCACGCCTCAGCCAGAGGACGACTCTGCACCTGCTGGCCCTGCCACGCCTCAGCCAGAGGACGACTCTGCACCTGCTGGCCCTGCCACGACCCAGCCGCAGGACGACGCCTCGCCTGGTCTCGACGCGACCCAGCCGGAGGACGACGCCTCGCCTGTGCCTGCCACGCCTCAGCCTGGTCTCCTTCCACCTGCCAAGCCACGTCCAGGTCCAGCACGGCTGTTTCCGGAGCCTGTCAGGACAGCCTGTCGACGGAAACCAACCAAACCATCCAAGGATTATCGTCCACGCCGTCGACCACCAGCCAATTCTTGTTCACGCCGTCGACCACCTGCCAAGCCGCCCGACGGTGTTCGTACCCGCCCACGTCGCCGCCGGACACCCGCCAAGCCGCCGGACACCCGCCAAGCCGCCGGACACCCGCCAAGCCGCCCGACACCCGCCAAGCCGCCCGACAGGTCTCGTCCACGTCACCGCCGGCCACGAGCCAAGCCACCCGACAGGTCTCGTCCATGTTGCCGCCGGCCACGAGCCAAGCCACCCGAGTGTGGCCAGCCATGCTTGCTTCGCCACTGCCACCTTCCACATGGCCGGCCCCCTGAACCCTTGAACTATGGACTACTGTGCCATTGGCCTCCAGGTCGGCCACCTGAACTACTCCGCCATGAACTCCTTTTCTGCTGAGATCATGGTCGCCCTCCTGAAACAGGGTCTCGGACTCTTAAGCCCTTGTGTTTGGACTGAGTGCTTCGGTTTCTTTGTTTTGTTTCTACTGAACCTCTACTGAACCATAAAGTTCAACCATACAGCATTTGGTTGTGGCATACACCATCTGCTTCCAGTAACACACAGTTGAGATTCTTTGGATTCTGTGATCGGTGAAACCTCCCTCTATTCGGTGTCCAAATGGAAATGTGTACACAGACAAATCAATTTGCGAGACCAAAAATTAAACTTTAATAGAACACCAGTAAAGCAGATGCATGATCCAGAAGAGCAAATTTTGATTTTTTTGAGCTCACTATTGCTGTTGATAATTACTGATTAGTAATCATTCATACACATACTATAAACCTGTTTTTCTATCCTATAATTATGATCACAATTATAAAACTAGATGTGAGGACTTTTTGTAGTTGTCAGGCTGTAATGCACAGTGATAAAGGTCTTAGCAACAGACAACAGTTTTTCAAATTGGGAGATTAATCTTTCAAAGTCCCCCTACTGGCCACACAGAGAAGCGTAAAATACATCAAACCTCAGAGAGCTGCACAGCTGAAGCAGTGTTGTTTACAGAATTTAATTGACAGTGTATAAAAGGCTCTGGGATTTTATGTCTATGTTCTGCAATATTGTGTGGGGTGGAGTCGTAGGAAATGACGTAGGCAGAAGTTGGGGGTATCGCGATGCTACTCGAGAAGAGGAGATTTTTCTGTGTTAGTTCTGTTACCTGTAAGCTGTGTTCCTGGTTGCCATCCTTCACGTGATGCTCCGAGTGTTAAGTTCATGACTGGAAGTAAGTTTCCTTAAATATGTTTATTTTCCAATTCTGATGTTGGCCGCGGCTTTAGTTACATTCTACCGCATTGTAGCACCGCATTTTTTCATTTCGTGACTCGAAGCATGTGCCGCCGGCCGCCGCCATTATGTAGTAATTTTATTCGGCCACACGATGGCGCCAAAGTCCTTTGTTTACAGTTAGAGTGGATGTTTCGGCTATGTATGACATTCTCACTGTGTTTAATTGTGTCCTTTCTGTGTTTGGAGCAAGAGATGTAAGATTGGCATAGTTCAAATTATATATGTCCTGTTATGTGTATATTCAGATGGATGTGTTGGTTTATTTCATGTAATCCTTTATATTTATCTTAGTGAAGCTGTTGCTGTATATATTTATATACTCATGGCAACTTGTTTGTTACTACAGACTGCTGGCAACACTGAGCATCTAGGTGGCAATAAAACAGCTGGCGGTGACAATCCAGCAAAGTGGAAGCCTGTTGTCCTCCTTCCTGTATCCTGACCGATACACCATCTTGTTAGCTGCTGAACCTAAAAGAACTAGCCCTCATCAAGTACTCCTCAACATTGGTCCTTCGAGCCGGATGAGTTATCAAGATGGAGCCAGATGGAGCGACATGTCCTGATGCAAGGCCTAAACGCCATACACGTCGACCAAGCCGGTTTGAGGACTTTGATGTTAACTATACAGGCCACCTCTTTAGGGAAATGCTGCAGTGGGATACCCCACACCCTCACACAAGAAGCGACAGAGTTCAGCCTCAGTATAGTCATACGCCACCCCTCTACAGCGACAGGGATGGGGCCTATTACAATACACCCCCTCCACTGGGAAGAAGTGAACAAGATGTGGACCTTAATAGGAGCCTCTCACCTGAATTTGCACCTTCTAATTTGCTAGGGTCTTCAATACACACATTTCATACAGAATTCAGAGCCTTGCAGGCCAAAAGAGAGCAGCTACTCCAATCACAGCAAGTTTTACAGGAGGGCCTCAAAGAACTGAAGGAAGCAAAGAGTGACCTCAGAGAGCTGATTGAAGTGGCTCACCTGCTGAGGAAGGATATGGCTCACCTGACTGCCTCACAGCCTAGCACCAATCATCCCCCCAAGCGCGGTTCAGGAGAGGTATACACCACCCCTGAGACAATGCCACAGGAGGAGGATGAGGAGGTGTGGCCCGACCCACCGCCATGGCCTGAACCGATGGAAGAGTTGCACACGGGATTCTCCCAAATGAAGGTTGACGAACAATACTCCGATGATGGTGTACAGTACCACCCTCTACCCCGCACACCATATTTCGCTGGTGAGCCTTCGCTGCCTAGTCATCGCTGCACCCTATATCAGGACCCTGTGGTTAAGGATGGAAACACGTTTCATGCCCCTCCACAACACTCTGTGCCACCCCCCTGCTGGGCACCAAGTAAGACAGGTTTGCTCCCAACCAAGCCTGTTCCAGCCAGTTCCCCCTCTCTTGTCACTGGAGTAACCAGTGGGCACGGCAGCAACCCATCTGCTCCTCTTTCGGCTGAGCTAGTGTACAGGGGGCCCAAACCAACCATTCCAAGGTTCATTCATTCTGATCCCTCTGAGTTTGCTAGGCTCCGCATGGCTTTAGAGAACCTACTCCCTCCTAATGCTACTGAGCTCTTCAAGTATCAGATACTTGTGGACCACCTCAAACTAGATGAAGCTCGACTTATTGCCGATGCTTACCTGAACTCACCCAAGCCTTATACTGACACCATGGCAGCCCTCCACGACAAATTTGGACAACCTCATCAGCTCGCCTTGAGAAAGATAGCAAGTG
The DNA here is from genome assembly GCF_965226115.1 of Aulonocara stuartgranti. NCBI lineage: Eukaryota > Metazoa > Chordata > Actinopteri > Cichliformes > Cichlidae > Aulonocara > Aulonocara stuartgranti. The sequence goes on along the minus strand of NC_138957.1, from coordinate 4,067,222 downwards.
TCCTGGATGGTCCTGAAATAAGGCGAGGTGACACAGTAGCCTTCCAAAGGTTCTCCCTTCAGGTGCAGTCACTAGTTGGGCTGTTACAAACATTAGGACTGGAAGGAGAAGCGGAGTTGAACTGTGGGTCCCACGTTGCCCGACTAATAAGTAAGCTTCCTGCCGAACAGAGAGCTGATTTTCGTCGACACCAGTTTAAACAGCCCGGGAGCACCTACACTCTGTACGACCTATCTGCATGGCTTCGTCAGGAGTCCTGGTGTCAAGGATTTGACGGCCAAGCAGGTGTAAGAAGCAGTAGAGAAAGGACAAGTGTAAAGGCTGAGGCCCGTCCAGGCCGACAAACCGTGACATAACCTAAAGGGGCCATCAGAACACACTTTTCCACCAGTGAAGGAGAGTCGAGCTAGAGGGAAGGTGTCATGGTCCTGGGTCGGTGACCCAGCGCTTTTAGTTTGTTATCATTTTCTAGATGATGATTGTTTAAGTTCTGTGTTATTTTCGATCTGCCTCTGAGTCTGCGTCTGTATCTCTCTGTCTATGGTGTCTCCCCATCTGTTTGTGAATCTGTCTGTTTAGTTCAATGTCTTGTCTGGTTCCATGTGTCTGAGTTTCCTGTTTTATTGTGAAGGTCCGTGTCGTATGTGAGTGTGATCAGTTTACGTTTCCCCTGTCCCGTCAGCCCAGATTCCTCCCAGCTGTGTTGCCCTCCTGTCTCTCATCCCCTGATTACTGGTGTGTGTATTTAAGCCCTGTGTGTTCTCCTGCCTGTTGCCGGTTCGTCTGTGTTACTCTGTGTCAGTCTGTGTTCCTCGGTGTCCTGCTCGTCTCTCTGCCTCTCTTCCCTTTTTGTTTCATCTCAGGTTTGTCATTTAGCTTTCCCAGTTCAGGTCTTTAGTTTTGTCTTCCCTCTTGCCTGTTTTGCCTTCTCACCACTGTGTAAATAAACTCACCGGCATCTCATCCACTGCCTGCATCTTGGGTCCTTCTTCTAACTCCACACGGCTCGCCTCGGCAGCCGCGACAGTACGAACCGGCCAAATATGGACCCAGCGGCATTCGCACCTTCCAAGGAGCTTCGGGAGGAATTAACCGATTCAGTTTCCAGGTGGACTAATCTGTGGCTAGAGCATGAGGGGGAGGAATTTCGTCATGCTCTGGAGGCCCGAATACAGCGGCTAGTTTCCAATCACCCCTGGCTGCTGGATTCACTTCACCCACTCCTACAGGACTTCATCCTCAACACGCTTCATCTTCACCCTCCAACTGCGACAGCTGACCTGCCTGGCTTACCGGAAGATTCTCTCCCCAGTCCACCAGAGGACTCTCAGCTGGACACAATGCCGCCCGATCAGTCGGCTTCCCCCTCCTTCCGGGCAAAACGGTGGTCCTTCGCTTGCCAAACCAGCTCTCGGGGTCAGTGAGAGTGACAGTTTCATGTACATGCAGCCCCCCCAGTGGCCAGCTCACACCAGCCCAGGCTTTTTACAAAGCACTGGGAATCATCCTCATTCCACCCAGCCCATCCACCTCACAGCAGGAGCAGCCACTTCAGAGCTGCCTCATATCACCGTCCGCTTCCCCGGCCGCTCTCGCCCCTTCTCCCAGGCGGAAGCGACGTCCGCACGGCCGTTAGTTACCAGCGGATTCCGTGAGTCAGGAGCGCAGTGTTTTTTCTGCTCCATCTGAGCGTGCATTCATGAACACTCTGTCAGTTATTCTTGAATCTAGTAATTCAATACCAGTCAACTCAGGGTTATTCAAATTTGAAAAGAGTAATCCGGAAACGGTTAATTCTTTGTCTGATACTCCAAGGTCCGTTAACACTCGCTCTGAGGATCTAGAGGACTGCTTTCATTCTGCCTCTTCCGAGTCCTGTGTTATGCCAACCCGGACTTTCAAACCGAAATCTGGAAATAAGAAAGACTATCTACCAGAAGCTCAGTTAGCCGCCCGGCCAGAAGCTCAGTTAGCCGCCCGGCCAGAAGCTCAGTTAGCCGCCCGGCCAGAAGCTCAGTCGCCACCTCCACCACCGTTGTCATCACAACCATTATGTCAGTCACCCTTAGTCCAGCCTCCTGTTCAGCAGCCGCTAGCCCAGCATCCTGTATCAATTGCTCCACCTGTAAAACAATACAAGTCAATTCAACCCGAAAAACACCATTCCTCGCCCGTCCATTCCAAGCAGAGGGACACACCTAATAATAATGTCAACACTCCTCAAAGGCTGGCCAGTTCTGAAACTGAGGTGCACTCCAGGGCCTCCCCAGAGGCTGGGTTTCAGCCCCCAGCAGACTCCGGACCCCTGGAGGTTAAGAAGCCAGCTGAGGGCCGCACCCGGCTGTCGCTGCCTGAGCAGCATCGACGCTCTATGCAGCTGCAGCCTGCTATGTGTTTGCAGCCTGCTATGTGTTTGCAGCCTGCTATGTGTCCTGCAGCCTGCTATGTGTCCTGTCCCTGCCAGAGCCCCGTGTGCCTGCTGGTCCTGTTCTGTGCCTGCCAGAGGCCCGTGTGCCTGCTGGTCCTGTTCTGTGCCTGCCAGAGGCCCGTGTGCCTGCTGGTTCTGTCCTGTGTGTTCCAGGGGCCCCTGTGCCCACTGGTCCTGAGACTGTTCTCACTGGAGGGCCCGAGTAGCCCGTCCAGCCTTTTGCATCATCAGCTGGGGGGCCCGAGGAGCCCGTCCAGCCTCCTTCCTCGTCAGCTGGGGGGCCCGAGGAGCCCGTCCAGCCTCCTTTCTCGTCAGCTGGGGGGCCCGAGGAGCCCATCCAGCCACCAGCTGCTCCACCAGCAGCCTCATCCACGCTTGCAGCAACAGTTTCATCCATGCCGCCACCTGCTGCGGCGCCTCCGTCTGCAGCGCCTCCGTCTGCATCCTCCACGCCGTCGCCTGGTCCGGATTCAGCATCCTCAGCGTCGCCTGGTCCAGCGCCTGCTTCAGCTTCATCCGCTTCACCTGGTCCAGCCACTGCTTCATCCTCGCCTGGTCCAGCCTCCGTGTCTTCATCCTCGTCTGGTCCAGCTCCCGCATCACCTGCAGTGGCCTCCTCCTCAGCTTCAGCTGCTTCGCCTGGTCCAGCTTCAGCATCCTCATCAGCTGCTTTGCCTGGTCCAGCTTCCGCATCTTCATCAGCTGCTGCCTCGCCTGGTCCAGCCTCTGCTTCTGCTTCAGCCTCGCCTGGTCCGGCCTCCGCTTCTGCTTCAGCCTCGCCTGGTCCGGCCTCCGCATCCTCATCAGCCTCGTCTGGTCCAGCCTCCGCATCCTCATCATCCTCGTCTGGTCCGGCCTCCGTGTCTTCATCCTCATCAGCATCGCCTGGTCCAGCTTCTGCTTCAGCGTCCTCATCCGCTTCGTCTGGTCCAGCCTCAGCTTCCGCCTCGTCTGGTCCAGCCTCAGCTTCCGCCTCGTCTGGTCCAGCCTCCGCTTCGCCTGGGGCTGCAGGGGCCACGCAGCCTTCAGGTCCCCTACTACCACCTCCACATCGTCGGTCATCTGCCAGGCCGCTTGTTGGGCATCTCCGCCACCGTGGACGCCCTCCTAAATGCCGCCACTGCCTTCCGCGTGGCCGGCCTCCGGACTTGTTTCCACGCCGCTGTTGCCGTCCGCACGGTCGGCCCCCAGAACTGTTTCCACGCCGCTGTTGCCGTCCACACGGTCGGCCCCCAGAACTGTTTCCACGCCGCTGTTGCCGTCCGCACGGTCGGCCCCCAGAACTGTTTCCACGCCACTGCCTACTGCGTGGCCGGCATCCGGACCTGCCCCGCTGCCATTCGCATGGTCGGCCTCCTGAACTTGACCATCTGGGCCTTTTTGGACTCTGTCCCTCCGTCCTGGGCCCCCTCCGCCCGCCCTGGTCGGGTTGTTTTCTGTTTTGTTTTGGTCCGTTTTTTTGTTTCTGCTGGGCTGTCTGGTGCCAGCCCTTGAGGGGGGGGGGGGGGGGTACTGTCATGGTCCTGGGTCGGTGACCCAGCGCTTTTAGTTTGTTATCATTTTCTAGATGATGATTGTTTAAGTTCTGTGTTATTTTCGATCTGCCTCTGAGTCTGCGTCTGTATCTCTCTGTCTATGGTGTCTCCCCATCTGTTTGTGAATCTGTCTGTTTAGTTCAATGTCTTGTCTGGTTCCATGTGTCTGAGTTTCCTGTTTTATAGGTGAAGGTCCGTGTCGTATGTGAGTGTGATCAGTTTACGTTTCCCCTGTCCCGTCAGCCCAGATTCCTCCCAGCTGTGTTGCCCTCCTGTCTCTCATCCCCTGATTACTGGTGTGTGTATTTAAGCCCTGTGTGTTCTCCTGCCTGTTGCCGGTTCGTCTGTGTAACTCCGCGTCAGTCTGTGTTCCTCGGTGTCCTGCTCGGCTCTCTGCCTCTCTTCCCTTTTTGTTTCATCTCAGGTTTGTCATTTAGCTTTCCCAGTTCAGGTCTTTAGTTTTGTCTTCCCTCTTGCCTGTTTTGCCTTCTCACCACTGTGTAAATAAACTCACCGGCATCTCATCCACTGCCTGCATCTTGGGTCCTTCTTCTAACTCCACACGGCTCGCCTCGGCAGCCGCGACAGAAGGTTAAGAACAAAGCCTACTGTGCCTACTGTGAGAGCACAGAACACTATTTCAGCCAATGTGATGATGTAGCCAAGCTCTCCAAAGAGGAAATAAAGGACTGGATACAGGTCAACAAACGATGCTGGTGCTGTGCCCAAACTCATTTAGCTGCTCAGTGCACACTAAAGAAACCCTGCAGCCGCTGCCAGGGTAAACATCTGCTGGCTCTTCACGAGGTAAATGCCAGGACAGAAGGAAACAATGCTGGCATGGCTGCAAAGGAGGAAAGCTGCCTAACCAGTTCGGCTTCGGGCTCACTCTACCTTGATCGCCATGGGGCCGGCAATCGTGTCATGCTGAAGATTGTACCTGTGCTTTTGAGCCATGGAGAGCGGACTCTAGACACCTATGCTATACTTGATGACGGTTCAGAGAGGACCATGCTGCTCCCTGCTGCTGCAAAGACTCTTGGTCTGGCAGGCATCCCGGAGGACCTGCCATTACGAACCGTCCACCAAGATATTCAGATGCTTCATGGACATACCGTATCCTTCAGTGTCTCTGCTGCTACCAACCCTGGATCCTACTACAAGATTGATGGAGCGTTTACAGCTGATCGTCTCAACTTAGCTCACCATACCTATCCTATCGACCAGCTGAGAAGGAAGTACAAATACCTGCATGGGATCCCGGTCCCTGCCCTGAAGGAAGCCAAGCCTCTGCTTCTCATTGGTTCAGACCAGCCACACCTGATCACCCCCATAGAATCAGTCCGCCTCGGCCCACCTGGAGGCCCAGTAGCAGTCCACACCCGGCTTGGCTGGACCCTTCAAGGGCCAAGTCTTTTCATGGGGCGGCAGACCCAGCCTGTCCTATCCCTGTATACATCCGCCCAATCAGACGAGTTGCTCAAACATGTGGAGCGGCTCTGGCAGGTGGACGTGGTGCCTTACCAATCCGAGAAAGAGGTCACTCGGTCGAAACAGGATCAGCAGGCTGTGGCCCTGCTCGAGGCAAGAACAACTCGCAGGATGGTCGATGGAGTCTTCAGGTATGCTACACCTCTACTCCGTCACCCACAGATGCCGCCACTGAATGCACCAAAGGAATCAGTCATGCCCATGCTTCGAAGCACAGAAAGGCGCCTGTTAAAGGATCCCAGTCAGGCTGATGCCTACAGGGCAGAAATGCAGAAGCTGATCCAATCAGGAGCCGTGAAGGAAGTTACGCATGAGACTTCGCCCAAGGAGAACTGGTACATACCGCATCATCTTGTCAGTCATAACGGGAAGAATCGCCTGGTGTTTAACTGTTCCCATAAATACCTTGGACAGTCCCTGAACCAGTTCTTGTTGCCTGGCCCTACTCTTGGAGCTTCCCTGCTGGGGGTGCTGGTCAGGTTTCGTGAACACCCGATAGCTGTGAGTGGAGACATCAAGGGGATGTTCCATCAGGTACTGCTCCTCCCTGAAGACTGGCCCCTGTTGAAGTTCCTTTGGCGGGACTTAAAGGTGAATGAACCCCCTAAAATCTTCGAGTGGCAGATCCTGCCATTTGGGACAACTTCAAGCCCCTGCTGCGCCACCTTCGCCCTGCAACATCACGTGATGGAGCACACACAGCCTGACGACAGCCTGAGATTCTCCATCGAGAGGTGTTTCTACGTAGACAACTGCCTACAGAGTGTTGGCTCACTGGAAGAAGCGAGAGATCTGGTGGATCGGCTAAGAGAGTTGCTGAAATCAGCTGGCTTCGAGCTACGTCAGTGGGCTTGTAATGATCCAAGTGTCCTGAGCCATTTGCCTCCAGAAGCTAGATCACAGAGTCTGGATCTGTGGCTAGCCGAGGACAAATCCAACCCGCTAGAGACCACGCTCGGGCTCAGCTGGGACTGGAATTCCGACTCCTTGGGTTATAAGCACAGGCCCGTGTCCTATGAGGTGCCAACCCTCAGAAACATCTATAGAGTCCTAGCCTCACAGTACGACCCTTTGGGCTATCTGTTACCCTTCACCACTCGGGCCAAGCTCCTCCTCAGGCAGTTATGGGATAAGAAGCATGGTTGGGACGACTCGAATCTTCCCTCCACCCTCCTGCAAGCTTGGTCTGACTGGGAGGTGGAGCTTTTTACCTCACCTTACCTTCCCACGTGCCTATGTTCCTGCCAGTGCTAACTTAAAGGGGGCCATTCGTGAGGTGCACATTTTTGGGGATGCTTCTGAGAAAGCTTATGGAGCGGTGTCTTATATGAGGACTGTAGAACAGGATGGGCAAGTTCACCTCACCTTCATCCTAGCTCGCTCCCGGGTAGCCCCCAAACGAGCTCTCTCTATTCCCCGCCTCGAGCTCTGCGGAGCTTTGCTGGCAGCGCAGCTGGCCAGTACCCTGAATAAGGAACTCACCTCAGCGATTGAAAGAACAGTCCTGTGGTCTGATTCGACCACTGTTCTTACCTGGTTGAGCTCACAGTCCTGCCGCTACAAGGTTTTTGTAGGAGCCAGGGTAGCTGAGATACAGGAGTTGACGGAACACTGTACCTGGCGCTACATAGACTCAGAGAGTAATCCAGCGGATGACTTGACGAGAGGGAAGGCTCTGGCCGAGCTCAAAGTGCCTAATCGGTGGTCGAATGGACCCCCCTTTCTGCTCAACAGTCCTGACACATGGCCAGAGAACCCGAGCTCCGAGCCCAGTAATGACGAACTTGAGCTCCGGAAAACAGTCTTCTGTGGAACCTCTATCACCTCCACACCTACCTGTCAGGATGGAATGGCGTGCAAGACTTGGCAGGAGCTCTTGGATGTTACTGTTAAAGAGCTTTGTGGTCAGGGACTCTCGACTGCGCCATCTAGGGCCGAGGACTATCAGAATGCTGAACAGGCCATCCTCCGGCAGGCTCAACAGGAGTCATTTCCTGAGGAGTGCAGATTGCTTTCAGAAAGGAAACCTGTCTCATCCAGAAGCCGCTTGCTTACCCTGGCACCTGAACTGGATACCTCAGTGGGCCTCATCAGAGTAGGGGGTCGGTTGCGACGCCTAGAAGGTCTTGACGGACCTATATTGCATCCGATTGTCTTGGATCCTTCACACCCTTTCACACGCCTGCTCATCCAGAAATATGATGTTGATCTGCATCATCCAGGCCCCAAACGGGTCTTCGCGGAGCTGCGGAGGTCTTACTGGAAGAGAGGCAATTCGCAAGCACCAGCGAACCTGTCCTGAGTGTCAGCGTTGGAGGGCACAACCCTCTGTTCCCAAGATGGCTGACCTTCCAGCTGCTCGGCTTAGACTGTACAAACCAGCCTTTTACTCAACCGGTGTTGACTGTTTCGGGCCTATGTTTGTGAAGGTAGGAAGACGTCATGAGAAACGCTGGGGAATCATTTTCAAGTGTATGACGACGAGGGCGGTACATCTTGATCTCCTAAGTAGCTTAGACGCGGATGCGTTCCTCATGGCCCTGAGGCGATTCATAGCCAGAAGAGGGACACCAGCAGAGTTATGGTCTGACTGTGGGACCAATTTCAAAGGGGGAGAACGAGAACTCAGAGAAGCCTTTGCCAACATGTCAGAGACATTGCAAGGGAGGCTCGCCCGTCAGAAGATCAGATTCCAGTTCAACCCCCCGGCGGCCCCACATTTCGGAGGTGTATGGGAGAGGGAAATCCGTTCAGTGAAGACAGCTCTGCGCACCTGTGTGGGTTCCCAACCTCTTCACGAGGAGGTACTCCGTACAGTTCTGCTGGAGGTTGAATTGATCCTTAACGCAAAGCCCTTAGGCTACGTTTCCACCGACGTAGCCGATGTGGACCTTGTGACACCCAATAGTCTCCTCATGGGGCGGCCTGATGGATCACTACCCCAGGTGGTCTACTCTGAGACAGAGAACCTCAGTTGGCGACGTTGGAGGCACTCACAGATTCTTGCTGATCAGTTCTGGGCAAGATTCATCAGGGAATACTTGCCTGGCTTACAGGCAAGGCAGAAGTGGCAGTCAACTCCTCCTGAACTTCTGGAAAAGGCAGTTATTATGGTTGCAGATCCACAGCTGCCTCGAGCCTTGTGGCCAATAGGCCATGTGATTAAGGTTCATCGTAGTGATGATGGACTTGTCCGATCTGCTGATGTGAACGTTAATGGACGTGTTTACACCAGACCAGTTGCTCGGTTGGTAGTTTTACCTGCCGTGCCATCGGAAGACAGCGATACTAAGCAGAATAGCAAGTCGCCTCCCTCAACTGATTAGGGAGCCTTTTTTCGGGGAGCAAATGTGTAACCACATTTGGGGGCGGCTGTATAAAAGGCTCTGGGATTTTATGTCTATGTTCTGCAATATTGTGTGGGGTGGAGTCGTAGGAAATGACGTAGGCAGAAGTTGGGGGTATCGCGATGCTACTCGAGAAGAGGAGATTTTTCTGTGTTAGTTCTGTTACCTGTAAGCTGTGTTCCTGGTTGCCATCCTTCACGTGATGCTCTGAGTGTTAAGTTCATGACTGGAAGTAAGTTTCCTTAAATATGTTTATTTTCCAATTCTGATGTTGGCCGCGGCTTTAGTTACATTCTACCGCATTGTAGCACCGCATTTTTTCATCTCGTGACTCGAAGCATGTGCCGCCGGCCGCCGCCATTATGTAGTAATTTTATTCGGCCACACGATGGCGCCAAAGTCCTTTGTTTACAGTTAGAGTGGATGTTTCGGCTATGTATGACATTCTCACTGTGTTTAATTGTGTCCTTTCTGTGTTTGGAGCAAGAGATGTAAGATTGGCATAGTTCAAATTATATATGTCCTGTTATGTGTATATTCAGATGGATGTGTTGGTTTATTTCATGTAATCCTTTATATTTATCTTAGTGAAGCTGTTGCTGTATATATTTATATACTCATGGCAACTTGTTTGCTACTACAGACTGCTGGCAACACTGAGCATCTAGGTGGCAATAAAACAGCTGGCGGTGACAATCCAGCAAAGTGGAAGCCTGTTGTCCTCCTTCCTGTATCCTGACCGATACACCATCTTGTTAGCTGCTGAACCTAAAAGAACTAGCCCTCACCAAGTACTCCTCAACAGACAGCCTGGCTTGTTTTTTGTTGTTATGATATGTAATCTGAAATGGTAGTAAATTCCGCTACAAGTGTGGCCGGGGTTGATTTAAATGTTTTATTCAAGTGTTATAGTACTAACTGTAGATGGGATACAGTATGGGATACTGAACGTTATAGGCCCACTAAAAGTAATGAAATAAAGCAAGATAAAAATGATTTTACTGTAAACACATCAACTGCTTCATTATTTTTGGTTTTAAATAAACTTTTTGAAGTGTAACAACAAAGTAATGCAAAAACTGTAACTACAATTAAAATTATTTAACTTAAATAAACAGCGCCGAATTAATATGTTCTCCATATGGAAAATAAACAAAACTCATCAAAGACAGACAGTATTTTTTTTTAAAATCAACAAAGAAAAATAAAAAAAAATACTTGAAACAAGTAAAAACAAACCCCACCCACCCCCTCCCCCAACAACATAGTTTAGAATCAAATACAACACCGAAAAGTGTATAACTAATTAATTCATGCAAATAAATATTAACCATACACATTTTCTATCAAACGCCATGACCTTTGAATTCAGGTATAAAACGTTTTCTCTCAGAAGTTGATTTCAGTGCCGAAACATATTTTTGAAAATGTGACCCAGACTAGTGAGAACCACCGGGATCAAAGTTAAAGCTCAGTTTTACACAAACAAGAAAAAAGGACCTTGAATTGTAAGGTGACCTACCAGTTAAATGAGAAAAATCTAGTAACTAGCTAGCTACTTTGTTATTATAAACTACATTAAACCAGTTGTATGAAAATGATATTCAGACAGGGGTTTTCTTAACATTGTAGACTGCACCGCTGGAGACACGAGCTTAGAGCCTATAGTACAAATCACTACAACAACAGTACTTTGTTTACATAATACTGTGTTTCTGTACACCTTTATACCTTTGATAATATATAAATCATCATTCACGCATGCAAAAAAGAAGAAGAAAAACAAATAATTAAAAATATCTGAAAAGTTAATTGCTCTTTGGGGTCCCTAAGCATTCGCCCGACAGTCTACCAATAGCGGTCTATCGCAAGATGAAGTATGTGGTACAACCGGTCTGTGCGTTTGTCGGGCTGTCAGGCTGCAGTGAAGTTATGACAGTGAAACCGAGTGTTTAAAAAAACAAAGCTTTTTGATTTGATTTTATTAAAACAATTTCATTGTTGTCCGAACATAACATTGACACATGTCTGCACTTTCACGAGCTGGAGATAGAGACCTTTTTGCCGAGGTCTTTATCTCGTCAGACCGCACTCCTCACAGACAGAGACGACCATGAAAATGGCAAATCTGCGGATGCAACACATATAATACGGAGGGTGGAATCATAAACGAAGCTAACCACTTAAGCTGGAACACCGGCCACTTCTCAGTCAGTATGTTTATATTGTACCTCTGCCTGTAAAAGCGCTCAGACGCAGTCGCGTCAACATCTTACGTCATCGAGGTCATGTGACCATGCTTCCATTATGACGTTTGGGGGTTTATTTAGCTAACGGCTCAGCCTGCATTGGCTAATATTGTAGACAGCCATTCCAAAAACAAAACAAAGCCAAGCCCCACGTTTTTGTGTCGATTAGCTGACTGACGTTTTTCAACCGAACTCGTGCAACGTCGCTTCCAGGGGAAAAGCTAGTTAGCACTGTTACCTTCTCGGTAATAGGGGTTACTTAACGTTAGCTAGCTAACTAAATTAACAACAACAGGGAATGGGTTGTCTGTTGCAAGTTGCTTTCACCATATCTGTTATTTTGACTAATCTCATGCCGTAGATGCAGCGTGTTTCCTCAAGCTTGAGTCGTCCTCCATTCCCCACAGTCGCGAGAATTACAAATACAGAAGAGCACATAAACTGGCCAACGCTCTATTTAGAACATTAAGTATGACTGAGTCCAGCGGAATGATTGAAGTCACAGTGAAGACTCTGGACTCACAGAGCAGGATTTACAAAGTCAGAGGCGAGGTAATAGTCTCTGTTTAAAATGCTGATCTAGTTAGACATCCTCACCCTTACTGGTAACTGATTGGTGGGTGCTTATATCTTGTGTGTTTGTATTTTCTCCAGTTGACAGTGAAGCAGTTCAAGGAGCACATAGCGTCCTCGGTGGAGATCCCGGTTGTCAAGCAGAGACTTATCTACCAGGGCAGAGTGCTACAGGATGACAGAACGCTGACTGAATACAGTGAGCAAATGACACCATGTGACCTGTGTATCCAAACATGCACAGTTAGGATGATCTTTGAACACGTGTCTGATTATGGCGTTATTTTTGTGCCATTATTCTGAGCGCACAATGCAAGTACAAGTGTTGCATTTTGAGCGAACAAAATTCACTGCTGCTTGCAAGAAATGTATTTCAGTGTTTGATATGATCCATATACACACACAATAACAGCCCCTCTCGCTCAGTTTTTGCATTTGCTCAAGCACTCAATCTAAAAGTAAATCCTTATTTAAATTTTTTGGCTACTGTTGTCTGATTTGTGTGGGCTTTTGTTTGTTTGTTTGTTTGTTTTTCCCCCACTCATACACTTATTATCTTTTTCAACAAAAATTGCCAAACAGTAACCCATAAATATTTTGGAGCATCTAATGATGTCCATCGCTTTGTTTTCCTTTAGATGTAGATGGTAAGGTCATCCATCTGGTGGAGCGTGCCCCGCCTCAGGCCACTGTATTGTCCTTTGGGGGTGCAGGTGTTTCTACTGATGGGGCAGAGGGTGGAAGCAGTAGCAGCAGCCATGCCTCCTCCCAGGGTGCCCCACATGACCGCAATGGCAACAGCTATGTGATGCTGGGGAGCTTCAACCTACCTGTCAACATGATGGACTCACAGCGGATACAGGTGGGGTCAAGGCCTGCGTGCAGACAAAGAACCCTGTTCATTTTCTTCTGAGGGGAACGGTAAAGGCTTACTTACACTCTTGTGGTAAATATGTGTAGACCCTACCAAGGTGCTGTTGCCAGTATTCGTGCTTGTGCATGGTGCATTATGTGTTAAATACTTTAATACGTGTACTATTGTGTACAGTTACATTTCTAAAGAAATACACTTCAGATTACGACACAGGTTACATTGCAGGGTTTCAGAGGGATTTGCGGTTATGATGTACCTACGGCCTAAATTTAACAAAAATCCATGTAAGGAGCTTTTTGTGGTTTTTTGTTTTGTTTTGCAGATGTCAGTTCAGCAGATGCTGACTGGAGATGGTGAAGCCAGGGTCAGCACTGGTTCGGGGGTAAAGTGTCATTATTCACCAATCATTTCTTTATTCTTTTTTTTGGAAACCCCTTCTACCTCACTCGTCCTGTAAATCTAATATATGTTTGTGCATCTTTAGAGCAATGGCTCAATGGATGTGCAAATCAACTTGGACCGGTCAGTTGAGAGTGAACCCAGGGTGAGGCTGCAGCTCGCTGAGAACCTGCTTAGAGACGCTCACTCTCTAATCCACAGTTTGGAGGTACAGTACATGGACTGTTTTCATATGTACTGTGGGTTTTTATTTGCACTCTCACAGTATTTCTTAGTGTCATAAATTAGTTTTGGTACTGTTCTGTCCCTTTGTTTTTTATGAATAGATTTTTGCCACAACAGCTCTCAGCATACTTTGGGTGATGCAAACAGGAAGTATACTGTAACACTGTTATCAGAGGAGTCAGAGAATCAATTGTGTGTTATGGCTTCTGTTTAGAGTTCTTTTTTTATTTCTAGTCTGAAAATGGATAATATAATACAAAAATGAGGAAGGAAAAACTTTTCAGTACTAAAGTAATCATAGGTCTTACCAAGCATGTTAGTAAGCACCTATTACTCACTGATTTAAGGATTGCAGCCATCACTATCTTGCTGGTATGAAACCAGACCTGATGACTGAACACTGTATTTGACCTCTGACAAATCATTAGCCAATAAGCAACCCATTTAAGTTCTTTTCTGAATCGAATATAAACTGAGAGTAACAAAATTAACTTTAAGTTTAATTCTGTCTGTCCTGAAGCTAGTGACTGAAAATATGAAGTCATCATTAATGTGTTTACTGAGGTGACAAAACAAGGGAGCCAGTGTTTTGTTCCTATGCACTCATATACAACTGGAAGTCTTTTTGCAGACAAGTTGGACCCTGCTGGCCATTGAATAGAATGCAGGTTTAAGGCCCTTCATTGGCTTCACTCTTCAGAACATGTTTCAAAACCTGTCGACCTGTAAACTGAGAGATGAGGCAACTGTGTCTGTAAACGAGATTAAACAAAGAATAAACTTAATGAAATTCAGTGGGCAGATTGTATATGGACAAAAGAAAGCTGACAAAATATGGCATTGACTTGGCCGTACTCTCCAAGGATTCTTTTGAATCAAAAATACTACAACTTCTCTCTTCAGCGACAGTACTATAGTAATAGCCCAGGTTCAGTACCAGGATGTGCGTGCAGTCACTTTTCACTAACTTGTTCTGTTGAGTAGACAATATGCAAATTTAGATGCTGAAAGTTTTCGTAGGATTGCCTGAATACATCTTTAAACAAAAAACTACTGAAATGCTTGTGGGAACAGTGACATGTTTTGTGTTGTAGGGAGTGCCCAGTGCCAGCAGCGCCCATTCAGAAGCAGGGATGCTTCCGTCTTCTTTGTCCCCAACACCATTGTCCTCATCTATAAGAAGGCCTGAAGCACCACAAGTAGTGCTTACCAGCTCACCCCCAGCAGCATCAGCTTCAACCCAAACTGAGAGACCAGCTATCACTGGGCCCAAGTGAGTCAAAATGAATAACTGGTATCTGATCATACGGTTTATACAGTTTGCTGTGTCATGTGCTAAACAGTTTCTAGCTACTGCTGCTACTTGTAACTTCCTAGACAGATTGAGTACTCCAGTGTTTTCTCACAGAATCGTTCATCCTCTGTGATCACTACTATAAGGACTTTATCACAGCCATACAACAGTCTCAAATTAGCAACTAGTTACCTGGCTCTCCACAGGCATCATCATCAGCTGAGTAGACGCATAAGTCAGTACGTGAGCACATCTCTAAAAGGCATTAGAAGGGCTAAAGCACCAGCTGCTCATTGATACGCCAGACATAAATATTCTTCATTGAGAACTCAGTGGGCAGGACCTCAACGCTGGAGGTCAACTCCAAGGCAGTCATTCAAGCCACCGTCAATCCTGAATATACCAAGTAGTGACATAAAATTATCGTATTTTCCGCACTATAAGGCACACTAAAAATCCTTTAATCTTCTCAAAAATCGACAGTGGCTGTGGTTACTGACCTCTAACTGAGTTTATGTGGTACACAGCGCTCAAAAATCTGTCAAAAAATGTTTTAGTACGACTTTGGTGAGCTACGAAGCCGCACCGCTCGATGGATTGTTGGAGCTTTACGGCTGTCGTAGTCAGGAGCGTCGCGGAGTAATCTGGGTCCTAAACTCAAACGAACACTGCAGCATCACTGAGAGTTAAAAACGGTCTAAATTCTTTCATCTTTAATAAAATGATCAGCGTTGCTGCTTTACCAGGTGTAACTATGATGTTTAACATCCAGGCATCCATGAAAACAGAATTTATTAGATTTAACAGAGTTAGAAGTTAACAGGAAGTTAGCTCGCTAGTTTCGCTAGTTACCTAAGCATGATATAGCATGTTTGACTGAGAGATTGCTGAGAAAATTCAAACGTACAGCTCTGCTATCACTTCCAACATAAATGAAGACAGGAAACTAAACAGCAGTGACGTTTGTAGGGTTACTGAAGTTGGGCTAGCTGGTATATAATGATGTGCTACGTGATCGCTAGCGACACAGCAATGTTAGCATAACATAAACAGTGAAGCTGGAGGACGAACACTAACACTTTTCCACTTATAAAAGTTAACGTGAGCGTTCCTGATGGTTAGAGACAAATGCAATTGCATGGCAGGGTGCTGTAAACGGACCAAACTTCAGTCAGGAGAACAACTGAGGTTAGTCATTAATATACTGTAACAACATACATAGAGCATCTACGAGAGAATTCAACATTAATGAATCGATGGTACGGAAGTGGAGGAAGGAAGAAGAATGAGTTGAGTAAAGTTTGACTTATCTGACTGTTTTGTTTCGCCTTATAATCCGGTGCGCCTTAGTGCAGACTCTCAAAGATCATCATGTTATATATCATTTTGTATGTCCTAGCTTCTTTATGCTGTGCAAATGTTGTTTTTCCCCCAAATCACTTTCTAAAAGCACAACAGATTTCAATGGATCCAAACTGACCTATAACACATGTCAAAAATGCCAGTGTTTATTGTAGTGCTGACTCTTCTTTCCCATTGTTTGTCCTCAGCCACCCTAGTCCCGCTGAGTTTGTGGAGGTTCTCTCTGAGGTCAGGAGGGTGGAGGAGCGATTACGTCCCTTCATAGAGAGAACCCACTCAATCCTCGGAGCTGCCACCTCAGCAGACTACAACAACAATGTAAGATGAACGTGTAGTGGCCATAGCAAAATATTCACTCTAGTGTACTTAGGAAGAATACATCTCAAAACTTTGTGACAGGAGCTCTTGCTAAGAAATGCACTGATGGAAGTGACTTCAATAAGGGAAACCAAGAGTTTCTCTGCAGATAAGTAGATACTGTCATGTCAGTGCTTTTTAGTTTAAGCATTAATCATAATTTTATAACTCTTTTCACAGACCCGGGAAAGAGAGGAAGATCAGCGCATTCTTAACCTGGTTGGAGATGCTCTTCGTCTCTTAGGGATCACACTGGTTGTCCTTGGTGACCTACGCTGTAACCTGGGAACCTCTCCTCCACGTCACCTGTATGCGGTTGGCCCCTTGGCTCACTACAACCACCCAGTTCTGCTTCAGGCTAGTCTGCCAGTAGGTTCACACCACACTGATATTTTGGCTACTGTGAAGAACTATTGTGTTAGGATATAGTGTAATAACCGTAACTTTACAAGTGGAACAATTATAACATGCAAGCAATGGATAGTGTTTGAATTGTACCGAGTATAATATCTTTATCTGCCATTGTAAAGGTGTACAGTGGAATTAGATTTTCAGTAGGTGCATACAATTAAGGCACATTTAATTTAATTTAATTTAATTGATTAGGATTGAAAAGGGACCATGTACAATATAAGCATTTTATAAGAGTTTGCTTAGAGCTAATTTGCATATGCAGTCCCTCGGCAGCTTAAAAAGCAAAACGTTACAGAAACCAAAATAAAATGTGTAACATAGTCTCAGGCACATTCACCCCACATCCCTGCATACACAAGAAAAAGCAGGCATTAATGTTTAAAGGTCTATTATTTTTAGTTCTTTAAAGACCTTTACAAAATTATATACAAATATTATTATGGCAGTTTCATTGTAAGTATAAATATCAACCAATCCAGAAAAAACACAAAAGTTATATATTAAGATCATGGAGTGCCTGTCCAGTCTCCAGACCTCCGTCCTATAGAAATATAAACAATTTAGAGAGCTCCTGTATAGATGAGTGGGCTAAAACCCCTCCTGAGATTTGTGCAATCCTGGTGAGCAACTACAAGAAATGTATGTGTATATATATTATTATATAATAATATCCAGAACTTTAGAATGAGGGTTACTGTCACCATGCACTGTCTGATTTTTGAGGTTGAGTTCTTATATAAAGTGTAGAAACAGTGAAATAGTGTCCTTAAAAAATAGATTTTAAGTAACGTCTACGTGTTAATACTAGGGACTCCTTTTTAAACCTAAAGGGTAGACATAATATTTGGACATGATATAATGAAAGTGTTACATTATTTTTCAGGATAATATGAGGGAGGTGCAACTTTGCTTATATTTCCTTAGTGTCAGCGCTGTGTTATCTGGTACCTCTCAGTGGTTGGTTTCATTACTCATAAAAAATTACCTATTACTTGCACAGCACAGGAAGCAACAAAATCATTGATTGATTAGTAACTTTAATGCATTAGATTATTGCAATGTAAACTAATAGTGTGCAGATTTGCGCGATTAAGCAGTGTTTGGACCTGAAAATGCAAATGTCAACATTTGTTTACGAAGGAGAAGGAATATATCAGAGGGCCTCAGGCAGTGTCACTTGTAAATTCTTACCCTACCTTTGTCACAGACCATGAAATAAATTTTCCCTCCAGATGCATTTAGGGACAACAGTAACCATGACGTCTAATGGTAGACAAGCAACTGATGGACAGCAACAAACCTTTCAGGGCACTGACCAATCAGATCAGCAGGCTACAGGCCAGACTCTGCCTCTTCAGGCAAATGGGACCAATCGAGGAGGACCTAGGGTGATCCGGATCACACATCAGACGATGGAGCCTGTAGTCATGATGCAGATGAACATTGATGGTACGTGTGCTCCAGTTCCTTCATAGAACTGACTGTACACATGAAGTTCTGCGACTCGTCTGATGCCAGTATTTTATACACGACACTGCTCTAAAACAGAGGTTGAACTCTTTCTGTGGTTGTTTACTGTATTCATTTGTTTATTTGGATAAATAGGTCTTATCTAATTAAATCAAACAATTACAGTAATCTGCAAACGTTATTTTCAGATGGGTCACAATTTTATTATTGTGGATCATTTAGAAATCTGTCATGTCTCACTACAGGGTTGATCTATTGATCTTCTAATGGCTGCTTTCATTAGCTGAAATGAGTGTGTGCACATTACATTTGAAACAGCTACTGCGTACTCTGTGGTTATTTTTGATGAGTGTATCAGTTCCCCTGCTGTGAAGCTGAAAGAGTTGTGATGTTGTTGAATAGGTGAATCGGCTGCAGGGTCTCAGATACCAGGACAACCAAATGCCGCAGCTTCTCAACAACCTGGTGAGTGAAACATCAACAATTATTTTCTTGGCAAATGAATGTTGATTTCATTGAGTGAGTTGTTGCTTAAACAGTGCAGTATAGATTAGAGATGGACCGATCCGATATTACGTATCGGTATCGCTCCGATACTGACCTAAATGACTGGATCAGATATCGGAGAGAAATAAAAAAATTTAATCCGATCCATTAAATATCAAAACAGCACCTCACAAAACTTGCGACATGGCGTAACTCGGCTCATAACCGTAGCACGTCGGAGCAGTGTGCATCACGTCATAGAGCGGCTGTGGCGTGCGAGACCTGTTGGCGGTCTGGTTGAGTATTTGTAGCCTCGCTACCAAACCGGCATTTCATCTCCGACAAAGTTATCCAAGAGAGAAGTAAAGCAAGTGTGTCAGTTCATCTCTGAATGTTTGTGAAGCATTCCTGCGTTAAGCTTAACAACCATATATGGAGCGACTGCCTCTTCTCGCTGCTACTTCAATCGTGAAACTGATCAATGATCAGCTGATCGGCTTTTCTGTCGCGAGTCTCTCTTGTTTGTTTTTGGCCCACTTCGCGCCAGAAAGATGAAACCAGCTGCTGAACAACAGCAGCTGGTTTAAGCTTAAACTGTCGTTAGAATTTATTTAATATTACTTTCTACTCGAGGATCTTTTTCTACGCAGCTGACGGCTGGTAACTGTGCAGGGGCGGATCTAGCAAAGTTTAGCCAGGGGGGCCGATAGGGCATGAACAGTGAAAAGGGGCACAAAGACATACTTTTCTTTCTTATTCTCAGTTAAAATGTCGAGCTTTTAATAAATAATTATCTGACTCTTACACCCAAAGTTTTAATCTGATGTAAAATGTATAGAAGTCCATTATTGTATATAGTAACTGTTAAGTCTAATATACCCTAGTAAGCTATAGTACTTCTTCCATCTGTGCAGTCTGCAGTTCTGTTGAAGAAAGATGTTGAATCTATTTAATATTTCTTGAAAAATAATTTATTTCTGTGCATTTTTTTTCACACTGCATCAAATTAAAGTTGATTACGTCGATTAAGCATCATGAGGTGGAGCGTGAGGGGTGGTTCCCTATTTTTTTTTTTTTTTGCTGGGAGTTTTAGAGCCCTGTTAGTTAGGCTGCTTACTCTTTAAAATACCAGAATAAGGAGGATGGAGCAGGTTTAAGTTTGTTAGATTGATCAGTTTCGCTGAACTATGAAATATTTTGGGTGCAGTGTATGTTTTGCATACAGGTATAACAGAATAGCTTTAGTGGGGGTTTTTTGTAACTTGAGTATGAACTTATACAAAAAGCAGCAAGGTATTAAAAAACACTTTTATTGATTAAAACACACTATATCGGATTCATATCGGTATCGGCAGATATCCAAATTTATGATATCGGTATCGGACATAAAAAAGTGGTATCGTGCCATCTCTAGTATAGATGCCCCCCCCCCCCCCCTTTTAACACCTTGGGCCATGTGGACTTCAAGTGCACTCACCCAATTAAGTTTAGTCCTCTCCCTGTTCTCAGGCACAACACCTGCCCACTTCACAGAATTACCTCCTGAGTTCATGCAGGCAATTGTGCACCAGTTTTCTCACCAACCCACTGCCATGGCTGCTGCACCCTCAGCAGCCCACCCAGTGCACATGATTTCTGGCTCTGACTCAACACCCAGTGCACAGACAGCTGCTTCACCGCTGCTCCCCAACACCCCTGTACAGGGTAGGGTAGTCATCACCAGGCCATCCTTGTCCACCCACATCACCCAGCCAGTGGGAAATACCATCAACCTGAGGGCTACAGGTGGCCAGCAGCCAGGACAGGTAACCCACCACAGAGTGTGAGGAGATACAGGTTGAACATCACAAACATAATCTACTTAAAAAGTGACACACAAATGATTTGATTATCGACTGTCAGCTAATTTTACAACCTTCCGATACATCTTACAACGCACTGAATTATGTAGAATAACTGTTGTGCAGTAAACGTATATTCACTGGTATGGCTCTGCACACTTCGCCTTTTTGTAAACAGGGCACGGCACTGGGTCCCTCCTCTCTCACCCAGATGATCAGTGGTCTGGTTGGACAGCTTCTGATGCTGGAGCAGCCAGGTCAGTGTCATTATGTCACTTCCTGTTCCTGTTACAATGCAGAGTGGTGTTTTTGTGTAGCTCATCTGTGTAGCCAGTTAAATTAAAAGCTTATGGATAATGTCTTATATTAAAAGTGTAATCATCACATGCTTTATCCAAAGCACACTCTTACTCAATTCACCTGCTAGTTATTTCCACAGTATTCATTCACTGTGACTTTAGAGATTCACTAGGTTACCTTAGCGTATAGCTGACTGACTAGCAGCATGGCGTCTTCAGCTGTCCTTCCTGCACTTTGTCAGATGGTTTATTAATCCTGAGCATCCTTTATTAAAAACAATACTTGTAATAAATGTAGCCTGTTTACACCTCTGGAGGCCAGGATAACTGAATCGGAGACCTGGCTTCACACCCTTGGAAAAACCAGTAAAAAAAAAAAGTAGGAGGACATATAAACGGTGTCTCTACAACAAATGGTATGAAGACTAGTTAGGAGAGCAATAAACATAATATTAATATTGACTTTTATCAGTATTGGCCTCAAAAATGTAATATTCTTTTTTCATGTTTTTTTTAACTCTCTAGGTGATCCTTCAGCGAACTCTCAGTCCTCCCTGTCTGCCTCTTCCATGTTTGTTTCCAGCACTGCTTCTCCCCCCTTTCCCTCAGCTAATACATCTGGACAGACATCCACCCGCACCACAAGTACTACCTCAGTCGGTCAGCCAGCAGAGACCAGCCCAGAGGGAAACATGGCTCAGCTCTTGGGATCTCTACTGGGAGCAGCAGGGTTGGGTGGTCCTGCCTCTGGATTGGCTCCATCCATCACTGTGACATTACCAGGGGTTCCTGGCTTCTTCCAGAGCATGTCAGACTTGGCACCAGTGAGTTCAGATAAAATGACAGAAAACCTGAATTAAACATTTCTGAACCTTAATATAAAGACTGTTTGTACCAGTCAATGAGCAACAGGTGTTGTTTCCGCACAGCCACCTGCCCCTGGCCCCAGGGCCTCACTTCTTCATCAGTCCATTGGTCCTGCTCCCTCTCAGACCGGCAGCAGCCCAGCCGGAGACTCTCTGAGCCCAGATTTATTCTCTGGCATTATGCAGGGAGTGCTGTCCACCATGATGAGCTCTTTTGGGGCACAGCAGGGCAATGGAGAAAGCATTGCCCAGTTCATCCAGAGGCTGTCCCAGACCAATAACCTGTTTGCTCCTGGCTCTGGGGATGCCGTGGGTGAGTCCTTGAATGAAGATATTGTGCCTAACAAGTTCTTGCAGTTCACACTAATCACCATGGTTGTTATCTCATGGTAGGGTTCTTTGGGGACCTGCTCTCCCTGGTGTGTCAGAGTTTCTCTATGGTGGATATGGTGCTGTTGCTTCATGGGAACGCCCAGCCTCTGAGACGCATCCGGCCTCAGCTCACAGACTTCTTCACTGAACACTATCTCCAGGAGCAAGAACCCACTGATGCCAACATAGCTGTGAGTACTATGTAGAGTTAATGTAATGGCATCAGTGCCGTCCTTATTGGGACAGTGCTGCTGTTCCTCTCCTATACAGGGAAAACTTAAATCATGATCTCATGTGCATTTCACACAGCTTGTATTTTAATCAGTGTAACTGAAAGAATCTTTAGTTGCAACCCTAATTATCACTCATGAAAGATCCACTGTGCTCAATCTATGTAAAATATATTATAAAAAATAGCAGTGGCTAGTAATAAGCAAGAAAGTAGTTTTCAAAATGTTTTAATACAAATTCCACATTAACAAAGGTAATACCATAAAATTAAAATCGAATGGAAAAATGTAACATTATTCTCCCTCCAGGCAGCAGCTGAGGACCTCATCAATGGACTTGAGGATTACATAGCTGAGAGCTTTGTAAGGACAATGTCTGTCACACACAAACATAGTAACATGGACTCTTAATTTCCTGTGACATGTGCACATAAGTGAGCGCTGTGTATTGCATCTAGGCCACAGTGACAGTGCGCGAGGGAGTGGACATAATTCAGACCAACCTGTCTTTCTTCAGACAGCAGTTCACGCAAATGGCCACACATATCCTTCGCTGCCACGGTAAGTTCACTTTGATTGCAAGAAGGAAACGGTTGGGAAAAGAGGGCATTAAGAACTGCTTACATGGAACATGGAAGGTTTGAGCTAAAACCCTTTTCAGGCATGCTATATGTGGCATTGAGTGTGTTAATGGCTTAAAGCTGGGGGTCAATTTGTTGTGGATTATGGAATAACTTCAGTTTTATTTCAACCTTTGATGTTTGATCTAGTTGCTCAAATATATCACTCCAAAGAGGGGCATCGGTTCACGACAGTATTTTCTTATCTTAGTATTTTGTGTAGCCAGAATCCTGCACTGATGGTTTTATATTTGGGTTTTTTGTTTTTTTCACATCGCAGATCACATGTTTGGCCCCCGCCTGCTGTTGCTGTGTACTCACAGCCTGTTTGAGTGTCTGGCTCTAAACCTGTATTGCCTGGGAGGAGAACACAGATCTCTGACTGCTGTTATCAACCAACACATTGTTTGTATACATCTTCAGTAACGCATCATCATGTGCTTTGCTGATGGCACAGATTGGCAGCTGCCTATTACTGTGTATTTCTGTGTTTGTGCAGAGGAGGATGTCTGCAGACGTCAATCCCAGTCTGGTCAACTGGCTGACCAACATGATGTCTATGAGGCTGCACATCATTCTGGAGCATAACCCAGTTACTGAGGACCAAATCCAACACTACGTTATCCATTTACAGGTAATTAACAGAAACAGTGTAGAACAGATTTTTTGTCCCTAATCAGGCTGCTACTAAAACCACATTATCTATGTAGATATGTTTTGCCAACGCAAGTAATACAGACACAGTCAGGACCCAACATAGCTGAAAAAGTAAGGGTCATGATCAAACATAAATTTGAATGTATTCCAATTTGACTGTGTCTACAATACGACCCTGTTCCAACAGCAGACTTAACTACGTTCAAATCTGTCATTTGAGTCATTAGAGTCAGATTTAGTTACATTTCCTGAAATGTTATTTCAGGAGGAGTTGAACCAGAGGACGGAGACTGAGGTGGAGCAGCCATCAGAGCGTGTAAGTGTGGAGGTGAGTTTTTACTTATTTTTGTTCTTTTCTAACTTCAGCGAGTCTGACTGCTTCTTAGTGGATCCGTTTGATGTATCTTGCTCTTTCAGCACGTTCTGACTTCAGTCAGTATGTACCCATCAGCCTGTAAGCCCATCTCTTTCTCCTGAGGATGTAGGTCTCTAAGATAACCGTATGGTTATTGATTTGCATTCTAAAGATGGTGTAACTGTAACAGCAGCAACTAATGACAGTAGAAAGAAAAAATCAGGCTCTGATACACAAACTGCTCATTAGTTTTAGGCTTGGTTTGACTTTGCACATGACAAGAATAGAAATGTAGAATATCACCCTATTTATAATTTTAGATGTTTTTTTCTGTAATAAAAATGACAGAAAATGAAAGGGTTCCCATTACTGTCAAATTGCCATTACTTCCACTACACCAAGATGGGCACACTTCTTTTTATTTCAGTTAGCTGGACATTATATGAGTTCAGTCATAAAATATAACAAAGATTCAGGTGGAGTACGTGACATTTTGTACTTGTGAAACTGTCAAAATTAGAGTCTGTATAAGTAACTGAAAAATGATCTTGTATTTTAATCTGAATTAGTATAATATTTTTTATTAGTGTTTAAATCAGCCGTTATGCTTTCTCTCTGTTGGGGCTAGGCACTCTAGCCATATGCAGTGCAGTTTGTATCTTACAAATGTACTTCAGTCCAATGGAATGACATGAAAGGCTCATGTGCTCACTACGGCTGCAACTACAGATTATTTTGGTGGTCGACTAATCTGCCAATTTTTATTCGATTAGCCAATTAGTCAGCATTTAACTCAGTAACTCTTATTGCTGCTTCCTGTGGGCAAACCTCCTATTCTAGGCTTCAATACCTCACCTGCTCAGGTCTGCTCACCTGTGAATATCACCCTGTTGTCTCGTCACGCAACAAATTATAATAATGACCCTGGAAACATGTGAATGTGAAAATAATCAAATGTATTTTTAACATTACTCAGCAGGACCATCAGAATAAAAACCAAATTAAAAAATATAAAAAAAAATAAATGAATTAAATATAAGTGATACAAAATAAAGGGAGAGTAGTATGTAAACAAAAACATGATGTGCAAACGAAACTAAAATGGCTTCTGTCCACAAGTTCAAATAAAGCTTCAAATGAAGTCAAAAATATTCCTTTTTTTTCAGTCCAGAATAACAAGTTTCCAACATTTACAGATGATTGCAGTGGGACGTGCTCTGGAGTGAGCCTTGCGCTCATCTTTGAGATGATGTTCCCAGCTGCTGGTAACCTCGCTAAAGATGCTCTCTGTCTGTCTTCAGCCATTCAGAGGTGCATGAGCCTCTTAACAGGACAAACTCATCCATACACCTGAGTTTTCATGGGCAAAGACTGTTACTAATCATAATCAAAAAACAGGAGACCGTGTAGCTACTCCTTTTTGATTGGCATTTTCACTCATTAGCTAACAAAACTGAAATGGTGTTTGCCTAGCAAGCGTCATCCTAAGAAGTTTCCCACAGGTAAGCTCACAGAAACAGTGCAAACATGAACTTAAACACGGTGTCAGCGCGATGCACTAACTGAACTTTCTAAACAGAGTCGACGTCACAGCTCCAGGGTGCCGCGTTTTCAGTGCTCATGCGCTGCAGTAGTGCTGTCGTGGATGGAAGCTGTCCACAGTCTGCACTTAACTTTGTTTGTTTTCTCGTTAATGCTTTCAAATCTCAGTTTCCATGTTGCCGTTCGTTCTTCTTCGTTAGTATTGAGCACAGTCTTGGCAGACGATATAGGCGATACTGCCCCATAGCTTCCTGGAGTGTATTGCAGTTACCAAATCACATTTACGAGGTATCAGTATATGACGCGTCGAAAATAAAATTCCGCGTTCACACATTTTTGTAGTTGACGTCATCGATTATGTCGACGAATCGTTGCAGTCCTAGTGCTCACTTCACCTCTCGGTCAGATGGAGGACAGTTCGTCTCCAGCTGCAGCCACTACAGCAGAGGAGGCCATGGTTTCCACTGGAGAGGGAGAAGCACCTGCACCTGGTTTATCTGTGGATGGTTCATCTCAGTGCTCCTCTGGGCCCCGAGCAGGACACGACGAAGTGGCTCCTGAAATGGAGCCATGGGCAGCAGCTGTTCCACCTGTAAGGATGAGGTTTTGTTCTGTTTTTGTTTTCTTACAGTTTATGCTTATGCTATTCCTGCACAGGTCATTAACAAACCTCAGAAATGGGACCACAGTCTTATCTAATAAGACTTATAAGACTTATCTTTGTCCTTAATGGGCAGGATTAACTCTGTAAAGATGATGCTATTCCAAAATTTCTATATGTATTTCAATGCCTTCCCATCATGATTCCCAAATCCTTTTTTAAATCTCTGGATTCCTTAATCACTTCATTCATTTCGAATGGTAAACATTCAGAATTGAGGAAAGCTCTTCTTCAAAGACGCAGGCTGGTGGGAGGCTTAGCACTTCCTGATTTCCAATACTACTATTGGGCTGCAAATATCAGGTGTATGCTGTCTTGGCGACACTACCATCTTGGCAAATAACACCAGGATCCTTTTCTATGTAGCTGACAGCTGGTAACTGTGCAGGGGCGGGTCTAGCAAAGTGTTGCCAGGGGGCAGGTAGGGCATTAACAGGGAGAGGGGGCACAAAGACGTACTTTCTTATTCTCATTTAAAATTTCTAGTTTTTAAAATAAATAATTATCTGAATCTTACAACCAGTTTTTTTCTGATGTAAAATGTATAGAAATCATAAATATACCAACAAGTTTTTTAAATGTATTTATTTACCGAATTTCCCGGAGGAACCCACCCGAGGGATTAATAAAATTTCATTTAATCCAATCTAATCTAAGACAGTGTACATCACCTTGACACCTCTGTGTTTGTTTTCATTCAAAGGCTTTATGGCTTTAATACCTGGGGGGCCGGTCTCTAGTCAAAATGCCTGGGCTGTATTTTTTGTCCCAGTCCAGCCCTGGGCACGACACACAGTGAATTAATTTGAGAAGGTGCATAAAAAAATAAATGGCCGGGCCAGCGGTGCACATCGCAGATCAGCTCGCATAGACACATTAGTTGTGCCTCTTCTTAATGACGGTATCTTAGCTAACAACCCCAACTACCAGATTCAACTTGCAATTTGCTAAAAATCACTTTACCTCCCGGTCAGAGGGACGCTGCTAGCTGGCGTTTTTTTTTCCAAGCAATGTTGAAATTTTCACATTCCGACACTTCAAAAGCTTCAGGATCCGTCCGCTCAGCGCAGCATCAGCACCGCGGAAATACTCGGATACATCCGTAGACTCAAGACACAGTGCGTTCTCGGGACTTTCAGGTGTTTGGACCAATGTTTTCTTTTCTGATCAAACCAGAAGCTTTAATGAGCAGCTGGATTTGTCTCACATTAAATGGCTGAGTTAATGCCAGTTAATGCAACATCGAAATGCAGCTGATTGAAATGAAAAGCTCGAGTCTGTGGGGGTCAAAGTTTGCAGAACTACGAACGCAGCTGGAATCCACAGCTGTGCGTGTTCATGGAGCTGCATTTTCACCTGCTGGACGTCACTACCTGACAAGGTTAACTGTCCTCAGAACATTGCAGAGGCCTTATTGACAGTATTTGGCTCTACATATCTGTGTGAGCAGATTTTCTCTCAGGTAGCCTCTGAATGCTGGACACTGGGAGACCTGTGTCTCTGAGTGGGAGACCAGAGATCACATTAACATGTGTAGCCCTGTATTAACAAACATGCCATATTGGCCCAGTTTATTTTTCTTATCATTGTTGTGAGGAGACCATAAATAGCATTTGTATTTTCTGTTGTTCAGTTCATTTGCTGTTATGGATAAAAAGTCTTTTTTTGTTTCAATATAGCTGAAAACTATTCGCTGACAGCTGCCAACATCTACGAACAAATATAATCCTATAAAGTGGCTCTATATAGTGTGTAACTGTTCATATAGAGCGTTATTCAATTTATTGCTAATATGGCACACTGACCTCTGAGGAAATTTTAGATGGCACTCGTCATCAGAAAGGTTGCCGACCCCTGGTCTAAACTCTTTTGCAAACTTATATGTAAATGGACAATTTGCTTGTCATTTGCTTTGGCATTGCCACTGCTCAGTTTTTACAGGTCTGACACTATGACAGCACAATTCTCCCAAAACCTCCAGACAGTCCTGTAGACAATTCTTTAATGGTCAAACCAGCCTCTAGGAGCGCAATATCAGTTCTGTAAAATTGAATTTCAAATGTTCAATGTTCTTCAGTAGCTGCTATCCAATCTAAATGGAACAAATCTTAACTTTCATATCACACATAAACTGTGGGATTCTGTCCTTGGCCAAGTGCACAATAAGCACACACTGGTCCAGGGCTAAGTTGGTATATTGGCCTGTAGAAGGTGTAGGGGTGCTCCTGGTGCATTACTTCATGTGTACTGGTCCTGTCCTTCACTGGAACTCTGTTTTCCAAACTATGTGTGAAGTCCTGCGGCATCAAATTAAACTAGATCCGCTCTGTGCTGTTTTTGGTGCGGCCCAGAACAAATAGAAAGAATCTTCTCCCCCCTCGCGCGGCAGTTGGTAAAAGATATAATGTCCTGTATGGATTTAGAAAAAAGTAGACAGTTTGTGGATAAAAAAAAAGAAATTTTATAAATTGTGGTCCCCTTCTCTGGACTTCTTTGAAAGGCTCATGACTATTGTCTCTGAGTAGCCCACAGATTAACACCCCCCCCCCAAACCTTATTTTCTGGGTATCTTGTGTAGTTGGGCAGCTGCCAGTAATGCCAGTGCTGTTTAATGTTTAATATCCTGAACTATTCTCTATTGTACGTTGCACTGAAGCTTTGTCTAATAGTAAGAATCAGAGCAGGAAAAAGCGATCCATTCTCAGTCCCCTGAAGTTTAAACATGGATGGTAAGCTAATTTATTTTAATGAAACCACACTGTTTAAAAAATGAGTGACAGTCACCATAGTTACAGAATTTATTTGCCTTAGCATTTGTTTTCTCCAGCATGGTCTTCATGAAGGCATCTGTGGCAGCTTGTTATTGTTAGGAAATGTAGATAAGCAGTTGTGTGTATTCTGACATCCAGGGAAACGTTGTTGGAGGGCAAAGCCCTCTACAAATCTGTGATTTTCTTTTACACAGATTTTTAGCTACATACATGAGCAAAGTGACCATCACTTACAGTTGTGCAATAATACATTGGTCAGGAATGGGTTCCTATCATCAGACGTGACATGCTGTCCCAGAGGAAGATCAAAGCCCAGCCCCCGCTGTCTGATGCGTACCTGCATGGGATGCCTGCTAAGAGAAGGAAGGTGAGAACTGCTGTTCCAAACTCACTGAACAGAAAAGTCTGATTGTGTCACAGATCCCTTCCTCACTGTTGTCAGCCTTAGCTCTAACAAAAAGACTGCATTCTCTCACCTGCATATGAAGGTAGAACTGCAGGTTTTTTGATAATGAAAAAGGCTGTTGGGCAGAGAAGGATGACGTTAGTGTTTCTACCCTTAGACGAGCCAGTGTGAAGGACCGCACCTGTCCCTGTCGGACGCAGTTAGTCGAGCTGCTCGTGCTGTGGGAGTCCTGCCTGTCTCTTCCCCAAACAGCCTGCAGGTAGAGCTGGAGAGCCCAGAGATACAGGACGCTTATGCCAAACAGGTAATCAGCTGCTGCAAATGATGTAGTATGATGTGAGATCCCTTGATTACTTAATTACTCCTGTTTATTGTTATTCATCCAAAATTGAGTATTGATTGTTGACATATCCTGTTTTGCAGTGTATCATACACTACACTAAAGTAAGCCCTGTACAAACAAGCAAATATTAAACAAAGGTTAAATATTAAACAAAGGTTAAGGTCCCATCCAGCAATTCAAGAAAGGTTTCCAAGCCTCTTGAAAGGTGGGGACATCTCCCTTTACTACACCAAAATCCATTCAAGTTTAGCAGCATCTCACTAAGCCACCTTTTAAAACAGGGAGGTGATGCCGATTTCCATTCTGTCAGAGCTGGTCTTCCATGGGACAGGAGTGATCCGGTTTCATCAACGCCAAATAACAGTGCAGATGAATGGCTGTACTATACTGTTTGGAAATGAATAGGGTAAATGGCCAGGCCCTCCTCCCAAAGCTCATCTCAGTTCATTGGACTGGGTTTACTAAGATAATTTGCTGTAACTAGTGTAGTGAAAACTTGGATACTAAATGTTTAGAAGTTTGTTGCGCCAATAAGAGATCATACAAAGTTTGACTTTTCAAGGACATTCCCATACAAAATGATCTTGGCTTGAAAAGATGGTAGGTTGTTATTGTGAAGTGAACAGAAATGTTTCTCAGAGAGTATTTTGCATTTAATTTAGGGTCTTCAGAGAGTTTCTAAAAATGAAGTTGTCACCGGCAGATGTATGAGGAAACAACGTCATCATCAGGATGTATTAGCTTTAGCTTTATTAACAGCCAAATAAAAAACATCAAAATAAAAAACAGAAAACCCAGGCTCCC
Source organism: Aulonocara stuartgranti (assembly GCF_965226115.1). Classification (NCBI taxonomy): domain Eukaryota; kingdom Metazoa; phylum Chordata; class Actinopteri; order Cichliformes; family Cichlidae; genus Aulonocara; species Aulonocara stuartgranti. Next base: position 4,036,951 of record NC_138957.1, on the reverse strand, counting down.
ACTTTTAGTGGTTTTCTGTAAATGACCTTCAGAAGAGTGAGGAGGTCCATTACCCCATTCAAAGGAAAGAGTGAGAGAACCCAACTTTATCTACCAGTATTGTTTTTTATAAATGGGTAAGTTCCAAAAGAGATACGAACTCCGTGGCAGTACCAGCAGCCCTGGAATACAGATCTTGTACTTCACTGTTCTGAGTTAGGTTTGTGTGCGAGCTGCTGTTTCTGTCTGTATCCTCCTGCCAGGTAAAGTGTGACATCACACAACGAGTGAGAGACGATCCAGACTTTACCGGCCAGAGATTCCCCAACACACATCGAGCTTTCTCTGTAGAAGACTCCTAGTGCCAGTCAAACAGCTTGTGCCACAGAGGAGCAGGATGGGGCGATGAAACCTACCCTGCAGCGTGAGACCCTGATACATGTAATGTGGCATAAGCAAGGAAGACAGCTGCTGACTTCACTTCCTCCTCTCTTCTGTGTCATGGAGACGCACGCCGCTGTAGTTTGGTTAGAATGGGAAAGTCTGCAGACTCTTGCTAAAACACCCCACCTCCAACACCTCTGAGAAGGACCTGACAGAAGGACCTGACATCAGTGCAGAAGCAAACAGATCTACAGGATCTAGCTTAATGTCAGGATATGGTATGCAGTTTCTAATCAGTGGGCAGTCATACCAAAGTTTGAGATATTATTAGTATATTACTGTATATTAGTTAGTGGTGGTGTCACTGCTAGGAAAGAACAGAGTCAGAATGTTCAGAGAATAAAGTTTCATTAATCTGTGACACAGATGCACAATGAGAGTGAACGTGTAATCTGACAGTGTAAAAAAATGTCCGAATTATAAGCCAGCGTGCTTAATATTAGGAGGAAAAGTGTTCTAGTGTTGTTAAGGACAAAAATATTTTATGAGATAAAGTGTATTTATTGTTATAGTAAACAGTGATGGTGAAAAAAACATAGGTGAGCACTAATCTATGCTAAAAAATGATCTTCTTAAACTACTCTGCTGTCAAACAGCAGCGGTCCTGATACACTGTAATACTGAGCAGTACTGTGTTATAAATACATAGTAGCATAGAGCTTTGTCAGTTGCACTTTACCATATAAAGTCGTGATTGTCGTTAGTGTTTCCATGATATCCGCTTTATATTATTTTCACATCTTATTGATTTCAGTGAATCACAGACTTGCACATTTTAAATTTTGGGGTATTTTAGAGCATTACGTGTAATTGACTCTTGTTGAGTAATACAGGATACAGCCCCATCGGTGATATTTGTCAGCTTTGTCAAACTGAACTGTTACTACCTGCTTGATAACATCATGATCATAAATCCACTTTTAAATCAGTGTTTGTCAATTTTTAGTATTTATCCATCTGGATGATTGGCTTCAAATGTCTTTCTGCTTGTGGTCTCTGACAGTGGACCCATCTGTGTTTGTCCTGCTAGACCAGAGTGTCGTGTTCGATGCTGTTGACCATAATATTTCATCACAGCGATTAGAGCATGCTGTAGAGGCACTGTGCTGCAGTGGTTTGAATCATATCTATCTAATAGACTCAATGTGTTCATGGAAATGGGAGGTCCTCTTCACACAGAGGTTAATTGTTCCAGACTGCCCCCAGGCAGTATCATTAGAGGACGTAGCATCCATCTATGCACCCAGCTTTGTCTATCAATGAAGTAACACACACCAACTAGTTAAAATTGTAGGAATGTTTTAAAGACATAAAAGGGGTCATCTGATCGTTTAGTTTTCTCTGTATTGTAGGATTTTAATTTGTAAAATTACTTTACTGTTGTTGTGATTTGAAGCTGTGAAAAATACAACTGAATTGGACTTAGTATGGCACTCACAGCACAATCCAGATGGCAAACAATAATAGAAATTGTGTTAAATTTAGAATCAGACATTGATTCTTGATCATTTTTCCACCCTCTGTTAATATTATCATTCATCCAGAGTGCTGACTAGGTGCATGGTCACCAAAGGAGGTGGTGTAGCTAATCTGAGCTCCACCAGTAACAGCATCTCTAGTTCCTTTTTGCAATTTTTTAATTCACCATTAATTGAGTTGTAACATCCTGTTTAACAGTAAGAAGCCCAAATCTGATGCTCACTCTGTAGTGAGCTCAAGGTCTTCTCCCTCTTCTGCTTTCTAGCTCCAATTCCTAACATGTGAAATAACAGTATATGTGTGTATGTGTATCATTTTATTCCTACATCTCCTAGACTTGCTGCATAGAGGCAAGCAGACACAATCCACTGTTAATGACCGAAAACCTTTGTAGACAAATCATTTATAGCGAAGTCAAACTTGTGCTGATCCAAAAAGGCAGCTCTCTTAACTGTTTAAGATTGTTGTGCCACTCATTCAAATATGCCAACAAGCCGGTTACCACAACTGAACGGGCAGCTAGTTGGATTAATGATCCAAAAAGCAGATTTCAATACATACGTATATAGTATAAAAATCTCAAAGGTTACATTTACACAAAAGTGCACCATATGAAAGGTGTGGTACAGCAGCCGCCAGTAGTATTTCAGACTCTGTTACTCCAGAGTGACAAAATATGTTCTTATTCCTGCTGCTCTGCTGTCAACAAACATCTGCACTGTTGACCACTTCAATACTCAGAGTAAAAAGCTGATTGACTTTTTTGGTGGTATAAATATCTGAACAATTCCCTGATCTAGCATTAGAAAAGGAGAAGCAGAAGAAAGACTTGATGTTGTTTTAATTCAGGGACAAGAATATTTTTGAACAGCAAGCATAACTTTCAGTTTTCATGTGTTCCTATGTGAAGACCACTTTAGCTTTTCAGGGTCACATGGCTATAGAGACACTGGTTTTCCACTAATGCTTGTTCTGGGTCAGTTTCTGCTCTGTCGCAGTGATGACAGAAGCAGGGGTAACAAATTGAGAGCAGGTCGGTGTTCCTGCACTCCCAGTGCCACCAGAACCCCGGTCAAGAGGGAAGTTACTCTGGGCAGGACGGGGGGCTGAGCTGGCATCACCTGCAGGAAAGAGAACAACAAATATAACATATCCACACATATCACAGCAGGTCTCACTATCATCATGTTAATCTGACCTTTCACTGCTTTCTATCCAACATTCATGCTGATGAACGTCTTTAACTGACCGCCTGTCTATGTTCTCGATCTATGCCAATACTGACAGTGATGAGAGGCTGAAGACGCTGGTGTGTTTTAAAGCACACTAAGGTTAAAGCGGGTTAAAAGAAGTACTTGTTGCCTGGTCAGAAAGTTTATCAGCAGTGGTGCTGGGAAAACTGCACCCAACAAGAAATCTTTCTCAATCTGGCAGACAATCGTTGGGAGTAGTTATTCTATAGCACTGAAGGCGTTTTGCTGTGGGTGCTCTGGCAAAAAGCTGCTAGCTTCCTTACCTTCTCAACTTTGTGACAGTGAATAAATCCATCATGTCCCATGTAGAATGTAGAGAACGCATCATAGGACCTATGTGTAAGAGATGACATTTGGATTAAGGTTGGACAAAATATGCACCCATTTTTATGTACAAGTGTGAACGGAGGAATCAGTTATTCATGAGTCTTAATGTTTTTAATCTTACAAACATGATAGTGTTTATAGCGGACATTGCAACCTGTCTGAAAATCTGTTTCCTCTTTCCAAAAACACTCAATTCAAAAACAAGGAAACGTTAATTATATACGTAACACCAAAAGGCGAGTATATCAGAACAGTAATCTATTTTATGGAAAGATTACTTCATTACATTTTTGGGAGCTTTAAAATAACACACTGAGACAGAAATCGCCAAATCCACTTAACCTTGTAACTCCCGTGCACCCAGTTCTGGATGTGCTGTTACCTGTACAGGTGCGATTTGTCTTTGCGATAGAAGCGCAGCAGCAGAGAGTGGAAAGGAAGCCCTCTGATCCTCCAGCGAGCCTTAATGGTCCCGTCCTCTATGTGTTTGGTAAGCTTCAGTACATCCAGTCGAGCTTCAGCGTAGTAGCACAGACACAGCAGGCGCCACAGCGAGAGCGTGAGCCGGTACATCACACGGCCTCTACACCAACACACGCAGTCAGACACACTTATCAAGAGTTTGGTCAAAGGATAAGAGTTTCTTATAACGCATCACCATCACGCTAGACAAGCACATTCACCTGGTCTTGATATTTATGAGGCCGTTGATGAATTCCACATCGTTTGAGTACATGGAGTAGTCGTGGTTTGTCATAAAGAATCTTGGAAGCTGCAAAACAAACAGATGAAGATCAGTTTCAAAGTTTAGGTGCTGATGTTAAAGACAAACACTTCAACAAGATATTCTCCAATTCTATTCGTTTAAGTCTAAAAACAGAGTTTGGTTTTACAATAAGCAGGCTGCAGTTTGTGAGGAAAATGAAGAAGGTGAAGCGTATAGAGTTGTTTCAATGCTCACAGCAGTGGCAAGTAAAGCTGCTGCTGCTGCGCCCCCCCCTAAAAAAAGAGTTTTTTCATATCCGTGTCCCCTGTACTCCATCTGATATCAGAAAATGTGCGTTCTTGTGTTTGTTTTTTGTTATTCATTTGCCCTTTCGTGCTATGGAAACAATGTGGATACAGTGTGGAAACTATTATAAAATGTCTTAATTCTTCAAACATTAAAAAACAAAACAAAAACACAAAAGTGTGTTCAAATGATCCTGGTGGTGTTAAATTGCAAAGCCGATTATTCACCATGTGATCCGAAATTGTAAATTTCAGGTAAACATGTCCGATCTGATCATGGAAAAATGAAGATACTTGATTTGTTTTCATCATCAAAACATTTGTATACAAATGTAAAATATCAACATTGTAATGGATTTTATGGTAACAGGCTGTCCCAAAAACCTGTCCTTGGAGCAAATTTACTTTTCAATGATTGTGTAAAGTCATCATACTTTTTATGGTGGTTTTGTGCAAAAATGAATAAAACATTTTACCTGAAGCTGAGTAAATCCTATCATGTGGATAGCTGCTACATTTGCAGTGGTTTTAAAATAGAATTTCTTGGTTTGCAGTATTGTCACTGTTGAGGTGTAGCAGGATAATAGTGATAAGACTTTATTATGAACAAACAGCTACATTTCTAAATACTGCATGAGATGCATTTATAAGATGAAAAATTATTTTGTGATGATTTGATGATATTTCTGATCTGTGAACAAAAGTACAAACGAGTATTGTAGTTGTCATTAATTAATTTTACACTATTGTTACACTGCCTTGAGATACAACTCGCTGTCACTGCTTGTTATGCCCTTTGGACCACACAAGGGGAAAGAGACAACAGGTTGTTCCTCTAAGTCACACAAGCACACAATTTTGTTCCTATTGAATAAAGCGTGCCCCACTGTCACATCTAGACCTATGGTGGAGTGTGTTCAAGGATAAATTATTAAATGCACACACAGGTAAACTGCTGAGTGCCATTACTGTCTTGAGAGGAGGCTACAAAGGATGCTGTAAAGTCTTCATGCATGTCCAATCATCCCAAAAAGTTGAATCTGTTCATCTGGACGTAGCTTTTTCAGTCACTTGGATGAGTGACGAAACATTTCTCCCACTGAATACAGTTGAACAGAATCTACTGTTTGGGATGCTGTAAAGTGTTTAGTGCCCTGCACATGTACTTTGTTAACCAGCTGTCACAACCTGCCACTAGATGGGCCCACGACACAAGTTTTGGGGACTCACAGGACGCCTTAAACACAGGAGACTGACACTTTTCTCTCTCTACAGATAGAGATGGCCAACACTCACAACTTCAGACTAGTTGCTAAAAACAATATAACAGGGCTCCCGGCTTCAGTTTACTGTCACTCCCCCTAATTTCCTGGAAAAATGCATTCTCTGTAGAGATGCAGACTCGATTTGCATTCTTCAGGAGAAAATTCACTTGCTGTCAGAAAAAAACTATGTATGTAGTGCTCTGTGAACAGAGTAAAGCAGCTATCACTGCAGATATTTTTTGGTTACCAGTTTGGGGGGCCGGGGAGCTACTGGTTTACATCAATTAGCCAGAAGGATGCATATTTTTCATCTCTATCCCACTCCCAGGAGATAAGAGGTTTGTTTTTCAGGGCATCTGTGTTACCGTCCCTGCAACATGTAACTTTAACGCTATTGAAAATGCTTGGGGCGTCCTCCACTTGCTGCCTCGACTGTAAATGTAACTGGAGGTGGTTGACAAACGGTGTAACAATAAGGGACACGTTCTGTGTCTGGTGTTGGTGTGATTTTATTATTCTTACAGGATCTGACTGACAGGGTAAAGGGTCTGGGGACAAAACAGTACCCCTTGATGTGCCATTTTATGAAAGGCTCCTCCCCGTCTCCAGGGAGACCAGACACCCCCTAGAGATTTAACAGTGGTGTTGGATGCAGGAGGGAGCAGCATCCTGGGGTTATCAGTCCAGGACATTTGTGCAGCAGCAGGAAGCTGGTCCACACCCCTCACTTTGTGCAGTTTGACAGGCAGAATGAGATCAGTGCTTCTGAGGATTACACCGGGAAGCGAATCATAGTGACCATTTCACTCATGCTGCTGGGGTTATGCAAGTAACCTAAAGTTACTGACAATAATTAATTAATTAATCATTCGTAAGCCATACGCTTTATCACAAAGAGAATGCAAAATAATCTGTATTTCAGTGCACAAGTTGGATTAACTTTTATACCTCAAGCCTCAAGTGTACAGTCCAAGTTATATATGTGTATTAAACAGTCAGTACAGACTGTAGTACTAAATGCTTTGAATAGTCAATAAGAGTATGAGACTATTTAAATGTGTCTGTTTATATTTCAGGAAGAGACTGATTGCCAGGCAAGCGTTGAGTCAGATACAGCTGTCAACATAACCAATGACAGCTATCATACTGTAGTGGTTCTTACCTCTATCCTCAGCCTTTCATACACCAGGGCCAGTTTTTCCTCTCCTTCCCTGTCGCTCTCAATATGCTCCCCCTCTGCTCTGCCTGTATGGCTACACAGCGATACAGAGGGCAGCTCCACCGCCTTCTTGTCAAGTCCGCTGTCCTGGCTGTATTTTAGCACACTGTTAGGCACCAAGTGTGTGCCAGGGCAATGAAAGCAGTAAAACTTGGAGCCAGACATGAATGGTGCAGGACATCCCTCAGTTTCAAACAGGCTTCTGAAGCAGCCGTGTTCTCTCTTTACAGCATCAGTGTCGCTACGTTTGAAGGTCACTACGTTAATGTCATCCTCTCTGCTACCATCCACTGTGGTCAGTGGAAACAAGAACTCTGAAGACGTGAGGGGCCTTCCCATTTTGTTGTGACCAAACAGAGGGATCTCCAGAAGGGTGTGGAGGCCATGTGACTCGCCCTGTCGCACCAGCACACAAACACTGAGAGAGTCCTCCCAATCCTCCTCGCCGTAGCGCAGCATTTGAGGCTGGCTCGCATGATGTATTGGGTTAGACAGCACCGGCTGCCTAAAGTTCTGATATCTCAGGCTGTTGGGTGGGGCCAGGGCCCATGCTGCACTGCTCAGGGGGCGGGTCTGGCAATCCACCACCTAAAGAAGCAACAAGGACTTGGTGTTATTATTGTAAGCATATAGAACGTGATATTTCATTTTAATAGCGGTCTGAGATTTTGAGTTAGATTAGATTGTAAACAGTTTAATCTCTCAGTATATCCTTGGTTTTTCCATTTTTACTTACACACATTTATTCTGGATTGGAGAGCAAATTGGGATTAGTATCTTGCCCAAGGACATTTGACATGCAGACTGGAGCAGCAGGAATTCAACCACCAACCTTCTGATAAGTAGATGACCTGCTCTAGCTTGTGAGCCACAGCCACCCTAAACATGGAGCTAAACAAGCTCCAAAAACTTTAAAAAGCTGTCATATATTGGATTTATGTATAATACCTGCTTAGAGTAGGGCTCCATGGTGTAAATTAGCATTATGTGTATAAAGCATAGCTTTATACACATAATGAATGAATCTGTAACTGATTGATTGAAATGTGTGTCACATGAGCACAGAGCCAATCGAATACTTATTTCTCTCTGTGACATGTAAATCAGTTTATACCCTTTATTAACTGTTATTAATGTAGTTTTCCTGGATTTGTGGCCCATGTTTTGTCTCTAAAAAGTAGAGACTGTTCACTTCTTTGTAAGCAGTGTTGGTCAAGTTACTTGAAAAAGTAATCAGTAACTAATTACTGATTACTTCCCCAAAAAAGTAATCCCGTTACTTTACTGATTACTTATTTTCAAAAGTAATTAATTACTTAGTTACTTAGTTACTTTTTAAAAACACAATTTACAACCTGAAGAGGTGATAAAGTGATAGATCTTTCAGCCCAATTCTACTTTTTCTGCATAATCCATCATACAAAATGTAATCAAATGGAAAAGTCTCTTTTTAAAACTTGTTTTATTAGTTTTAATCTTTTAACTTTATGCATCAAGCAAAAATTTAATTATATGCAACATTCTCTGACTGGAAGAAATTAGTTTAACATTTAAACCTATTTTCTGCACATTCCAGCACATAAAATAAAAAAAATTTGTGTTTACACTCAGTCTTTCAAATAGATGCAAGTAAAACACAGCAGAAAATAAATAAAGTCAAAGACTCAGCGGTCCTGTTGCTCTATTTTCACCTGTAAAGCAGGAGTGGGGCAGGCGGAGGGTTACCCTGGTGCAGGTGTGCCGCGGTCAGTGGAAGAATCCGTGAGTTTCTCTGTGAGTTTCCCATTACGTGGTAGCTACTCGGTGCTTGCTTGGAAGTTTAGGGGTTTTTTTCGCTGTAAAAAGAAGTTTTCTTCCCACGCACAGCGGACACTAATGTTTTTGTCACTTTTTATGGAATCAAACTCAAAGTAAGGTCAGTACTTCCACGCTTTAAACGCTGCACGCTCATACTCTCTCCCACAATCGATATATGAACCATTGTTGATCTGCACACAGCTGTTGTCACCAACGGCGCACTCGCTTACGTCACTGTCATGAGACATTCTCGCAAAAAAATCACGGTTTTAGTAACGCAGCGTTCCTACGGGAAATCTAATTACCGTTTTTGCAATAGTAATCCCTTACTTTACTTGTTACTTGAAAAAAGTAATCAGATTACAGTAACGCCCATCTCTGTTTGTAAGTGAGAAAATGAGAAATTCAGATCAGACCATTATTTCCTCCACTGCAGCGTCTCGCTGTGCCTGACTGGACACATCTGCCTGTCAGCTTTATTCAGCACATCTCACTTTCCCATCAGCTCAGTGTCAAGCAACTGATGAGCAGCACCTGTTTTATAATAAGTTTTACAACCTTTGTGCAGTGACTGATCATGACGTTTTACTTTCTGGTTGCCATTTTTTTTGCACTTTACCCTAGTGAGTTCACCGTGACTCATCTGTCATAATACAACCTTTTGTAGTAATAAAATGTAAACGGAATGCAATTCATCCTGGGGAGGATGTGATTGTTTACTTTGTACGTTCCTACGCTGCTAAACATTGACATAAAAAGTTGTGTGAAGACTTAATAACCTAAGTGTTGGAGCTAGCCTAGCTGGTTCCCACTAATTCAAGTATAACTCTTGAAGGGTGTCCAAGAAGTAAGACTTCTTTGTGACAGAAGTATGTGAAGCCTGCAATCAGCCTTTTCCATGTCCAACATTGAGTTTGCTTTTTACCTGGACAGACAACGATGAAAGCTGAACACATACCTGTTCTAGAACAGAGAACAGCTGCATCTCTGCCCAAAAATATACTCTTATTAGAACTCACGTTGTTTCTATAGGTTAGTTAAAAACCTATTAAAAAAAACTCTATGCAGCAAAAATGATCTGCAGGTCTGCATCATATTATGATTTAGTGCTATACATAAACTAAATTGAATTTAACAGTGAAAATTGACAGCAACCATAAAGCTACAGGTCCAACTGTGAACTTTGTCAACCAGTTAATGCAAAGAAATCTCTTTAAAAAACAGACAGACGGGATCGGCATTCATTGATAGCATTATTTTCAGGATACTGAGTACTAAATTCCACCTTCTTAACTACTTATTCAGTTTAGGGTCATGGGGTCACGCCCCTTTTCACTTTCATCTATGTCTGTTTACATCTAAATTAACACACAGTTCAGAGGACTGTACTACGAAACAGGACTTGGGCTCATCGAGGTAGCTTCAGGGTTAATCCTGGGTTTTAGTAGCATGAAGATGTTTTACTTCTTACCGAGGTCCATCGGTTTATGCTGCAGAGTTTACCTGCTCCAGAAATAGTTATGCTGGAGACTTGAGATCAGCAGGTATGAAATCACTGCCTACTGAACAATCAAATTCCTGTAAAATATTATTTCCAGAAGATTTCTCTTGAACCTTAAGTAATTAAAAAAATGTTTCACAGGGAACCTATTTGTATTTGTGGACCTTGAATGAAATTTTCACACATGCTTTTCTAGGTATGTTCAATTGTTTTGTAGTACAGGTCTAAGTAAAACAAACTATTAACAGCCTAAAATAACTGGAATACTGGAGTATTTGTCAACTGATGCATAACAAGAAATCCAGTAAATTACCTGTCTGACACTCCAGCTCCATTTTTGGATGGGCTGCCTTCTCCCGTGGCTGCGGATACAACCCACCCAGAAGGCCACGCCTCCTCTGCTCACAGACATTCACCACAGGGTCAGGGCAACCCCGGTCACCCGATGACCATCACCCACAGCACAGACAACAGCACAAAGACTTTACGACTGGAAGATTCCCAACTACTCCAGAGGCCCTCTACCTCATCTACTTGAGACCACAGAAGAGAGAATAGATCGAGTTAGCTGTTCACACGGCTACATGACATTATTACAACAGAGATATTAACCTGCTGACAAAATGATTAGTTGATTATCAAGCAAAAAATGCAAAGGCAGTTTTCTATGTTTTCACTGTAATTCGTACCCGAAACGTGAAACATTATCAGTGTCTGATAACCAAATGATTTTTTAATCAACTGACTACACTGATATGATATATTTGCTAAAAAGTTCATATTGGCTAACATTTTGTTCAGTCTGGTGCAATAAGAGCTTAATAAATACAAAAGCTGTGCTGCACCTTCTTTTCTAAAAAACGGCTGAATGATATTTTGTCCACCTAACAGATGCAAGTCTTATAGCTCTGTTTTTGGCACCACCAGCTCCTGAATGCTTGGCTAGGTCCTGCAGCTTCTCTGACAGTTAGCACTGCACCACACACTAGTTATTCCAAAAAGCTGCATCAGTACAGCAGGGAGTGCAGAGGACACTGGCAGAGGATTCGTCTCAGCTTTTGCTGCAGCACCTCATTTGGCTTTTACAAATCAGGCAATCACTCTGTAACGTTTTACTGGTCACATGATTCATCTTAAAAACAAATATGCTTTGTTAAATCAATAATTTTATGTAAGCTCCGACATTTGCATGTATTAGGAAGATTTTGTGTGATAATAAATCTTGTGGTGTTTGTGCAGCAAGATAACACAAATGCTACAGTTCAGGCATTCAACTGAAGGTTCTCTCGGACTGCCAGGAGCACGGGACCTGAAGCACACCTCACGTTTATAATCAGAAACTCCATGGTGACAGCTGGCATCCAGTGAAACACGTGAACACAGGCCTCTTCCTTACAACTTCAAATGCACTACAGCCAAAATGAACAGAGCAGTCTCAACCGCTCCTTTAAGTTCAGTTGTCAGTTGCATATCTTCCAGCTGACAGCGGCTTTTGAGTGGACGCTTCTTAGGTCATAACTCGTAAAAGGAAATTATTGGGTTATAGCATTTAACAAAAAAGTTTAAAAACAGCATTGCTAAAAATTTCAGGACTATTTTGTTTTAGACTGTCACACAATCCAATCACTGCAGTACAAATTGTTGTTTTAAATAACTTGGAAAAATGAATGTTTACATTTTTTTATATTCTCCGGAGGTTAAATGGGGCACAGCTGCGTTTTAACTTGTCAGACATCCCTGTATGGTCACATCCGGATTTTCTCCGAAACTATCGCAACATAAACCATATATGTATCCCTACAACGCTGATATTAACTCGGAGATTTCAGCTAGTGCTGGTTACATGCAGTGACAGTCAAATAATAGCAGTTAGCTTTCAATGCTAACTAGTCAACAGCTAGCAATGAGCTAGCCACCGGTTTGGAAAAGAGCCTCATGTTATCTTTTCCAGACGAAGTCCCTGGTCCGTCCAAATGTTGTAAGTCTCCGGTTAGATTGTGTACAACAGTCGCCGCAGAATCAATTAACAAACTAGTAACATTCCGCTGGTAACTTACACAAATGTCATTCCAACCCTGTAAGTGTCCTTGCCCGGCCAAACACACCTCACGCAGCCAGTCGTGATGCTGCTTTCAGGTCTATTGGAAAAACGGCCACTGGCTCAAAGCGCCACAAACGATCAAACAATGCGGCATAAAAAATGTCACGTGTAGCGTCTACACTTTCAGTCGCGTTAACTAAAGAAAATTCCTCTTGTTTGTGGTTTGTTTTTCTCTCTGACTTATAAAAAAGTGTTTAAAACACAAGTAGCTTCCACATCATGTGACGTTTTAGTTTCTGAATCTAAAAAAATGTATGACTGTAGAAAGCACTGGTAGAAGGCCGCGAGTACACCCGCTCTTAAAATCGATATCAGTATTTTTACAGTTATATTTATAACTGTAAAACATATAACTATAGTTATATTTCATTTTTTAAATTGTTAAAATCTCTTTATCATTATATGTGACACAGTGGCTTGTATAATAGTTTTGCTACACAGCATTCCTCCCATCATCTAAGTGGAAGCTCACATTCAAAAGACATTTATGACGTAAAAAAATGTGTTTTAACTAAACATTTCTTAATAAATGGCAGCAATACATTGTCGCAGAAGGCTTTGCTCGACTTTTCCTGTCAAGACTCCAGTCCAGTAGGTGGAGGTAATGCTCATTTAAGCTGGTTTACTGCTCTCCAATAAACCCAGGAAAAGTAGTTTGTTTTTTTTGTTGTTGTTTTTTTTCAAAAAAAAAAAAAAAGGAACAACAACAACAACAAGACCTCAGTTCTACATATATGTGTGTTGGTGGCCGCTTGATACCAGGAGTCCCTGAACAGGTTCACAGGACAGTAGAGGACAAGGCCTTATTCCAGAAAACATGTTCATCAAATTCTGAGTTTAAAAATAAACTCTGAATAACTCTTAGATCAGCTAAGATCTAACCAGAATAACAGAACAGCTGGCTGGATGTTTGGGAGTTTTGATTTTAGCTGATCAGACTTAGTTCAGTCACCTCTAAATTAAGAGCATCCCTGAGCAGAGAAAGAAAGCCATTGCCAACACTAATATGTTGTATGATTCCTATGATTCACTAATATGAATCCTAATTTTACATTTGAATTTAAATCTAATTATTGAGCTGTAATCTGAGAGGGACCAGAGGTAGGTGACAGAAAGTGAAAAAATCTGGAGGAAGAGATCAGACACTGTGATGTCAGTTACCTCCAGACTCCAGCGTGGATCTGTCCTCAAGCCTTTTTATGATGATGATGATAATAACAACAACAACAACAACAATAATAATAATTTAAAAAGTTTTTGCCCATTTAATTTTTTTATAATTCCAATAATAATAATAAAGAACTCCATTATTTCTGCTATCAATGGATAAAAACTGTTAAAGATAGAAAACCTCAGCTTTGATGTTCCCATTGTCAGCGTTTATAATTGAATCTAATATCAGCCTTTACTGATGATGGCTACCTGACAGTCAGGGGAGCTTTTTAGGTCTAATAGGTGTACAGTTTTATTATAAAAGGCAAACATATCACAAATGTCTGAACTTTTACAGATTTTGGATACTTCAGTGTCAGTCACAGTATATTTCAGTAAGACAAGGTGGAAACTGCTCCTACATCAATAAAGGCTGGTGTATTGATGTCACAGTGTTAGGAAAGTCATGTAGCCCTCCCCTACAGGCTTTTCTTTTAAATTGCAAACTTTGCCAAGGGAGTTCTCCTCATTCATTCTGGTCAGTGTTTACATCCCACCACAAACCTGCGTGTCAGAGGCTCAAAACCAGCTCACTGACCAGATAACTGACATGGAGAAAAACACCAGGTTGACAGGTAAGTGAGGAGAACTATGCTGTTGTAACAGGCAGTGCAGCAAGAATCTCAGCAGCACTGAACAAGGTGCACCACTGAAACATTTACACCACTAATTTTCTCTGCCAGTTTATTCCATGACAGCTTTTAAAGTTACAAAAATAGGGATTATACTTAGATTCAAAGCATCTTCACCATTGTGAAGAACCACAAGGAAGACCTGGACAGTTTACGACAGTATATTGACAAATGTTTCAAGTATGTTGTTATGGGGAAACCAGATAAGAAGATCCCTACTAACTCTTGTAGCAAAGAAATGCCTTCCTCAAAACAGCTTCTCTATAAAACAGCAATATGGTGGACATTCTGACATCCATAGAGAAAGAACTGTCCAGCTTTGCACACACCTAGCCCTCCTGGAAATCCTGCATAAAGATTTTCAGGCACCACGTGAGTCTGAGGAGTCCAGCCAACAGCAGGTGGTAGAGCAGGTTATCTACTGATCGGAAGGTTGGTCGTTTGATTCCTGTCTTCCCCTAGTCTGCATGCCAAATATCCTTGGGCAAGATATTAACCCCAAATTGCTCTCCGATGCGTCCATCGGAGTATGAATGTGTGTGAATGTTACTTAGAAAGCACTTAGATCAATGTGCTTGTGCGAATGGGTGAGAATGGGTGAATGCACAAGTTGTGTAAAGCGCTTTGAGTGCTCAGAAGAGTAGAAAAGCGCTAAATAAGAACCAGTCCTTTTACCATTACCATTTAACAGTCACTGTCAGAAACACTGCCCTCAGAGAGTCAGGCAAACAATAGACCATTTTGAACAGAAGGAGCCGGTGAAGAGGGGAGCCGAGAGGAGCAGACTTCAAGGTGAACAGTGAGTTTCCTAAAGAGATCCTGGAGCGACATAAGGTCCTGTTCCTGATCCGAAAGTTAATCCAAGGAGGCTCCCTACCTGGCATCATGGTTTTACGTCACCAGGCAGCTTTATCATGACCAAAACACCACACCATGGCTGTACCTTATTTTAATTAATTTTGGATTTGGTTCATTCTTCATAAATTGGATCAAAACACTATACAGCTCTCTAAACGCATCGGCTACGACTAATGATCTTATTTCCCAAAGCTTCAATCTACAGAGGGGCACAAGACAGGGCTGTCTGCTTCCCCCCTCACTTTTTTTTTTTTAAATCAAACCACTAGCAGGAGCAATCTGCCAAAAATGTAGATAGTAAAGGAAATTAACTGAAAATATAGACCATAACATAAACCGATATGCTGATGATGTATTACTTTTCCTATGGAACACACAAATCTCTCTTCTGAAGACGAACACACTCACAGATAAGTTCTCATCCAGTTAGCAAACTCCAGTATACTCCAGTATGCTAACTGGAGTAAATCAACCGTTCTGGCCCTAAATTGTATGCCTGTACAAAGTTTCTGGCAGAGGATGCATGAAGACTTATCCACATGTATGTTTTTCTTTTATCTGTTTATTTATTCATTTCTATTTGTGTTATTTCAGCTATTACATTATATGTAGTATAGTATGACAATGTCTAAGGCGGGACAGGCAGAAGAAAAAATGAAGGGAGGAGAAAATAGAGAAAAATATACAGCGGGATGCAAACGTTTGGGCAGCCTTGTTAATAGTCATTATTTGCCTGTATAAATCGTTGGTTGTGACAATAAAAATGTCAGTTAAATACATCATATAGGAGACACACACAGTGATATTTGAGAAGTGAAATGAAGTTTTAATTGTTTAAACAAAATCAGGCAGGTGCATAAATTTGGGCACCACAAAAAAAGAAATGAAATCAATATTTAGTAGATCCGCCGTCTGCAGAAACTCCAGCCTCTAAACGCTTCCTGTAGGTCCCGATGAGAGTCTGGATTGTGGCTGAAGGTATTTTGGACCATTTCCTCTACAAAACATCTCTCGTTCATTCAGGTTTGATGGCTTCCGAGCATGGTCAGCTCTCTTTAACTCACAGCACAGATGTTCAATAATATTCAGGTCTGGGCTGAGATGAACGTTCCAGAACGTTGTTCTTGTTCCTCTGCATGAAAGCTTTAGTGGATTTTGAGCAGTGTCTCGGTCGTTGTCTTGTTGAAAGATCCAGCCCCGGCGCAGCTTCAGCTTTGTCTCTGATTCTCCAGAATCTGCTGATACTGAGTGGAATCCATGTGTCCCTCAACTTTGACAGGATTCCCAGTCCCTGCACTGGCCACACAGCCCCACAGCATGATGGATCCACCACCATATTTTCCTGGAGGCAGCAGGTGTTGTTCTTGGACTGCTGTGTTCTTTTTCCTCCATGCATAACGCCCCTTGTTATGCCCAAATAACTCAATGTTAGTTTCATCAGTCCACAGCACCTTATTCCAGAATGAAGCTGGTTTGTCCAAATGTGCTTCAGCAAACCTCAAGCGGCTCCGTTTGTGCTGTGGGCGGAGCAAAGGCTTCCTCTGCATCACTCTCACATGCAGCATCTCCTTGTGTAAAGTGCGCTGAATGGTTGAACGATGCACAGCGACTCCATCTGCTGCAAGATGATGTTGCAGGTCTTTGGTGCTGGTCTGTGGGTCGACTCTGACTGTTCTCACCGTTGCTTCTGTCTCTCCGAGATTTTTCTCGGTCTGTCACTTCGAGCCTTAACTTGAACTGAGCCTGTGGTCTTTTTCTCAATATGTTCCTAACTGTGGAAACAGACGGCTTAAATCTCTGCCCAAATTTATGCACCTGCCTGATTTTGTTTAAACAATTATTGCACACTTTCTGTAAATCCAATAAACTTCATTTCACTTCTCAAATATCACTGTGTGTGTCTCCTATATGATATATTTAACTGACATTTTTTATTGTAACAACCAACGATTTATACAGGCAAATAATGACTACTAACAAGGCTGCCTAAACGTTTGCATCCCACTGTAATTATAGGATAGAGTACAAACAGAAATACATAATGTATCGCCACCTGCTGCACCTGTAAGAAAAAAGCAAACATACAGCACCTGGAACACAAAAATATGAAAGTGGTGGTGTGAGTGTGAACGAGAGATAGCAATAGAGAGAGAGTGTTGAGAGTGTTGAGTGTGTGTATGTGTCTTTTTCGTGAAATGTACTTGAAAATGAGCGTGAGCTGCACTAAAAATCTGTTAGTAGGATGTGTGTCTGCTCCAGGACCCAACTGTGTGTCTGAAAGTCTGTGCCAGCCAACTGGCCCCAATCTTAACTCATATCTTTAACAGATCTTTGGAGCTATATGAAGTGCCTCCACCATCATCCTGGTCCCAAAGAAGTCCACCATCCTAGGATTCAATGACTACCGGCCCTTTGCCCTGATGTCTGTGGTCATAAAAGCCTTTGAAAGCCTGGTGTTGAGCCACCTGAAGGACATCACAGAGCCCTCGTTAGACCCTGCGCAGTTTACCAAACAGGCAAACGGGTTGGCCAAAGATGCAGTCATTGTAGGACTGCACTACATCCTACATCACCTCGACAACCTGGGATGTACACCAGGACCCTGTTCACGAATTTCAGCTCAGCCTTTAACACCATGATCGCAGACATCATCCACCTATCTCATCCAGCTTGTTTTTCCTGCACCAGTCCTTCGATTGTTCCACCTCCTTCCTGTAGCTGGCCTCGTCGTTGTTTGTGATGCATCCCACCACAGCTGTGTCGTCTGCAAAATTTACAATATGACAGCCAGGGTGATTAGGCGAGCAGTCATATGTAAGCAGCATGAACAGGAGGGGACTCAGCACACAGTCCTGAGGGGAGCCAGTGCTCAGGACTATGGAGGATGAGGAGACATTGTGGATCCTCACAGACTGCGGCCTGTTGGTCAGTAGGTCCAGAACCCAGTTACAAAGAGAAGAGCTCAGTCTAAGAGTCAGTAATTTATCGACAAGGGTCTGCAGGATCTCCCTCTACACCAGGGGTCCCCAATCCCAGGCCCCGAGGGCCGCTGTCCCTGCAGGTTTTAGATCTCACCCTGGGTCAACACATCTGAATCACATGATTAGTTCATTACCAGGCCTCTGGAGAACTTCAAGACATGTTGAGGAGGTCATTTAGCCATTTACATCAGCTGTGATGGATCAAGCACACATCTAAAACCTGCAGGGACACCGGCCCTCGTGGACTGGGATTGGGGACCCCTGCTCTACACTAATGACTGCACCTCAGGAGAACCATCTGTGAAAATCCTGAAGTCCATGGATGACACCACCGTCATTGGTCTGATATATAACAATAAGACGGTGCAGTCAGAACCACCTGGAGCTGAACCCGCTCAGCAGACCCGACAGAGGTTGTACCTCCTGCAGCAACTAAGGAAGTTCAACCTGCCACAGGAGCTGCTGGTCATCTTCTACACTGCCATCATCCAGTCTGTCCTATGTACATCAGTCATTGTCTGGCTCAGCTCAGTCATGAAGCAGGACAGGGCCAGACTGCAGCAGACTATCAGGTGTGCAGAGAGGCTGATTGATGCTGATCTTTTCTTCATCCGGGACCTGTAAAGGTCCAGGAAGCAGGCAGAAAACATCTCTGCAGACCCCTCACATCCCAGATAAAAACTGTTCAAACTGCAGCCTTCAGGGAGGCTCTACAGAGCGCTTTACTAAAACCAGACGCCACAAACAGCTTTCCCCCCCGGCTGTCACACTGATGAACATTGTGACTCAACCCACTGTTATATCATTCAGGTCATATGCACATATGCCAAAAATGAAAAATATGTCGAGGCTCAGATTCTGAATTTCAGACACCACCAAAATGTTGTTTTGTCATTAAACGACTGAAGTTCAACCTATGAACACAATTCAACATTAATGTAGTCAGAACACTGACTGTCAGCTGCATTTCATGTTACTTTGAGTAGATTTAGTTAAGTGTTTAATCTTAAAGTCATTTCAGCCTCATCTTCACTCAAATATTCAGATCATCTCCAAGATTCAAGGTGACAGATGACTTATCATTCATAAATGTGTAACATACACTAGGCCATAAATGTTTGCAGTGCATGGAAGCTAACAGTCTCAGAGCATCACTGTCCAGATGGAGTCAAGATGGAGACTATTGATTTTATTCTGAGCTGATAAATAAATGTACACCCCTCCCCCACATTGGACAATCGGACCATCTCTCCCTGTTCCTCACACCTCGGTATTCACCACTCATCCAACGTGTGAAACCTGCTGTGAGGACAATTAAAGTGTGGCCAGAGGGGACAGACGCAGTGCTCCAGGACAGATTTAAAAACACAGACTGGAATATGTTCACCCACACAGACCTGGACCAGTACGCCTCATCTGTACTGGATTACATCTCCAAAACCACAGACAGTGTCACCACCCAGAAACGGATCACCATGTACCCCAACCAGAAGCCTTGGATGAACCGGGATGTTCGTCTCCTCCTGAAGGCCCGCAACACCGCCTTTAGGTCAGGAGATGCACACGCCTACAGTACAGCCAGGGCTAATCTAAAGAAGGGCATCAAAAAAGCCAAACACCATTACAAAAAGAAGGTAGAAGAACACTTCTCCAACTCCAACCCCCGACGCATGTGGCAAGGACTCCAGACCATCACAGACTACAGGACCACCAAACCCTCCCCCGCATCCTCTGATGTCTCCTTCCTCAACGAGCTCAACAACTTTTATGCTCGTTTTGAGCGAGGGAACCCCACAACCACAACCAAAGCAGACATGACGCCAGACCACCAACCTATGACTCTCTCCCCCACCGATGTAGGAGCGGTGCTGAGCAGGATCAATGTCCACAAGGCTGCAGGCCCTGATGGCATCCCCGGGCGTGTTCTCAGAGCGTGTTCTGGGGAGCTTGCAGGAGTGCTCACAGACATATTCAATCTGTCCTTGGCCCACGCTGTGGTACCGGCCTGCTTCAAATCCACCTCCATCGTCCCGATACCCAAAAACTCCAACCCATCTTGCCTCAATGACTACCGCCCAGTAGCACTCACCCCCATCATCACTAAGTGCTTAGAGCGACTGGTCCTAGCACACTTCAAATCCTGTCTCCCCCCCACCCTGGACCCCCACCAATTCGCATACCGCCGGAACAGGAGCACAGAGGATGCAGTCTCCATCGCAATGCACTCTGTCCTCTCACACCTGGACAACAACAACACCTACGCCAGAATGCTGTTTATAGACTTCAGTTCAGCATTCAATACAATCCACCCCTCACAACTCATCAGGAAACTGACACACCTGGGCATCAGTTCCCTCATCTGCAAATGGTTACTGGACTTCCTGACCAACCGCCCCCAACATGTCCGGCTGGATAACCGCTGCTCATCTACCATCACAATGAACACCGGTGTACCACAAGGCTGTGTGATGAGCCCTTTCCTCTACTCCCTCTTCACCCACGACTGCAGACCTGCTGATGGTTCCAACACCATCATTAAGTTTGCAGATGACACCACGGTGATTGGCCTCATCAGTGACAACGATGAGGCCGCCTACAGGGAGGAGGTGGATCGTCTGGCTGAGTGGTGCGACACAAACAACCTGCTGCTTAACACCGAGAAGACCAAGGAGCTCATCGTGGACTACAGGAGGAATGCTGACCCACATCCACCCATCCACATTAAGGGGACGGCTGTGGAGCGTGTGAGCAGCTTCAAGTTCCTGGGAGTCCACATCTCCGAGGATCTCACCTGGACGACCAACTGCTCCAAGCTGGTCAAGAAGGCTCACCAGCGCCTCTTCTTCTTGAGGACTCTGAGGAAGAACCACCTGTCCTCAGACATCCTGGTGAACTTCTATCGCTGCACCATCGAGAGCATCCTGACCAACTGTATAACAGTCTGGTACGGGAACTGCTCTGCCTCGGACCGGAAGGCGTTGCAGAGGGTCGTGAAAACTGCCCAGCGCATCGCCGGAGCACCACTTCCTGCCATAAAAGACATCTACAGGAAGCGGTGTCTGAAAAGGGCTGGGAAAATCATCAAAGACCCCAGTCACCCATCACATGGACTCTTCACCCTCCTGCCCTCTGGGAGGCTCCACAGGAGCCTCCGGACTAAGACCACCAGGTACCGGAACAGCTTCTTCCCCACAGCTGTCAGACTCCTGAACTCTGCCTCCTGACATCTGACCCACGTTAACTCATGGACTGAACATACACACACACACAATGGACAACTGTACCCTCAAACACAATAATAACATGGACTGAACCACCACTCACAACCACTAGCACTTTATATAGCCTCTGTAGAAACTATCCACACCCTCACTTATCTTAACTGCACTACTGTATAGCTCTGTGTAAATAATCATTCTGTACATTCGATAATCTTTAATCCTACAACTGTTTACAACTTGCACAGTTCCCATTTCTGTATAGCTGTATATCTCAGATTCCTGTAAAGTTATTTATTTCATATTCTGTATAGTTTTTCATATTTATATCCTGTTCATATCCTGTACATAGCTTGTACTCACTACAGCCTGTACATACTTATAGTTATAGAATATTCACAACATACTTCATACCGTGTACATTATAACATACCATAATAGACCCATTTCTGTAATATACTCACATATCTATATTATTGCTAATATATATTGTAATATATCTATATCACTAAAGCACTTCTGGATGGATGCAAACTGCATTTCGTTGCCCTGTACCTGTGCATGTGCAATGACAATAAAGTTGAATTCTATTCTATTCTATTCTATTCTAAACGCTGTCTCAATTACATATTTACGACTGAGTGGCTGTAAAAATATTCAAGTTAATTACACAAAATAGCAAACTAACATAAATCTGAATTTCAGTTTTTGTAAAACTGTAAACTTGTACAAATTAATTGGCTCCTTTATGAGTGAGGAAAAGAATCGGTGTGTCAGTCAGCTGGTTCAGGGGCAGCAGGAGGGCAAAGGTCAGTGAGAAATTCAGAGTTTGTTAAAGAAAACCTGTTAGCGAGCAGATCACAGTGATTGTTACCACGGCAGCTGACTCAGAGTTAAAGTTAATTCTCTTTCTGGAACAGGAAACCCTCCTTTCAATTCATTTCATTACTTAAACCCGGGTATATCATATTTGTATTCTTTATTCTTCAGATGTGCTTATCTGCAAATAAAACAGCCTAATGTAAAATTACAAGTGAAACTGATTCCGTAGTCAGATAAACAAACACGGTTGTATTTAAAGAAATATTCTGAACGCGGTCATCCAACACAATGGTGGCGGTAAAGTGAGGTGGCACCTGACTCATTTGGCGAAGAAGAAGAATTTTAACGTTGTTGGCGATCCGACTTCTTCACGTCATCAGGTCGCTGTGTCACATGTGTGTGGGGCTGTGAAAGCCTACTGGCTTAAAAAAAGAAGAGAAACAAACCAAATTTTTAGCAGCTGTAATTTCAGAAAATTGTAGTTAAAATAATAAAATGCCCAAAAAGGTGAAAGAAGAAGCAGAGTGGGTGGACGATGAAGCAACTCCGGCATCTGGTGAGAGACGCGTGAGAAGCTAGCCAGTAGGCTAAGTAGCATTACAGCTAAGTTAACGATAAGTAGCACAGATAAAGAGAATATAAACAGAAACAATACCGAAAACTCACAGTCTTCATTTAAAACTGCACGCTGCCAACAGTCGCTATCTCATAAATAAGCGCAACTGTCATGAATCCTGAGTATTGTCTGATCTGTTGAAGCCCAACTTTTACCAAATCGCTGTTTAGCTTAAATATGGTCACGCAGAGGCTCAGCACCGGTCGACTCAAGCTCATGTTGGTGATGGTACAGTACAGGTTTAGGGAAACAACCTGATGCCAAACGATGGATCAGCAAACAACATGCTTTAAGCTATTACACCACGCACCCATTTCCTAAGCTAATGCCACACTGTTAGTAATAACCCGTAATAACCCGTAATAACCCGTGTAACATAAAGGGAGAATAGTAAAAGAAAAAAGTAGAAACTGATATTTAATGAACGACAGATATGTCGCTGAGCCTTACCAAGTGGTCCGAATAAACTGTACTAGCTAACACACACACACACACACATATATATATATATATATATATATATATATATATATATATAAGGATCCATGTTGCAGCATTTTAGAGGATTTGCAATTACGAAGTACCTAGGATCTAGATTTAACATGTGTAAGGCCTTCAGTATGGTAAACTGCCTGAAAGGCATTGCGTTTGGATTTGTACTTAAATACAACTGATTTGACAGCATATAGTAAATCCTGTGGTCTAAGCCTTCCTGAAGGTCTTTATATAAATAGAGATGGCATGTTCATTGTACCTGCATAGGGTTTCTTCCCACAGTCATTTATGTTAAGGTTGTTCTGAATTGGTTTCTAGGTGTGCATATAAGATAACTGCAAGTTGTCAGTGGTAAGATTGGTATAGCAATGCCAGTGTGTTTCCCAGCAGATTTGGCTGTGTAATTTCCAGCCTACTGTTGAGAAACTATTGTTAAAACAGACGACAAGCCCACCATCATTCATCTACGGATCCTACTGCTCTGAAAGGAGTGAATGGTTCTGTAGAATCGACTATAAAAAAAGTACATTTCTGAGCACAGATGCTGATCATTTAAATAATGATTTTTCGATGGCAGTGTGACTCTAAAGTGCTGTACTGTTTGTACGTTTTCTCCCCAACAAACACAACAATGTCGATTTCGCACCATCAAAGGCGCCTGCGGGTGAGAGAAAAGTGTATAAAGTGTGTAGTGAGGGGTTTTCCAGCCTTAAAACATCTACAATAATTGTAAAAAATAAAGCTGGCTATTTCACAGATTTCACCTATCGCGGGTTATTTTTAGAACGTAGCTACCGTGATAACGAGGGACGGCTGTAGATTGAGACGGGTGTTTTGCAGAGTTATATCTGGGTAAATCGGACAGCTCAAGTGATTTTGGAGTATTTAGCTAGAGGAGGGCTGAGTTTTAGAAACTCTTCTACTGTATAAACGTGAAATCGCCCTGCTGTGAAACCACTGCAGCGTAAATTAAACTACATGCTGTTTGGTTGCAAGTATTTATCAAAGCAGAGTCACTGCCACCTGTGGGCGACTAACTGTCCCTGCAAAAGAAAATACACTGACTGACACATGGGACAGTGTTAAAAAACGATGTTTAAAACTGACTGAAGTTGTAGTCAGTGTTTAAGATCCAACATTACAAATTAAAAAAGAAGTAATCTGTGTGCTCTGTGGTGTGTGCACTGTTGAATAAAGACAGGAATTTACTTAGGAAAAGGGACAATGCATATTAATGAACATTTTAACAAATGTAAATATGCCAGGTTATAGCCTTGGGCTCATTTCCATCTGCAGACCCTTGTGCAGGTTTTGTGCTCACTGTAGATGTTATGGAGTGATCTCACTCTGGAAATGTGATTTAAAAACCTTAAATGCTGAAAACCACTCTGATCATTGAGAAATGTAACTTAAGACATCCAGAGAAGCTAGACTGTGTTTTTGTTTGGGTTTTTGGGGTGTAAATATTCTCCAACTCCTTCCACTGTGTTATTTTAAGTTGGCAGGAATACTGAAGACCAGACGGAAAGCTCAGCTCTTTCCAGCTCAGCACCTCTCAGCGGCACACAAGGTGCAAAACAAGACATGTTTTGTTAGCCCTAAATGTGTCGCCATTTCCTGTAGTCCTTAGTCAGTCGTGGTTGTGTGATTCATTTGTTTTCACGTGTTTCTTTTCAAAGTTTGTGCTTCTGAAATCAGCACAAACAAACATGCATAAAGCCAGCCAACCCCGTAGTGCTTCTACCTTTGTAGTACAGCTTTTGTCGCACTGACGTGCACTTGCTCACACTGTTGGTAAATTCCCTCTTCCATTCTACTAGGTTATGACAGTTACTATTCTAGCTTTATACACAGAATTTCCTACATCAGTGATGCCCAGTTGTGTTTCTGTAAAATTTCAAATCGCTTTTCTTTCAACAGAAAAAACTGTCAAAAAGGGGAAGAAAGATAAAAAGGGGAAAAAGTCTGTGAGTACATGTTTAATATAACATATAACATTATTGTTTTTTAGACAGCATGTCTCATTGGATGTGTTTTTCTCCAGTTTTTTGAGGAACTTGCCACAGAAAAGGTGGACGTGGTGCCTGTGAAAGACATGCATGGAAAACAGGTAATCAACATGACATGTAGGTGTTCAACTAAAACACTGAAAAGAACAGCATTCACTTTCTGTAACTTAACACGGGCAAAAAGACAGGAACATCTTACCAGAATTGGAAATTGTATCGCGTAGGCTGTTTTTTTTTGTTTGCCCCCCTCCACCCTTTTTCACATTGAATTCCAGCTCATTCAAAAGCATGTGATGGAGCAATCCATCTTCCTGCCTGTAGGTTAAACAGCCCTGCTGAAAAAGAACCTGTGTCACTAAGCTCAAACTGGTCTTGAATTCTAAATAAAGCACCAGAAACAGTGTCTTTAAGATTCTGACTACTTGTAACATTTGAATTTTTTTCAAGCCTCAGAAAAAAAAGAAAGATCGGCGGAAAGGAAAAGGTGACGATGCAGATGATGAAAATGTCATGTTGACACTGTCAAAACTCTCAGTGGAAGCAAGTGATGAGGATTCAGGTATATTTCTAAAACAATATCATTCTTTTTTCCTCATAAAGTGTATGACGCTGTTTCAATGTACTTATCTTTTGCTTCCACAGTCACTGTCTCCAGTAAAGGAAGTAAGAAAAAGGTTTGTCAGCACTCACAAACACTCTGCTTGACCTCCGCCATCAGCAACATTCACACGCCGACTCTGTAAAGCATCTCTGGTCTCTTTCAGGGTGGGAACATCTTTGCTGCTCTTAGCCAAGGACAGAGTGATGAGGATGAGGAAAGTGATTTGGATGAAGATGAAAAACCTGCAGAAAAGGTGGAGTACTCCATTTCATGTGGGTTAAGAGTGTTAACAGTTAATATTCCTGCCAGTATGGCTGTGACCATAATGTGGTAGCTTTATCTAAGTGCAGGCATTTAATTCTATAAATATATATATTACCAATGCAGACAGACAACACTTGCCTCAAGGGGCTTTAGAATATAAGAGAAGAACCTTGGAGCATTAACAATCAGACCTGTGAGCAAGCACAGGAAAAACTCCTTTCTAGCAAGAAACCAAACAAAAGAAGCTGGTGGTGCAGGAAGGAGAAGAGAAAGAAGGAGAGCATGGAAACACAAGGACAAAACTCAAACAATGGAAGAGACAAAAGTTAATGACAATGCAATAGAGACACATAAGCCATCTGTTGGTACATCCAGCAGTCTGCTACAGTCTGCATAAAAAAGCATTAAAATCACAACATAAGCTGTGTTCTTCCTGCTTCAGATAGACTGTGTTTATATCCATGATTTCATGTTATTGTTTATCAAACGGGGAAACATGTTTGTGGTCTTCTTTTGTGGTCGTCTCAGTGAATCTTGGCTGGAGCGTGCCGAAACTTGCAGTTTTGGAATCTGTGAGATCTCGGCTTTTAGAAAATGTGTGGTTTGCTTGGTTACGTGAAGTCGCGTGAAGTCGTGGGTTGGTAGTTTGTGTTTCACTCCCGCATTCACACCCATGGGCAATGTAGATGAATCAGTTAACCTATCCCCACTAAGTGCATGTCTTTGGATGGGGGGGAGGAAGCCGGAGTACCCGGAGAGAACCCACGCAGACACGAGGAGAACATGCAAACTCCACACAGAAAGACCCCGATGGTGGAATTGAACTCAGGACCTTCTTGCTGTGCAGCAACAGTGCTCACCACCGTGCCGCTGATATTCAGTTTCTGATTTTTTTCTTTTTGATAACATAACAGCGCACATACAGAATGTAAAACCTTTGTACTATTAAGAGAAGGCTGGTCAACATCTCTGACTTCTTTATTCCAGCGACAGACTCAGTGTTCTCTTTTTAAAAAATGCATGCTTGCATCAGATTTCCTTCGGTCTGCTGCTGGACACTTAATGTGTCTCGTCTGTAATGTTGGTCTGCAGACATTTTCCACTTTACCAAACAGCAGTTTCTGATTCTTTTACTGTCAGTCAGGGTCTGATGAGGAGGATGTTGAAGAGAAACCTACAAAGAAGACCAAGAAGGCTGAAGTTCAGTCCAAGGTGAGTCCTGCTCACATCCATACCTGTCAATGCGAGTTTCTTGGCAGCAACCGTGAACCATTACAAACATTAAGAGGTGCAACACCTAGAACCAAACAAATACCAGTCAATTTCTATTTTAAAGTCTTAGAGTCACTGGAACACGAAGAAGTTGGACAACAGCACAAGAGGAATGCCACCTGTTGGATAATGATGGAGTTGGTGTGCTTTTTCTCTAATGATGGGTTTTTAATCTGTCCACGTAGAAAGAAAAAAGTGCTCAGAGACCACGTAGCATGGATGAAGATGTGGAAGAGGAGGGTAGTGACATAGGTGACACCACAATGGTAAGTCTTTCTCCAAAGGTGTTGTCCTGTCTTCTCTGCTTTGCTCAGTGAATAAACCTTTTCTGACTATTACCCTCAGAGTGCAGAGGATGTCATCGCAGAGCAGGCCAAGAAGCCAGAAGATGACCTGTATGCTAATCTCACCAAAAAGGAGAAGAAGAAGAAGAAAAAACAGGTAATTACTCTCCATGCTGTTGTGTCAGAATGTTAAGAGAACTACCAAACCTATGAAAATAGCTGAGTCTTATTTAAAAACGAAAAGCAGTTAAAACTGGCATGAAAGTAAATGGCTGTATACTCGGTCATCGATCCGTCTGTCGACCTCCCGCTCCCTTCTCCCGTCACTCGTGAACAAGACCCCGAGTTACTTAAACTCCTCCACTTGAAAGGGTGGAGTGCCCAAGTGGGCCGTTCCAAGTCGAGCTGGAGGCCATCAGCTGATGAAGCCAACAGGACCACACCCAGAATGAGATGTCACTAAGTTCATATGCGTGTGAAGGCCTATATAGTGCAACTGCCTTTCAGAGTCAGAAGCCTTCATCGTCACTGTTTATGCTGTCAGTGTGAAATGAAAACATAAGAGCAGCCCTGCAGGATTGTACACATTTTTGTAGGCACCATAGGCTGCTATGGCATCACGGGTATAATCTCTGTGGTCCTGATGTAATTAGCATATTTTGTGCCTTGCTGTTGTTCTCATTTGTGTGGTTGTGCGTCCATGTGTGCGCCGTTCCTTTCAGATGGAGTATGAGCGTCAGGTGGCCAGTGTCCGTGCTCAGAATGCACTGGAAGGAGATTTCTCCATTTCCCAGGCTGAGATGTCTTCCAGACAGGCCATGCTGGAGAACGCCTCTGATATCAAGGTTATTATAGCTTTCTTGACACTTGCAGTGTTCTGGGACTACTGCCTGAAATTCTGTCCTATAAAGTTCTTTGAAAAACTAAGTACACCCCATGATTTAATAGCTTGTCGAAGCACCTTCCCTGAAAGTCCCTCCAAACAAGCCACGTGTGTCTTTTTCCTCATTGTGCTATCATGAACTTTAATATTTCACATGCTAACTCAGGCCTGTGAAGTCTGAGATGTAACTGCTGACCTTGGGCTGAATCTGCTAGAAAGATTGTGTTAACACACACCAGAGCAACAAACACACCAGAGCAACAAACACACCAGAGCAACACACACACCAGAGCAACAAACACACCAGAGCAACACACACACCAGAGCAACACACACACACCAGAGCAACACACACACCAGAGCAACAAACACACACCAGAGCAACACACACACCAGAGCAACAAACACACACCAGAGCAACACACACACCAGAGCAACAAACACACACCAGAGCAACACACACACACCAGAGCAACACACACACACCAGAGCAACAAACACACCAGAGCAACACGCACACCAGAGCAACACGCACACCAGAGCAACAAGCACACCAGAGCAACACGCACACCAGAGCAACAAGCACACCAGAGCAACAAACACACCAGAGCAACAAACACACCAGAGCAACAAACACACCAGAGCAACACACACACACCAGAGTAACAAACACACCAGAGCAACAAGCACACCAGAGCAACAAACACACCAGAGCAACAAGCACACCAGAGCAACAAACACACCAGAGCAACAAACACACCAGAGCAACAAACACACCAGAGTAACAAACACACCAGAGTAACACACACACCAGAGCAACACACACACCAGGCCAACAAACACACCAGAGCAACAAACTAGAGATGGCACGATACCACTTTTTTATGTCCGATACCGATATCATAAATTTGGATATCTGCCGATACCGATATGAATCCGATATAGTGTTTTTTAATCAACAAAACTGTTTTTTAAATATCTTGCTGCATTTTGTATAAGTTCATACTCAAGTTTAAAACAACAACTACACTAAAGCTATTCTGTTATACCTGTATGCAAACAAAAAAATTTCATAGTTCAGCAATACTGATCAATCTAATAAACTTAAACCTACACCATCCTCCCTATTCTGGTATTTTAAAGAGTACTTAGCGTAAATATTAAGCAACCTAACTAATAGGGTTCCAACTCCCAGCAACAACAAAAATAAATGAATAAAAAATAGGGAACCACCCCTCACGCTCCACCTCATGATGCTTAATCGACGTAATCAACCTTAATTTGATGCAGTGTGAAAAAAAAAATGCACGGAAATCAATTCTTTTTCAAGAAATATTAAATAGATTCAACATCTTTCTTCAACAAAATTGCAGACTGCACAGATGGTACCTTCCCAAAG
Source organism: Aulonocara stuartgranti (assembly GCF_965226115.1). Lineage (NCBI taxonomy): Eukaryota > Metazoa > Chordata > Actinopteri > Cichliformes > Cichlidae > Aulonocara > Aulonocara stuartgranti. Next base: position 4,007,029 of record NC_138957.1, on the reverse strand, counting down.
TAAAAAGTACTATAGCTTACTAGGGTATATTAGACTTAACAGTTACTATATACAATAATGGACTTCTATACATTTTACATCAGATTAAAAATTTGGGTGTAAGATTCAGATAAATATTAAATAATTAAAAGCGAGACATCTTAAATGAGAATAAGAAAGAAAAGTATGTCTTTGTGCCCCCTTTCCCTGTTAATGCCCTATCGGCCCCCCTGGCTAAACTTTGCTAGATCCGCCCCTGCACAGTTACCAGCCGTCAGCTGCGTAGAAAAAGATCCTGGTGTAGAAACTAATATTAAATACATTCTAACAACAGCTGATCAAGCTTAAACGTGCTGCTGTTGTTCAGCCGCTGGTTTCCTCTGTCTGGTGCAAAGTGGGCCAAAAGCAAACAAGAGAGACGGACTCGCGACAGAAAAGCCGATCAGCTGATCATTAAGCAGTTTCATGATTGAAGTAGCAGCCGGAGAGCGAGAGGCAGTTGCTCGTTAAGCTTAACGCAGGAATGCTTTACAAACATTCAGAGATGGACTTACACACTTGCTTTACTTCTCTCGGGGATAACTTTGTCGGAGATGAAATGCCGGGTTGCTAGCGAAGCTCCACATGCTATCCAGACCACCGACAGGTCCCGCATGCCACAGCCGCTCTATCACGTGATGCATACTGCTCCGACGTGCTAACGTTCTGAGGTGAGTTACGGCGTGTTGCAAGTTTTGTGAGGTGCTTTCGTGATACACGGATTACATCGGATTACATTTTTTATTTTTCTCCGATATCCGATCCAGTAATTTAGGTCAGTATCGGACCGATACCGATACGTAATATTGGATCAGTCCATCTCTACAACAAACACACCAGAGCAACAAACACACCAGAGCAACACACACACCAGACCAACAAACACACCAGAGCAACACACACACCAGACCAACAAACACACCAGACCAACACACACACCAGAGCAACAAACACACCAGAGCAACACACACACACCAGAGCAACACACACACACCAGACCAACACACACACACCAGAGCAACAAACACACCAGAGCAACAAACACACCAGAGCAACAAACACACCAGAGCAACACACACACACCAGAGCAACAAACACACCAGAGCAACACACACACCAGAGCAACAAACACACCAGAGCAACAAACACACCAGAGCAACACACAAAACTTCAGAACTGAACCTGTTGGTACAGGTGGTCCTTTTAATCCCGGACAAAGTGATAACGATGTGCTTAGGCTTTCCCAGTTCTGCAATTAGCCTCCTTGAAACCTTTCACTTCATATGCCCAAATACTGAAAAGGGTAAAAATGAACTAGGTATAGGAATTGCTCTTTTTTTTTTTTCTTCTTTTTTTTTTTTTTTAATATTTTAAAAATGTAGTGTTTTGTTTTTTTTTAAATTTCAAATATTGTATAACAAGACAAAAAATGGAATTCATTAAACTACCAAATAAACAAATTGGTACCCTCTTTCTGGCAGCACTTCTGCTATAATTTTGTTCGTGTTTTTTTTTTTTTCTTTGAGCAATGAGGAATTGCTCATTTCTTTTTGTTTTCCTCATTTTGTTTTTGTTTTTGTTACATTTCTGAATGACAGATTGTTGTCAGACTGTTCTTTCCGATCTCTGTCAGTGACTTTCTGCTCTGTGTGTTTTAGCTGGAGAGGTTCAGCATATCTGCTCATGGCAAGGAGCTCTTCGTCAATGCTGACCTTCTGATTGTGGCAGGAAGAAGATATGGTTTAGTTGGACCAAATGGGTAAATATCTTTTTGTCATCAGTACTTTAGCAGCACAGACACTTTTCAGTACCAGTTTCAAACTTGCTCTGTCATTTCATAACTGACTTTTGGGAATTTGACTATATTAATGTACAATATTTGGATGGAAGACAAGAAAATGGAGGAAAATATATGAAGCCACTCAAGTTGCACTGTTGCACAGAATATCTTTATTTATTTATTTTTTTCAGATCATTTTGAATCTTTTCATTTTCAGACGTTTTTCACATAGCTCTGCCCTGTGGGTGTGTTTCCAACCATGATGGTAACATTGATTACTTTAGCTGCACAGTGTACCAACAGTATGGATTTTTCTATTGTCGTGGTGGGACATGATCTGTTCATTTTTCAGATGCGGAGACTCTCTCACTCTTACAGTCAACAGGAAACGTGGCGTCTTGGCTCTATGACATTTTCACAATCATAATGAGAATACTGTGGTTACAGTCGCTCCAAGACAATAAGAACAGTAACAGACTAACTCAGTTAAATAATAAAATATATCACAAAGTTAAAAAATATATGAAATAGCTCTGATATAAATATCCAGAATATAACAGATTAAATATATATGATTGACATTTTCCTCTTTTAGTGCAGAAGCAGCTCTAACGAACAAAAACCGTTTGGCACGCTGCTCGTTTGGAATTTAAAAATTGTTGCGTGACTAATATGAGGTTTTGACAGAGGCTGACGTTTTCTGGATGATTAAAAAGCATCGTTTTAATCACACTTTGTCTTGTCCTGACATGTAAACCCTTTTTTATATATAACATGTAATTGTATGATAATGGACTGCACCACAGTGGCCAATACATTTAGTTACTGTAGATTTCTTTTTAAAAATGCTATATTGAAGTTTGGAGGATGTGGTGTAAAGCAGCTACCGTCACAATGGTCACTTTGTTCTCTGCCGCATCCTCGTCTTACAGTCACTTATATTTATAACCGCCGTTAAGCCGCTGCAGTACGATAGGTGTCGCCACTCAGACAATACCACCACATAAGCGCTGATGTAGAAAGAAAGAAGTGGAAACTTTAACCCAAGACTTTGAGTGGGTTTGTTCCACAAACACTCAAGTTTTTAAACTGTTCCAACGTCGTCCGCTGTATATCTGCATGTCTCTGAGCTTCTATGTGGGAAAACCATTAAAATGGAGGGGCACAAAATCGAGAGGGGCCCAATCGGCCAAAGTGCCACACAGTGTCGACACATGAAGGGGCGTTGGCTGAGCACTTCACAAATGATCAACACCAACTCACTGCCCGTGATCAGGTACCCTGCTGGGATAATGAGCTGGCTAAAGGAGGAGATAAAAGCCACTGACATCAAGACAAGTTTCACCCCAAGTCCAGCACCCTGATTCTGTACGCTGAGCAGAAGGAAGGAGGCCGGGGACTGGTGAGCATCAGCACCATCCAGGATGAGACAACAAACATCCACGAATACATCAGGAAGATGGCCCCAACCGACCGCCTGCTCAGTGAATACCTTAGGCAGCAGAAACCCAAGAAAGAGGAGGAACCATCATGGAAGGTATGTACCACCAGCAGACAGAGGGGGTGGCTGACATCCAGAAATCCTACCAGGGGCTGGACAAAGCTGGACTGAAAGACAGCACAGAGGCACTAATTGTGGTAACACAGGAACAAGCTCTGATCTGAAGATCCATAGAGGCTGGGGTCTATCACACCAGGCAAGACCCCAGCTGCAGGCTGTGTAAAGATGCCCCAGAGACAATCCAGCACATGACAGCAGGGTGCAAGATGCTAGCAGGCAAGGCATACATGGAACACCATAACCAAGTGGCCGGCATAGTGTACAGGAACATCTGTGCCGAGTATAACCTAGAAGTCCCGAGGTCAAAATGGGAGATGCCCCCAAGGGTGGTGGAGAATGACCGAGCTAAGATCCTGTGGGACTTCCAGATACAGACGGACAAAATGGTGGTGGCTAACCAACCGGACATAGTGGTGGTAGACAAACAGAAGAAGACGGCCGTAGTGATACCGAATGACAGCAACATCAGGAAGAAGGAACACGAGAAGCAGATCCCGGGAACAACATCGGAGATCTCTGTCCAGAAGAGCGCAGTCCTGGGAACAGCTAAGATACTGAACAGGACCCTCAAACTCCCAGGCCTCTGGTAGAGGACCTGAGCTTGGAGGACAGACCGCCTGCAGGGGCGAGAGAGGAATGTTTTTAATATACATGTGTGCTTCAATGTTTGGTTTTTCGTTTATAGCGCTACTTGGTTTCTTCAGCATGGGCTCAAACACCAGGACGTATGTAAATCACACCAGGCACTTTGAATCAGAAATAATCTGATTTCTCGTGTTCATTTTTTCTTTCAGAAAAGGAAAGACCACTCTACTGAAGCATATAGCTAATAGAGCTCTCAGTATTCCTCCTAACATTGATGTGCTGCTGTGTGAACAGGGTAGGTGATAAGTCCCTCTTGTGCTCTGTCGTTTTTCTGCTGTGTGCCCTTTGTTATCACCCATTGACTCTGTGGAATGCTTTTGTTTGTTAGAGGTGGTCGCTGATGACACGCCAGCAGTTCAGGCGGTGCTGAAGGCGGACACTCGCCGCCTGAAGCTTCTGGAAGAGGAGAAACGGCTCCAGGCTCGTCTGGAAAAGGGAGAGGATAGTGTAGCTGAGAGGCTGGATAAGGTTGGTGTCCATGTGCACTACCAGACCTGATACAGTATACAGCTTATGAACATAGTCCTGCTGCCATATTTAACAAATTAATAAAGGCTTCCTAATTTATGGTGGCTATAAGTTAACCTTCAACTTTAAATGCATTAACAGTAAGTTATACAGCAGTGTGAGCAGAGACACCCTCGGGCATGCCACGTAAAGTGTATTTCAGTACTTTCATCGCTGAGCCAGAGGCTCCGTTTCAGCATTAGGTAGAGATGTAACGTTTGAAAAACCATCCAGCAGTAAAATAATTCCTCACAATGTTCTGGCAGACGGTGCTTCCCTTGTCGACAGCCTTCCCATTAATAATGGACCCACATTAAGAGTCCTTTGGTGATCTTTGCTGGCCTGTATGCTGATTATCTGACTTTTCTCTCCACAGGTCTATGAAGAGTTGAGGGCAATAGGAGCTGCAGCAGCTGAGGCCAAGGCGAGAAGGATATTGGCTGGTCTGTCATTCACTCCTGAGATGCAGAACAGACCCACCAAGAGGTTTTCTGGAGGGTGGAGAATGAGAGTTTCCCTGGCCAGGTGCGCTGCAGCAAACATCCTCAGTGGAACTGGTATAGCATCAACCTGTCTCAACCTTAACGTCTGTGCCCACAGAGCCCTGTTCATGGAGCCCACTTTACTGATGTTGGATGAACCCACCAACCACTTGGATCTGAATGCTGTTATCTGGCTTAACAAGTACGAGTCATCTTTCTAACCAATAACAGCTCATTTAAATTTCTAACTGGTTCTCATGAAACATGTTAGCCTACTTCTCACAGTGAAAGAGACTCAAGTCTCTAATTATGGTGCAGTTCCATACACTTTCCAACTGGTATTGTTGGAACCAGTGGTGCTGGAAAGAACTTTTTCTGTCTCTGATTTCAGCGAATTAAATGACATTTAACCATTATTATTATGATAATTTTGGACAAGTAGGTCTTATCTTAATTATTAACTCGTTTAAATTTGGTTCGTGTGAAAAATGAATGACACAACATTGCCATGATTTGTTGTTAATTTATTGAAATTGCTGTACAGAAGAAAACGTCACATTTTTCTTTCCTACAGTCTACAGCTTCCATCAGCTATGAAAGTAGCTTCAGTCTTAGTAATGTGACTCATTTGTTGTTCTTGACTGTTCTTTCCCACCTGCAGCTACCTTCAAGGCTGGAAGAAGACTCTCCTCATAGTTTCCCATGACCAGAGTTTCCTTGACGATGTGTGCACAGATATCGTCCACTTGGACAACCAGAAACTTTACTATTACAGAGGGAACTATTGTAAGTGACAACGTGTCATCGCTAGTCACTAATTACTTGCAGAGAGAGAAGTTTGTGCGAAACTATGTGATTTAGTTAAAGACATTAGGACCGCTTTACCTCAGTTCTTCCTCATTTTTTAAGTGACCTTCAAGAAGATGTACGTGCAGAAGCAGAAAGAACTGCAGAAACAGTACGACAAACAGGAGAAGAAACTCAAGGAGCTGAAGGCTGGTGGCAAGTCTACCAAACAGGCTGTGAGTATGGCTTTCTCTTCACTCAAGTACACCTGAGCACCAAATCAACTAGTTACAAAAATACTGTCTTCTCAACCAGGAGAAGAAGGATTTAAAATTTAAACAAAATCCAACCGTTTAGGCTGTCAGGGGAACCCGTCTATGATCAGCTGATCACTCTGTTGCAGTTAATGCTGCTGTAATATGCCTGCAAGGTCTAGACTCGGCAAAATATTTCTTAATTTCCAGGTGACACTTTTATCCGTCTGTTGTGAGGCTAGTGTCCCTGCTGACATCACTTACGTTGTTCCATTTCAGGAGAAACAGACTAAGGACGCCCTGACCAGAAAGCAGCTAAAAGGCAAGAAGAAGGGAGGTCAGGAGGAGGAGAGCAATGAGGCCACAGAGCTGCTGAAAAGACCCAAAGAGTACACCGTAAAGTTCACCTTCCCCAACCCACCTCCTCTCTCACCACCCATACTGGGACTGCATAGTAAGAACATGTGCACCTGCTCCGAGCGTTCAGTCTACTCTCTCTGATTCCCAGCTGTACAGGAAATGTTTCAGGACAAGCGACATGTGAATATCTCAAATATGAAACCGAGCTTGCTGTGCTCTGGGCACCCACAAACCAAATTTCTTTTCTATTTTCTTTTTAAAGCCTTTAAGTAAGAACAAAAAGAGAGTTCTTAGTCCAAGCTGTGTCCCAGATGTCACACCGGCACTTTTGTTAACATGCAGCGTAGATGGACATCATTTATTTGAGTCATTTTTTTATCAGCATTTATTAAAAAACAATGTTGTTTTTGTGCATAACAAAAAGCTCACACTTGTGCAGTCAAAATGTAAACTAACGCTGAGCATAATAACAAAGACAGATTTCACAGCTGCTCTGTTCCCAACTTCTACTGCGTGACCGACAGCCTGGAGTTTGAAGTCTGCTTCGTAACCATGTCTCTGAACAGGTGCCATTTATGGCCCTTATACACACACAATACGGTAATATTACGTTGAAGCACAGTACGTATCACTCCGCGAGGCTCCGGACTACGGTAGCCGTAATGCTCCAACAATCCATCAGGCGGTGCGGCTTCGTAGTTTAGTCGAACTAAAAAATTTTTGAGCGCCATGTAGCACAGAAAATTGGTTTGCAGTCAGTAAGCACAACCAGAACTCATACATAAGGCGCGCTGTGGATTTTTGAGAAAATGAAAGGATTTTAGTGTAAGCATATAGTCCGAAAATACGGTATACGAGTTTTGTAAGGTGGTTTGTTTCGGGGCAGGAGGCTGGGATTCAGCACACAGTTTCACACACTCTTCATTTGCACTTTATGGCGCTGTTGTAAAGGGTGAAAATACTGGTAGTGCTCCAACCTTTAGTCGGGACACTTTCCCAACATTCTCTACAGAATACATTATTCTGCTGCTCGTCTGACACTCCAAATAAGAGTAATAATAATTATGACCAGCTCCTCTTTGATAGCTGCCGTGCCCATCTTGTGCTGCCTGCAGGTGAAGCGATGGGGGAGGAGGGGGAGTTGTGTTCAGTGAAGGCGAGGCAGAGTAACGCTGTGTAGAGACAAAAGTGGACGAAAGAGAGGCAAACCTGCGGCTCCACAAGTATAATTATAACGTAACATAGACTATATCGATATAAAGGATATTGTCACAACTTATATCTCGTATAAAAATATATCGATATATTTAAAAACTCGATATATTGCCCAGCCCTGCTGGCACACTTCATTCATATTCACATCTCCCCCCCTCCTCCCCTACTGAGCATGTGCTTCTTTCATTTTTTAATTCAAACCTAAACAATACACTTCATCTACTTACTTCTCCAGTGTAGTGAGTGGATGGAAACACTGTGTTACTCTTTCCTGTGACAGGTCACCTCCTGTGATCCTGGTTCTGTCCGTGGGTCCTAACAGTGTATAAATATCAACATAAAGCAGTTAACAAGTGGAGTCTGTGTGTGTTCAGTAAATACTTTAAATGATGCCATCTTTAGGACAGAAAAGCCATAATGTAGAAGATTTCCTGTGGCTTGTTTAATAATGTAACAGTCATTTCATCTTGTTGATGAAAACATTTGTGCCACCTGCAGGTGTAGACTTTGGCTATGAGGGTCAGAAGCTGCTGTTCAGAAATGTGGACTTTGGTATTGACATGGAATCGAGGAGTAAGTATTCGGCTTCATAAGAACACTTTCAGTAAGTAATCGGGTACTTTTTAGCCTCTCATCTACACGTAAATGTCATTTTAGGTAACGGAAAACAAAGCTTTTGAAAAACTCCTTCCAGGGTAACGACTTTGACATCGAAGACGTTGAGATTTTGTCTTGCGTCTTTCTGTTTTATCCAGATTGTATTCCATGTTATTGCTTGTAGGCTTGCGAGACACATTTCTATACAGGAAGGATTACATCACCACCTGGTACCCAGCATCTTCTAAACTAAATGTGGAGGCGCTGCTCACTGTGTTGTTGTGAATGAGATGCTGTAATGTATCACATTTTATTCCTCTCTTCCTGCTGTAGTTTGTATAGTTGGACCCAACGGTGTTGGAAAGAGTACCCTGCTGTTACTGCTTACTGGCAAATTAAATCCTGTAAGGCTGGAGACGTAAAGCTGTAATATTCAAATTTACAAAAACTTACAATCTGCTGACTTAACAGGATGTTTCACTTTTCAGACTAAAGGTGAGATGAGGAAGAATCATCGGCTGGTGAGTAACTTCCTACTGATTCTTTAAGGGTTTTACTTTTAACAGTTGCAACCATTTTGATGCATAGTTCCCCACTTTCAGCAGCTCAGATGTAACTGGACGATCTCTCCCGTACTCTGGCTGTTAGCCGTCTTACTCTGCTGTCTTCCTGACCTGCACACAGGCACAGCAGATGGCTGCCCCTCCCTGAGCCTGGTCCTGGAGTTTTTCCCTCCCTCTATTGATGCTTACAGAGGGGTTTCTCTCTAATATTGTAGGGTTTTTAGCCTAATATTTAAAAGTCGATGTACAAACAGTTTATTGAGATCTTTCTTCTACAAGTGTCTTTGGATGTTGGCTGTCTTTTGTTCTATTCGCTGTGAAGGTGATCCCACATGGTTTAACTGATAATGTTCCACTGTCTGGCTTTGCTTCACTGCACTGACATATTATATTTGGGATCATTGTCGTGCTAAAAACTGAAGCAGTGGCCAATTAGACCCTTTCTGGTTTTACATATCGATGGTCAACCCACTTATGTGTTCTGTAGGTTTTGACACAGCCTGAAATTATGACCGAGCCGCCACCACGTTTTACAAATGACTCTAGACATTCACTATTTACCTCTCTGCTGACTTCGTCCATCTGTGTCGATGATGATTTGAATCGAAAATTGGATTCATCACTATATAAGATCAGCTCCCACTGATTTTCAGTTCCGTTTTGGTGGGATTTGTCATACCTTGGTCTTCCTCTGTGGTTGAGAACTCATCCTTACGAATGGCTTTGTGACAGCTACATTTTCTAATGAGGGTCTTGTTTTATCCTCCATTTGTCAGATTTCCTCCATTTCTGCACAGAGTGTGAAAAAGCAGCCAACATAAAAAAAAAAAAGCTTTTCAAAAAGACAAAAAAAGGAGGTGTGGCTGAAGACTTTTGCACGATAGTGCTTTTAGTAGCTTTTCACTGGAATTCAGATCAGCTTTGTGGTACAGTGCCATTTATGAGACACCAGACAATCAGACTAATGAGGCTGGAAAACATGAAAGAGGCTGGAAAGTTGAGAAAAACTGTTCGCACAGATGAAACCAAGGTTAACTTTGCTGCTCTCAGTTTGTAGACCACAAAACTTGCCTTCTGTTTTACTAGGAAACACTGAAGCTACAGCCGATGTGGAAATCTGGAATACTGTTTTCACCAGCTAACATGTAGGTTTTTTCTGTGTGCAGAAAGTGGGCTTCTTTAACCAACAGTATGCAGATCAGCTTAACATGGAGGAAACGGCCACAGAGTACTTGATGAGGAACTTCAATCTTCCCTACCAGGATGGCAGGAAGTGCCTGGGACGTTTTGGCCTCGAGAGCCACGCCCACACCATTCAGATCTCCAAACTCTCTGGTATAAACATAAACTGGTGAACGAGAATGTTTATTGTACTATCTTGTGAAGGAAATATTTTCTAATAGTGTCTGGATTTTGTCTTCATCAGGTGGTCAGAAAGCCAGAGTAGTGTTTGCTGAACTGGCCTGTCGTCAGCCTGACGTACTGATCTTGGTAAGCATTGTTCGGTCTTTTGCTCTTCCTCGTGATGAACACTTTCTACTGTCTTGTTGATTAATCGCTTCTCGTCTCACAGGACGAACCTACCAACAATTTGGACATTGAGTCAATCGATGCTTTATCAGAGGCCATCAATGAATACAAAGGAGGTGAGACTGGCTGCTTGGTCAGTTCAGTAGGGATGACTATTCTAACTGCTTACATAATTCACACATCTATTTCAAATGGTTGAAGTAATGTGCTAGATGGAAAGCACTACTGTGGAACAATTAAGAAATTCTTTATTTATCCCATATTTGGGAAATATTTTTATTTTAAATACTTTTAAATGACTCCATCCCTCTGTTTACTCCTGGCTTGGGCAGAACCTTTCGAAATGATATGGCTGTGCCTGCCTTTATTAGGACCGCCTCCTAGCAGACGCACCCATATCAATGTGAAGTTATCACACTCACAGTTATGTGCCCACACTGTCACCGTGTGGACGTTCAGAATAATTATATACATGGAAAAGTAATTGCAACTGTTTCTTCACCAGCACCAAAGTCGTAAATGAAAAAGTAGGGACTTCTGCAGCATCGTGGAGTAGGCAGCTAGGGGTACATGTAGACGCGCTGTTAAAATATAATATTTGTACTCAAAAGAATGAGTGAGCTTTGGTTTTATCAATAAATCTTTAGACTCCAGTGTGTATCGGAGCATTAACATCTTGACTTTCTCGTCCAGCTGTGATTATCGTGAGTCACGATGCACGGCTCATCACAGAGACACAGTGCCAGCTCTGGGTGGTGGAGGACTGTACCATCAACCAGATTGATGGAGACTTTGATGACTACAAGCGGGAGGTGCTGGAAGCCTTGGGAGAGACTGTGGTCAGCAAGGCCAATCCCTGATCAGAGCTGATGCCAGGGCACACACCTGCTGAGCCCTCCAGTGTGTGTGAGCACACATAATATGGATCTTCCTCTGGACTGTAACATCTTTATGGGGTTGAAGTTGCACAGATACTGGATTATAAATATGTAGGTGATAAAATGTCTTGAATTATAATCTGCTTAAATAAAACAGGAAGTGATTCAATTTTTCATTGTGGTTTATTGTACAGCTTTGTGCACCTGCAGAACAAACATCACAGGGGCTAAAAACAAACTCATTTTTGCAACAGCATGATCAGCGCCTCGCTCACTTTAAGTAAGCTTTATATGTCTTTTTGACTTTAGCCACTTCATTCTCATCAGGAAGTATTTCCCCATACCATGTATACCAGTTGTCACCTAAAGTTAAGGATGAGGGTGGTGGTGTGGAGCCCACAGCATCATGGGAATTGGAGTAGTCCTCCCCTGAAAATTCCACATATGGAATCTGAAAAGGAAGCAAGCCTAGAAGAGAAGAGTGTTTTTAAAATGATGTCTTTGTTCTCTCATCAGTAGCTGTAACTTAAATGGTAAATGGTCTGTGTTTGTAAAGCGCTTTACACTATACACAATCATCCACACAATCACACACTGGTGATGGCAGCTACATTGTAGCCACAGCCACCCTGGGGCGCACTGACAGACACTGGCGCCACCGGCCCCTCTGACCACCACCAGTAGGCAACGGGTGAAGTGTCTTGCCCAAGGACACAACGACCGAGACTGTCGGAGCCGGGGCTCGAACCGGCAACCTTCCGATTACAAGACGAACTCCCAACTCTTGAGCCACAATCGCCCGCTTGACACGACTTACCACTCGTGTCATTTCATTTTATTTCTAACAGCAAATAAAACTACATTTGAGGTCATAGTTCTTAACTTGTAGCCTGAAACTATACTTTAAGACTGAGCCAGTTACCTAGCATGTAGCTAAGCTGGAAGTTAGACAAATTAAATGGGTTGCACAGAAGATGGTAGTTGTTGCACTAGAAAAGATTAGTGCAAGAAGGTGTGCTTATTTAAAAAGGTGCTATAAATGCACTATAAAGTGCAGTATAAGTGTTATAAAGTGCTCTGGTGGAGATGAGTGGCAGCTAAGGCTATCACGATTCACCTACCGTGATCTTGTGCTGTGTCAACTGCCTCATTTAGCTTCTTCTGCTGTTTCATACACACACCTGAAGGCGGCAGAACCATCAGAACATGAGTGGAACATCCTGCTGCATTAATACACTTCCTAACATTGGTGGTATTACAACTTGCCAGTTCGAGTGGAATCCAACACCATTCCAGTGTGGGGACTAATGAATTGCTGCAACAACTTGACATTCTGCAAGAAAAATAAATTGCAGCTTACCAACAAATGATAGACTTTTTACACATGAAGAGCTGGAGAGGACCATAGCAGAGTAACAGCGCAGCCACAGGACCAGTATCTACTCCTTTGTATGAGGAGGACCACTGCCCTACAAAATGACCTCCAGCAGGCTGCTGCTGTGCAGGGTTATGACCAAACTGTCATAAAGACGCTCTGATCATTCATTACTGAGAGAAGTAGCTGACAAGATGTTCTCATTCTGCTTTGTTCTTTTCATTAGTGTCAAAAAAATGAAAGTACTGATCTGCAGACAAATCAGACATGCAATTTATTTTTGCCAACCACGTGATGTATAAGAAAACTACAGCTGATACTGGCCTGTCGCTGATACGCGCCAAGATAAAAACTTCACATCATAAGAACAATATTATTTATTTAAAAAAATTAAATCTGGCCCAAAAGCTCCGGCTCAATACAGAAAACTTCAATATTCTCCAAGTCCTTAGTTGGTGTGTGTGAGACCAACATAGTAACCCACCTGATGGTGAATGATGATGTTTGGATCACGACAAATTGGGCAGGGGTTTCCACATATCTTGTCACCTCTCTAGAGACAGAAGTGCCCTGGTTATTTTGACAATCTTAACATAAGTGATCTGTGGTTAAAAAACAACAACAACAAACAACTGAAATATTACAATGCAAGTCTTGCGAGTCTTCTGAGGGGGGATGCCTCCTTTGTGGTTCCTCCTGTAGTCAGCCCACACTGGACTGCTTCCATACCTTTCAATATACTCTGTCAGGGTAAGGAAAAGCAATGAGATCACAAAATGTGGACAGAAGGCAACACGTCTGTCGAGGTACCTACGGACACTTACCTTCACTCTCCAGGTAATCCCAGGGCCTGTCCTTGTAGCGGGCTAAAGCCTCAGTAGCCTGAGCAACAGCCTCGTCCTGAAGCGATGCTGCTTTGCAGTACGAGTGTCTGGGATGTATAAATGGAGACAAAGAAAGACATGTCCTTGCAGGTAGCCTCTGTAGACGGGACTGAAAGCACAAGAAATGACCTCATCACACCATAAAACATCAAAACGTCCTTTTCATAAATGTAGCCTAAAGCCATTTGAGAACTTTGAAAAACTGTTTAGAGTCTAATTCTAAATAACTTGTATATCAACCCCAGTTCAATCAAATGAAGTGTCACTAAGCTGTAAACCCCTCCACCCCCAGGCAGGAGCAGCGTGATATAGATCTATACTGGAGCACACACCAACTAAAGACCAGCTAAACCACTATCGTGATGAAAAACATATCAATTAGTGTTTTCATTTAATTATTATGCCTCACTTACAAACAGATATCTGATATCCGTAGGACCAATGTCTATGTGGTAGAAAAACCACAGCACTAACAAAAGCGGTACAACACAACAAGGCAGCATCCAGCGTTTTCCCCGCACTTAATATTCGACCATACATGTAATGTGTTAGTCAGCACGTCACATCGTTTTAATGAAATATAATACCTGATACTGACGAACTGAATACGAAATTAAAGGCGACACACGACATAAAAACGTCGCGATGTACTTCATGGAGGTAGCCATTTTCAGATCCTACCCGGGTTAGAGGTAAAAGGTGAAAGGTTAAGTTGCTTCTCAAGTATATAATCTAAATCTAAATCATTTCGGTAATAAATCAATCTTAGTTGATGCAAAACTCAATCCTGCCATTTTCATTTCAATTAGTTGAATAAAGACGATTATTTTAAAAATGAGGCGTTCCCGTTAGCACAAACATGTGACATTATAGCACGTGACAAACAAAAAGACTAGTCGCCATTTTGAAGGAATATTGTTTACTAAATTTAAATATCTAAGAATCAGTAAAACTGGGGTTTGTCGATAAAATATGTTGATGTAGTTTTGTCTGATTCGAATTATACAAAAATTTAACGCATTAATGGCGATTACGAGGAGTAATTCAAAATTAGATTTCCAACAATGTGAGATGCGCCATATTGTCCTTGATTGGCAAAGAACGACCGTTATCCTCCATTTTGTTTCAACGAAAACGTAAAAAAAACGTTTCCGGTGACGTTAAAAACGTCACGTAGTATAAAAGGTAAATCCGTCCTACACGCGCTTATTCCTGGATTTGGTCAAAGGTAAGTCAAGTCAGAAAAACAGAGGGGCTTATTTTCGACGCATTGTTCAGCTCTTAATGCGAAATTACTGCTGAGTGTATAAAACAAAACATTCAAGGACGTTGATGTTGATGATGGATGGGAATTTTGTAAACAAATGAAATTAAATGTGCGCTTTCTGTGTGTTTTTCAGGTATGAATTTGCTTTCCCGAAGACTGAGCCGTCGAGGACTTTGAACAACTCAAATTCATGTTTTTTCTTCAAGTAATGGACATTTGATTACTATTTTTGCCTCCAGTTTGTTCCTGAAGGAAAGGCTAGCATTTAGCTATCACAGCCCCACCCACAAGAAGTTTTTCAGTTGAAATTAAAACCATGAAGGTTGAAGACATAAAATTATTTAAATAGGATCTATAAGTGCCTTAAAAGCACACTATAATATTCCCGAGACGCTGAGGATCTATATTATCAATAGTAAGTTGATTTTGAAGTTGAATTGAAATTCCTCAAATGAAATTAGTCGTAGACAATAGGCTACCTAGCGGTAGCTGGCTAGCAGGCACCGTATGTTAGCTTGGTTCTTAGCAAATAATTTGAGCATAGCCTTGTAGTATGAGCTCACACAGGAACGTGGACGGAAGCAAAATGCTCCGTTTCTTCGTGTGTGAGACGGAATTGAGTAATTATACAAATAAAGATATAACTGGAAAATTCGTAAAATAACCATAAGCAATCTGTTCATAAAGATTGCCGTAGGCACAGAAGGGAACTTTCCAGATCATGAAGCCGGACTTTTTGCCTGCCAGATTTTGTTTTGTAGGGGCTGATCCACGGAACGAACACCCACCGCAATCTATACATAAAGATTGCGTTAGTTTGAGGATTGTGGACATTTTGTGAAGCACTGTATGTGTGTGTGTGTATGCGTGTGTGTTTAAATGACGATAATTATAGCACAGGGAGTTCACGAAAAGCCTAAACCAGGTACTCGGCAATCTGAGGATAAAGATTGCAAGATGACCGGGGAGCAAACAGGATTGACAAATATGGTGGACTAGTTGCGATTTGCTTTTTGTCCTCGGGACAGCTCCGAGGGCTAGCCGTGTTTTCCTCGGAACTACATTTGGAGTATTTGGCAAACGGCTGTGCAGATCAAGTATAGACTCATACGCCATCGCATTGTCTGACTTTGATACGCATATGGTGCTCGCTGTGTTATTCCATCAGTACTGTCTCCGCTGTGACAGCGATTGTTTGTGAAGGAGCTGGGTTGTCGCCGAAGTGGTTAACAGAGGGAGTGCTCTGATTAGCAGGCAGCCTCCTCCTCCCTCCCCTTCGTCAAGCAGCTGAGAGCAGGAGCAGGCCTGCCCTCTGCTGTGACAGATTTCAGGTTAAGAAGCAGCCTTTTATAGGCTGCTTCAGTTGCCCTTATATAACAGAGGGCGTTTTACACTGTTGCTCGATTTCTTCTGAGGCTTCTTGATTGAATATATTCAATTTGCCGTCTGTTGAGTAACCATGAACGATACAGTGACGATATATTTGTTCCAAGCATAGAAAGCCATACATTTGTTTTACATAAGGTATTGGTGATGTGTAGTAACACCACAGTATGTCTATGCAAAACTGCTTCTCCTCCTGAACCAGCAACCAGGGTCATGTATAACCACTGATTGTGTGTATATGTGTAACAATTGTGACATTTACAGGATTTGAGTTATTTGCAGTGTTGTGGAGGTCTGAGACTATATAAAACTTCTACTACAACAGTTACGCGGGTAAGACCTAACTGATTCCTCACATCATGACATTTCCATAAATTGGCAAAATGTTTCATTACGAAATGCATTGAAAGAAAATAAAGTGCATGCTTATTATAAAGGTCAGTTCGAGCAGTTATATTATGAATCATTTGAGGGTTATTCAGATTAACACAATAATAATCTAAAACACTGGAGCATTCAAATGTGCTTGAGTGTTCACTGTTTGTGTTTGGCTCATATTGCACTTTTCAAAGATGAAAAGTAAGTAAACACCCAACACCTTTAAACTTTACAGTCACTTTAATTTGTGACAGCTTCATGTGATGTTTAACAGGTGTTTCCATTTAAAATGTGTTGTTACTACAGAGAGTGCAGTGCCAATGTGCAAAAACTAACCTATAGGTGGCAGTAAGTGGCTAGACTTGTGCCTTCTGGCTGGGATAACTGTCAGTTATCTCATTAAAACAGAATAATCCAGTACAGAGAAACTGACACTATGATCACATGACCACAGGTGAAGATTAACAAACTAATGTCACAGTTTCCAAGCATTTCATTCTTCATACAGTTCTTTTTAATCATATTTTATTTTTTCATTGCATATAATCTTTGTACCATTCACCTTTTCATTAGATGTCATAATTAATTAATGACAGTAGATTTTGTTTGTATAAAGTATTTGTTTGTTTTCTCTTTTTCTTACAAAGTTATATTTTTTGCACAAATGAATATGACTGTGATAGATGTATGTTATTAAAAACAAACACTGATAAGTCATATTCAGCATTACTTAAAAGTATTCTCTTTGGATATTTTGAACTATTTTATATAGCTGTGATACATAAGTGGAAATGTATGATGAAATAAGCATATGAAATCCAAGGTAAATAGATTTTCAATATTCTTTTTTATTTTAGTAGTGAAATATTGAAATAAATAAAAACGATTAATGGCAGGTGTGAAGCTTTGTACATGAACTTTATAAATGTGCATAGTTGTCTGCGTTGCTCCTGCTTCTTTAATTGTAGCTTGAAATGGAATAAACAGGGTTTCCTCGCACACAAAATGAAAGCATTATGGCAATGTGCTGTCCTGCAAGTGAAAGTCCCAGAGAGCAGACCCCCTGTGGTACTGAAGAGCAAGTAGCAGTGACCCGGCCTGGTCACTACTTTACTGCAGCTGGTACTCCAAACACCTCAAGTACAAGACAGCACAGCACATATAACCGTTATGGCTATATGGCTGCAAGAAAATGCTACTGACTGTCTGTACTTGGTGATTTGTGTTTCAGATTGTGTTTCTACACACACACACACGCATATACACACACATTTAAATGATTTCTTAGATAGTTGGTCATAGAGGCCTCCTTTGGTGCAGTACAGTGGATATAATAGGGCCTTGTTGGCGTATGGTGGCACGTGTGTTCTTGGTGGAATGTCCTTGAACAGGTTGGTGCTGTCATCCTCTGAGCTGCTGTAGGACCGGTTTCAAAGTGGAATCTGAATGTGTTAGTGGTTGTTGGCTGACTCTGCTGTAACTTTGTTGTTCTGACACATTTTAAGGGATCTGATTAATACAGTTGTCAATGTGTGTCCCTGAGAAGCGCGTGTGTGTGTGGGGTGGGTGCTTGTAGTCTTAGTCAAAAGTCTAAAAGACAGTCTGGTTGGAATTCTGTTGGACGGTGCCCTGTTTTTCTATCTGGCAGACAAATAGCCCACACTTGATGTGATACTTATTACGACAGACAAAACATCTCCATATAACACAAATGTAATACAGCTGTGTGATGTAGATGAGTGTATTTAATATAGTATTGTGTTTTAGGGTATGGCAGGGCGACCAGTAGACCCAAGAGAGATTTTGAAAGGTGTGGAGGCTCTGCTGGGCAAGGATGGAGAGCTCCGCAGTCTGGAAGGAGTCCCAAAAGTGTTTAGGTAAAGAACTGAATTGAAATGTGAATATGCACTCACTGTGAACAACACCTTTAGTTCAGGACTTTAACTCAATGATTTCTAAACACCTTTTCCCAATGCAGCCTGATGAAAGCTTCAACTAAGATGGTCAGTAGATGTATGTACCTGAACATCCTGCTGCAGACGAAATCCCACGATGTTCTTAACAGGTATGCTGGAAATCACATCCTGTGGTCACGTTTCTATTCTGTTACTCTCATTCACTGGACTTGATAAAAGCATGACAGCTGTTAACTTTCAGTTCAAGTCACACTTTTTTTTTTTGACTTCTTATATTTTTCATCCAAACACATCCAAGCACCCTGCCCCGAGGCGCCACCACGCTGTCGATGTTTGCATATGTACTGTGTCAGCATACACATCCCTGTTTGTAGCATGAATAGAGCTGTGTGAAGTTGTTTTAGTACTTTCTGGAGTGTAGGTTTAAAATTGGGGTGGGAGGTTTATAGAACAATTGTGTGTTTGTGTAATTTACCCAACTGTTGTTTTTAATTATTTGTCCCAGTAAAATAGTGTTGTGGCAAAACCTGCTGGTTATTCAATTTCTGTCTATCCTTGCATGCCTTCTCTATAATTTGTTGTTCGCTCTTTCACTTAGGTTTATCAGAGTTGGTGGCTACAAGCTGCTTAATGCCTGGCTCACCTACTCCAAAACCACCAACAACTCTCCTCTACTTCAACTTATCCTGCTAACACTGCAGAAGTTGCCCCTTAAAGTCGATCACCTAAAACAGGTATTTTTTTATTGTTGTGTTTATAGTTGTAATCTATAGAGAAACAATAACATCTAACCTGCTTTTAATCTGTCCCAGAACAATACTGCCAAGTTGGTGAAGCAGCTGAGCAAGAGTGCGGAGACTGAGGGTGAGTTAGTTTTACATTAGAAATGAAACCTCTTAAATATAGGCAGCAGTGTATTTTCAATTTATTGTGTTGTCTTTTGTTTGTAGAATTGAGGAAATTGGCTGCTGTGCTTGTGGATGGCTGGATGGCTACAATCCGCTCCCAAAGTGTCTCAGCCAGTACCACCTCTCCTGCAGGTACAGATCTACTTTTCTTTTTGGCATCAAAGTATCCTGTAGGCATCAGATTTAAAGACTTTCTATATGTCTTTTATAGATAAGAAAAAGAAGAAAGAGGAGACTAAGGTGCCTGTGCGTGACTTGAAGGAAAAAGGTGGAGATGAGGAGAAGAAGGACAAACCCAAAGCTCATGCACCCAGCCACACTAAGATTCGCTCCATAGGTAAAGGTGGAGAGCTGTTTGGCTCTTTCTCCAATAGTGTGTCTTGTCTGTCTCTTTGTCTTTCTTTGCCTCCCTCTGCTTTTGTCGTTTCCCTCACCAACTTTGCCCCTCCTTGAGCCTGGCTCGCCTAAGGGAAACTTCCTGTTAAAAGGGAGTTTATTCTTACCACTGTTGCCAAATGATTGCTCATAAATGTCTGTGTTATTGTTGGGGTTCTTTCTAAAACTGGGTTTCCTTACAATATAAAGCACCTTAAGGGGACTGTTGTTCTGAAGTTGTAGTAAATAAATAAAATGGAATTGTTTAAGTTCTTTGTGAGCATCAGTGTTTTATGTTACTTAGGACTGGAAATCGGAGACCCTCCCAACCCAGCCCCTCCTAAGAAGACGCCAGCTGCCCCACAGCTGGGTAGCAAGTACAACATCAAGCCTCCAGTCCTCAAACGACACAGGTATTGCACCTCCACAACAGCCTGTTCTGTGAGCAAAGCATCATAGTCTTGTAGCTTTCTCACAGGTGCCCTCAGGTGGTACTAACACTGCAGTACTGACATTTTTCTTCTTGTGTTCATTTTTTTCATCTACAGCTCTGGCTCAGGAGATGCTCCACCTCAGGAGAAAAAGTATAAACCTCTAAATACACCCTCCAATTCCGCCAAGGAGATCAAAGTCAAAATCATTCCCGCACAACGTGAGTTCACATATACCCACCGAAGAACTTTTGCTCTTAAATACAAGGACATGATGGTGACGTATCAGTAATCTTGTTTTCTTTTCTTCCTGCAGCAATGGAGTGCACTGGCTTCCTAGATGCTCTGAACTCTGCCCCAGTTCCTGGGATCAAGATCAAGAAAAAGAAACCCAGTGCTAACGCTACAGCTAGTACCAAGGTGGTCTCCCCCACAACTAACAAGGTAGTGATGGATCTCAGGACAGTCTGACCTCAGATTTTATTTAAGATTTTGTTTCCTTGTTGTTGTTGTTCTTAATTAATTTAGTAATTTTGTCATTTTTAAAATTATTGTTGTGTTTTATGTAAATATCCCCAGAATTAATCTTTTTGCTTGACAGAAAATTATAGACATTGTTTTGCTGTATTTCTGTTAATTTGTATAGAATTCTTTAGTCTGTTGTTGTGTGAGACACAGAAACTGCACAGAATCGTTGGTTTTTCTCACCAGATACTCACCACTGTTGCCTTGTCTCCTTTAGGCAAGCCCATTCGACAGCAAACCTGTATATTCTGCATCTTCTACAAAACCAGCATCTCCAGAAAGTGCTGCTTCCAGCACTCTTGCAGATGAAAACCAGGAACCTGAGCAGCCTGGGACCCCTGTTCCCTCTGAGGACCCAGAGCCCTCTGACAATGGTTAGTTCTTGAAGATGATGATGAGGATGATGATTTGTAATGAGCACATGTTGCCTCCAGGGTGTTTTCTTGTTTTGTTGGAAACGAGCATAAAATGTTTTCCTTGTTGGGTCTTGTTTACAGGCGAGAAACCAAATGCACTGGCAGAGCCACGTGGAGAAGAAGAAAGCTTGACCAAGAAAGGCAAGAAGAAGAAGACGGTTCACTGGGCTGAAGAGGAGCAGCTCAAACACTATTTTTACTTTGATCTGGACGAGACAGAAAGAGGTAAAGCTGGAGGGTTCAAATACCAAAGTGTTTGAGTTGACTTTTTACAGTTGGTCTGTAAATCATCAAAAAACAACAACTATTAATGCTGTTATACTTAATTCACAGTCAATGTCAACAAAATTAAGGACTTCGGTGAGGCGGCAAAACGAGAGCTAATGATGGACCGGCAGACATTTGAAATGGCTCGTCGGCTTTCCCATGATACCATGGAAGAAAGAGTCCCCTGGACACCCCCAAGACCCCTGACGCTGGCTGGCAGTCTTGTTACTTCAGGTGCAAACAGCACAGAGAAACTCACCCAAAGAGACCGTGAAATGGGCATCCTGCAAGAGATCTTTCTCAGCAAAGAGAGGTAGGGCATATGTATCCGTGGTGGTTAGTAAGTGCATTTTTCCAGGATCAAGCTGTGCATTACAGATGCCAAAATGTAGAAGAAGACATTTCAACAGTATGTGTGCTGCTATGCCCTCAGTTGTGTGCCTGAGATTACAATTTCAAGCATCATTTACATACATTTCTTCATATTAGTAGCTTTGGTCTTGCTTTGTATGGGCATCCGCCATTGTTGTGGTCTGAGAGAAAATGAGGAAAAGCCACTTTAGGCCACTCTAAGAAACGAGTCTTACCATGTTCATACCAAAAAGTTAAATTGTCCTGTTATTAAAACCAGAATTTGGTGTTTACAGTGTTCTTTCCTTTCTCATCATCAGTGTGCCTGACAGTCCACACGAACCAGATCCAGAGCCGTATGAACCCATGCCCCCCCGTCTCATCCCACTCGATGAGGTTGGCTCACTAAACACACACACTCTCTACAATTCTATTTCTTGTCATTTACATATTCTACATGTGTACCACCAGCCTACTAAGCTCTCAGTCTGATTTCCAATCCAGGACTCGTCAATGCAGGATGACGGCTACGTAGAACCTATGGACACGACGTCACAACCAGGCTCTGGCGAGAGCGCCAAGCTGCCGCCTGTCTTGGCCAATCTCATTGGTAACCTGAACAACAGTTCCCGCAGCCCACCAGCCTCCAACATTGTCAGCAGCACTGTGCCTCCCTCTGTCAATATACAGGAGCTGCTGACATCCATAATGGTAAATACAGGACAATCATCACAAAGTAGCATCTTTTCTAATTATGGAAGTTTTTGTAAAATATCTCTGCACTTGGTTTAAGTTTTCTTTTTGTTGTTACTGGCCAGTGTAACTAATGACAACTGTCTATCATCAGGGGCCCTCTGGTAACCAGTCTACTGAAGAGTTGATAAAGCAACCAGACTTCTCAGATAAAATTAAACAGCTGCTGGGCTCCCTCCAGCAGACTCAGAATCAGAACCAGAACCAGAGTGGACCTCCACCAGGTGAATTAACTGAATTCATTTTCATCTTTAACTGTTAAATTAAATTGTTATATTAAATATGTTACCGTAGGGTCGTGTCCGTCTGTTTCTTACTTCTTCTTTTTCTTCCTCTGCAGTCAACCAGGGTCTGCTGGGACATGGTCCAGGCATGAACAGCATGAACACCATGCACATGCAGATGCCCATGAATGGTGGCTACCCGCCCAACAGTTCACCCGGTGGTCCTCGGTTTAACCACCCCCCGCCCCCTCACAACCACGGACCACCTTTCAGTGGCGGTGGAGGCCCACGCATGATGGGACCACCGCCAGGTCAGGGGAGAGGAGACGGCAACTACTGGGGAGATGACTCGATGAGAGGAGGGCCCCACAGAGGGGGGCACTTTCACCGAGGAGGCCGTGGTCGGGGAGGAGGAGACCCAGGATTTAGAGGCAGAGGGCGAGGAGGTCCCAGAGGAGGAGGACACAACAATATGAATGGTACCTTATTTTCAAGTCTTATTTTAAATGTGTTTGCAAAGTTTGCAGACTGTGCAGAAGCATTTAGAGTATGTTTCACTCAAATGTACTGAATACAAGTGTCATATAGTAGTAACCAATTTGCTGCTCTCACCTTCTTTGTTTCACATACTTCACCCTTAAATCTATAATGCTGTTTTCTCCTGGCAGACATGTCCAAGAGGCCTGTTTGTCGTCACTTCATGATGAAAGGAAGCTGCAGGTATGAGGGCAGCTGTGCTTTCTACCACCCTGGTGTTAATGGACCACCACTGCCCCCCAAATACCCCGCTAACAACCAACATAATCAGCACCCACAGCATGGCCACTAGCTGATGTTGCCATCAGCCCGGGAATAACTGAAAGACACTAGAGTAGCCGTTAACGGCGATCCAATTAATGCAGACGTCTGTCTTTAGACAATTATGGAAAGACCAGGATGATCTGTCCTGAACAGTAAGCTTGCTGCTGGTAACTGGAGAGTCTGTGACAGAACAAGAAGAGAGAAGACAAGAGATTGTAAATGAATGACTGGAAGGCTGTGAGATGATCACTGATGTGACTTTGTTTTTATCGTGTTCATTTTTAACAGTGAGATTGGGCTACCATGTGTCCCCACTACGTCTGAATTGCTGCAGCTTGGTGCCTGTCTGCTTTGTCACTTTCCAAATCATTAACAGAGTTGGCCAAATGAAAACGTCCAACTCAGCACACCACTTCGTTTCCTCCTTATAGTGTTGCTCTCTAGTTTTGTTGCACCATCAGTAAGATTTGTACAGAAGAATTGGAAATGTTTTCCCTTCCTGCATGAGACAAAACTTTAGAAAAACCAGCTGAACTTCATCTATGATTTTTGAAAACTGGGCCTGTAAAGAAACATAACACTTAAACCGCCTGAGTTTGCCTACCCCTGAGAAAACTGCTGCTATGAACTCTGCTGATCTGAGTAGATCCTTTGCTTTGCTTTTGCTTTTCTCCGAGAGCAGTGTGTCATATGTAAGCGCGTGGTGGGGCAATCACAACATGCTATGCTATTGTCAGAAGAGCCGCTGCCTGTCACCTCTGTACTCGTCTAAATCCAGGAGGGGTTTGTGTTGTCAGTGTTAAAGATGGGAACGATGAGTCCCTCTGTGGGTCGCCTATATTATGTGTTTTCTGTGAAAACAGTCATTTGTGTCTCTTGTGGGACTGTAAGAGGTTTTTTTTGGTTTGTTTTTGTTTTTTAACTTTTCACCCTCTACATTTTTTTTTATATAAATTTGACAGTGTGCTTCAGGATTTTTTTTGGTTTTGTTGTCATTTTTTTTTTTTTGTGAAGGTATGAACTGTATGAATAAATTCATACACATTCATTTTCAGTTGAATTCTTTTGTACACAGTGTATTAAATAAATGTTTAAATACTGAGCAAGTGTTGCTGTGTTTTCCCTTGAAGTGTGACTGATGTGAGCAACAAGCAGTTTGAGTGAAATGTGCGTCTGTACTGCACAGACTGATGAACAACACCTTGGGAATATTTGTCAGTTCAGGTGTTTCATTTTAAATCAGGAAAACACATCCTGTTCAGGCAGGTCTATCCTCTGTGCGTGTGGAGACAGCTGACGTCAGATCCGTGTTATCAGGGCAGGGCTGAGTGCATCTGGTGAGTGAAGTGTTACGAGGAGTGGCCTTTAACCCTGCCCTTTAGTGCAAATATTGACCGTGGTGTATAGACCACACAAAGATAGAAACTCATAGGAGTGAAAGGCATTAGAGGGAGCTGAAGTAAGGACACCTCATCACTAAGCTGCTTCCACATCCTGTTGCAAGAAACACAGAAACATTTATTTAGTGCTGTGTCGAGGAACAGAAGATTTCAACAGGAAATTGCAGTCAGGGTAAAAGCAAAGAAGAACACTAAATGAATGACGACCTCTCATACAAGTGGAGTGTCACATGAAACAAAGCTGCAAAGCAGTAAAGGTGAATCAAAAGCTGAGTGACACTAAATCATAAGAGCAATGCTTTTGAGGACAGCTTTAGCTGATAATCCTAGAAAAGATGTTTGAGACAAAACTGAGGGAAACGAGGTCACAGTTCTCAGGAATGTACAACTTATGAGTATGTGGGAGCTATCATAATTAAAGACAGTTGGTGAATTTGGATTTGCATTAGTGTTTATTTTCTAAACACTAATGCAATGTTGCACTTTCTGAAGTATCTACACATCTGTATGTTGGGTCTATATTTGGAAATGTGGTCTGTGGGCTCTACTTCCCTTCTTTCACTAAACTCACTTCCATGTATACTTTAATCAAGCCCTCTTTTTGTGTTATGTGACCAGGGTGGCTGTGGCTACAATGTAGCTGCCATCACCAGTGTGTGAATGTGTGTGTGAATGTGTGGATGACTGGATGTGTAAAGGCCATTTACCCTGCTTACCTGTGCCTGAGGTCCTTGACCTGTTTTTAACTTGCCACCAACCTCACCCAGCTCCAATTCTACTCTGCCTCCAGCATCCTCACTTTTCTCACCCTTTCAACAACTGGTTCTCTTCACCACCCTGTGCAGAGCCCATGTGGCTTAGTTCAGGCCATCTGCCTTGTCAAAGCACTTTCTACACCATGTGTCATTTACAGATTTTCTTTTCTGTGCTTTCTGTCTAACCTTCATACTCTGATGGATGCACCAGAGAACAACTTGGGGTTAGTATCATGCCCGTATTTGGCATGCAGACTGGAGCAGCCAGGGATCGAACCGCCAACCTTCTGATCAGTAGATGATCTGAACTACCACCAGAGGCTGAGAACATAAGCTTGTTTGCTTCTGGATTGGGTGTCACAGGTCACATCAGTGAAGCCAAAGCATAGCTGAAGTTGACATTCCTTTTGTAATTTCATCCCTGTTTTGCAATATTACTTTCCCATCACTACATACAACTCCAACAGTTTACGTTGTACTTACTTTGCAGCCACAGCAAGATTATTATGAACCAACCAATGGATTATTCATTTAACTGCATGCCTTAAAATTGTATGATTTAGCTGATCATTGCTATGATAATATACAAAGCGCAAGATAATCTCTCCCCAAAATGTATTCAGAGGTTGTTTGAAATTCAATAGACATAAGAAAAGAAAAGGATATTTAAAAAAGAGGGAATCTTCTAAATGAGGGAAACATCTGGAATAGTGACGACAATGTGTGTAAAAGTTAAAAAATGATTGTCAATTTTTGAGGCAAATCAATACAAAATGGAGGTATTTTCTCATATATTTCAGTTCTTCTCTCTATTTAATATTTATTCTTAATTAATAATTTTCTTTGGTCTTTGTTTTAGTGCAATCTTGTTAGATTGTTATTGTATGTTCAAAGGATAGTCGTTTGGACCTTTTCAGTCACTGATATGTGTTTTATCCCCTTTTAATTCAGTTCTTTGTTTTTCTTCTTGTCATTTTCAAAAACAAAATAAACAAAAAACAAGAAAATGTTAAAAATGACCAAAAGGGAAAAAAAATAAAATAAACTGTAGAAGACGTGGACAGAGAAATCAAATGGCCTTAAAATATCTGGCGTTTAATATGTGGAAGGAATTTATATGTCTTCAGTATTTGTGTTGGGATCTAAGATGTGGAATTCTAACATTGTAGGTTATTTAACCTACAATATAAAAGCCCCTTGAGGTGACTGCTGTCAGTACTATATTAATAAAAATGAATTGAATTTTATGAACTGAATATGTGGAATGTATTCTGTGGAAATAGGCCCTGTTCACTTCTGGCATTACATCTGTCTTTGGTGAGTTGATGCAACTGGAAAGCTCTAAACTAGCATCCATTTCAATACAACAGATATGATGATATGTTCATGGTGGTTTAAATGGCAAACTGAGGATCTGGAGTTTTTAGATACTATGGCAAAAAGGCCATGATGATGATTATGAGGTTCAACTGGTCACTGGTCTTTCTCACGTTGCCGGTTCAGGTCATGGACCTGAGGCACAGGGAAACAAGGAGTTACGGAAAAAGGTCGAATAACACGAAGACCCTCAGAGCGGCCAGAATGAGCCATTGTGTTAGTTCAATGGGTGAACTGGACAATGGAACTGGAGAGCTAAGCTGAGACAGATGCTGCAGGTCACGGTTAGCTGATGGGTCTCAGGTGTACAGGTGAGTTGGCTGAAGGAGCAGAAAAGGAGCACCACACCCAGACAGAAGAACACACACAACAAAGACTGACACAAAGTGCACCAGCAACAAGAGACACCAGGGAAAACAGGGAAAACGTCAATTTCCTTTTCTTAATCACACCAAAAGTTGATGTACGTTACTAATAAAATCTGTTTGGTCAGTTCCTGCGTCATCTGTTGTTTTACCCCATTACAAAACAAATAAATAACTAAGTGTGTACGTGTACATGTTATCGTGCAATGATTACAATTGTCAGTGCAGCGGGTCAGGGGGTCCTGATTGAATAAAGAGCACATCCTGGTAGAAGAGGATCTTCACAAACCTGGAAACCCGTGAACTGTGTCTATTAATGACTTATGAATGTCATTAGCTTAGATAGAAACCATTTGTTTTAAGCTACACAAAAGCTGCTTGGATAAAAAGTTCCTGTGAGTGGAAAAGTTTTAGTATTCAGTATTTTGACAAAAAACCAAATATGTCTGTTACTGGAATATACAAATGCAAATTCAAATGTTCTCATATTATCTCATATCATATTATGATATGTTAGTGCCCATAAAGAAAAATGTTGCTCAACTCAAATGAATGTATTACTCTACTTCCTGGAACTGAGCAGAGGAGAGCAAGTGTGTGTGGACTGTTAGAAACTGCAGGCAGATCTGTGGTGAAAGGGCTGATTCAATCAGAGAGGTAGAATGGCTGGAGCCTGAACAAAGCTGCTATTGACAGCAGCTAGGTGACCATGAGACCCCCGCTGCAGTGCACAGGCGACGGCTGAGATAAAAACCAGGCAGGATACAAACCTCTGTGCATCGTGAATTAGTTCTCGTCTGCTAACAAGTCCTAGTTTTGAAAAACTAAAGGCTCAGGTCATCATTTTGTTCATGCAAAGCATCATTCATGCTCTGCATGACTATAACAGCAGTGTACTTTGCAGCAAAGAGGATATCAAGTTGCTGCTTTGTGCTCTGAACCAATCACATGCAGACCAATCATCATTCAGTCTCTGATCGCTTTCCTACGTTTAATGCTGACTTGGCCATGGATCGAAGCCAAACAGCCCAACTCATCCTGATCACACCTGTGCAAAATGTGCATCACACTAATTATTGCTGTAGGAAACACTCAATTCAGTTTTTATTTAAATGCACCAAATTACGCCTTTATATTGTAAGGTAAAGACCCCACAACGATAACACAAACCGTGATTTGACAATAACTGAATACTTATATCGTCTAGAAAATTCAGATATTGCTTACTGACAAATATAGCTACATGAATATCTTTTTTAATCGTAATTTGTAAATCTCTTATTCCTTTCCAAATTATGATTTAATATTATTTAAAAAGGTGCTGCTCCATCAAGTTCTCTTCTGGTTGACAAGGGTGTGTTGAGTCCCAACATAAAATGTTTAAATCATGATCTTGCAACAGGATGTCTTTGTTCATACACACGGAAAATGCAAATTATCCACTTTCACTCTGCAGTTGGTTGGCAAACAAACTTTTGCGTCACTCTGGCATTCCTGCACAGAGAAGTGGGGGAGGGAAGAAGGTGGGCTCTCAGCCAACAGGTACTTAAATACAGGACAGGTGAAGCTAGAGACAGTGCAAGTCCACGATCTGCCCACATTTTCTACCTGACTATTCGGGAACAGGTAAGCTAAAGAACTTGTCGCCATAGCTTTGTACCTTTTTGTGTGTGAATACTCTACTATGTCAAATAACTGCATGTCATACAAAAGTATCTGGATTTCTGTTAAAATAGTCTTCTCTATAAAAGTGTCTCTTCAGTTTTGCTTCCCTTTCTGTTACTGCAAGTTTTAACAGCTCATGTGCTGATCGAAGTGTGAATGCAGTTACTTTAGCAAACAGGCTGATGCTTCAAGTCTAAAACTGGTATGCATTTCTAGCTGGTTTGTGTTTGCTGTTTCAGGAAAACTCTAAAGATGGTTAAATCAGCGCTGTCTGTGCTCTTGGTCCTGGTAGCCATTTCCTCTACCTTTGCTGCAAAATATATCCCCAAGAGTGGGAAGAGGGTCCCACAGACTCTGTCCAGAGGTATTTGAGTCATTTCATTCACGCATCAAGCCCAGTATTACTGAGGTAAAGGACGCACTTATCTCTAATGGTGTCTTTGTCTGTGCAGGATGGGGCGATCAGCTGATATGGGCTCAGACTTATGAGGAGGGTCTTTACTGGTCCAGGTCAAAGTAAGACATAGTTTCAAAATAAAAGTCCAAACTTTGACTTAACTGTAAAATTTGCTGAAGCTTATGATGGGCTGGTTGGTATTTTAGGAACAAGCCCCTGTTGGTCATCTTTCACCTTGAAGACTGCCCACACAGCCAGGGTGAGTAGCTGCTCGTGTTTCACTTATTAAGTTACTCACTGTGTTTGTTCGAGCGAGAAGTCTGTTCTGTTTGAAGACTGAGTGTGTGTTTGTTCATATGTGATGTCACCTTGGTCATCCTGGTGCTCTTCTCTACACACCCGAGTTATAAAACTTAAAGTCAATTTTCTCCCACAGCGCTGAAGAAAGTCTTCTCCGAGGATAACGAGGTCCAAAAAGTCCTTGATGAGGACTTCATCGTCCTTAATCTGGTGGTAGGTTATAACACCTGACAAAATGAAGTATTTTAAAGTCTTTCAGTCTCTATTACATTTTAAGGCACACTTAACATTATTACATTTTGTGGTTCAGCACTGGCGCGTAGGTTTACGGTGCCTGTAAAAAAACTGTTCTTTTGCTTCTCCTACAGTATGAAACCACAGACAAACATCTGTCCCCTGATGGCCAGTATGTTCCCAGGCTCCTTTTTGTTGGTAAGAGCTTGAGATTAGGACATATCTTTTATATAGACTGGTAACTACTATTACATCTATCAGTGTGTTTTATTGCACTGAATCCTTTTAATGTTTCTCAAGGAAATGACATTAACTATAATTAGCTGTATTGTATATCAGTTACAACCATGTCTCCAAAATATTGGTGCTGTGGAAAATCCTCGCCCATCCTAACCTGTTGTGTAAATGAATATACTTCAGAGACAACAAATCAAATGTTAAAAATCTGATATTTTATAGTGAAATGTTATGAAATTATAGTTTGATGCACACAACTGGCGTTTTTTCACTTACCCAGCACCAATTTCTCCACAGACCCCTCAATGACAGTGAGGGCTGACATCACTGGTCGCTACGCCAACCGCATGTATGCCTATGAACCAAGTGACATCAAACTCTGTAAGTGCTGCAGCCCATACTTGCTGTGACGCGTACTCCTCACGATGCAGTTTTTGTCTGCTTGCATCCATTTACACTGTGTAATTAAACATTTCCTGTCTCTTCCTCAGTGGTTGGCAACATGCAGAAAGCTAAGAAGCTTCTGAAGTCTGAGCTGTGAGCACCAGGAAGACACACTGATGCTGATCCACAGCTGCTTTCTCCACAGTTTACATATGAGAAACAACGCACTGGAAAAATTCTTCTTTTCACCTTCACTTGAAATGTTTTCTCCCTGATTTCCTTCCTAATGCTTGTTATTATTACTGTACGACAGGAATATTGAGTAAATAAATGAAGCTGTTCTCACTGACAGATACTCTGCCTTCTTATTTGCCAGACT
Organism: Aulonocara stuartgranti; assembly: GCF_965226115.1. Lineage (NCBI taxonomy): Eukaryota > Metazoa > Chordata > Actinopteri > Cichliformes > Cichlidae > Aulonocara > Aulonocara stuartgranti. The sequence continues at coordinate 3,976,103 of NC_138957.1, read as the reverse complement.
GTGTGGAATCAAATCTTTATGTTTAATCAATGATAATAATCATACTAACAACAAAATAATGAAATGACTGTTAACTTCAGTGCCTGCATCAGGTCTCCACTCATCCAGCTGTTAAATGTTTAACTTTTAAAGGCTGTGTGGGAGGGCTAGAAAAAAGCAGTTTTTACTGCATTCGGCCTGTATTGACCATAAGGACCACTTTGTTATATGTATCTATCTCAAAAGGCCAAAAGGTGTTTATTTGTGCGGTCATTTTTCTCTTACACCACTATAGGAGGTTTTTTACAATGTGATGGAAGTGCAGACTTTCACCTTTAATTATAGTAGATCAATAAAAGCGTGGCATTAAAAGTTTAATAGTTACAGACATTTTTGCCCACAATTTTCCCAGCATTTAGTTTGCACACTAACCAGAGTTTAGCGTGTTCAAGTTTATGACAGTGCAATCAGAAAAACACAAAATACAAATATGTACTTCTAGAGACGTGTCAGGAGACAGACTCTTGTCTCTGAAAAGAACACGCAAAGTTCACTTATGAACAACTGATAAGATTGTTGAATCAGACCAAAGTGGTAATATCTGACCATAACACCCAGCACAGAGGCAGCCGTGGCCAAGGAGGCAGAGCACGTCTGCTAACCACAAGCTTGGTAGTATAAACCCCGCCTCCTCCAACCTGCATATCAAACTTTCCTCTGGCAGGATACTGAAGCTAAATGCATCAGTTGGAGTCTGTGAGTGTTAGGTTAAGCACTTGTGAACTGGAAAGTGCTGGTGCTTTCAATCAGTGGATTTGGGGTCAGTTAATGTTTCTGTCACAACTCTGATTCAGTGATGTGCTGGTGACAATCAGCATGCAGAGACTGGCATGATTTGCCTACTCTGTTTGATAACAAGAAATAATCATATAATGACGCCTGATCTGCAATCTGTCAGCACGATGTCTGTCAGTCAGACAGTTTCAGGTAAGGAATCGACTCAAGAAGACTGTGTATGCAGTAAAGTTGAATTCTGGGTGGGCGGGTCCACACTGCCAGCACTGAAAGCTTTTTTGTGTTGCTGGGTAACCCAGTCTCAAGTCTTTTCAATTACAAAGAACCGGCTATGTTAGGAACCTGCAGATGTTTTGCATATTTGAAAGTAAGTGTGTGTATGTGTGTGCGCTGCGTACGGCTCAACAGAGTCAATCAGGCTTATCATGTTTTTTGTTAAGTCTGATTTTGTTCCTTCCTGACCTCTTATAGGAGGAAGCTGACTCAGAGGGTTACCCCCCCATAACAAAAAACAAACAAAAAACACTCCCAGGCCCTGAGGAGGTGCCACTTTTTTTAGGGATTTAATGACTCGTGGGCTTGGTTAAGTTGAAGGAGCAAACCATGCCACTCCTAATTTAACTAGACCCAGACAGGCAAAGGAGGAATTAGAGTCATTTAATATTCTGATCAGGTTGTGGTTGGTGCTCGGACAAAGAATTAATATGTCAGTCAATGAATGAATGAAAGAAGCAAAACAATTGCTATGAAGCTATGTTTGTACGTTTGTTTGACCAGGTGAGTTTGTTGTAGAGTTACAGACTATAAAGGAGATAAATATGTCTCCTAGCAGGCAGATGTGAGGTATGTATTCAAATATGAAAAGAATCTATTAGTTTGAATGTAAGTGCTGAAACAGACTATATTTATGACAATTTAAAAATCATGTTTATAATGCCTACAACATGAATAAATGTAAAATAATTGTCCCTGTAAAATGAAAGTTAAAGTTAGCCATGATTCCCTGTGATTGTCCTAGTTTGGACTGCACATACTGTCAAATGCAGCTTCATCAGTTCATCATCTGATGTGGGCGGAAAAGGTGGGCGGAGAGAGATTGAAGCCCCCCCGGGTTTCTCTTGTCATCACAACAAGAAAGGGTAAGAGAAGAGCTTAGAGAAGGTCTTCAGTGCTATAACAGAGCTTTTCCATTTTTTGCTAATAGTAAATCAAAAGACAAGTTTAATCAATATGTTAAATGAAAATATCTTTTCTAATGTCTACATTTCATACATTTTATGTATCAGACACAGAAAGCATGTGATGAAGACACTGATTCTTTTTATTAGATTAGTATCATAGTGTGGTTTCCAGTACAAAGGCTCAGAGGAACTGCTTACAGATAGTTGCAGTTTTTTATACAGTAGCCCACATTTTAATGGACAGAGTCATGCAAAAGGGCAAATCCACAGCAAACAGAGAAAAACTCATAGGCACACACTTACTTTCAAATATGCAAAACATCTGCAGGTTACAAACAAAGCCGCTCGTCACACATTCACATTTCTACACACGGTAAAACATCAGAATCTGTAATGTCAGTGTGCAGAGAAGTGGGTGATATTATTGCTTCCAGTGGAATCGACTGTTTTTATAAAAGAAACAAAATGACAAAAAAGTGTTCAGAGTTAACTCTCAGCCAGGGTGTGTAAATACTTCTGGATTATATAGCAGATCAGCATTCCTTCTTTTTATTTCACAGTGTACTAACTGTATCTGTATTTTGCAGGAATGTCATGCTGAAGGCAGCATGTTCGCCGCTCCTCACACATAACTTAGCTCTTGAAAACGAAACACATCAGGTTTACTGCAGTGATCAGTCAAAATGCACAAGTCAGAACGTCCATAGAGGTCGTTTGGGGATGAGGTGATTGGATGTTGGTCAGTGGAGCTTTGGCTGTCTCACAGGAAAGCACTAGGGTTGGCTCGTGGGTCCTTCTGGTTCCTGTAGCAATATGTGAGCCACACTCCCAAGATCTGACACAAACACACAGCACTAAGTTAAAAGTTTCCTTATGTCAGTCAATACTATGTAATGAATTGTTTCAAACACACTACGTCATGAGAATTATTTTAAATCCACAATTATTTATGTAGAAATGTTGCCATGTTTTCTGGACAAACTCACTGAAGGAGGTCTGAGTCAAAGTTGGTCTGACAATCGAAATGCTGTCAGGCTTCCATCCATGTGACCTTATTCATTAATTATTAGCGTGAATGCTGATTACACAGTATTGTTAGCCTAATCTTTATTATTATATTTTATTATTATTTTATATTCTGTACATTTTTTGTACTCTACTTCAACACCGTTCTTCATCTTAGAAAAAACATTAACCAAGTCATTATTTTGTCATTTCAATTATTTTCTTATTTGTTCAAATGTTTTAAATACTTTCCCGTCACTAATGTACAAACAGCTGTTTTCCCTTCCATGCTGAAAATGAATCCTCTGTCTTTGTTGGTCCAAACAAGGGAAACAGTGAAGCCCATATTAAAAGTTTGCTATGTAATGATATCACCTGCGAAAAAGCCTCCTCCATGTTCCTCTTTTACAAACAAATCCTTCTGAATTCCTTTTTCTGTCTAATGACTCATTAGTAGTTAACAGAGCTGACTGTTTGTCAGCCTGGCTACAGTGAACAGAAACCTGGGGTTGTTCTTATTTCCTTTAATCACTGATTGAAGAAAATAAGCTTTATAGAGAGCTCTTTTAAAATAGAGCAACAAACTATTTCTCGAGGCTAAATGATGATCTTCTAAAGTAGCGACACGCCATTTCCTCTCCAGCTTACGAGTCATCTGCTTTAAGGTCTGGGTTTGAGAGTTTTACACTAACGAGTTGTACGCAGTGAGGTTGGGCGATACGTAAAAATCTTCCAACCGATAATCATCAGTCCAATAACCGACGATATCTTTGCGCAGGTGCAGAATTTCTGATGGGTGGAGCAATGCAATCATGCACGGACTGATTTGCACATTTAGAATTTATAAGTTTTGTTTGAGGGAATATTTTACTTCTTTTCTTGTTTGTTTCAGTAGCTACTTTTGGATTTTTTTCAAATGTATTTATTTGAGATGCGCTAAATTACAAAGAACACTTAACTTTACGATGGAGATTTTTTTAATGTTCGCTGGAAGAGACATTTTGATTTTTAACGTAGTTTTTGTTTGAGCTTGCATTTATTGTTTGGGTGAGTGTGTGCGACGGATAAACACTGGAACAGCTTGTAAACACGGTTATAGTGGAAAAAGAAGCCACTTTCTCTTTGTTTCCCATTTAAATCAAATGTTTTTATTTTTTCTGAACATGGGCTTCTGCCTTGCTTTCTGTTATGAGTTTGAATAAATGAATCGCTACATTTGGGCGCACTCTGAGGTCGGTGCATTTGCTCACAGCTGGAAGACGGTGCCGTCAAAACAGCCCAGTTATTTTTCCATTGGCTGCTTCTCTTAGCTTCAGTCAACATTATTAGCAAACTTACTCGTGGGCAAATAAATGAATAAATCGCTCTTGTAAAAACGATTGGTGAAAGGCTCAGCCTACGTCGATAGTCGATATATTCGTCCAGTCGCCCAACCTTAAAGATAGGAATCACCATACAGAAAAATATGACTATTGTGGAAAAGATTCAATCACAGAAAATGAAATATGAAGCTGAAAGAAGATGACAGACTGAAACACTTAGTAAAATGTAACTAAAACAGGATCTTATTGATATACTAGAGAAAGTCCAGAAGTGGAAGCCCAAATGACATTTTCTACAACAGACTAACTTTTAATATAATTTGAGTTTCTGGTTTGTATTCCATACAAGTTGGTGGTGGTACCATGGGGCACATGTAGGCAGCCTGCTGTAGGCACTGTTACCGGTCTGAAATATCAGCACGCTCTCATACCAACATACCAACATACCGACGCCATGTGACAAATCTGCGGTATGTTACGCGTTGGGAGGTATGAGAGCCGTTTGGAATGAATCTATACATATAAATGTGTTTTATGTTCTGATCATGAATCACTTTGGAAAACACCATCTGATAGGGCCAACGTTATGGTTAAGGTAATGGTTAAGGTTAGGGTTGGAATGGACGGCTGGAGCTTCTGCTCTGAGCGTGTGTTATTGCCACGACCGGCATTCTATTGGATTCAATTGAGATTCCGAAGCATCTCATAAGGACGCGGAATGGTACCTTTCATCTTGGGACGTGACAAATCGTCGGTATGTTACTGAAACACAGGGCATGTCTGGGCTGTAATGGCTCACCTCAGTGAAGCTGAAAAAGAGGCCAATTCCTCCTACAAATCGGAGAATATCTCCAGCATGTTCCTTAATCTGGTCTGCACAAGGCGAACAGAAGCTGTTGGGGAAACAAGCCTAAAAGAGACACAGCACATGTTTAAAAATCGCACCAATGCTTCTGACAGTAGAGTCATTATTTCAAATTAACTTTACTGCTGTTACTTTTCAAACAAGACCAAGGGAGCTCACTCTCAACCAGTGATGGGAATAACGGCGTTACAAGTAACGGCGTTGCTAACGGCGTTACTTTTTTCAGTAATGAGTAATCTAACTAATTACTATTCCTATCATTACAACGCCGTTACCGTTACTAACAAGAAAATGTGGTGCGCTCGCGTTACCATTTTTCAACAAACAGATGATTGAAGCTGTGTTCAGGTTACCGCTTGCACGGAAGTAGCTGTAAGTAATCTGGGCGCTACAGCTTTAAGCAGCTACGCGCTCCCGTGGACGGTACAACACCTGGAGCTAATGGGGCAAAACAATCGCATTATCCACAACTGTTCCTTGGCTCTTGGACAACTTTGATAATTCTTTTCACTCCTCTGTCTGAAACCTTGCAAGGAGCAAGGTTGTGGTCGTTGTCAGTTTATCATAAAACGATATTCTTTCCACTTCTGGATTATGGTCCCAATGGTGCTCACTGGGATCTTCAGTAATATTCCTCTGAGCCAGTGCCAGCAACATTTTTGCAACAATAAAGTTCCAAGGGTCTTGTGAGAGCTCACTGGTTTTACCCATCATGTTTTTTGAGACCCCTTTAAATCGACCATCAGCTGGGCCTGAACCCTATTTGCACCTCCCTTTCTTCATTTTTTCAACAAAGTTTTTTATTATCACACATAATGTAATCACACAATTTATGTGTCTATGGTTTGATTTCATTGCATGTGTGAAGTGGGTGGGTTGTTATCAACACATGGTGAGAATTTCTTTCAACCTAAACTTTAGAAATATATTTACTTGAAAATTTGTGATGTGTTCAATTTTATTGTACATTAAAAAAACAGAACCATCATCAGCCTCTTCGCACATACTGAGATATGTGACATGTAACGGGGAACAGGAAACACTTGGAAAAGACTGGATCCAAACTCACAGCATCACACATGCTGTTAGGGTCGACATGTTTGAAGCCACAGCAGTTGAGGCTCTTCTCCACATCTCTCTGGGTGCTCTCAGAGTTGTTCCAGCCCACCTCCAGCAGGTGATCCTTGAGCACAGTGTTAGAAGGAACATGAAGCATTACATCTGTCATCATCTGTCAGTATTTTCACATTAAGAGGTTCTGCTTAAATGACTTAATGAGCACATAGTCTGTGCAGCCTGACAAGCTTAGAGTTTTAATCACAGAAGCCACACTGGTTCACTTTTATATTTAAGCTTTTATTTTTTTTATTTATCAGTAATAATCCTTATAGTATCTCCACTTATATTAAAATGTAGTGGCCAAAAAATGTCATGCTGAAACAAAACTTCCAGAGAAAAAAGATATGACCTTCATTTAAGCTGTGCGTTAGCTACTTTTGGAGAGGCAGGTTTTAGGTAAAATCTACTTTCACTTTTTATGTGTTATTTACTGATAATATCTATAAAATATGATTCCCATTGAAGTAATATTATTAGTGTTTACTGACCACAATTTACACTTATTTAAATTTCTTTTATATAATATAATTTGATTTCTTCCTCCTATTACACACACTTTCTTTCTTTTTTGGACGCGTTCCCATTCAAACGAATAGGCGAAAATTCTGTAGGTTTTTTAGGAATTTTGCAAAAACTGTGCAACAAATTGCTACCAAACGTCACAGCACTCTATTCCCAAACAAGCTGCACAAAACGATATATCATATGTGGGGTTTTCACAAAGCTGCAAGGAGAGTTTTGTCTCAAACTATCAGGTGGAAGAACGAGACGGTACTGTCTGACACTGCTGCCTGCTTGTTCAAGGCCTCCACCTTCCCTCCACCTGTATGGATGTTTGCTCAACAGCTCTGATGAAACTTTTTAAAATGTGAGTTGTCTAACTGTACTGGATATAAAGTCAAGTAATAACAAATTAATGTGCAACAGAGAGCAAGCTGCATAGTTATCATTTGTGCTGCTCGGCACTCTGTGGAGAAACCAAAGCTCGTACCTGTTGCTCTCTGTTGACAGCCAGACAAGCGCTGGAAACAGAAAACTGTACAATAAATACCATGAACAGGATGATCATGTACTGAGCTTCACTGTCAAAGAACAACAACAGTGGACACATTGCAGACATTGGACATGCATAATACTGATGATAGTCAGTGTTACTGAAGCACTACATAAGCAGTTGGAAGAGCTCATTTATAGAAACATATCTGCTAATAGTAAGAAAATAGAGTCTGTGTGCAAGGTTGTCTGTGAAATACAGTCCAGCTCGGTATCTTCTTCCACATAAATACATTAATATGTAATGAATTTTCCAAAACAGTAATGTTAAGACAGCATATTGTAGGAGATAAACAACAGTGTGCTGGTCAGAAACAGGACAAAGATGCTCGGCACCAACAAAGACAGCTCTAAACATTTTAACTGTAAATGTTCTTTTCTTTTATTCTGGGAAGTTCTGGTCACTTAGCAACTAATTAAACATCTGAATCTAAATATTACAGAATTATTTTTAGATTTTTTAAATTAGCACAAATTCAATGATACCACAAAACAACGACCACAGAAGACAAACCAACAATATTATTATACACAGTTTCTATTTTGTCGTTGTTTCTTTATGCACCCCACCAACATGCCCCCGACCAGGTTCTGCTGGAGGTCTCCTGTCACCAAGAGCTTGGTTAAACGGGATTGTTTGATTGTTGGGGTCCTCCCTTTATTGTAGGTCTTTAAAAGGGCTGGGCCATATTATACCGTTCACGGTAATACCGGTATAATGTTAGGCAACGATAGGAAAATGAAATATCGCGATAGAATGGGAGTAAAACGCGCATGCGCAGTGCCTTTGTTTTCATACGCACATGGCCGATTGTTGAGTGAAACAGATGAACCAGAATTGGTTTGTAAAAATGGTGCAACTTCAGTGATGTGGAACTGGTTTGGTGTTTGTCCGTCAGATACACGACAAAGCACATTTTTTTTGCAGAACATGCAAGCGGCCGTTGTTATTGTCGTATTTGTCGGACTAAGATGCTCTTAAATCTGGGAGTAATCTGGGTCCTAAACTCCGTATTCTTCAGGTCAAACAACACTGCAGCATCACTGAGAGTTAAAAACTGTCTAAATTCTTTCATCTTTAATAAAACGATCAGCATTGCTGCTTTACCAGGTGTAACTATGAAGTTTAACTTCCAGGCATCCATGAAAACTAAAGTTATTACATTTAACGGAGTTAGAAGTTAGCAGGAAGCTAGCGGAAGTTAGCTCGCTAGTTTCGCTAGTTACCTAAGCATGATATAACACGTTCTGACTGAGAGATTTCTGAAAAAAATCAAACGTACAGCTCTGCTATCACTTCCAACATAAATGAAGACAGGAAACTAAACAGCAGTGACGTTTGTAGGGTTACTGAAGTTGGGCTAGCTGGTATATAATGATGTGCTACGTGATCGCTAGCGACACAGCTATGTTAGCATAGCATAAACAGTGAAGCTGGAGGACGAACACTAACACTTTTCCACTTATAAAAGTTAACGTGAAGGTTCTTCATGGTTAGAGACAAATGCAATCGCATGGCAGGATGTTGTAAACGGACCAAACTTCAGTCAGGAGAACAACTGAGATAATCCATCCACAATACGAGGTTAGTCATTAATATACTGCAACAACATGGGAATAGAGCAGCTGCCAGAGAATTCAACATTAATGAATCAATGGTACAGAAGTGGAGGAAGCAAGAAGAATGAGTTTAATCAAGTTTGATTTATCTGACTGCTTTGTTTCGCTTAATGTGCCTTATAATCCTGTGCACCTTATGGTCCGAAAAATGCGTCCTGCACACTGCAGTTTAATGTTGCAAAGCACCTCTTTTTAACTTCAGTGGATATTATACATGGTTATGCTCAGGATATGTCAGCCCATTTCTACTGGAAATGCCTTTTGGTTAAACTTTCAGCAAGGAATTTGCATTTGCACTGTTACATTTTTATAAAGCTTTAATGTACATAAAAACCAGCTTCTTGTTTAAGTGAAAATAAATGGAAGGTTGTCTTTTTGCACTAGTAATGTTGTGGAGTTGTATTTTGTCTCGCATCAATTATATCGTCGGTTATATCGTTATCGCAAATTTTCAAATATATATCGTGATAAATATTTTTGGCCATATCGCCCTGCTCTAGTCTTTACCTTACATTATCTTCAAGCATCTTGAGATGACTGTTGCCGTGAACTGGCACTACTGGAACTATATATGTAGAAAAAGGATTGAATTTGTATTACTGAATGACATTTTATATAAGTTGTGAATGAAAGTACAGAAAGAACAGTCATAGGATGAGTTTGTGAAGGATACAAAGAAGAGCAGGACTTGGTGATGCTTCATTGCCCCAATGAGGCCAGCCAGAGCCACAAAGAAGAGAAAGACACCCACACCAATGATGCCTCCCACCACCTGGAAACTGGAGACCAGACCAAACCACTTTCCCCATGCTGCGATGCCAATCATCAGGAGACTGACCATCTGCAGGACAGACATACTGGCTGAGTGTGGAAATGACACTTTGTGCAAAAAGTTAAACATCATTTTTTATTCTATCAGCTGGCCAGGGCTGTTCTGTAAGGAGTTTGCATGTTCTCCCCATGTCTACATGGTTTCTTTACATGCTTCCTCCCACAGTCCAAAAACATGCAGTTACACAGGTTTGGTTAATTGCTGATTCTAAATTGCCCATAGATGTGAATGTGAGGTTGAATGGTGTTAGCTCTGCTACAGACTGGCAATCTGCAGACTGGGTGCACCCTGCACTATGGCAGCTGTGATAGGTCTTATTTGGATAAGTGGATTGAATATAGCTACTTCCACATCTGCTAAATTGAACATGTGAAATCAACTGCAGCAGGCAGCTTAAAAAACAAAAATCAGCCATATAAGTATCCACACTATCACACGTGGGTTAATTATTGAAATTCTGCTTTAGGTTATAAGAGAACTTTATTGTATTGTCCAGCATGTGCTGTCTGCATTGACTTTGACCACAAACAATCTGAGTGGCTCATGAACCAGCAGCCAAGGAATCTTTGTCTGAAGTGGTGACACACGGTGTCAGCAGTGTAGCATAAATCAAGTTCAGAATAGTTTAAATGTGCGTCTTCCTTCATCACATGCACATGGTAACTAATTTTAAAAAGTAAAAATATTCAGTCAGTAGCATAGAACGATTTATGTGGATGAGGAAAAATATCAATCCTTGATGTGATTGTGTGAGCAAATCCAGTAGCATTGTTATGTTTTAGGGACATTTTGCTGGGATGACTTGACTTGTCATCGTACAAGAAGTTAGGGGGCTAGAATCAGCATATTATTATAAAATTATAAAACTGATTTTTCTCTGATAGAGTGATTGGAACAGATACTTCTTTGTCACAAAAAACATTCACAAATTTTGCGCTGCTGGATGGCTTTAAGCACTAGTTGTGGGAATGGATACATGTTGCTTCTTTATTACTTAAAAAAAAGAGTGATAATAAGAGCATTTTCGTCTTCTTTTTTAAATGTGAGCTGAACTGCATGTGCATATCTTATCCTCTCGACTTTTACATGATAAGCAACAATTTTGTACTACACTTACATAAAGAGAGATTAAACAAGAAGCAAAGGCCAACATGTCAGACTGATACGATGATATAATACGAAAGTTGCAGTGTCAGATACGGCAGATTACCTCACTGTGAAATCATTAGTACCTCCTGCACCCTTACAGAACCAAGGGTGCTATGGAGCGCCTTCTTTAAAGGACTGCAAGGCTCCAGGTCCAGTGTGTAGCTAAGCGTCAGATACACACCTTAATCCAAAGCAGACATGATAAGAGCTATCAAAGCCTGCAGGAAAGGCTTCCACAGTAAGGGCGACCTCTAAAGTGACAACCCCCCGCCCCAAAAAACAAGCGCACAGTTAAAGGTGGAAACTGTAGATCCTCCCATTTTAAAAAGAAAATCGGGCGCTTTTCTAAACTCCTCGTCTCTTATTCGGTTCATCCGATGGATGGAGCGGCCACCTGATCCTACCTACCACAGTGAATAATTGATTAGAGCAGCGTCTGACCTCATCAGTGGATTTTGTAAAAGTGGACGTGTCCTACACTCCATTTACACACTCTGAGGGTGATAAAATGCTATCTGTATTGATGAACACGGCACTTTAATTATCCATATGGTAAGCTGTGATGTGGATACTCACAACATAGAGGATGTTGAGCGCACACAGGGAGTGCTTGGAGCAGGTAAATCCAGCGCAGCCCATGTTCACCAGCAAATAAACACAATAAATCCTTGAAACTGATGTTTACATAAATATCTCGACACAAGAAATAAAACCCGGACAAAGACCCACTGAGCTACTTATTCCGCTAGTCCGCAGCAATAGATGATCGGTCCAACCTGCGAGGAAAAAAGAGGCTTACAACCAACACCTGAGTGCAGAGGAAGTCACATATCGACCCTTCAAAATAAAGTCACATAAACACCGACCGTGAGATAGATAGACATCGGTATTTTGAGGGAAATTGGGATGCAGCCTACAATCTAACTTCTTCTTCACCACAGCGGATCATCTACCTTCATCTGAAAATGTCCCCAGCATCCTCCTCCGTCACACCAACCCTCTGCATCTTCTCCTTCACTACATCCACCAATCATCTCTGTGGTTCTCCTCTTTGCCTCCTGCCTTCAGTGTTACACCATGACATATATTTGCACACATATTTGTGTCCTTTTGTATTATATTTATACCTGTATCTCTATATGTATCTATACCTATATTTATCTTAATATTTATCTATCTATGCCTCTGTTTCAACACGTTTGTTGTATGCATGCTCTGGTATTAATAAAGTCTCTTTGATTCTCTGATTCTGATTTTCTTCAGTGCACATTCATCAGGTCCTTAAAGTACTCCTTCCATCTTCTCAACACAGTCTTCACTTCACAGTTGGTACAGTTCAATCTGTCTTAACCTGCTGCACCCTTTACAACTCGAGCTCTCTCCCTAACCAATGGGGAGCCAAATCCTTATCTCTTTTCTCAGTGTCCAGCCTCACCTACAAAACACTGTAAACCTTTGATGGACGCCTGAAGTATCTTCATCTGGGGTATAAACATCATGTAACAACGTCTCTAGTTACAATCAGTTGTGTGTTAATCGTATAATAAGGATGCACGTGGTCGGTTAATTCCAGGCTGAAATGCCATGCTTTTATTATGAAGGATTAAAATTCCAGTTTGCGTGTAGTCTTATGTTTTTTTTAAAAACTTGACTCCTAGTCCACATGTGACTCAGTAAGGATATCCGATCCACCGATTGGCTAAAGAGAAGTCCTGCAATTTCCTCTCAAAATATTCCAGAAAGATTGTTGTCAGGAGCCATTTAGCTTCATAATTCACCAACGACGCTTCGCTTGAAAACAGCACAAGCGTTGCTGGGTCACACTGAGCCGTCAAATGCACGCACGCCAAACACACACAGCGTTCCGGCAGGACAACAACGGGAGAAAGTGAAAATACATACGAGTAATGCCAGTAACAAGATCATCTGCTGACCGGCGAGCAGCAGCTGACAAACTGTCCTATTAGATATTATAAGACTAAAGTCAGATCTCATCACCTCAGAATGTAACACTCGCAGACACATGATACGTGGTTCTAGTCGTTCCGCACTTCTTCTGCGCAGGTGGCCCGAGCAGCCACTCAGCGATCATAAACTTATATGACCATCAGATGGCGCTGCAGGACCAGTCAAACTCAAATGACTCGCTGAAAACCTCACCGGGCAAGTACATCGTGATAGCGCCGGTGTCGTGCCAAAAAGTGATCGTCTGCTCGGATTTAAACTGCTATACATAACTTGTTGGTCTATAATATGTGAAACATATGTCAAATGTGTCCCTCGTGAATGAAAAAGTCATCGTGAGCCACAAACAACATCCCTGTAACAGCGTAGAAGCCGTCGGTTTTGGGGAGTGACTTTTATATGTCCTCTATTTATGCAGTTAAAAAAGCTTGATGACATTAAAAATGTGTTTTTTAGAGTAATCTGGCCAAGAAGACAGCAAATATTGCAAGAAATCTAACAATAGTTCTGTAAACATGTTTTAAGTGGACAAAAAGGATGGATTTGGTTGTAATGTAAGTACAATAAGGCAGAGTTGTAAAGATAGTTGAAAAAGATGTAATTTTAACATTTTATATGTAACCCCTTTGTAAAGCCTGTTGACCAAAGTCTATTTGGGGTTCAGTATCTGAGGCAGTCAGCGATTAAACCACAGATTAGCAGATGACTATGCCTGCACTACCTCCTGAGCCACCCCGTGGGTACACAGTGGGTGTAAAGGGACAGACACAGTCAACAATAATACTCAAATATACTGTGGCATTTAAACAATGCCTAGTTTGTACTAAGGGCCACCCACACCATTACACCACCAACACAAGCGTGAACCATTGATTAAAGGGAGGATGTATCCTCTACTTTCATATTGTTTAATGCCAAATTCTGACCCAACCATCCAAATAGTGCAGCAGAACCAGCAACATTGTTCTACTGTCTATTTTTCTTAGTTTTTCTTTTCCCCCACCTTTCAAATGTTGGCCTTTAAGCCCAGAAATCCTTTTGTTTCCCTCTTTGTTTTATGTTTTTAAGATAAAATCATCCTTAAGAAGCATGATATTAAATAAATTCTTACAGAATGGTGGTGACAAGTGAAAATGTCTCTGTTAAATCCACTCTTAAAGGATTGCAGTTACAATGTGTAGAGGGAAAGCAGTATACACGCAGGACGGAGTGCATTGCCAAAAACCAAAGACAGTTATGCTCACTTGCTACTAAATGTCCTGAAATATGTCATATGTACAGAGGTCATGATAACATTCCTAAACACTCATACTCCTTTGGGTGGCGCTCTCACTTGATGTTGGCTTTTTCTGGTATCACTTGCTGTTTCTGTTACAACACAGAGTGGTGTTATTAGCTGTGTCCAGGGGCTGCATCCTTCTTCTTTTTTTAAAACTTTAACAAAAGAACAAAGTACAAGAGCGGTAGCTACCTTAGCAGAACAAAGATGACATAAAACATATACTGTAGAAAATCGTTTCAGAACTTGAGAACAGAAGAAGGAAATCTAGATGTGTCAGGGAGGCAAGAAAGAAAATTAAAAAAGCAACCACAATTTATTTTCTTCTTCTTCTTCCTTTTGTTTTAAGCAGTTTTGAATATTTTATTGAGAGAATAACAATAATGTTCTAACTGCTTTATGATTAGAGGAAAGTCTGATAATGTCATAAGTGATAGTTATGGAATTCCATCATGAAAGTAAGGAAGTGCGGTTTTCTGTTCAGAACATTTGTGAATATGACATTTGGCCCATAAAAGAATTCAATTAATTTCAAATATAGAAGAGTTTATGTTGTTATCCTGATGTAGGATAAGACATCTTTCCAAAAAACCCTGAAAATCCCCTTTGATAGTGTCTCTTACATAAAAAGAGACATTTTGCCAAAAATGTCAAGAGTGGGAGCCCACTCTACCTACTCACACTAGGCATAGCTGTCCAGTGCTGAAGCAAGTTAGTTCTAGGGTTAAAGAACCCTAATTTATTGTACCGCAAATGTTTCCCTCTGGCTTCTGTATGAGCTTCCGTTTAGTTAGCACACTGAGATTGGTTTTCTGCCATTGCACATGTGCTCCAAATCCAAACTACTCATTGCTGGAAAACTTGTGTCTTGCCTGACAAAGTGGAATAGACCAAAATATCCTCTAAAGCCAGACATCACATCGTGATCCAAGGAACATCAGGAACAAATGAGAAACAAAGTAATTGAGATCGCTCAGTCTGGAAAAGGTTAGAAGGCCATTATCCACAAATAGTGAAAACAAGGAACAGTGGTGAACATTCCCAGGAGTAACCGGCTGACCAAAATTACCCCAAGAGTGCAGCGACGACTCATCAAAGACCCCAGAACAACATCCAGAACTGCAGGCCTCATCTGCCTCAGTTAAGGTCAGTGTTCATGACGCGGTCGGAAGTTGAACCCACGACAAAGGCATGATTCTTACACACACACACACACACACACACACACACACACACACACACACACACACACACACACACACACACACATATGATTTAAAAGGATACAGTTAAATAGGTTATTTGGTTGTTAATTCTGTTTACAATCACTCTTTGGGTAGCTGACAAAATGAAGCATGCTCTGAGAAATGCCTTCAGAGTCATCATCTAAATCTATTATGTTTAGCCAGTAGGTTAGATTAAAGGTAAATATTACATTTACAAACTAAGCTCTGGTGTCAGAAATTCAACTGTCAAATGAATAAGAGTCAGTAAGTATTACATACCTTTGTCCCGTCTTATTTTTTCTATGTCCGATTTCCTTTTTTCTTGAGCACCACTCCTAAATATCATTTTAGAAGCCATTTGTGCAACAATCAAAATTCTGTACTGAAATGTAATGTTATGATGTTACAATCTTGCCTAACCATGTCGATGCTGGTTCTAATCAAATGTTAGTGTCTCAAAGTGAAAAAGCACTCTCAGGATTTAAAATCTCCTTATGTGAACTACAGACAGATTTATCTGGTGCTGATAGGCTAAATCAACATTGTGTGAACTAACATGTAACGGCTCTACATTTATATTTAACATTTCTATAACTGCAGTGTGCGCAGCAAGCAACACAGAAAGTCATGTGGAGCTAACTACAATAAACGTGTTAGATACTGTGACTTGAGGCTGGAGTAGAGGTTCACCTTCTTTAAAAAAAAATATTATTATCATTATTTATTTATTTTATTTTATTAAGTTTGAAGTTATTACAAACACAACATACATGACTGGGGGATAAGAAAGTAAGACAGGAGAAGTTCAAGAAAAACAGAGGGGAAGAGGGGCAGTGAGAAAAGACACTAAAGAGACACTAGACCTTCCAGCAGGACACTGACCCTAAACATACAGTCACAACTACACTGGAATTGTTTAGATTAAAGCATATTCATGTGTTAGAATGATGTATTCAAAGTCCAAAGCAAAGAAATAAAGAACTCTGTAGTGCTTTTGTGACACGGGGGCGAAAAATGTAGGAGTTTGAAACTCACGTTAAAGTCTTCTTCTTACCGTTGCTGATTATCTCCCTTTAGCAGCAACTCTGTGTCTATTTTGTGCCTGCTGGCTACAGCGGAAATATGGCACCATTCCAACTTATGGTACACAACTACTTATTTGTAGATTTTATATTTGGATTTCCTGCATATTTCTTCATGTCCTAAAGAAGGGGTGGGCAATTCCAGGCCCCGAGGGCTGGTGTCCTGCAGGTTTTAGATCTCACCTTGGGTCAACACACCTGAATCACATGATTAGTTCGTTACCAGCCCTCTGGAGAACTGCAGGAGCTAATTTAGCCATTTAAATCAGCTGTGTTGGTTCAAGGACGCATCTAAAACCTGCAGGGACACCGGAATTGCCCACCTCTGTTCTAAAGTAATAGCGGACTGTTCAGTAGCATCAAGACTGGTCCTCACTGGTTGACAAATATCCAAAGTCCTTTTCCCAGGATGAGAGAGGTGCTTCATTAATGTCTCACTTAGTTCATTTTGTTGTTAAATCCTGTTGTACTTGATTTCAATGGGTTTTTGGTTCTTGATAGAAAATGACTGAGGACAGTTTTACCAAACGTCTGTGGTGCTGTACTTGCAGTCCATTAGCTAAATGTAAATGATGCTCTAGACTATTTAAAAAAACACTGTGTCAAAGTGTTACTTGGACTTAGAAGAGACCCCACTTTCTCATGCCTGTTCAGTTTACTCAGTTTCTTTAGAGCTCTGTATTCCCTGCTGCATTGTCTTCATTTTCCATGCCTCTGCTCCCATGGGAATACACTAACCCCTGTCACAGTTCTCATAGACACAAGCAGCAAGCATGGCTGCTGTCAAGGACCCCACTACCCTCTCTTGGATTTCACACTTACTCTGGGCTGAAGAAAAGTATAAAAGATCAATCTCAAATTTCTAGTTTCTGAGATGCAAAATTTAGCAAATGGGCTTCCTTTAAGCCCTCCAGGGTCTTCTGTTTAGCCGACGATGTGATATTACCAACACGACGTTTTGGAGTAATTGGAGATCATTTTTAGTGCAAAATGGATGGAAAAAAAACCTACTTCAGTAATGGCATGAACAGGACAGTTATGGAGTGGATTTTTCTTTTCAGTGGTATCAAAGAGGTACAAAAAAAGCTGGAGTAAAGGCACTGTCACAGATCCCTGGGAAAGGCTTGTAAGCAGACACCTTGATTCTTCAAGGCAAAATTTCATCAGGATGAAGGTGGAGAGGCTTTGTGTGGTGATAATGGATATACACATGTGTCATGATGGTGAGCTCACCTACACAGCTCTGGCTGCATGAAACCCAGTGAAAACGTGTAAATTAAACATGACAAACACAATCATTACAAACAAACATGTTTTTAGCCTGAAAAAGCTTTGGTCTCACTTTTCTGTCCCAGCTTTTGCAGGTATACAAATTTAGATTTTGTTTTACTTCATTTTTCTTGTTCCACAATTTTGAGTATTAATTAATTAAATGCTCATTTTGAACATTTTTATTTATTGAACAGGTACGGGTATTTTATATTAGTTAAATGCAACAATTTAAAGTTACTGAAAATACATATTATTAATCACAGTAATTAAAATGCTGGAGATGACATTTTCTATCCTATTAAAAAATGCATGTTGGCAAAGCTGCAGGGACAGATTTGCATGCGATGGTGTCAGAGGGAGAATGATTTGGTGATTTGTTCCCATCTACTGTGTTTCTGACTTGGTACACACTGTAACCGGTCACACTTTAAAAGTAAACTTTCTGATGCTTTTCAATGGAAGTCTCGTATCCAATGTAAAATTCTCCTTGGGTCAAGTCATATATTGGACTGCTGGCGCTTTCTTTTCTTTCTTCTTTTTATAATGTTGTTTAGTCTTTAAAGTATAACCTGCCTTCATACTGTAAGTGTTTTAAATTAGTGATAAAATCAAGAAAAGTTTTAAGATTCATCTCCTATGTGCACATTTTGTGTACTGCCAGTTTGAATGAAATGACAAACCGCATCCTCGGTTACATATTTAGATCCTTTGGCGCTTGTCTTTAATCTGTGATGAAATAAAACTTTTTCTCTGTTGTTTTTATGCATTGTTGCATTCACCTCATCAGACTCAAAGCATGTCTTTGTTTAAACAGCCCAAGATATCAGTCAGTTCTCAATAATTAAAGCAAGACAGTTCAGGTATACATTGGAGGAAAGTCAAATGTTCTCAGTTCTAGCGTCTTAAACTGTTTTAAGTTCTGAAGCTTTTCTGGTGGTTATCTCAGATGAACAGATCGTTCAGGTAACAGTGTCTTGAGCTGTAGTTTAGCAGCATGTTAATTCTAAAGTAGTTTTTAGAGGGGGTGAGATCATCAAGATAGAAACAAGGCTATCAAATCCTCCTTGAGCATTCTGTGGAGTCACCTAATACCTGAAAAAGAACAACAGCACAGCTTTTATGTTCTTCTGACTGCAGGGGTTGTGCGTGTGTTACAATAAGACAGCTTTGTGTATAGGAAACTCTGTATTCTTAATGTGTATTCATAATAGGCCATCTTATCGTTTATCTGTCCATCTACTCCTAATCTAATTCAGTGTTGCCTACATAGTTCTTGCTCTGAAGCGACAGTGATAACTACTGCATCACTGTGCAAGTCATTAATAAGATCTGTGATGCAACATGTAAGATAGAGCTCACAACTGCCCTTATGGAAGTTGTGAAATAGTCACTTCCAGGACACGTTAACCCCAGATACATGAATAATTTTTTTGCAGAACATATAGAAACATCACAATCATTTTGTTATTTTTAGTGAAAAGCTGCCAACAGATAAACAGTCTGTGTGAAAGTGAGATAGGAATACAATCATGTCCATTCTTGAATCATATCTATCTATCTATCTATCTATCTATCTATCTATCTATCTATCTATCTATCTATCTATCTATCTATCTATCTATCTATCTATCTATCTATCTATCTATCTATCTATCTATCTATCTATCTATCTATCTATCTATCTATCTATCTATCTATCTCTCTGTCTGTCTGTCTATACGTATTATTATTATTGGGTCTACCAGAGAGAGAAGGCATGTCAAACACAGACATCTTTGTCTGGCCAGGGTTTTCTGAGTGTTGTGGCTATGAAGGAATGCTTAGATAACATTCTGGCTGAATGGAAAACAGGTGTGTCTGCAGTAGAGAGATTAACCTCTCTTTGACTATTCGAGGCTATTGAGTGCAGAACACGCAGACTTTCAGCAGCAGGTACCTTTCACAGCTTCAGGCTTCAGGACGCTCAATGAAACAGACCTTTGTATGATTCTATTTTGGTCTTTTTACTTTGCTTGTTTGCAGAAGATGAATTTCTGCAGCTTTGATGTGGTTCTCACCCTCTCTTTGATGTATAGAATATATAAAAATGCCTCTGAAATGTAATAATATAGGAAAGAAGAAGATTAACTCTTATGTTAGTGGGGGCTTAGTAAGCAATAGTGTCGCTAAGACCAAACTGATCATGAGACAATGTTTTCTTTTGATTAATTGCTGCTTGTTCTAGATTGTTTGGACACAGCTTCCTGACACCTAGGTAAAGGGGTTTGGCAGGATGTGGAATCTGTTCAAATAAAGTGTTAAAATCCTGTGGTTAAGAGATGGATCAATAGCCATGTAATTGTAGCTTCAGGGCATGTTTCGCTGCACTGTTTGAACTAACAGGAACATTTGTTTGTAGCGCCTCGAGTGACCTGGGTCACATAGCAAAGTGCCTTGTTTACAGGTACAGAGTGTCACTCATCTGTTCTACTTTGCCCACAGTTTCCTTACTCCCTGAACAACATCGGATGACGAGCTCTGCTACACTGCTCAAGCGTTTTTGGATATATATACCAAATTTTAGCAAGTACTTCTTCCTGGTGTTGCTATCACTTGATATAGCTCATCTATCACTACGACCTGAAATCAAAACGATTTGAAATGTAGTTGGTTTGGTGGTGTACTGGGGCTTCCTTTTAGGACTACGCGTCCTTCTCACCATCACCCAGCCCCACTGGTTTCCTAGCTGTTCGGGACAATCTGCTGGGGGTGACCCAATATTGACTAAGCAACCTTTGCCTACACCACCTGGCCAACTGAAGGATTTTCCAGGCTATGGAGACAGGTCTCCAATTCATTGAGCCTGGCCTCCAGAGCTGCAGTTAGGCTACACTTCTTACAATCATCGGTATTACTAAAGGAGGCTGAGGAGTAGCTAAACATCTGACAAGACCTTACAATAATACATGTAGATAAGCTACACAAAACACCAATGTGTGTTGTAACAGGAACAGGAAGTTATACAATACCACAGCAAGAGCCAACACCAAAATGAACTGACTTAATCGAACATTGTTGAATGTGAACACTTGTTCAGTGAACTCATGTGATGTGAAAATGTAATCAAACCTTTTATCAGTGGGAAAGTGTACTTTGTAGGACACTATCCTAGCATTTGCTGGCCTAATGTTAGCTTATGTACTGGTAGTTTTTTGTTTAGCTGGCTGATTGTCAGACGTAGCGACAGGAAGTTTGCATGTCTAATATATACAATAAGTAACTGCGACAATATTGGGAATCAATAAGCATGTTTATGCACATTTTTGTGTGTTAAACAGTGAGAAGACGCCTGAGGAATGGATAAGTATGACGTTTGCGGTGTTCAAAAACAAGGTGATGTGTAGAGCTGGGGTAACAATTGCAGGATGCTGAGATGAATTTACGTTAAGGTGAGAGTCTGTGAACAGCAGTAAGGCTGTATGCTGGGGAAGATGGAGAAGGACTTGCACTTTGTGTTTGTGGATCCAGCGAAAGCATATGATAGGATGCAAAGAGAGGGACTCTGGTACTGCAACGTCTTGAATATTGCACGAGATTAGCTTTGAGCTCCTTCTTGCTTGAGATGATGATGGACAAGCTGACAGATGAAGTCAGGCAGGAGTGGACTATCATATTTGCAGATGATATTGTGATCTGTAGTGCGGGTTGGAGGCAGATGGAAGAGACCCTGGAGAGGAGGAGATATGCTTTGGAGGGAAAAGGAATAAAAGTCAGTAGAACATACTGACTTTTATTTATACATCTGTATAAACGTAAATGAGAGGGAGTCAGGTCTTACAGTGAAACCAAAAGGACAGACACTCACATTCACAACTATGGGCAATTTCGAAGCATCAGTTAACCACGCTAATTGCATTTCTTTGGACTTTGGCAAAGCTTGAGAGAACCCACGCAAACTGGGGAGGACATGAAAAGTCCACACCGAAAGGCACCGGCCAGATGTTGGAGTCAAGCTCAGCACCTTCTTGCTGTGAGGCAACAGTGCTAACCACCAGGCTGCCTGTGAAAAAAGTAATTGCCCCCTTAACCTGATAACCTTAAACCTTGAAAGAACTGCAATCAACCAATCAGTTTGCAGAAACTGGCAATCGCTATTACGCTCAGGGTCAATTTTGAAAGACAGAATTATTTTAAATCAGTCATAGTCATGAACAACCTTTTTCTTCTTCTTCTTTGAGCTATTCTGAGGTAGCTGCTGTTTTTTGGATCATTGTCCTACTACATAACCTAAGTGCGATTAAGCAGCAGTGGACGGGCTAATGGTTCGAATTTAGCAGGGAGCAGAATTTATGGTTCTATCAATCACAGGTCATCCAGATGCTTCCATTTCAAATTTGAAACAATTTAAAAAACAAATTAAAAACAAGAAAAGTATAAACGCCACAGTATTTGAGTAAATGTATTTATTTTCTCCACAACAGTTAGTTTCTGCTACTAAATATTCTAATTCTGTTAAAAGATCACCTGAAAAAAGTTGTTTTCCGCCGAGCTGCTGAACAATATTCCAGACGTGATCTGGTTTAAAAGTCTACCTACAGGTTATAACAGACAAAGGGGCATCAATCCTTATCCCTGTGGGGAAAACACAAATGAAACATCCTGTTGTTGTCTAGTGCAGGTGATTCTTTTAACTGTCTTTCTTTGGCTACAGTTCTTATAGGGGGAAAATGAATGGATAGATGAGACAATAAAACACCAATAAAAATGTTTGCTACAGCTGTAAGAACCTCCACTAGCCTGGAGGGGAAGGTATCCCCTACACAATAAAGCAAAGTAAAGGCTGCTGTTTAAAATAGATATTCATCACTGACTAATGCCTCTGTTGTTAGGGAGTTCCTGTTTGCAGTAAACCTGACTATAAAATGGGAGGCCTTTAAAGCTTTCCTGAGAGGGCAAATGATCAGTTTTACAAGCTTTAAACATAAAGCATCCAGGATGGAACTGGTCCATTTGGAGAAAAAGATGAAAGATATTGAGGAAGAGATATTTATATCCAAATCTAATGCTCTAATTCTAGAGTTAAATAAACTCAGAGCTAAATTTAATATTTTGTCATTAAATAAAGCTACTAAAAGTTTACTAAGACTGAAACAGTCATATTATGAACAGGGTGAAAAAGCAAGTAAAATACTGGCTTGGTGTATTAAACAGGCTCAGGCTGAAAGAACAGATGAAGGACAGATCACAGCTGATCCTAAACATATTAATGACTCTTTTTCTACTTTTTATAAACAGCTATACACAACTGAGCATTTAAAGTAATTTTCATCAAAACAAATAGTTTTTTTGGATCAGCTGCATTTTCCTAGACTACCAGAAAACGATATGGATGAACTAGAGCTTAATATAACAGTAGAAGAAATTACTAATGCTATAAGGAACATGAAAGGGGGCAAAACTCCTGGACCTGACGCAATACCAATAGAAATATTTAAAATATTTAAAGATAAATGAATCCAGCCTTTATTGGATATGTATCAGGAATCATTTGAATCGGGGTCTCTCCCCCCTTCACTTAATGTTGCAACAATTACTTTGTTACTGAAACCTAATAAGCCAGCAACACATTGTAGTTCTTATAGACCAATCTCACTGTTGAATTATGATTGCAAGATACTTTGCAAACTATTAGCTATGAGATTAGAGACACTCTTGCCTAAAATGATTCATTCAGACCAGAACGGCTTTATCCAGGGGAGGCAGGGGTTTCACAATATATGGAGGGTCATGAATATCATTTATGAGAAAAAAGAGACAATGCGTTAATCTCAATGGATGAGGAAAAAGCCTTCGACAGGATCAAATGGCCGTTCTTATTTGAAGTTTTGAAAAAGTTTGGTATTGGAAACAGATTTTTTAAATGGAGTCAGTTGGTGTACTTCAACCCTCAAGCAGAGATTTTAACTAATGGTCTTTTTTCCGCACCATTCAGATTATATCGTGGAACTAGACAAGGGTGCCCCTTGTCACCTCTCTTGTTCACCTTGGCAACTGAGCCTCTTGCAATGACAATTCAGAATCATAAAAACATATCAGGAATTAAAGTAATGTTGACCACCGTATCGCCCCATATGCAGATGATATGATCCTGTTCTGCACTAATTTAAACAAATCAATACCATCCATATTAAGTCTCATTAATACATTTAGTACATTTTCGGGTTATAAAATAAATTCAGATAAATCCGAAATATTATTTTTGAATAAAAATGAACGACAAACTCCTCCAATCAATACTCCTTTTCTGTTATCTGAACATGGGTTTACTTATCTGGGTGTGAAATTAACTCACTCAATTGAAAATATTCTTGCATCCAATTATAATTCCTTAACGACTTCAGTTATTACACTTCTAAACAGATGGATGAAACTACCTATATCTTTAATTGGTCGTATTAATATACTAAAAATGTCAATTTTGCCAAAATATCTTTACCTTTTTCAATCAATACCTCTCTCTCCACCAAACTCTTTCTTCTTAGATTTGCAAAAACTATTCCGAAACTTTATTTGGAATAACAGAAGACCAAGACTCAGAATCTCATTATTATACCTTCCTTATGAAAGAGGGGTTTACAACTTCCAAATTTAAAGTGGTACTTCTGGGCTGCTCAAATCAGAGCGGCAATATTTTATTTTGTTAATGCGCAAATTCCAGTGTTGGTTTCTACGGAGTCTACAGAAATCAAAATTCCTCCTACCTTATATCTTTACTCAGCCGACAGGAAGACACTAAATAAGCAAACTAAGAACCCCTTTTTAAAAACCCTATAATGATCTGGTTTGAAATACATAACTACTTGGGAGAAATGATCCAACTGTCTCGGTTTACTCCGATATTTGGAAATGACAGCTTTCCTCCTGGTAGGGTGGATGCAGGTTTTAAATTTTGAATCGATGAAGGTATGAGAAAGTGTCTGATATATTTAGGAATAATACTCTTATGTCTTTTGAACAACTTAGAAGTACTTTTTCTATTCCTGTCAAACATTTTTTTAAATTTCTTCAATTAAGAAATTTTATCTTAACCACACAAGGTAACAGCTTACAAATCCCCACCTACTCCTTTCTAGAGAGCACAGTTATAAAGCATGTAAATGGGAGAGGCCAAGTTTCTGCATTGTATAAATTATTTATGGAAAATTCCAAAGAATCAACACAGTCTATTTTAGAGGCTTGGAGGAATGATTTGCAAATGGATATATCTGATGATGAGTGCTATAAATCATGCTCCTTGGCCCAGAGTCAGACAATCTCGGCTACTTCAATATAAATGGTTAACAAGACCTGTATTAAGTGTGGAGTGGACAGGGTCACTTTATTTCACTGTATATGGGAATGTCCACATGTGAAAATCTTTTGGGAAAAGGTAATAAATCTGTTGAGTCTGTTGATTCCACTTCATCCTAAAGTATGTATTTTAAATATATACCCAAATAATTTTGTACCTGCTGCAAACAATAGAGCTCTGTTAACGACTGGAGTTTTGGAAACCAAGCGCTGTATTGCTATGTGCTGGAAAAATCAAAAGATATGTGGACTGACATCTATACGATCTATAGAGAAAATAACTTATACATTAAGAAATAAACTGGACAAGTTTTGGGCTGTATGGTCAAAATTCTACAACTTTCTGTAGAACGACCCTTCCTAGGAGAGGCTCTCCTGCTAAGATAACACTAAATGCTACAATGAGGCAAAACCAAAGAAGGACAGCAAATCGAAATCTCTACATCTAGCTAAAATATATAACATGTACTCATATTCACACTATACGAATAATGAGAATACTGTCAGTGTGACAAAATCACTGCTGTTCAAAAAATGTACGGAAAAAATAAGACAACACTTCTCTCCAGAAAGATTAGACAAATGTCACCAGCTGTAGCTCAGGTGTTAGACTGCT
Organism: Aulonocara stuartgranti; assembly: GCF_965226115.1. Classification (NCBI taxonomy): domain Eukaryota; kingdom Metazoa; phylum Chordata; class Actinopteri; order Cichliformes; family Cichlidae; genus Aulonocara; species Aulonocara stuartgranti. Next base: position 3,950,414 of record NC_138957.1, on the reverse strand, counting down.
TTCTGAATAGTTGCAGCCGAGTTCTTTGTTGCAGATGACAAACATATTTCATGGGAACAAATGAGCTATATTTTGGTCTACAGACTAATCACTGTATTAAACTAAATATGGAGATAACACTATACTATTCACCTTTGTTTATATCTATTCTGCACACTTATAGTTCATACAAAAACATTTATAGTGACAATATGAAGGTTTTTTCTTTGTAGCTGTGAAATCAGGTTTCAGTTAGCAGACTCGCTCCCAGCATTCATCTCCAGCAGTCCAGGCCTCCCCTGATTCTTCCTCTGTTTACCAGTATTTCCAGATGTGTCCTTGTGTCGTGAATCGTTCTGCTGTCTGGTGTAGCGCTTGCATTTGCAGGAGGTCACCACAGTTATCTTGTAGGTCCTCGTGCTCCCATCGTGGCACTGCAGCTGGATCCGCTGGGTCCTGGTTCGATCGATAACACAGCGCCACTCCTGAGCATCGCGGCGGCTCCAGTACCTCCCAGTGTGAGTTCTACCAATCCAGTTGGGCAGCAGCTGAGCTGGCAGACACTCCCCAGCACACACCAGCTCCTTGATAGGGTTGACACTGGTGCACTGGCCATCAGAGATGTACTTCGTGGACCTCAACTCCCTGCAGCCCACCTGGCTCTGGTCTGGCCCTAAGACATGAAAAGTGAGTTACATATATGTGTAGCTTAGATCAGTCTTCTTGTTATTCCAAAGTATGTGTGTGTGTGTATATATATATTATTGTTTTTTGTTTTGTTTTAAGTGGGTAGTGGTGGTGGTGGTATAGAAGTGTGAAGTGTAGATTAAAGAACTCTTTCTTCTCCAATGCCATTAGACTTCTAAACACCCGGCAGGAGTGTATTTCCTTGGTCTACCTCAGTTTACGACTGTCTACATTTCTGAGTTTGCACACACATAATTGCACCCTCGCTGTGTCCGCTGCACATACAGTTAATGTAGCATTCAAAATGAACATATATATGCACACACACACACACACACACACACACACACACACATCCTCAATATTAAATTTGGGTCAGTTTGAGTCGATCTGCACATTTGAGGTCCATGGTGAAATCAGTGAAATCAGAGTCAGGGGTCCTGCTGGTACTTTCAGGAAGCTAAAAATAGCATCAGAGCTGAATATGAATTTGTAAAATGACAACTGAAATATTTACAACGGTGATGATTTGTCATTAAACTGAAGGTGAAGAATTGGTTTAAACCCAGTTAAAGGAAAACAGCTACTGATATTTCTGTTGTAAAAGAATTTAACATGATTTATAATTCACACCACTAACTGTCCCATGATACCAGTTTATGACGTGTTCATGTTAGTCTGATATTTCCACATTTCTGCACTTCATGACACAGTTTGTCTTTTTTAAATCAGTAGTTTCATATCTGGACCAAGAGTCATGCACATGAAAAGCATTTTGTGATTTAATAATGTATTGTGCATTTCTGTATTTACAAACTGCTGCTGAATTTCTTTTCTTTATTTAGACATTAATAATTATAAATCAATAGTTATTTCATAATTTAACTGTTAATAAAAGAGAACTTTGAAATGAATGTTTCTAAATGGAAAAAGGCATTTACAGAAAAAGACATTCAGCTCTCAATTAAAAAAAAAAGATTTATAAAAAATTCTAAATTTAAATGGCAAACAAATAAGTAAATAGATTCAAACATCGAAATTAGGAAAACAGTTTTTTCCAACATGTAAAATGGCAATTGCATTCTCCTTTTCCCATGAGGTTGTCGTGGTCCTGAGTCTTTTTCTGGACTTATTCATTCCTTTGTAAATATAATTAATTATGAATATGTTGTCCTTCTAGAGCCTCTGAGACTGCTGTTTATAGTTCTTATTTTCATAATGGGAGTGCCCCGTTCATGTCCAGTCTGTCTTGCCTATGTTTTGTTATCATGTTTCCATGTCTGTTTCTCCCCACTGTCCTATCTTGTGTGTCATGTTTGTCCCTGAGTCCTGCAGTTGGGCCACAGCCATACTTGACACAGCTGCTGCTTTAACTATTATATGAGGTACAAGACAAGATTCAAAGATGACTCTTAGTCCTTGGAGAAAAGGAAACACAAATTAGCCATAATTTGTGTTGCCTTGAATTATAAAAGTCATGTTTATAATACTTCTTCTTCCACTTATTGTAAGTGGGCATATGTGCATGTATAGAAGAAAATATCCAGTCTCAGTATTATTTTTGTTATAGATTGTGAAGCCTTATATATGCTATCCATCCACTTAAACACAGGAATCCAGAGTTGAATTAAATAAATGTCATGTTATTCTGTTGTGATTATTAACAAGAGGGAGAGTGAGAAGAGACTGATGGGTGAACTCTCTTATATCAGGGCAGGGAGCAGCACTGTGCTATAAATTCATTAAACTATATAAATAGAGCCTGACTTCTTTCACAGAGAAATAAAACAGGCTTTTTTTTCAGTTATAAGTTCCAACTTCAAAATATTTATTTGCTGCACTAAGTGACTTTACTCTGTCTTCCTCACTCTGTCTACTTAGCTTTAGTATTATGAAACTTCTGAGGAGAAGTGTTTGCTGCAGGATTCTAAACCATTTGTATTGTGATTTATGAGCCGTGAACTTGTGGAATTTACAGCTTTAGTAATGTAGCCTTTATTAAAGCCACAAAAACAAGTGAGAATTAATTCTACATTCCACGACTGTATTTTGAACTGATGTATCATTGATATCATTAAAAAAGCTCAAAGGTTCCTTATATTTTTTTAAAAGACAGTCATTTTGTTCAGTGTTTTCCAACAGATAACTATGGCTATGTTGGTTGTTACATGTACGAGAACCAACCCGAACTTTATAAACATTTTAACCTAGCTATCACATGGCTTTAGCTACCTAGTGAAAAACCGATTGAACCCGAAGGTATTACTTTCAGCTTTTTAATAATAGTCCACTTTTTAAATGATTAATATTGGTGTGGTCTTATAATACAAAAACCACAACAACAACATTAAAATTTACTGTCACCAGTGAAAATGACAAAATGTCTCCTCCCATCATCAGGTCAGATGTGGGATATCGACAGAATTCCACAGTGCCCTCTAATGTGAGAGTAATAAGCATGTGACAATCGAGCCTACACTATACTGCTGAAAGTATTCCTTTGTCTGCCTCCACATGCATATGAACTTGAGTGATATCCTTCTCTTGATCCACAGGGTTTGAAACGATGCTGGCTCACCCTTTGCAGCTATAACAGTTTATGTTTATGTGCTTATGGAAGTTTTTGACCATTTTTCCAGAAGCTAATTTGTCAGATCAGATTCATGTTGAGAGAGAAGACCTGGCTCACAGTCTCCATTCTAATTCATCCCAAAGGTGTTCTGTCAGGTGTTATATAATCTACAACAGACAGACAGACATTTACAGCATGCACCTGCAAAAATCTCAACACCAGCAGCAAGGATTTCTTTGTTGGTTCAACTATAAATGTCTGTATTGACAACGGGCTTTGGGCTTCACTGTGGATCGTGCACGGCACTGCATGTATTTTAATTACAGTTTTTTAATAAATCCTGCATTCCAGACATGGATATCTTGTAGTTTTTTGTTTTGTAAGATTACTTTTTACCTAGGTTTAAACTGATTGCATCATCATAATACAAATAAATAAATACATAAATAAATAAATATTATTATTCCAAACTAGGATTTTTTCTTTTCAATTTTAGTTGTATTGCTGTCACATAATACTTTATGATGTTTTCTATCACATTATTTAATTTTAGCCATTTGGACTCACCATCACGCAGAGAGTCAGAAGGCCGTCTCCCTCTATTCCTCGCCTGGTTTGTGTCTTCATCGGTCGGCGGGTCCTGAGTTTCAGGGACCAGCTGAGGACTTACGGACTCTGTGGCGTTATTTTCAACAGCTGAACTCATGCTCAGCAGCAACAGGAGCGCAAGGAGCCGGAGCGCGCTGACAGAACGAAGCATGACTGCACCTGACGCACCTGATGGATAAGTAACCTGCAGGGCTGTGCTTTATATATCCTCACTGGCAGCGACATTTTATGAATGAGCTGGACACACCTACTTGCACAGCAAGAAAAGAAAAATGCAGGTCGAGAGCCAGAAACCACATGTATTTTTGCAAACTGAATTGGCGCATTTATTCATGATCACACAGGTGTTGGAAACACCAGGATTGCAGAGGTGTACTGTGACATCGGAACTTACCGGACAACGTTTCATTATTCAGCAGAACAAAAATCCACAACATGGCCAAAACAAGCATAGAGCTTTTTAGGTTAATGGGTTGAAATATTCTGGAGCGAGTGAGGCAGTTCTGGTAATTATGTGTCCAAAGGACTATGTATGCCACGTGGTTCATTCTGTGAAATTTATTTTGAAATTGAATGTAGCCTAATCTACATGTTTTATGATAAACTAAATGCACAGATCTGTCTCAGCTCATTTGATCTGGACTACAGAGCCATCCCACTGGCGACAAAGACATTTATCTCCACCTAGTGGTGAGTTAAAATTAGGTTTCATGCAAATTTTCAAAGATGTGACAAAAAACCCGAACCCTCACCTCAACCACGAGTGGATCAGATCACTTTGTTATGCTACTGGCAATTTACTGCCATGGTTTGGGTTCAATGAGCAGTTACGGAATGTCAGTATATTTGTTGTGAGTGATCACCTTTATATGGTGGGTGTGCTTTCTCCTTAGTTCGTTATACTTGGAATAAATGCCAAAAAAAAGTTGTACATCTTCATGAGATCAAAAACAAGGGTGAATGAAGCTGCTCGTGTTGCTTTTTCCTGTCTATCCGACCTATAAATGTGATCTGTGTACTCAGTACTGAAACAGGAAGTAAGTGTTTCAGACTTGTTAGTGTAAAACTAAATCGTATTATTCCCTCATTTATGTCATTCAACCACAGTGTAGTTTAAGTAGCACATTTATATAAAGTGGGAAAGCGCTCTTACAGCAGCATTAGACTTTTTTTTTTTGTTAACTTTAAAAAAAATTAAGGACATATACAGCAAAGTGAGCTGTATTAATGTTGTTTTGCACCTGCATTATGAAATTATTATATAAAGTAAAGCTAGTGTTTTATTAAGCTCAACTCTTTAATTATTCATATCCATCAGCAGGTACTTGATAAGATCATTTCAAATTTATTTAAACAGTGCCAAATCACAAACAACAGTCACCTCTAAAGTAGGTTGCGACAGCAGAACCAGGCACAAGGAGGCGCAATTTGTTGGGGGTGAAGGGAGGGAGACAGGACAAAAGACATGCTGGGGAAGACAGCCAGGGATTATTAATAACTCATGATTAAATCTAGAGTGGTCTGTAAACACATGGTGAGAGAAAGAAGTGAGAAAAGGAGAAATGCAGCCTAAGTCTACTACAGCATAACTATATATTTAAGCAAAAAAAGAAGAAGGTTTTAGGCCTAATCTTAATCTTAAGTACCAAACATGTCTGTCTTCGGAATCCGAGCTGGGAGCTGGTTCCATAGAAGAGGGTCCTGAAAGCTGAACACTCACTCACTCTCTCTCTGAACACAAGAAAGCCTGCAGTCTGACAGCAAAGTTCTCTATTGATCTGTAATTCTGCAATTATCAGTATATTGTAATTACAATAACATTTTATGGATATCCTTAAAAGGGTTAATCCATTAATTTAATGTAAAAACCGATTATTCACTTGGTGTATCAAAAAATGTATTTTTAAACCCAGTTACTAGTTTAATAAAAGTATTTTGACTTTTGTTGAATGGATGAGAAAACATTATTACATTAATTATGGAATAAAATTACAAGAGTTTTCAAATAAACTCACATGATAAAGCCCAATATCATTTTTTCCATAGTAGGCCTTGTGTTTGTCCATATTTTTTTTTCACATGGAACTACATTTTGTTGTTTTTTTTGTAAACTACATACATACAAAATCTGATAAAATATACATGATTTCATTTTAATTTAAAACTAAAACAACTGTATTTTATTTTATTCTTGCATAAAACAGAGAAATTTTGCGTATTTCAAATTTCTGTATTCTTACGTAATGGAAAATTTGTAATGTGTGTACACTTACACTGTAAAAAAATATTCCGTAGAAAAACGGAAAATGTCCTGGTAATTTTCTGCCAGTATATTTTCTGTTTTTTTACGGAAGTTTGACGGACATTTCCTTCAGCTATAAAACGGAAAATTCCGTTTATTCATAGTATATTTTCTGTATCATTAACTGATATTTTCCGTTAATAGAAAAATTCAAATTTCTGTTTATATTACTATTTCCAAGCACTTCTTTTCACTGTAACTCATTAAATATAGTTCTTTATATCCTTAAACGTACATTTCTATGCAATTACAACCTAGTACACCATGTGCTCAAAAATTCATAAATTAAAACTTAAATTAATTTGTGCTTTATACACAACAACATTGGTACAGTTAATGTTAAATATTCTTTTATTCTCCTCAACTCTAAAACTATACTAAAATATAATGACAGCATCCATCTTGTCATAAAACTACTAAACAGCTGATACATGAACAAAATAACTCACAAGCTTTCAAATTTGAGCATTTTTATTTCCTTGAAATCAGGTTGCCGTCATGTAAATGTGTTTATTTACATTCATTCAAGTGGCTACCAAGTGTTTTCTTCAAACAGGACACCTGACAAACAAAAAATGTCATATTTAACGACATGTTCACATTTAATAATATCCAGAGTACCTTTTAGTTAGAATCACTGCCTTGTGGTAGTTTTGCCTCAGCCAAATGGTTAAGGTGTGGTTTACATCCATCTCTGTCCACTTATGATACAGTATACACATGTAGTCAGTTATAGCCAAACACCTTTGATTACTGAATTGCATTACATTACATTCACTTCATTAATGAAGTGAATGTAATTCACATTTGTGTGAACATTTGTCTGAGATGAACTCTTTGGGCTCTTTACCGTACAATATAACATACTTGGGTCAAAATTTGTTGACTGTTTAAGTGGTGCCACATGAATAAATCTGAACAGATCTAAAGAAGATGTTCCTGAACATTGGGTTTATTCGAACAGGACGGATGGATAACCACAGGACTTTTCCCCATATGATAACTACAACACAAAATAAATGAAGACAGATTACTGTCCCAAACTTAAAGATAAAAGTGTATTTACTGGACTTGTTTTGTCAGTGAGGAGCAAAGTACAATTAGAAGTGCTTGTTCTGATAAAAAGTTAAACTGTAAACAGCAGCGTAGTGAATAAGGATCTGTGTCCACGAATCCTCAGCAGTGACAACACTTAAACATCATAGTTCAAAATCCTTAATGCACACCTTTTTCTCCACGGTGTTCAAATTCTCTTAGCTGTTTAAGTAGAGGAAAAAGTCTGACATATTTCATGACCATTAAATGTTAGACAAGGCTCTGAAAACGAGGTTATGGTTACAAACAAAAACCTCTGCTTGTGCGCACAGACCCTAAATCACAACAAATAAGACAATAGTAAGACAAATTACTACAAAGTCTTGTTACCACTCTTCATATACCAGTGTGACAAAGTCCTGAATGCAGCCTGCATGTTAGTACATCAAGGTCCATCTGAGCTTTAAGTAAAATACACTCAGCTTTTCCTTGGATTTTCAGAGTTGCTCAGTTCATACAGGAACTGCAGCAGTCGGAGTTAACGTGTCGCTGTGTTGCTCCTCCATCTCAGCCATTGAGACTAGTCGCAATTTATTCTGAGGAAAAAAAGAGAAACAACAAGACATTTTTAAAAAGTTTGTATTTTTATAATTTTTTTTACCTAGAACATAAACAACATAAACAAAAAAAGGATTAGGGCTGTGCGATATGACGATATATATCAGATGACGATATAAAAATGTCTATCGTTTCATATTATACACTATTCTTTGTTTTGTGGTGTTGCAAAATAAACTGTTTACGGCAATATTTTTGTCATGATTTTGATGGTCACTGTAGTGGCTATATTATTTCTTACAGTTCTCTCTTTCTCTTATACTTACAATAACCACACTATGGACGGACAAGTGACTGTTTTTACGCGTACTTTCGTTACCAACAATGACGGTAAAACCAGTGCGTGGCTCCGCCGTCCGCTTGTTTATTTTCCATATAAACCTTTCACAATAAAGCTCAAGTGTCTGTTGAGACTTTTCAAAATAAACTGAAATGATATACATTATTCTCAAACATAAAATTTCAGAATATGCATCAAACAAATGACCTCAAATAAAAACATCAAGTAACTATAAATGGCGCTTACAGTCACCACGCAGATGAAGGCACAGAGAATACCAGCATGGCCAGCAAGGATGAGGCAGAACCAGCTAGCTCCAAACAGAAGGACCAGTCAAAAGAAATCGAGGACCTTATTGTTAAACGAGGGGCTACCTCTGTAGCATGGACATGGTTTGGTTATGAAAAGTCTGACACGCCCCAGAAAACTGTACTATGCAAATTATGCCACAAACTGGTCCCCACCACCACTCAAACACGACAAACCTCTTTAACCACCTACACAAGAATCACATGAAAGAGTTTCGAGAGAGTTTACGAATGAAAAGCAAAAAAGAGCTGTCAGGTGCTCAAAATAATCCTTAGGCTCAAACGTTAGAACAGGCTTTTCCTTGCAGCACGCCGTGTAATAAATTACTTATATTTGGCTAAAAGCTTGATATAGACAAGGCATATAAAGCCCCTGCACACCAGCACTGCGCTTACATTATAGTTCAATCAAGAAATAGTTATTATTGATTTATTATTGAATTTTTTTAGTAATCATTATTAGTATTTAGTCACATTAGCACAGTGGGGTGACAAAAATATTCCACATACTAGAAATGCTGCTCGGCATTTCATAAAATACATTTTCAACAAATGTTGGAGTAGAAACACAGTTACAGGGAAAATGTGTCTGTCTGTAAATATTAACTAAACATTTCTATGTGCTACAAAATAGACATAAATGTGCTGAGGTGAAACGATACTTTCAATAATATTACCACTACAGTCTGTTAACCACCGAAATAATCTATGCTGGTCAGCTAGCTAAAAGTCTTTACTTTAGCAGCCCAAATCAGAGGCTAACATTAGCATTTGCTAGCGTCAGCCAGGAAGGTCTGAGGCTTAAACTAGGGTTAGTGTAACTTTTCCTGAAACCCTTTAAAGTGTACAGTAGAGCCAACTGTAAAACACAGGTATTGAAACAGTACTTATTAGAGTCCTAGAATAATTTCTAGGACCATGAAGTTCTCACTTTTCCCAGTTATCCAGTTATCCACATCACAGCTGTGTAATACCCAGAGAGACACAGACAGCTAACTATAATATTTATGAAAACTGGTTCAGCCACTGAAGGGCAAAACTGGTGGTATCACAGTAAAGATTATTTTAACATTAACTAAAATGGGAAGCTTCTTTTGTTAAACCTAAATAACAATTATTTTAAAAACTGAGTCAGCAAAATATTCCTGACTTGTCTGGAGACAGCCGAAACCAGTTAACAAATAAATTAATAATAATAATGGACTGCATTTATATAGCGCTTTTCGGGACCCCTCAAAGCGCTTTACAATACCACTATTCATTCACTCTCACATTCACACACTGGTGGAGGCAGCTACAGCCACAGCTGCCCCGGGGCAGACTGACAGAAGCGAGGCTGCCATATTGCGCCATCGGCCCCTCTGGCCATCACCAGTAGGCGGTAGGTGAAGCGTCTTGCCCAAGAACACAACGACCGAGACTGTCCGAGCCGGGGCTCGAACCGGCAACCTTCCGATTACAAGACGAACACCCAACTCTTGAGCCACGATCGCAATTCTTTTGCGATCGTGGCATTAATTAACAATTTAGAAAGAATTAACAATTCTTTCTGAATAAAAAAATATTTTAATAAAAGGAAACATGAGTTTTAATACTTACCACAGAAATTTGAAGGCAGTTTCTCCAACTTCAGAGTCCAAAATCCAGATGAAGCCTGAAAGAAGCCTAATGGCTGCTCTTGCGCTTACTTTTCCCTCCTTTTCAGGTTCTTTTTCCCACAATGCATTGCAGTAATTGAGAAATACAGAAAAATACCTGTAAATGACTAATACGGAAAATTCCTTCACGTGTATACAGTAGATTGTACTGTATTTTTACTGAATTTTTTTTACAGTGTGTGTGGTGAGGCAGTTAGATAATATAATTGTTCGAAAGTAAGACAAGAAAGAATGTTCAATGTTAAAGAAAAAAAATGACATTCAAACTTTAGTCTTAAAAATTTTAATCTAAGGGAAAGGGGGATGTCATGTAGGTACTGATATATGGCTGTCTTAATGTGATGACTTTTAAACTGGATGTGGTGGTCCGAAGGAGGCCCTGTTACATGGCTAGTTGTCAGATCGACAGCATTCAATAAAGCAAGAGAAAGACCGTGCTTTATGTCCTGATTTAATTCAGCGTGCTCTGCCTAATTCAGTAATAAGGTGGGCACACAACAGTTACTACTACTTTTACATGCATTACCATGTGGACCTACGATCAACACTGAAGTTCCTTCAACGGTAAAATTTCTTTTATTATGGATTTATTTTTGTGCTTACGGAGATAAATTTCCAATACAAATGTTATAAATGCAGCAGCTTATTGAGCTTAAATACTAACCTTCATAGGCTATTGTAAAAGCTCAAGGGATCGCTATTTATTCAAGTTTCAAATTCGCGTTTGTAAAATAGTTTAAAGTCAGAGTCCTCAAAAATTGCGCATAAATCACTGTAGGCCTACTTGTTGTTTATAAAGAGACGAATTCATGATCAAAAAACACATTACATATTACAATAATTCAATAATTAAAATACTTATGATTAGAAACTGCGAAACTAAATGAGAATTCTTATTTTTAAAAATCTGATAATTATAGGAAACTTATTCTGAATCACTCCGCGTCGCCTGCGTGACCCTGGGAGTCAAGGTGACGAGGATGACGTGTAGCGCGGCAGGTATAAAAGCAGAAACCAACGTTCGAATTTGGTTTTCACATGAGAGTGCGAGCAGGAGGTTTGTTTAATAGCGCTGTGAAAACCTGTTTGTTTCCAAAGTTTTAAAACTAGTGCTTGAAACGAGGATTCAAACACCCCAAAAATGAGCTCCGGCGGAGTACGGCGTGAGCAGTACCTGCTCTCCATTGGTGTCACCCGTATTCTGGATGAGCTCTATGGTAAAGCTTAGTGAGCTAATAAGTATAATAGAATATTTAAGCAAACAAATACACCTTAGACTGGCCTTTTATTACTTTAAAGTGAGGAAGATTTCATGAGTGTGAACATTTCAGGTGAAATATGTCAAACTTTAGAAACTTCAATTTTGGGCAATTTTGGTTTGAAAAATGCTAAAAAAAACCCCACTCAATTTAACGCACGCGCCATGGAAACGACGTCAGTCATTAGAACCTGCGGGAGGCTGACGTCTGACGTCAGTGCGGTCATCCTGGAGTCCTGTTTTTGTATGTGGAGGGTTTGAGTTTACATGTTTTAGCAACTGGCCCTGAATTAGACGATAAAGTTAATAAATTACGAATCTGTATAGAAGCATGATGGAGCTGTGAGAGTTCACAGAGGCACTCGTTGCGTTTATAAAGCTGGGAAATTTTGAGGGAGGTTAGGGAGTCCTCGGAGATGTGGCCAAAATTTGATCTTGCACGCATTATGTGCAAAATCAGTTATAGCTACTGATGCTGAATTAAGTATATCATATTTATGTGAGTGCATTGTATATTGCCGTGTCTGTACAGGTGTCCAGATGTATGTTATGTGCTCGGTGAGAAATTGAAACTGTGTGCATGCAATAAGCAGGTTGGAGGTTTCTCACCTGACTTTAGCTGTTTTATTTTCAACAGACTGATGCTTAAATAAAATAAGAATAAGTGCTGAACATGAATTCATTATTAAACATCACTGAAACTCTATGCAGCCTTACTGACAATGTGTCCATAATTCACAAATATTATGGATGACATTCATTTATCATGAAATGTTGTTCACAGTCACCAAGAACACACAAAGTTATTCTTTACTATGAGCTGTACATTTTTAATTTACATGCAGCTAAAATGTGAATTTGCAAATGAATTCTATCAGCAGTACATTTTTACTGTTTAAACATGCTAACAAGCAGAGTTTGGTGCTGTGATCTTTGGTTTAAAACATGAAATTTAGTCATTTACAGTGCAAAACCATTTTTCTCACCTTCTACCAATCTTAAGGCTTTCATAAAGAGTGCTGCTGCGGGCCTCTCATTGTCTGTGTGTAGAAATAACATATGATGATATAAAGCCATGTTTTGACATTTAAATCCGTAATTTGTCTGATTATGTCACGATTAACACAGATGATCTTTTTGTTTTCTCGTAGCTGAGCTGGTGAGTCCTGTCAGTGTATGCCAGATGTTCATCTCTAACCTGAGGAACCGTCCTTTGAGCCCCAGCCATGTGGACTCTATGAAAAATCTGGTCCTCTCGTTAAACCACAACCTGGTTACGGGGACGAAGGCGTTTCCTTATATTGCCTTCAGGGGATTCTTTAACAAACTGCTGCTGACGACACCTTTCACTCATGTGCCAGAGAGCCAGTTGGAGAACACCACTCCATCTCCTCCTACCAACTCACCAGCTGGTTTAATGGTGCCGCCTGCAGGGTCCCACCTCCATTCATGGTTCCTCACACCTCTGCTTCCAGAGAAGGCAGATCTTTCTGTCCTGAAGGCAGATCAGAGGAACTGCGTCTGCACCCTGGATGTCGACGGCGACACCATCACCAGAGTCATTTCCACTGTGTATTGCACAGAGGAAAGGGAAATGACAAATCGATGGAGAGTTACGGACTACACCTCTGACGGCAGAGTAATCATGTCGGTGCTCTGCCAGTTTCTGAAGAGGTTTACACAGGGTGCAAAGAGGAAGCCTGCAGAGGAGGAGAGCAGCAGCAGCAGCCCCACTCCACCAAGGAAACGTCTCCGGCTGTGATCAGCAATGAAGCCTTTCCTGGACATATGGCATATGGATGTTACATATGGATGTTTCCTCGTGCTTTGGAGCAAACTTTCTAACTCCTCATGTCTGCGCTGTGTCTGGAAAGGCTGGAAACACCTCTCCATCTTACACAGAGACCATCATGATGCGGCTAGTCTGAGGAGTTATTTCTGTACATATGTATATAGTTTTTTTTATTATTGAGATACACAGGTCAGCGTTTTCAGTGCGTCTTGCACTTTTCTTTATTTCTTGGTGCTGGCCTGTGTGTTTGATATGACTGCAAGGAATACAAGACTGACTTTATTATGTAATCTGCGTAAAATGAACCAATAATCCATGAAGACAGTGCAAAGTGTAAATTATCGTCTGCTGCATCTCAGACATTGGCGAGAATGAACAATGTGGTAAGTAAAAAGTAATGTTCTGTCTCTAAAATGATGTCCCAAAATATTAGAAAACATCTAGTCCAGCCTAGAAGTAATAAATGCATGAAGTAGTTTTTCAGCGTCACTCTGAGACAGGATATTTCTTATTTCAGAGATATTACACAAAGATTGGAATTGGAAGAAATCAGTTCTAGATATTTGTTTAATATGTGCATTGAAGTACATGTCCTGGTCAATAATGACTCCAGGGTTCCTCACAGTGTTACTGGAGGCCAAGGTAATGCCATCCAGAGTAAGAATCTGCTTAGATACCATATTTCCAAGATTTTCAGGGCCGAGTACAATAACCTCAGTTTGATCTGAATTAAGAAGCAGAAAATTAGAGGCCATCCAGGTCTTTATGTCTTTAAGACATTCCTGCAGTTTAACTAATTGGTGTGTGTTATCTGGCTTCATGGATAAATAAAGTTGGGTGTCCTCTGCATAGCAGTGAAAATGTATGCTATGCCTTCTGATGATACTGCACTTAAATTGTAAACAGAATTGGTCCTAGCACATCCATAATTAACCTTAGATAAATATGATACAAACCACTGCAGAAATCAATACCTACAGGGTGCTCTAATTGCTTTAATAAAATATTATGGTCAAAAGTATTGAACGTTGCACTGAGGCCATGAGAAGATGATGTGTAACCTTCACTAAAGCTGTTTCTGTGCTGTGAGCTCTGAAATCTGACTGAAACTGTTCAAATAAGCCATTCCTCTGAAAATTATCTGTTAGCTTTTTAAAAATTATTTTTTCAAGAATTTTTGAGATAAAAGGAAGGTTGGCGATTCGCCTCTAACTAGGTAGGACAGCAGGGTCAAGAGATGGCTTTTAAATCAGTGTTTGGGTCTTTTTGTGTGTCTATGTACAGAACAGAAGTCTGAACAGACCAACGACCTGCCAGAGAAATCCTCCTCCAAGCGCTCTGCCTCTCCATCTGTGGAGCTGCTGCTCAACGCTGGCCGGCTGCAGCTTGACGGTCTTCCTCCGGGGGCCGGAGCTGCAGGCCCTGGGCTACGAGTGGCCCAGGTACGACTATTGGACCGCAGAACCAGCAGCAGGCCTAACAGCCGACCTGGGACTCCAAATTCCAACACTTCATCCACCCCAACCCCCTCAGAGGAGCCGAACGATGGAGAGGAGGAGGCAGCAGAGCCTGAGGATGAAGTTCAGAGTTCTACAGTTTCTGCTCCGACCTTGCGACTCCTCAAGAGACTCTTTCAGCTCCTAATAGCGGCTGCTATGGAGAGAAACCCCACTCAGTTTCAGTTGGATTCAGGATGTCATCGCTCTCCAGTGCAGTATCATGCGACACCTATCCATCAAACAGAAGCCCTCATCAACAGAGTGGCACTTTGAGCAGAAAGCAAATACACAATCAAGTGGAACATCAGAGGACATGAAAACTCAGGCCTCATTAGAAAGGACTTCTTCCCCTGACCCCTGCTCTAAAGCTTGCAGTACACCCAGTGACTCCCAGGGGGCCTCTCTTTCCAAGGACAGCCCATCAGGGCTAGTTCTTTGCAAATGCACCGTGACACCATGTCAGAACTGTAGGAAATCTAATGGACCTCTGGAATTGGTTCAGCCTCCCAGAGCCAATGGACCTGTAGACTGTAACAGTGCGTCAGATTCCTGCAGACAGGCTGAGCTACAGAACAGACTGAAGGCTGGGAAGACGCCATCAGCTTCTGCCTCTGGACTGGTGAACCACATAGGAACAGAAACGGTTAAGAAGGAACCCGAGAGCACTGTAAATGCATGTGCCCAACAGAACTGCCCCACTGCCCCCACGATATGGCCCCACATTGGCCAACAGAACCACAGGAGCCAGACAGAGCCCCAGGAGGAGTGTGTGAGCACCGATGAAAAGCCCTCCTTCTCAATCACCAGCAGTTCCTTCACAGATGCACCATCTAGAAGCAGCCAGGAGCACGACACAGTAAAGTTTGCATCAGCACCTACTCCAGGTACACATCAGAAATGTCAAAGCTGCAGTCTTAATGTATCACTTTATACAGCTAATAGTAATAATAATGATAATAATAATAATTTACTCTAATAATACTTTAAAGTGTAAGAGATAATGTACAGTAGCTATAGTGATTACGAGGGCCCCACCCTGGAGCCAGGCCTGGGGAAGAGCTCAAGGAAGTCTAACCAGAGACTGTGTTTTAGCCCATGCAGTCTGGCTGTGTACAGGCTAAAGAGATGACATAGGCCCACCCCCCATGTGCTCACCACTTGGAGGAGGTGTTGTGGGGGTTTTATGCAGTGTGTGTCGGTTGGCAGCCTTTATGTACATGGGATGATCATTTTGTTTTGGTATTGAGAATTGCATAATTCTATTGTATTAGTACTGACTAGTAAATTTCTGGGATACAATAGTATTACAGTGCAATATTAGTGACACAGCACGAGTTAAATCTAAGCACAAAAACAGCCTTTAGTGTTTTCTCTGGAAATTTAAGTACAAGTAAAAACATAACACTGTAGTTTAACAGTAATTAAAGTAAACTAAACTTGTAATTCTAAAGTCATCATACAGGCTTGTTCTTTCTGCCTGTAGTACTAGCCAGGGCTGCAACTATTCATCGAGTAATTTGATTACAAGAAATACTCCTGCTGTTTCATTTAATGCATGACTCTTTAGAGCTTGTCACATAGAGCTTGTTAACTTAACACTGATGTCAGATCAGTTTCTTTCACCAGCAGATGCAAATTATCAGAGTGGATGGTGTTTGGTCAGTGAATTATTTATTTAGTTTACTAAGAGTAAGACAAAAAACAGCATTTTTATTTGGTACAGACTGCTCAGGTGGGAAGCTGACTTGGTATCTGACATCTCTTTACGTTTACTTGCCACAGACTGGACAGAGCAGTGTCAGGTGACAACATACATGTCTGTCTCAAAGGGGACAGTAAATCATGGGCGGACTATTGACAGATTTTACAAACCAAAATAACTGACATGGGCAAGACCGTATCGATCGGAGGTTCTGAGTTTTGATTCATTTTCGATGTGATAGGAGAGAGGTCCAGATAAACGACTGGCATTAACTGGGAAAAAAGTGGACATTGATGTGGTCAGAAATTACTTCTGATATCAGTGCTTCTGTCAGTTTGCTGTAACTCTTCATGCAGTAGACACACCAGTAAGATTTGCTGTTGATTTTTATTGGGATCCTTGACTCCCAAAAACCCAAACACATGATAGTTAAAGGAGATGAAATAATGTTGCAACAAGTTCTCGTG
This sequence comes from Aulonocara stuartgranti, assembly GCF_965226115.1. NCBI lineage: Eukaryota > Metazoa > Chordata > Actinopteri > Cichliformes > Cichlidae > Aulonocara > Aulonocara stuartgranti. Next base: position 3,933,648 of record NC_138957.1, on the reverse strand, counting down.
ACTCTTTGAAGTGTGTTAAATGAAGTCTTTTTGTAGAATTTTTGCAAGTGTATCACTTTGTGCATCAACCGGTTGGAGTGACTTTTTAGACACTGAAACACTTACACAGCTGGGCCGTCATATTCAATGTCAGTTTGTCTCTTTTTTCCTCTCCTGTCCCTCAGACATAAAGGCTGCTCCTGCACTGACGGACTCACTGCTGCCCAACACACTGCCCTCCATCACCAACTTGTCCAGCTGCATGAAGGATGGAAAAGAGGAGGATGGGGGTGAGTTTGTCACTCTGTGGCCACATGTGACAGTTTAAGAGCCTTCGTATTGCTGTGTTCTGCTATGAAGCACACAAAGATGTAATTAGCTTTTAGCGGTTGTGTGTGTTTGTGTGTGTGCATGGATCGAGCTGGACAAACTGGATACAGAGATCATCAAGCTCTTGGCCTATCAGAGGATCCAGCAGCTCTTTGCTCCCAAAGTGCCCAGCACCCACCCTCCCCCCACCACCAGCACTACCCCAAAAACCTCAGCACCCCACCCAAACAGTAAGACACCTTTGCACTACAGTTTAGTCTGTTTACTTGTCAAGAAGTCAGTTTTTCTGCTGTTTGATTGCTGTTTTGTTCTAATTATTAAAACCTACACTCCCCTCCTTCCAGGTCAGAAAAAGGTGCAAGCCAGAACGGTCTTTTACCCTCTGACAGGAAGAGGAGCAGCTGTCAGCATGTGCTATAGGACGTTACACATAGGATCAGGTAGGACATTCAGTCGCTGTGACTTTGACCCTGCTGCATTCTGTGCCCTGGCTCTGAGCCACTCTTAGGCTTCACCTTTGATGGGGAAAGGTTCACATAGGAGAACAGTATTAAAGCTGCTCTCACGTAGTTTTTTGAAATTATACCAGTTCACCAAACTCCAGTCAATCATGTTTGATTTAGGTTATATTCTTGCCTTGTGACTAAAGTTTAATAAGACCGAAGTAGAACATAGGTAGGGCCCCATCATACCTGCTGTGTGGTGCCTGGCAAATGTCACCATACAGCAAAGTTGATGTTACATGTTGTAAGCTGTCATCGCTGCTGGTCATGCACTTCTCCATTTTTATAATCTGGTGTGTTGTTGCATTGCTGCTGCAGCTGGGTTAAAGTCTGTTTTTAATGGCATCCTAACATCATATCAGTACAGAAGTTTAGAGGTTCACAGGTTTCACAGAGGGAGATGTTGAAACTTGGCAAAAACTTTAAAATTCCTCGGCTTCCAACTTTGACTTCTTCTCCTTCTATATCATCGCTGATTTGGAGGACGGGCAACACCTATTGTTCAGAAGAATACTGCAGCACGTACATGCACCGTAACAGCTAGCATGAATGGATATAGCTGTGTGATGGTCTTACTGGTGACACACAAAGCTGCCAACACAGCAGGTGTACCACGGCCCCTGGTTTGGTGTCTAATCACTCCTACAGATATAAAAATGGGAAGTGAAGCAGAAGCAGTGTGTGGAAAAACTAACAACACCCCATCATTCATCAGCTTGCAGAACCACCAGACAGATTTGCTGACGTGCTTGGAGTCATTGCACTGCCTGATCCTTGGTGACTGTTTTTGGACTTTAACTCCTGGGAATATTTTGCAGCTGTCTTGCATGTTTTCCACTTGAATAGTGAATAATCTTTCTCATGGTAGAATTATGAGCGTGTTTGGGACTGGCTTCATGCAACTTCAGATACTGACATGCAGCACTCATTTATTCTTTAAGACATCTTTCCTCTTTGGCATTATGTCGACACACACCAGAATGCTTCTGAGTTTATAGAGGTGGTCACTCGTGCTGATAATCAGTTAATCAGTTGTGTTTGATTAGCAGTATGTACCTGCTACTTGCCATCTTTATTTCTATGGAAGCAACAAGGGTTTGCTTAGTGCTTCATCCACTAATTCTGCATTTTGGCTTAGTTTTGTCAAATACATGACAGTGTAATGTCATATTTTATAGTTCATCTGAGGTTATATATCAAGATTTAATTTCAAGACCTGCTAAAAACAAGATGATTTTTATTTTGTCCCAATATGTAAACCTTGACAGAAGGTATCCTTTTAACCATGACTGTACTTCTGTACAACAGGCAGCAGTACACGACAGAGTATAATATAATAATATACTGAGCCTGTACTAGCTCCCAGTCTCTGCATCATTAGTCAGGTTGAGTGATAGTTGTCTGTGAAAGTAAGTTCTTAGACCTGTGAGGGTCACAACAGGACCATGTGGAATAAAAACTACTGAACAAAAACACAATATGTCACATTGGAGTGCAGGTCATTAAAATACATTTTGACACGTCAATATTGCAGAAAAAAATCCATGTTGCAAATCTGTATTCTTTGTGTTGTGGGAAAGGGTGTGTAAGTCTTTAACTGTTTCTTTAAGGCTCTGACATGGATGTGTGCCTTACAAACTATGGTCACTGCAACTACGTATCGGGGAAACATGCCTGTATTTTCTATGATGAGGTGAGGCCTTTAAACTACATCACTCTGCAGAGCACTCCTGTGGTTGTTAGTGACCAAGATGTAAATTGTGTGTGTGTGTGTGTGTGTGTGTGTGTGTGTGTGTGTGTGTGTGTGTGTGTTTGTCGTCCTTCAGAACACCAAGCATTATGAGCTTCTGAACTATAGCGAGCATGGCACCACAGTGGATAATGTCCTGTACTCGTGCGATTTCTCTGAGAAGACCTCACCATGTCCACCCGGTGGCCTGGTAGCCAAAGTCCAAGGAATCATTCGTAAGTACATCTCCGTCATCTGTTTGGATTGGCTTGAAGGAACCCAGGTCTGTGTGCCCAGTTTGACTTGGACTGCTGATGAGGTCGTCACTCATAGATTTTGTATAAACCTTTTATGAATATCCATCCATCTTCTTCCACTTAGCCACTCATCTGTATGTGTTCTGGTTAAAATAGTTAAAATTTTATTTGTGAAGAAATCATAACGTCATTGCTTCTGTAAATTAAAGGAATACTTTAATTTATACTCTAATACTGAATAGAAGTGTAGCCCCCCATGTGCTTAATGTCAGTGTCCTGTTTGTTACGCTGACACTGCTCCTGCAGTATTGGTCAGCTTTTAGTGTTCTTCATCCAAATTGTGGTTAAGGTCACATTTGTCATTCTTAATGGGTACATGTAATTAGTTTATGCAGTGCAGTGAACCAATGACAAGAAAACTTATCACCTTCTTGCTGTAATTCATACCTTACAGTAGCCTATGAGATGTGCTGAGCTATGTGTGCTTATTTTTAAGTGAATAATATTAGCTTAATATAAAACTAAAATAAATAAGTGAACATCATCATTAGCTGTCTTCAGTCAGCCCATGTTCTTGGACTGCAGCTGCTGGCTCTTGTTCTGCTCTGAGTCCCAGTGAGCTCATTGTATTCTCATTGTTGGAGAACTGCACACGAACCAGTTCTCCGTCTGTTGTAGGTTCTGGTTAGAGTGCCAGCTTGAAGTGCAGGGAAAAAACAAACCATGAGTTTGGTGTTGGAGTTCATCTCCATCCATAATGGCGATCTAGCCAGCGAGCCTGCTGGTAGAGAAAACACCAAATGGGAAAGAACGGGCTGGCTTGTTATTATCAGTTGCAATTTCAAAGTAAAAGTAAGGATGTAGTAAACGTACAGTACAGTGGTAAACTTGGTGCATGTGGCATTGTAGCAATGAGAAAGGTAAATAAATAAAGTGCTAAAATGAGCAGTCAGATATACTTGTTCTGTGGCAGACCACGTTATGTAAAATCTGAATGTTGCTGTATCACATAAAGCTTCCAGTCTTAATCTGTTATTAAAGATCATTTGGACAGATGTTTGATTAGTAAAGAGCTGCAGTGTGAAACAGCATTAAATCAGATTTCTCTGAAAGTGTTTATAGATGATGAGTGTAAAACATGTTGGCCAGAGTTCAGCTTTCCACATGATTTTAGTCTCATTTTCAAAACAAAGTGTTCATTTTTATTTTGTGGATAAAATGTAATCAGTGAAATCTTTTCATGGTTGCATTGTCTCCACATTAATGGAGTTTACTGTGACACTAGTCTGTACAGACGTCTTTCTCAGACCTGCTGCATTTCTTCTTTGCGTAGGTCGCAGTAAGAAACGGGAAGAGGACGAGGGAGCCAACTCCATGGTGGGGTTGTTGCCAGTAGGAGGAGTGATGAGTAGCCAACGTCAGGGTGGTGCTGAGCCGTCTTGTAGCTGCAAAGCGAGTAGCTCCAGTCTAATTGGAGGCAACGGGGCGGGCTGGGAGGGCACGGCCCTGCTCCACCATGGCAGCTACATCAAACTGGGCTGCCTCCAATTTGTCTTTAGCATCACTGAGTTTGCCAGTAAGCAGCCCAAAGAGGAGCAGGCCACTACACCTGCTGCCAGTTGCACAAGCACCAACACCAGCAGCAGCAGTGTCATCAGCACCACCCTCACCACCACCGCTAACACCTCCACACCACCACCACCCAGCACTGCCACAACGAGCAGCTTTTCCAACCAGGATGAGGCTGACTCTGAGACTGTACCTCCCCACCAAGTGCCCGTACTGCGTTCTAACTCTGTTCCATAATCCGCACAGGAAGCCCCGCCCTCCCTCTTATTTTGCCCCTTCTGTGTCACGATGAAGGGAAAGCTGCACAGCTGGTTGGTCAACAGGGAAAAGTTATTTTTTTGTTGTTGTTTTAATGGTTTACGTCTTTGCATGAACTTGAAGTATTATTGACAATCTCTTTTTTTTCTTTTTTCTTTTAAATGACTGACGTAACCGTTAGGACCGTTAGGACTTTGAGCAAACATTACTTCCTTGGGCTCAATCTTTGTTTTTGCCAGTATATTAGTTATGTATGGTGTAACCTTTTTGTCAGTCAGCCCATTTAGCACAAACATTTTTTGTTTTTTTTCCTTTGTAGTATTCAATTCCATACATTCTAATTTCTTTTGCTGCTTTTGCACCACAGGTAGCTATATCTGTATGAACACATACATGCTTATACACTATAACATGTATATATAATGTAAATACATTTTAATTCAGTGCCTCTCGATTGGAGAAACATTGGATTTCATGTAGATTTGCCATTTTTTGGTTTTTAACTGTACAGCTCATTGAATTTGTGATACTGTGTAGAGTACCAGACGTTTTGTGATAAAACTTGTTCTTAGTTGTAGTCCATCTGTAAATACCGTATAGTTTTAGCACTCATTTTAACATCTTGTGCTGCTGTATATATAAGCACTCTTTATCTGTAGCTGCTTGTCTGTTCAAACCTGTAAATACAGAAAGATTTTCTAAGAACAAACTCAGTGTTTATGCCTGTCATTTTCAGCCTTGTTTTAGGTCCACTTTGAGCTCTTGTTTGGTTTTCACTTTCTGAGACAGCAAGTTCAGCACTGATATGGGTGGATCTACAGGGGTGGCATTGGGTGGGCATGTGCCACCCTAAAATAATCTTTGCCACACCCTAGTTGTTTGCATATGACATGTTGTTTATTAAAATAAGCTAGCATTAACACTTTGAGCCTAGCTGCAATGAACGTTGAATATAAATTCTAAAAAATGAATATATTGCATAGCGTTACCCTCCCTCCCCTATTAGAAAATGGTTCAGCCCTGCTTTATTTCTTGTTGTCGGTAGCAACCAATGCCTATGATTGGGCAGAGCACATTTATCAATGAGGTCGACGCGGACCTGGTCATCATACTGTCATTCAGAATGCTGGTGGGCTCGGCTTGTTTCGGGACAAAAGAAAAATAAGTAAAAATGGACAAAGTGATGGCGTGCTCCATGAAAAGCAGACCGTGGGTTGGAACAGAAATAAACAGAGATGTGTTTTGTTTTAATTTCTGTACCTCATGGTTGTTTAATTCAAAAATACAGGAAGCAGCAACAGATGCAAATACAGTTATTAAGGTGTCACACATTAATAATGTGTGATCCCATCAGAAGTAGTACTTGTTAAAAAATAAAAGAGAGATTTGTCACCGAAGTGAACTATGTGTAAGAGATATTTGCACTCCCCGGCCTCCGGGTGGCGCATTGCTCAGTGAGACAGCATAGTGAGGTCATAGGTCCTCCTCTCCAATATGGCAGAAGCGAGGCAAAGAGAAACTTCACCAGTCCAGGGCCTGCTGCTGCGTAGGGACCAGCTGTGACCGGGACAACATCTGAGTCCCACCTTGACACAGAGACTGAATCATGTGACAACACAAAAGTGCACCAAGCTAAACTCAAGAGACAGAAATCCAAGAAGAGCAAAAATGAGCCACTAAAAACCGCTGTAAGCAACAGAGAGCCAATAGTAAGACTAATAGGAAAAAAAGCAACAACAAAATGCCTTCTTAATGGGTTAACTGTGGCCGCTCTTGTAGATACAGGGGCTCAGGTTAGCTTGATAGACCGAGCTTGGAAAAATAAATACATTCCAGATGTCAATGTTCGTCCGATAGCAGAGCTCATAGAGTTAACTGACTATGGGAAAGTGCCAAAGATTTATGCAGTTAATGGGGAAAAGTTCTTGTTGATGCTGACACATTGTCCCGTCTGCCCCTTAACATTGACATGTATGCGGGTGAGTGCACTGAAGAGTTACCACCTGAGGTGGTCCAAGCAGCCTGGGGTGAGGCTAGAGCAGCTCGAGAAAGTGATGTTGCATGGATTGCTGCCCTAACTCTCGCTGAAAATGCAGGAGCCACATCCAGTTTTTCCTGCAATTGACCAAGATGAGCTAGCTCAAGCACAGTCTTAACAAATGACATCAGAAACACAGTGACTAAAACAACGAGGAAAATGTTGCAGGAGTGGAACAAATTACATTTCAAAAACGGACTGATGTATAGACAAACAGGTGAAAGGCAACAACTAATCCTCCCTGCCAAGTACAAAGAGACGGTGTTAAAGCACCTGCATGACAACATGGGACATATCGGCACAGAGAGAGTACTGGCACTGGTGAGAGAGAGGTTCTACTGGCCGTACATGAAACAGGACATAGAAAGCTATGTTACCAGGAAGTGCCGATGTATCATTAGCAAGAAACCAACAACCCAAGTATGTGCTCCAATGGGCACCATCACATCCACCTCGCCTATGGACCTGGTCTGCATCGACTATGTCCACCTGGAGCCCAGCCGGGGGGGATATGAATACATTCTTGTCGTTGTGGACCACTTCACCAGGTTTGCCCAGGCGTACCCCACCAAAAACAAGTCTGGGAAGACAGCAGCTGAGCGAATCTTTGGAGAGTTGATTCCGCGCTTTGGGTACCCAGCACGACTCCATCACGAGTCACGACAGCGCGAGTTTGAAAATGAACTTTTCAAGACACTGAGGGAGAAATCAGGTACTGGACACTCGAGAACATTCCCATATCATCCTCAAGGTAATCCTGCCGAGAGGTTTAACAGGACGCTTTTAAATGTCTACAATATTTGGGTGAACAGTAGACTGATGGCTGCGACAGCCAATTGAAATTTCCGCAAACAGAAATGAGTGTTTTCTAAAACTATACTTTATTAGGATCAAAAACAAAAAAACAACAACATCAACAGTGTTTTTCCTGTTTCCTGTTGCATTTGGTTTGGAACTGAGCACAGCATTTTGTTGTATTATTTATGCATTACATTTCATGCAGGTGTTATAAATAGTTTAAAAGTTGATGATCATTGCGCCACTCATTCAGTACCAAACCATTTTATTTTCAAGATTAAAGCTTTTTAATCATGATCATTATTTTTATACATGCGACACATTATGGTGGAGGGAAATTACATGGCTTAAACTATAAACATTCTTGTTGTTAGGCAACAACACCAACCAAGCTATTTTTCTGCTAAATTCAAACTTGAATTGTCATATAGACAAGAACCACTTTTTACTGTCAGCTTATGATTCAAGGAGATAAAGGCATACCACACCCTCCAAGATCTTTTCAAAGCAGTATTGACTGCAGAGAACCCCTATTGATGAACAAATGACACTGCAAGAGTTTCTAAGACCACCTGGGCTAATGTAGACATGCATCCCTGGGACTTAACACAGAGAGGAAGTAGTATATGAATTGATATAGTAAGTATACCAGCTCATATACTACAACAAGTTAATGGTAAACTAGTACCTGGACATACAGCGGGTAAAATAAGTATCGAACCCGTCACCAATTTCAAAGGTGCTATTGACATGAAATTCTTACAAGATGTTGTTAACAACCCATCCAATCCATACATGCAAAGAAATCAAACTATAGTTGTTCATAAATTAGTGTGATAATGTGAAAACACATCGTTTTTCAAGTTTTGAACACATGAAAAAAGGGAGGTGCAGCTGTTTTTAAGCATACATCACTGGCACGATTCATACAACTGAAGTAAGGATGAATGGAAAAATGTGCCAAGACATTCTTGATAAAATTCTGCAGCCATTTACCAGGATGATAAAGATAAAATAAGGGTGAAAGTTTAAGAAAGACAATGATCCCAAACACACAGTCAAGGAAACTCTCAATTGGTTTCAGAGAAAGAAATAAAGCTGCTAGAATGCCCAGACCTGAATCTGAATCCAAATCTATGGAAAGAAGCTGAGAGTTCATAGACGGGGCCCAAGGAACCTTTGGAATTTGAAGACTGTTTGAATGGAAGAATGAGCCAAAATCACACTTGAGCAATGCAAGTTTCTCCAGACAGGAGGTGTCTTGAAACTGTCATCACCAACAAAGGCTAAGGCTGTCACCTTCTAGGTAAGGTGTTCCACATGTCCTACCAGGAGGTAGGGCTGTGCGTAATGAGGAGAATCTAATATCGCAATATTTTTTGGCTACATCACCATACACTATATATCGCAATATGTTTAAATAACCTCAGAAAACAAATGTTATTTGTGAGCATATAGTGCCTAAAATCGCACTGGTTTACTACTCAAATCGACCGTTCCATGTATATTACAAAAAATCTGAATGAATAGAAATGTTTTATTTTAGCCATTTTTTTTAACCATCAGTTGCACAAAGAGGTTTCTCACAAACAACAATACTGTCACAGTATGTCTCTCTCTGTGGTCAAGACTAGAAATTAAAAGGGTGCTCTTTTGTGCTTCCAACATATAAAAAAATTGATGACCTCAAACCTTTTTTTTTGTGGTGTGTGGAGAGACGCTGACATGCGGAGTTTAAAACAGTCTTAATTTTGCAGTGGAATAAACTCCTGGTACTGCTACCTTTAGTGGCCTTAGTTTTATGGCATGTTTTGCAAAATTACCGCATTCTGCTCACACAGAAAACTAAAACAGGCTTCAGCTTATAACAATAAAAAAAACAAATTCTTTCAAAAGGGTAGTTGGAAAATCCAGCACTGAAAGCAGAAATTCAGTGCGACTAAAGTAAATACACCAAGCATCACAGACGTATTAGTTAAAAAACCTGTAATCAGTGAATCTAAGATAAAAACACCAATAAAACCCAGAGTATAAATGGGGTTGTTGCAAAATCTGAGCTTGTGGGAGAGCACAGACAGTAAGATCTGACAGTGTTCTGACAGTAAACTTACAGAACAGAAGTATGAGGATTTTAAGGTGTTGTCTTATACCTAGTACACTTCGGCAAAAGGTATAACATGGTCTTTATAAGACAGCTAACATTTATAGATCCTACCATGAATTCCCGTGGATAGTCCAAATCAGCTGGTAAAAAAATAGGACACACACTCCTCCACACAGCCTAAGCAAGCTGTGGAATTATTCCACAGAATTATATCCTGTGATTATATAATTCCAGCTGTGGATTTATATTTCAAAGCTAACCTCTGAGCACCAACAGGATCTGAGGAGCTGGACATGGGGCCAATGGATACAGCTGCCACCATGAATTTGAACCAGAGAGCCGGGGCAGCTATATGCCACGATAATACTGAAGCAGCTGTTTGCTATGCCCCTAGTAAGACAAATACATTCTAGGTCTGACAATTTATTTAGACTGCAAACTATGTATACTACACATGCTAATACCAGTGCCTAACAAAAACTGGCTTGGCGAAATGAAGCATCCCTATAAGCTAATGACACAGGGTCTTTATGCATTTAGCCACTTAGTAAACCACATTCAGTTATCCTTCTTTTGTCTTTGGAAGCATTCCCAAGCAACTACCGGGGCTAATAAGACCAGTCGAAAACCGTTATAATCACACAGGGCAAAAGCTTGTGTGGCGGTAGTGACAAAGCTACATACAGTAAACAATCATGGTTTTAGTAACGCAGTAACGCAGCGTTCCTACGGGAAAGTAACGGTAATCTAATTACCGTTTTTGCAATACTAATCCCTTACTTTACTCATTACTTGAAAAAGGTAATCGGATTACTCGTTACTGCCCATCTCTGCTCATAGTGTTAGAAGAATAGAGTTAAAACCCAACAGCTGGAGATACATTTGTCATGTTTCAATAAAGCATTGTGTTTTATAGCTAGCAGCTATAGTTACGAACCGAGGAGCTGAACGCTGACAGTCTCCTTGTGTATACACTTCGTGGTGCTCTGAAGCTCTCAGCAAAAAACAGTCAAAACACAAACAGACTAGATTTGCGGAACTGTGTTGTGTCATTGAAAGCCAATCAGATCACGGATACGTTCTCGTCAAACCAATCAAACAACAGCAAAGGCGGACACAACGATTACGTCGCATTACAAATAAAGCTTTTACAACTTAATAGTCATTGTTAACCTCCAAGTGTCTTTAATTTACATCATAATAAGAGACTTGAAGTGTCTGTAGTTAAGCAATCAAAATACTTAGGGCTAGTGATAGTCTAGTGAAAGTAATGCTTCGTGAAACACTAAATAATTTGAAGCAGTTGTGCACGAATTGTATTGAGGTTTCAGAAACAAGCTTTGCACAATTCTAAACAAAGCTGCACATTAGACCAGACTATCAGTGATTATGATCCACACGCTTAGAGAAATCCCCGTTTGTTTATTGTGATAACAACATAGGTTTTGTGGCTTTAATTGTTTCTTACTTTGTATATATCATGTCAATATGGAGATGTGATTTTATTTATTATTGTTATATTTAATATACTTGTAAAAAAATTATTATTTTATTTATTTATTTATTTATTTATTATTATTATTATTATTAACAGGAAGAATAATAATATTAGGAAGAACATTTATTATATTTTTTAAAATATGGTTTGAAAAAGAATCCTTCCCTCTCACAATTAGCAACTAACAGTACATCACTGTTATACACAGTGGCTTGCAAAAGTATTCGGCCCCCTTGAACTTTTCCACATTTTGTCACATTACAGCCACAAACATGAATCAATGTTATTGGACTTCCACGTGAAAGACCAACACAAAGTGGTGCACATGTGAGAAGTGGAACGAAAATCAGACATGATTCCAAACATTTTTTACAAATAAATAACTGCAAAGTGGGGTGTGCGTAATTATTCAGCCCCCTGAGTCAATACTTTGTAGAACCAGCTTTTGCTGCAATTCCAGCTGCCAGTCTTTTAGGGTCTGTCTCTACCAGCTTTGCACATCTACAGACTGAAATCTTTGCCCATTCTTCTTTGTAAAACAGCTCCAGCTCAGTCAGATTAGATGGACAGCGTTTGTGAACAGCAGTTTTCAGATCTGGCCACAGATTCTCGATTGGATTTAGACACCTGACAGGTCAGGGATAAAGTTATTGAGAAATTTAAAGCAGGCTTAGGCTACAAAAAGATTTCCCAAAGATTTCAGCTCAGTGGCAAGTTTTTAGTAAGCCCAAAGGACGAGGTCTGGTCGCAGAGTAGTTGTTACGATCTCTGTGGAAAAGATTAGCGTCTGATCCAAGTCCACTCGCATCTGCCAATCCCTGGCGACCTTCAGCGGGCCCAGGTCCAGGGCGGAAGGGCTAGTCCTCGGCTTGTCCCCCTCCGGGACAAATGCTGATGAAAACTGACACTTCTCTTGGTTGAGCATCAATGGATTTTCTCTTGCACTCAGCTTTCTCGGCTAGACACCTGAGGACCTGATTGTGTCTCTATGTGTATCTGCCCTGAGTAAGGCTAGTCCTACAACCAACCAAGATGTGCTGGAGTGTTGCTGGGACTGTACACAGGGCTGTACACAGTGTGCGTGGACTTCCCCTGTGCAGAAGGCGACTACAAATGTTGTGCATACTAAATAAACAGAAAAAAAGATCCCTGTTGTCTTTGCTTAATGACTGGTTTCAGTCTTGACAATCCACATTGCGCCTTTCAACATGTTTGTGGGTAGGTTTGAATGCTCCAGGTGTAAGTGGAGCCCCTCAGCCTCTACTGCAGATGTGTCACGAGTCAATCTAGTAGTGGGTTATGGCACTTGGCCACAGGTGGCAGTAGTGGACTGAACTCCATTTGAGACTGCTCCAGCTGCTATGTGATAGTCAGTAGATCTTCTACAAATTGAAGATCATGTGCAAGTTTTGAAAATTAAATTAGCTTTAAAACAAACAAACAAAAAAAATTCTAACTCATCTCAACAATAAAAAAAACAAAAACAAACCAACTGACACACTTGAGTCACCCACTTTCTTAAATCCACTCACTCTCTCGACTCAATCACACTGGCTCTGTTTATTACTAATCACTGTGTAACTGCTGCAGATGCTGCTGCAAGTGTTTGTTAAATTAATCACACTTAAACAGACTGTATATAAGGTGGTGTGGGAAGCCAGACCGGGTGCCCCCCTTCCGGCTCTTCTCTCTCCTATCTTGTCCCCTTTTGTCTTACTTCTCTCTATCACCTTTTCTATGCCTTTGAAGAAGTTAGGCTCTGTAAATACTAAAGAGGTAAGTATTATTTTTTCTCAGTTGCAGTGAACATATAGAAAGAAAATGTAGGAAACTAAACAGAAGAAAGAAGAAGAGAAAATTTTTAACATAAACCGGTGACACACTCCAGGGCCTGATCAACCCTGGCAGGGCCTCCTTGGATGAGGGTGTCTAGTGATAACGGCCGAAACACCTGATGAATCCAAAGTCCACAACTAATGATGTGTCACAAATTTAAAATGGTAATCTAGATCAATCTCTAATCCCTAAACCTAACCAAGGAAGGAAAGTGGCAGATTAGCCTGGGTAAAAGACCGAAAGTTGAGGCACACAACGATGCGTGCTGCTGGCAAAGTTTCTGGGCCGCCTTTCCTCATAACAGCCATCCCTCAAGAGTCTCTCCATCTAAAGCAATGCATTATCAGGGACTGTAACCTCTAGTCCTTTAACTGAATCAACTCTCTCCAGCCATGTTGATGAATTACCATTATGAGGCATTGTGAATTATAAAATGATAATTTCCAGAGAAAAGCTAACAGGATGTGACGTTACAACACTAGTGAAATATTCATGTGTCATATATTTGTTCAAGACCTATTTCTTTGTTATGGAAAAAAGTTATTAAGATCATGATGAACAACGGGAGAGCTGATTTCTATAACTTTATGTAAATAACTTGGCATTTCCCACTGATGCAGGCCAAAAATAAACAAATAATTTCATTTCATTAGGTTCAAAGGTTTATTTGCAAGATGCACAAACAGACAACATTGAAAGTTACAAATACACTGTGCATGAAACAGGAATTCAAACGTGGTGCAGATCTGTGTGTCACAAGTTAACCTGGCTGTAGACTATGGCACTTGGCCACAGGTGGCGCTAGTTGACTCGACTCCATTTGAGTGCACACAAAGAAAACTGCAGGCTTTAGTTGTGAACAGCATGTGAGTTGCCCAGTGAGAGGATGCCAAAGTGTGTTCTCTGTAAAATCTACATTTGCCTCCCATATGTGTAGAAAACACAAACGTTTAGAAAACGTGATTTGTGGTTCAAACAAAGATACTCAGAGAGTCCAACCACAAGTGCCACCATACAGTAAGGTGCCAGTGTATCAGATACAGAAGACCCTGGTATGGATGGGTCTAATTTCAGTATGTTTTACATTAAAGCACAGGGACAGCATCTTCTGCCAACATCTACCATTCAAACCGTTGTTGAAGAAATACGAAATATACATGACTTGGGACAGATGTATACATTGAATAGACTAAGCTGATGAACAGAATCAACTTTTTGGGATTTACTTACCTGGCTCATTGAGCATGCAAGAAGGTGATACTCTTGGCTTGTTTAGTTTCATGTTCTGTTGCTTCCACACTAATACACTGACTAACACAACCATATAGGTTCAGCCAGTAAGACATTCAAACCCTTGTTATTAAAGGTTTTCATTAGTTTTTCTTGTTGTTGTTGATTTTTTTTAATTCTCAGGTTCCTCCTGCTTTGCTGCTGAGACATTCATGTTGAGCATTGACAAGAAGATTGTCAACAACCGTATCACAACCTCTGCCATCTGCCTAATGTTTGGCACTTAGGCTACGTCCACACGTACCCGGGTATTTTTGATTTTTCTATTCGTTTGCGCCTTTCGTCCACACGTAAACGGCGTTTTTGGTAACTGAAAACGGAGATTTTTAAAAACTCCTGCCAGGGTGGATATTTTCAAAAACTCAGTTTTTGCGTTTACCTGTGGACGAAGTAAACGAAGAAAACGCAAGCTGTGTCCCAAAACACCGGCTGCATCCTTCGGAGGACCTTCGCGGTCTATGTGGGCAACATGTATATATTGGGGAAAAAAGGTACATGCATATTTAGCATCTACAGGCAGGGGACAAGGTAGTTCTGGAAACCTTTGGTGGCATCTTTGAGTGTTACAGGAAATGCTGATACGGTATCAGATAAGCATCTGCTATCATCTGATAATAGATGAAAGCAGAGTGGCTGGGAAGGAACATCTTGATGCGAATATTGACACTGAATTATCACCAGATTCTGTTGGCATGGTAGCACAGCAGAGCCCAAGTGATGATACAAAAATGAGAACATTTTCAAATGAATGAATTACATAAAGGTTTGACAAATAGAATCCAAAGGCAAACTGATGAATGCCTGCATTTGTTTTTGATTCATGTATAAAGTATAACCAAAAATCATTTACAGCCTTTGAAGTCCTAGGATTAGAAATGCAAGTTTTGGGAGTATTGGCAGCCTCGCTTCTGTCAGTCTGCCCCAGGGCAGCTGTAGCTACAACTGTAGCTGCCTCCACCAGTGTGTGAATGTGAGAGTGAATGAATAATTGCATTGTAAAGCGCTTTGGGTACCTTGAAAAGCGCTATATAAATCCAATCCATTATTTCATTTTTCATTTCTATATGCAAATATAATGTAATGCATGTATTCACGGAGGGTCTTGTCTGTGAGCATTGTGTTGTTTGTGTTGCGTTGTGATGTGTCATATCGTGTCGTGTTATATGTAGTGCCGACGTAGGACAGTTTTCCAATCTCATTGTACTATTGTACTATGTATGACTGTGCAATGACAATAAAGAGTTATCTTATTAAGATCAGAGAACCTGCAGTGAGAATTTTATTCTCAATGAATTATATTTTGTACATAAACCGTTTTATATGTATGAAAATTCAACTGATCAACAAGTACTTTTACAGGGCCGGAACAGGCAGTCCAGCTACTTCTGCATAATGAGCTACGTTCGTTTCGAATGACTCCTATCTCCCTCCCGAACACCAGGGGCGCTGCAGTTTGCAGGCTTCTTTAACTCCCCCTCGGTACACGTCATGTAAAAACAGGCTTTAAGCTTCTGAGCATGCGCTTGACTAGCTCCTTTACTTTCTGCCATTTGAAGAGAACTAGAGGAAGGTAAAAAATCTCTTCCTGTTTTTCTTTTAAAGCTTCAGCGTTATAATTTACTAATGTTTTATTTTAGGAACGGACATATTGTTAATATACAGCGAATCTATGAAACGCCTGTTAGACATAAAGCGTTGTTACTTACTATAATTTTCTTACTAACGCAAATGAAGATGTGACTCCTTTGGTCCACGTAAGCACCGGTTAGTGTTGAGCACTCTGACTTGAAGCCGGACACTTCATTAGTAACATATCGTAACAGCCTTTTAAAATTACCTCCCAGTCGCGATTTTTCTTTCGTCTTTTGAAAGTCAAACCTAAGATAAATCAGAATCAGAATACTTTATTGATCCCTGGGGGAAATTATTTTTTGTTACAGTGCTCCATTTTAAACCAACATTAAGACAAGACAGACAATACGCTAACTAAGAATAGTACAATATATACATATATATACATACATACATACATAAGTCACTTATAAATAAATATTTGGAAAAGAAACATGTGTAGTTGTAGCAGCAAACAGTGTGTTAAGTGGATGCATTGTACAGGGAGCCACAGGCAGGAATGATTTCCTGTGTCGTTCAGTGGTGCTTTTCGGTAATCTCAGTCTCTCACTGAACGAGCTCCTGTGACTGACCAGCATGTCATGGAGTGGGTGGGAGGTGTTATCCAACATTGTCTTTATCTTGGACAGCATCCGCCTCTCCGACACCACCTTGAGGGAGTCCAGCTCCATCCCCACAACATTGCTGGCCTTACGGATCAGTTTATTAAGTCTGTTGGCATCTGCGACCCTCAGCCTGCTCCCCCAGCATGCAACAGCATAGAGGATCGCACTGGCCACCACAGACTCATAGAAAATCCTCAGCATTTTCTGGCAGATGTTGAAGGACCTCAGTCGCCTCAAAAAATAGAGACGACTCTGGCCCTTCCTGTAAAGTGCTGTGGTGTTTTTAGCCCAGTCCAGTTTATTGTCAATGTGTACTCCAAGGTATTTATAGTCCTCCACAATGTCAACACTGACCCCCTGGATTGAAACAGGGGTCAAGTGTTTCCTGGTCTTCCTGAAGTCCACGATCAGTTCCTTGGTCTTTGCCAAGGAACTGATCGTGGACTTCAGGAAGTAGTCTCCGTTTAAAGACTGACTGCAGATTGTTTTCTCCTTTCTTTTTTGTTGTTTATGCTAAATTTAGTTGGATACCTGGACACTACCGCATATTGTTTTATTTCAAAACCAGCCTGGACTCCTGGCTATAGTTTCACCATACTTTGTAGTCCATCGTATTCTCCTCCTAACTCCAGTTAATTTCCCTTTTTTGTTTTGTTGTTTGTTTGTTTTGACCAGATGACCAGGATGCTGCACGTGTTTGTAATCCTTTCTCTGCTGGCTCTGGGCTCAGGAGAAGAGGGCGCCCGTTTGTTGGCCTCCAAATCCCTCCTGAACCGCTATGCTGTGGAGGGCCGCGACCTGACCCTCCAGTACAGCATCTACAACGTGGGCTCCAGGTCAGATATCTGGACAGCTGCTGTAAATCAGATAACTGTACAAATGAATACACACAGAAAACCAAACGACACAGAATTATTTTATTCAGTTGTTTCTTAACAAACTGCTGTTTAATAATCACTTTATCAGTACGTTTGAACATTATCAAGACGTTTTCAGAATTGTTGAAATGTGAACTGCTTGAGAGCTTGTCAAGACCTGATAAAATGTTTAGTGCATACTATGTGACTAAATGTCATCCTCTGGTTTGTCTCCGCAGTGCAGCTCTAGAGGTGGAGCTATCCGATGATTCTTTTCCTCCTGAAGATTTTGGAATTGTTTCCGGAATGCTGAATGTGAAATGGGACAGGATTGCACCGTATCCTTGCAGTAACATGACTTCTCACTGGCACTATCAAACTTGAGCTATTTTTGACGCATTAATTGTGGCTTAATGGGAGTTTGATCTTAAATTCTTGATCAAACGTAAGTTACTGGGTGTCTGTATGGCAGCCTATTTTTTGCACCACAGTTATATCATCTTACACAGTAGGACCAAATACTGAAATGATAGCTTTTCAGGCCGCTGAACCTAAAGAAGTATTCACTCTTCATGGTTCATAAGACAGAGGCCTTAATGAACCAGGAATGCAGGAATTAGATTTAAGTTGGTTTAAATAACCATAGATGGGCTCTTTCTCCAAGTCATCATTCTTAACTCTGAAACTTTTAGAGCCAGCAACGTCTCTCACACAGTGGTGTTGCGCCCCTTGAAGGCTGGATACTTTAATTTTACCTCTGCTACCGTCAGCTACCTGGTTCAGGAGGGAGGACAAGTTGTGGTAAAAGCAGTTAAAGTCCTTAGTGAGTCAAAGCATTTACAGTCCATAGTGATGTGTTGGAAGCTAAAGTGTCCCCTCCTTCCCTTCCTGCAGGTTGGCTACTCCAGTGCTCCTGGACAGGGAGGAATCTTGGCTCAGCGAGAGTTTGACCGGCGCTTCTCTCCACACTATGTAAGTGTTAAAAACAGATTGAGGCTCGCTCATTATGGCACCTGAGTCCACTGGCCTATGCTGATCAAAGTAAATTGAGGCTGGTGGAATTTTGTAAACCTCTAAGGATCTTTATTGGGTTGTTAATTTCAGCTAAAATTGGAATTTACTGTATCTATACTGACAAATTTTTGCATATAGCACAAGAAGTACTTTTTAGTACGAGTAGTGCATGTTGATAAACTAAATTAAAGTCTCCACAACAACAGAGTTCCTTGATACCACTGTTCACATAGTGTCTCGATTCATGGCTGATAGACTGAAGTTTTTGCATTTGCCAGAACAGTCCTCTAACACTTCACTCACTGCTCCGTGTGTCTGTCTTTAGTTGGACTGGGCTGCATTTGGTGTGATGACGCTACCCTCCATCGGCATCCCTCTGCTTCTCTGGTACTCCAGCAAGAGGAAATACGATTCGCCCAAGAGCAAGAAGAACTGAAACATCTTTGCTCTTTTCAAGAATGGGGTTGGGGATGGGAAGGGAAATAAAAGGGTTTTGTAAAAAAAACATTGCCCATACTTGGGGTGAAAACGAAAACTTGGTGACCAATGGACTTGATTGTGGTTTGATCGAACAGAATATTTAAGAGAACTTTGGAGCAAGAAGTAGAAGGTGAAAATCGTGTGGCATCTCTTTATCTGCAAATAGTTCATGTGACGAAACAATTACATTATGCTGTTTTCCATCACAACTAGTGAGATGATCTGAGTAACAGGACCTGCCAGGTGTCTTTCATGACCCTTTTTGGGAGGAAACTGTGGGTTCTATTGTGGAGGGCTTGAGAGTAAGGCTGGTTGGCTACCAGTTTAATCATTCACAAGTTAGCTAAGTAATAATCTCTGTCAGATATTGCCTTCAGTAACATGAAATTCACCAAATAGACTAAGATGAAAAAGAGCAATTCAGCAGTCAGCCTAAAGGAGACGACACAAACATCATTGAATGATGTGCCCATGCTCCATTCCCTCCATTGCTGTAATTGCACTGCAACTCATGAGTCTGGTGAATCCTTCAGCACACATGTTCTAAACTCCTACAATGGGAACTGGCTAATGGGGGTTACTACTGTAAACAGCTGCTTGTATTTGCAGTGTGTGTTTCTAATGAGCTGATATGACATTTGGAGCCCGTTGTTTAAGTTCAAAATAAATGAAAACAAGGTACATGTTTTGTTTTTTTAAAGCTGAGCCTGATTCATTTCTGGGGGTTTGCATTCCCTGTTTCCAGTTTATATCATTCCCATAAATAAAAACTTAAGGTTATTTTTCTTTCTGTTGCATTCTGTTTTGTTACATCAAGCAAATATATAACAGGAAAAAAATGAAAGTACAATTTTAAATGTCAAAATTTAAGAGCAGATATTTCAATACTGGATAGATGTATTATAAAACGTTATTGCACATAGTTTAAAAAGATGTCAAATATCCAATCTTGTGGCAGTGGAAGTAATCCACTGCCTTTGCAGAAAATGGTGCAGAGTGTAGTCAGGATTATGAAACATTTTGCTGCACATGCTGAAGTCCAGGGCTCGGCTGGTCATCTGGCATACCGGGCATTTTCCTGGTGGGCCAAGACACTTGGGTCGATGGACCAGCCTAAAAAGGTGGAGCTGAAAAACTGAGAGAAAACAATAAAAGCAGATCCAGCAAAATGTGTCAGATTAACGACACGTTAGCTATCAGGGCTGCTGCACTGTGAACAGTAGTACCAGCAACAGCCAGTAACAACTTGTAATCAGGCCTCACAGTCACAGGGGGCTGCTGCTGCACCATCTGTGGAAGAGAGGAAGATGAAAATAGATGGAGGGACATAATTAGGAAGGGAAAGATTCAAGGCTTCAGTAAAATGAATGGCTGCTTTGACCATGAGCCACTGCTGATAGCCAGAGTGTACAGTTAGGTCCAGATATATTTGGACACAGACACCAAGTTTAGGTTGTTGTTGTTTTTACCTGTTTACTGAAACATATTGTAAGTATAGTTATATAATGGACATTGACATAACGTGTAGACTCTCAGCTTAATTTGAGGGTATCTACATTCATATTAGATGAGGGGTTTAGGAGTTTCAGCTGTGCCACCCTCTTTTTAAATGGACCAAAAGTAATTGGACAGTTGTCTTACAGGCTATTTCATGGGCAGTTGTGGGCAATTCCTTCGTTATGTTATTATCAGTTAAGCAGATAAAAGGCTTGAGTTGATCTGAGGTGTGGTGCTTGCATTTGGAAGGCTTTGCTGACAGAATCTGTGATAGACTGTCAACAGCAGTCAAAAGAACCTCTCCACGCGAGTGAAGAGGTAAACTCCCAAAACAGAAAAAAATCAATCCAAGAAAATTGCTACAATAGTAGAAGTGGCAAAATCTAAAGTTTGGAAAGAAAAAAAAAGAAAGCACTGGTGAACTCGGCAATGCAAAAAGACCTGGACGTCCACAGAAGACAGCGGTGGATGATCACAGAATCATTTCCATGGTGAAGAGAAAACCCTTCACAACAGCCAACCAAGTGAACAACACTCTCCAGGAGGTAGGCATATCAATATCCAAGTCTACCATAAAGAGAAGACTGCATGAAAGGTATTACAGGGCTTACTTTCATGCAGGTTCACTGCAAGGTGCAAGCCACTCATAAGCCTCAGTCTTATGAGTGGTTTATGAGTATCACAGCACTGTAAGATTGCGAAAGATGTACCCTTAGGCCCCCTCCTCGATTCAGAGATGGTCTTTCCCTTTTCACGTAAATGGCCTCCTTGACTCTGCGCTCAAACCAGCGTTCCTCCCGGTCCAGTGTGTGTGCATCCTCATCCTTGAAAGAGTGTCCACTGGCCTGTAGGTGTGAATAGACTGCGGAGTCCTGGCCTGCCAAGGTAGCTCTCCTGTGCTGTGCCATCCGCTTTGCCAGTGGTTGCTTGGTTTCCCCAATGTATAAATCCTGGCACTTAACAGTGTACTATATTATTCTGTTTGTGTCGGGGGATCCGATCCTTGGGGTGGACCAGTTTTTGGTGCAGTGTGTTTTGGGGTTTAAAAGCCACAGAGACTCGGTATTTAGAAAAAATGCATCTCAACTGGACCGGGTAGGATAACAAAGCCCTCTTTTCCACTTTTCCATGTACAATTTGGCCACGATAGGTGAAACTGGTGAACCCATGGCACACCCATATTTCTGCCTATAGTGCTGACCCTTGTATAGGAGGAATTAAAACACAGTTCCAAAAGCAACTTGGAACTTGGAACTTGGTCGATGCTGAGAGTGGTCCTGTTGCTGAGGTTGGGGGTCATCCTGTAATCTCTTACGAACTACCTCCAACACGTCCGTGACTGGGATGCGAGTGAAGAGAGATGTAACATCGTACAAGACCATTGTTTCATCTGCCTCCATAATGACATCTCTCACCTTCTCAACAAAATCCAAGTTGTTCTGGATGTGGTGTTCAGGGCTGCCTACCAGCGGGTTGAGGATCGAAGCCAGAAACTTAGAGATGTTATAGGTGACTGAGTTGATCATACAGACAATCAGTCTTAAAGGTCCACCCTGTTTATGTATCTTCGGTAAACCACACAGACTTGATGTAGATTCGTCTGGTTATAGCCTGTGGTATGAGGTCCCGTCAATAGCATTGTCTTGTTTTAACTGCTTCAGACAGTCTATCACCCTCTTCCTGTAACCACTTCCTGGAGCACTTTAGGGGCTCATAAGTATTTTTGCCACTGAGCAGTGACAAAATGTTCTCATGATAGTCTTTCTGGTTTAGCAAAACCGTGCACCTACCCTTGTCTGCCGGAAGGATAATAATGTTGCTGTCATTGTGTGTGCCTTCCTCTCCTCCATGCTGATGTTGGATGCTGGTGGCTTCGCAGCTTACATGTCTGCAATATTGTTGTTTCGAATTGCTGTTTCTGTGGCTGAAAAGAGTTCCAATAGCGGGATTTGTCTCGGCGTCACAGCAAAATTCAACCCTTTAGCGAGGATGTTTGTTCTCTGTTTGGCTGAGCTGTCTGTCAGACAAATTCTCCACCCTCAAGTGTCTTCTTCAGTCTCAGCTGACTGCAGGTTTCCCTTCTTCAGCTGAGACTGAAGAAGTTACTTGGATGGACAATGGACAGATGGACAATGACCCAAAACATACAGCTAAAGCAACCCAGGCACGTAAATTTTACATGTGCACAGATGATGTTAAAGTGGCTCTTTTTCAAGCCTATTGTACCTCTTTCTATATGACTCATTTGGTGTAATTATAGTCAAGTCATAATGAAAAAACTGCAGGTAGACTTTCAGGGTGCATTTAGAATTTTGCTTAGACTTCCAAGATGGACATTTGCAAATCAAATGTTTGTTACAAGTAATGTTCCAACTTTTCATGCCTTACCGAGGAGCTATATGTACAAATGTATCTTATGTGCCATTTGAATCAATAAATTCAGAAGTGAGAGCTTTGACAGAGATAACACATGGTGACAGAAGGTATATGTCAGGTTTTTATAAACATTTGATTAAAAAAAAATTATTATTATTTTTGGTTCCGGTCCAGCCCTGCTGAAGCCACAGGTAACCTGCTTATCCATTTGTCAAATCAAATCAAATCAAATCACTTTTTATTGTCACATCACATGTGCAGACACACTGGCACAGCACATGCGAGTGAAATTCTTGTGTGCGAGCCCCACAAGCAACAGAGATGTGCAAACACAACAACACAAACGAGCAAAATACAAGAATGGCCAACCTGAAACTAATAAATATATGTACAATATATAATAGTGTATGCATTTCTGGATGTGTATACTAAATATTTTCCTACGTGTGTGTGTGTGTGTGTGTGTGTGTGTGTGTGTGTGTGTGTATACACATTTTTACAAATTAAATAGTAAAAAAAAAAAAAAAAAAAAAAAAATAATAATAATAAAATATATAAAATATACAGAGTTGAATATGTGCAAAACAAGTGGCATTTATATACAGTGTGGAGTGCTTAATGTTGAAGTTCCAGTAGTGAAGCTGAGGTGTCTATGAAGTGTTCAGCAGTCTGATGGCCTGATGGAAGAAGCTGTCTCTCAGTCTGCTGGTACGGGACCGGATGCTGCAGAACCTCCTTCCTGATGGAAGCAGTCTGAACAGTTTATGGCTGGGGTGACTGGAGTCCTTGATGATCCTCCCCGCTTTCCTCAGGCACCGCTTCCTGTAGATGTCTTGGAGGGAGGGAAGCTCACCTCCAATTATCCGTTCAGAGCACCGCACTACTCGCTGGAGAGCTTTGCAGTTGTAGGCGGTGCTGTTGCCATACCAGGTGGTGATGCATCCAGTGAGGATGCTCTCAATGGCACAGTGATAGAAGGTCCTGAGGATGCGGGGGCTCATGCCGAATCTTTTCAGTCTCCTGAGAAAGAAGAGGCGCTGCTGCGCCTTCTTCACTGTTTTGTTTGTGTGTACTGACCACGTAAGATCCTCAGCCAGATGTACTCCAAGGAACCGGAAGCTGCTCACTCTCTCCACAGCAGCGCCGTTGATGGTGATGGGGGTGTGTACTTCTCTGCACCTCCGGAAGTCCACTATCAACTCCTTTGTCTTTGCGACGTTGAGGGTGAGATGGTTGTCTTGACACCAGTGGGTCAGGGCGCTGACCTCCTCCCTGTAAGCCGTCTCATCACCGTTGGTGATAAGACCCACCACTGTAGTGTCGTCCGCAAACTTCACGATGATGTTGGAGTTGTTAGTGGCTGTGCAGTCGTAGGTGTAGAGTGAGTACAGGAGAGGGCTCAGTACACACCCCTGTGGAGCACCAGTGTTCAGTGTGATGGGGGATGAGGTGATGCTGCCCAGTCTGACCACCTGGCGTCTGTCAGACAGGAAGCTAAGGATCCAGCTGCAGAGGGAGCTGCTCAGTCCTAGATCCTGCAGTTTCCTGTCCAGCTTCGAGGGAACGATGGTATTGAATGCTGAGCTGTAATCTACAAACAGCATCCTCACATACGTGTCTCTCTTCTCCAGGTGTGACAGGGCAGTGTGTAGTGTCAGGGCTATGGCATCATCAGTGGACCTGTTGTGGCGGTATGCAAACTGTAGAGGGTCCAGTGAGTCGGGTAGTGCAGAGCAGATGAAGTCCCTGACCAGCTTCTCGAAGCATTTGCTTACGATGGGGGTCAGGGCTACAGGTCGCCAGTCGTTCAATGAGGAGATGGTGGAGGATTTGGGTACAGGGACGATGGTGGCCATTTTGAAGCAGGCTGGGACTACAGACAGAGAGAGGGAAAGGTTGAAGATGTGCGTGAACACTCCAGCCAGCTGAGCCGCGCATGACCTGAGGACGCGGCCGGGAATCCCGTCCGGACCAGTAGCTTTGCGTGCGTTCACCTTCCTGAAGCACTTCCGCACATCCTCCTCAGACACAGTGTGCGCACTGACGTCATCCGCGGTGTGCACACTGTCCGGTCTCATGGTGTTCGCTGTGTCGAATCTAGCGTAGAATACGTTTAGATCCTCACACAGAGAGGCCGTGGTCTGCGGTGTGCTGGTTTTCCCTCTAAAGTCTGTGATCGTGTTTAGTCCCTGCCACATACTCCGAGGGTTGTCAAACTGTTGTTCCACCCTGTCCCTGTACTCACGTTTGGCTGCTTTGATCGTCTTCCGGAGTTGGTAATGTGCGTGTTTGTAGTCCGATGTGTTCGCGGAGGCAAAGGCGGTGCTCCGTGCCGCCAGTGCCGCGCGAACA
Source organism: Aulonocara stuartgranti (assembly GCF_965226115.1). Lineage (NCBI taxonomy): Eukaryota > Metazoa > Chordata > Actinopteri > Cichliformes > Cichlidae > Aulonocara > Aulonocara stuartgranti. Next base: position 3,908,646 of record NC_138957.1, on the reverse strand, counting down.
TCTCCGTTAATCCAGGGTTTTTGATTTGGGAAGGATTTAACTGTTCTGGATGGGACGACATCTTCCACGCATTTCCTGATAAATCCACAGACTGAGTCTGTGTATTCATCAATGTCCCTAGCAGCCACGTGAAACATTTCCCAGTCCGCGTGATCAAAACAGTCCCGCAGCGCAGACTCCGATTGGTCCGTCCAACAGTGCACCGCCCTCCGGGTTGGAGCTTCCTGTTTCAGCTTCTGCCTGTAGGCGGGCAGGAGCAGGATGGAGCAGTGATCTGATTGGCCGAATGGGGCGCGGGGGAGGGCTTTGTACGCATCCCGGAAAGAGGTGTAGCAGTGGTCGAGTAGCCGGTTTCCACGTGTGTTGAAAAGGATGTGTTGGTGGAGTTTGGGTGAGACTTTCTTCAGGTTTCCCTTATTAAAGTCCCCGGTCGTGATAAACGCTGCCTCTGGGTGTGCGGTTTCCTCGCTGCTGATCGCGCTGTACAGTTCCCTGAGTGCTCGGTCAGTGTCGGCTTGTGGGGGAATGTAAACAGCCGTAATAATCACTGCTGTAAATTCCCTCGGTAGCCAGAATGGCCGGCACTTAATCATCAGGTACTCCAGGTCCGGTGAGCAGAAGGATTTGACCGGGTGCACGTTCGCATAATCACACCAGCTGTTGTTGATCATGAAACACACACCACCACCTCTGCTTTTCCCAGTAAGATCCTGTGACCTGTCCGCGTGGTGCACAGAGAACCCCGGCAGTTGTATTGCGGAGTCCGGTACCTTGTCCGATAGCCAGGTTTCTGTGAGGCAGATCACGCAGCAGTCCCGCATCTCTCGCTGGAATGAGATCCGTGCCCGAAGCTCGCACAGCTTGTTCTCCAGAGACTGCACATTAGCCAGTAATAAACTGGGTAACGGTGGTCTGTTAGTGCGCCGTCTCAGTCGAACCAGAACGCCAGATCTTCTCCCTCTGCGTCGGCGTTTGCGGCCTCCAGGGCCAGAGAACAAAGGCGTCTCAGGTGAGATGAATGGGGGGTCTGCAAACGGAGCGTCCGTGTTGCAAAACGTGAACTCCGGAAAGTTATAAGAAAGACCGTCTTTTATGTCCAGTAAGGTTTGTCGGTCGTACACAAGGAGACAAGTGCTGCTCGTGAAAAAATAAAGGAAAAGTAAAATTAAACACAGAAGAAAGCCGTTGCTTGGGGGAGCTCGCGACGAGGCTGCCATACTCGGCGCCATCTTGAAATCCTCCTCCTTGTATACTTTTGTGTTGGTCTTGTAACTAATCCTGACCTGGGATGGATCCGTCTTCTACCTTCTAAAGTCGATCACCAAAGCTTTGGTCTTATTCACATTCAGAAGTAGATGATTCCTCCCTGACTGCTCCACAAAACTGTGTTCTTTACACCTCCTGCTCATCATTTAATCACACTCTAAATCTTGTTCTGAGACATGGCATAGAAACTGAACATTTAACAGTATTTCTTGAAAATCCTCTTTTGTCTGATCATTTCCTAATGACATTTAAATTTACAATAATGTATTACATAGCAGTGGGGAATAGATTTCATCACAGTATTGGGCGATCGTGGCTCAAGAGTTGGGCGTTCGCCTTGTAATCGGAAGGTTGCCAGATCGAGCCCTGGCTTGGACAGTCTCGGTCGTTGTGTCCTTGGACAAGACACTTCTCCCGTTGCCTACTGGTGGTGGTCAGAGGGCCCGGTGGCGCCAGTGTCCGGCAGCCTCGCCTCTGTCAGTGCGCCCCAGGGTGGCTGTGGCTACAATGTAGCTGCCATCACCAATGTGTGTGTGAATGGGTGGATGACTGGATATGTAAAGCGCTTTGGGGTCCTTAGGGACTAGTAAAGCGCTATATAAATACAGGCCATTTACAGTAGATACCTTTCTGAAATTGCTTTAACTAAGTTTAAGGATATAATTCATCCACTGTTATCTTCTTCATTGGCTTGTGCCAACACTGTGCAGCTGCCCAACTCAGCTCTCACAGAGGTCGATTATCTTGTTAAGATAACAATAATCTTCATTGCGTGTGACTCTGGTTACTGTAGTTCCTCTGAAAGAGGTCATTGTCGACTTCAGGAGGCACAGCACTGACTTAAACGGCCCTGTACATCAACAGTGAGTGTGACCCACACCTTCTGGTTTAGTGGCGTCCTCATCTCTGCTGACATCTCCTGGACAGACATGACAGAGCGGTTGGCAACAAGGCTCAGCAGTGGCTGAAGTTTTTGAGGGTCCTTAGGAAACCCAACCAGAACTCCAAACTGCTGCTGACCTTCTACTGCTCGTCCAGAGCTTGCTGACATACTGTATCACAGTATTGTACGGGAGCATCATGGCAGACAGGGAGAGGTTTCAAAGAGTAGTTAGGGATCGTGGCTCAAGAGTTGGGAGTTCGCCTTGTAATCGGAAGGTTGGACAGTCTCGATCGTTGTGTCCTTGGGCAAGACACTTCACCCACTGGTGGTGGTCAGAGGGCCTGGTGGCGCCAGTGGGGAATAGATTTCATCACAGTATTGGGCGATCGTGGCTCAAGAGTTGGGCGTTCGCCTTGTAATCGGAAGGTTGCCAGATCGAGCCCTGGCTTGGACAGTCTCGGTCGTTGTGTCCTTGGACAAGGCACTTCTCCCGTTGCCTACTGGTGGTGGTCAGAGGGCCCGGTGGCGCCAGTGTCCGGCAGCCTCGCCTCTATCAGTGCGCCCCAGGGTGGCTGTGGCTACAATGTAGCTGCCATCACCAGTGTGTGAATGTGTGTGTGAATGGGTGGATGACTGGATATGTAAAGCGCTTTGGGGTCCTTAGGGACTAGTAAAGCGCTATACAAATACAGGCCATTTACCATTTACCAAGGCAGCACAGAAGATCATTTGCTGCCCTCCCCCCTCCCTGATGGACATTTATACCTCCCTGGCTTGCTCAGCAGAGCAGAGCTCAGCAGAGAGCATCATCAAGGACAGCTCCCACCCTGGTTTTGACCTGTTCAAACTGCTGTCCTCAGGAAAGTGCTACAGGTGCATCAGTACAAAGACTAACAGACTCAAGAACAGTTTCTTTTGTTAGATTATTCTGTTATTATATGTTACCTTATATATGTAATCAAAGTAGTTGAATTAGAATACTGCTGTAGATCACATTATACCCTTTAATATAGAGTGTGTGAGCTGTATGTAGTTTAGTTCTCGTTATACTTTTGAGTTAACAGAACATATTCACATATTAGTTCATTAGATAAATGTGCATCACTCTGTATCCTTGATCTGCTGGGAATGTGTTACACTGTTTTCTTGACATGCTTAATTGTTGAATCATGAAGAGAAGATTGTAAGCAGGAGACTCTGTGTCTAAGACAGGGGAGACAGACAGACCACATTCCATACCCCCACCTTACAGAAAGCAGAGAAACAACTGCCGAGGTCATAACTTAGGCGCTGTAACAGAGAAAGAATGTGATGTTTTGGCTTTTACGACTAGCTGGGGGCCACTAGAGAGTATAAAAAGCTGAGCAACCCGTCACCATTTTGAGACATGTGCCTGACCCTCTGGTAGCATCTCTCCCGTCCGGACGTTGTAATGCTCTGACTGTTGAATTGTATCGAAATAAATGATTGTTGATTGAGCATTTATACACCGAGTATTGTCCTTCCTTCAGCCCAAAGATTCAAAGAATTGGGAGATTTCAACACTTTCCAAAAGCCATAACCACCCTGAACTCACACGCACTGACCCCCAACCCTCTATACACAGACTATGCAAATTACCATCACTACTGTGCAATATTTAATACGTGCAATAACCCACACTGTAAATATATAATCCTTATCTATTTTTGATATTTGTATATAGCACAGCAGAACAGTGCATGTTACCATCTGTTCACATCTGCATCATGGAGTAATTGATTCATTGTACTGTACTAGTTTCCTGATGCACAAAACCTTGAACTCCTCCAGAATGGATTTCAAGACGAGCCTTAATTTGCCGCTATTTCCATAGACAACTATGCTGGTCAAACTCTTCTTCTGAGACTGACCCTCAGTGGTGGATATGGGGCACTCATAAATCAGCAGGGGCCAAAGAATTCTTGGCAGGATGCCACGTTAGTATAACCATTCTAACATTTCTCAAAAGACCTTTTTTGCCAGTTTCTTCAGCCGACCCTCAAGCTCCTCACAAGGAACAGCTGCTCCATCTTTAAGTGTGCTCTAGAACATTTTCACCAAGCTCTTAACGGGTTTTCCAAAGATGGTTGGGATGGTAGACTGGAATCTATTGCTCAATTGACATTCCATAAGCTCCAACACCATTGTAATGTTTGCTGATGACACAGTGGTGTTGGGCGCCATCTCCAACAACGGTGAGGCAGCCTACATGGATGAGGTGAAGAATCTGGCATCGTGGTGCCAGGACAACCACCTCCAGCTGAACATCCGCAAGACCAATGAGCTGGTGGTGGACTTCAGGAGTAAGCATAGAGTCTACAAGCCCCTTATCATCAACGGAGCTCCAGTGGAGAGGGTGTGGTCCTTCAAGTATCTCAGTGTCCACATCTCCTCAGACCTGACATGGTCTGCTCACATTCAGGTCCAGTCCAAATAGGCTAGGCAGCACCTGTACCATCTCCGACAACTGAGGAAGTCCTGGGTCTCTCCAGTGATCCCCAGGACTTTCTATACAGGTGCTGTGGAGAGCATCCTTACACATAACATCGCATCCTGGCATGGGAACAGCTGTGTTAAGGATCAGAAAGCTCTTCAGAGAGTGATCTGTGTGGCTGAACGCTGCTGCAGGACTGTTCTTCCCTCCCTACAGGACATCTACACCAGGAGATGCTGGTCTAGAGCAGCTATTGAAGGACCCATCCTATCCCAGCAACAATCTGTCCCAACTTCTGCAATCAGGCAGAAGGTTCTGCACCACCTGGGCAAAAACAGAGAAGCTCAGGAGGAGCTTCTACCCTCAGGCCCTCCGAGTCCTAAATCAGAACATGCGCACCCCTCCAAAAGCATCCATAAGTGACGGAGACAGGACTTATTCTTGCCACATTCCAGAACGTTCACGGTCATCTCATATCATGGCTGATTCTTCTTGGCCTCACTACTGTGTATATTATCTCGTACAGTAGCGGTTTTTGATACGGGCGACATGGGCGTTTGCCCAGGGCAGCATCGTGGTGGGGGGCGGCATCAGGGGCATCGTCAAAAAAAAACAAACAAAAAACAATTTGTTCGTACTCATGCTGCCCCGACATCACGCCAGTGCATATTGGGAATGGCATAGGCACTGATCGGTTTTCTGTCGCCCATTTGCTGGGAGTAAGGGCGCCCTCCGTTTGTGAGGTGCACCTGCTGCATGCGGCACAGGGAGGAGAGGGCGGGGCGGCGGGGGAGTCTCAGGCTGGCTGGAGCAGCATCTAATAACCAACCCGCAAAATAAAATAAAAAATAAAAACAAACCAACAAACAGGAAAACACCAGACATCATGATACAGACTTATAATTTGCATCGATGCTTTTTTGAAATTCTATATGCGAAAAGTGAGCACGAGAGCCCTCGGTGCGCCTGCTCGCTGCTGAAGTCAAAGTAAACTTTATTGTCATCTCCGCTACAGTCCAGCATATAGAGACGAGACGACGAGGCTCCAGTTACAGCAGTGCAAGTAAACAAACAATAAATATAAGAAGAGTAAGAAAATAAATATACACTTTAGGACTCGGGATAAAGGATCAATAACAATTTAAAATTTATAATTCAGTTTGATGATTTAAAGTCTCACACACAACCCGTCGAAAGGGGAGGGGCCGGCTGCTTCCAGATAGAGCGCATTTCAATCATAATGATGTAAATCCAAGCCCATTATGTATTCATGATTTGAATCCTGGGTTGTACGAAATCCCAGAAATACACCTTAGACAAAGTGAATCTGTGAACTAAGGTGTAGGTCTGTAATGTTATGTTGTGGTGATCCTCAGGTTGAGGGATGGGTGTTCCTACTGGAGTGCAAAATTAAAACCTATGGAAGATGGACAAGAAAAGTTCAAAGCCATCAGGTACTCAGTTTAGAAAAAAGAAGTAGAGGCGGAGAAATGAGCAAAAGATGCAGGTAAGCAGATGTGTGATTGGATAATGGCAGGTCATCCTGAAACAATCAGAATCAGAATACTTTATTAATCCCCAAGGAATTTATGTGGGTTACAGTTGCTCCAAGAAGAAATGGTAAAAAATTGTAACAGTAACAGACTAAACTCCAAACAATACATTATGTTACAGATTTTACACATTTAAGAAATAGCATTAATATATACAGATCACTCAATTATAAATATCAAGGATTAACAGAGGTGATTACAAGGAAATTGACGAGAATATTCCAGAGTAGAAAAGAGCGTGTGTAAAAAGGATGTAATTGCAGTGTTTACAGTGTGTTAGATGGAGGAGTTGTACAGGGAGATGGCCACAGGCAGGAATGATTTCCTGTGTCATTCAGTGATGCTTTTTGCTAATCTCAGTCTCTAACTGAACATGCTCCTGTGACTAGCCAGCATGTCATGGAGTGGGTGGGAGGAATTATCCAACATTGTCTTTATCTTGGACAACATCTACCTCTCAGACACCACCCTAACGGAGTCTAGCTCCACCCCCACAACATTACTGGCCTTGTGGATCAGTTAATTTAGTCTGTTGGCATCTGTGACCCTCAACCTGCTGCGCCAGCATGCAACAGCATAGAGGATAGCACTGACCACAACAGAGATACAACAACATAACATTAATTAGTAGGCAGAGGGGGTGTTCTCCCAGGGCGCTAAATAGGCTAGGACCGCAACTGATCTTGTACATTACCGTTTGTACTACTCTGGTCACTATGTTGTATGTTGCACTGCTCTGTCAGTACATTGCGGTGCTAATATGGCACAAGACACATTCCACTCGCACACATTTTCAGACTTTTAATTTCAAATTTCCAGATTGTTTTATTTAATTTACTTAATGTATATAATTCACTACTTACTGTATATGATGTCCTCTTTATGCACAGTCGAGGAGTGTTTCAGGACAGATTTCATTTCAGTTGTACTCCTATAACTATGCATGTGACAAATAAAGAATCTTGAATCTTGACGTTGGCCGCTTACATAGGTTAGGTCCTATGCTCTATAGAGGTTCCCCAAAGAACTCTAAATCAGTTGAATAAATGATTAAGAAACTAGATGAATGGATTGATATTTCGTTATTACTCTGCCCACTGAATAGTATTATAAAGCTGAAACACCTCAAAACTTAATTTGTAGTTTCCGCCTTTATTTTGAAGGTGTTTTCAAACCGGAAATTTTTCTCTTATTACCTGTTATGTGACGGGTGGACGTGAAATGTAGTTAACAAAAAGCTTTTTACTTTATTGACTCTTAGTAGGTGCCCTGAACGCCTCTCCAGGTCGCTAAACTCGTATTTACGGTAAATCGGACATGACATCAAAGTGTGGATAGTGGTGGTGTTTTCCGCATTCCCCAACTGCCTGCGAGCTTCAGGGCCAAGCACACGGCGAAACGGCATTTATGTTCCAGCCTTTCCAGGATCAGGGCAGGAACACATCCGCGAGATACACCGCTTTTCCTGGGAACGTCTTACCTGGAAGCCGGACGGTGAACCTGGGCAAGGAAGCGCTGTGTTGTTAAGGCTGCTTGCAATACGTGTCGATGGTTAGTGAGCCAACAAATTTCTCAGCTGATTTTTTTTTTCTTTTTTAGTGGCATCTGTCTTCTTTGAAATATTGAAAGCATCTGTAGTTATTTTTAAACTGTGCCATTTCGTGGGACAAGTTGTTTTGTGTTGTTTCCCTCCTTTAGAACGGATGGATTTTAGTCTGTTTTTCTACATAAAACATGTCCCAACAGGCTGAGGTCGTATAGTGCCTTAGGCTGTGCAGTCTACACATTTTTTTAATACTGTTACTTGCAAAGAAGTTATTCTGTAAATTAACCAATGGATAGTTTTTATCGGTTAACTTCATACAAAATACATTTTAGTACATTCAAAGGGCGTCAGATCTCTGTACCCACAGCGTTTCAAACTGTTTGGCAGGTATCGGGCGGGTTCTCCAAAACCAGCCTGATCTTATGTATGTTCATTATTTATTGCAGATTCTAGCTTGAAGGTTTGGTTATCGCAGGGTGGATTTAGGATGAACTAAATAGGATTCTAAATATGTGGCGTTCCCAAAACCACAAAGGGTGTTCCCTTTCTTAAAAAAAAATCTGCTCTGGGGGGAAAAACACTTAAACTTTAAAAAAAAAGGGGGGGGGGGGGGGGGTATACAATTTTTGGCTCTTAGACTGTTTGTCACATTTGGTGACTTTGTTATTGTGGAAAAACTCATAGTGTACCCTTGGGAACGTTTGGACAAATCACATTCCTCCAGCAAAGGAGTCAGAAGTCACATCACTTGAACAAATGACCAGTTGACAGGAAAGAAAGATGTTGAGGAGATTCTTTAGGGATAGCTGTCTTACAGTTAATGTGCGTTGATAGGTTTTTCATACTAGCATGATTTATAGCACCTATGCATTCGTGTAAAGTCATCTTTAATCTGTGGTAGCTGGCTCACCTTAAGAGGTATTTGGGTTTTAGATAAACACTGTACTAACTGTACTTTGTTTGCTTGTATTTGGTGGTGGTGTTTGCCTGCAGTGCACTACAGAACATGACCTCACATCAGTGTACTTCTGGCAGTAGATCAAGAAAATACTGTACATTTTCTTTCTGCGAAGTTGTGGATTATTATTTAGAAAACTGCAGATGTTTATTGCAGATGATGCATGGCGTCACTGTGGGGGAGCAGAGGATCATCTACATAGCGGTTTATCATATTGTTATTACTCCGACTCAGTGTGACAGTTGTCCACACTGTCTCTCTCAGCCACTCTCTGCATTGACTCAATGTCCCAACCTTTGCTCCACTTCACACTCTTTTAGCTAGCCGTAACTACAGGCGATTTGTGTGTATGTGTCAGTTTGCAGTCCGCTTTTGCCTTTGTCGGAATCTCCTGACTGAGGTCCATATCTAAGTCTCTATCTGGGGAACTTTTCCTTTATGTATATCATCTAAGTAATCATCAGTGAATTGTGCTCTGAAAAAAAGGAAAAGAAAACAAATGAAATGATGAAACAATAATAACCACTTTGGTGTTTACCAGCTTGCTGAAATGCGCCGTCATTGTGGGAACTCCTAGAGCTTAACTTGCTGCTAAGTCATGTGCAGAGAGAGAATGACTCAAGCAAATGGTCCAGAATTGCAACGGGTTGGACTAGTTCTGCTTGGTCAGTTTAGGCAAGGCGCAGTGCGACAGAAGCATCACTGACAAATGGCAGTCAGTCTGCTTAGATATCGGCTGAGTACTAGGGCTGCCACAAACGATTATTTTGATAGTCGACTAGTCACCGATTATTTTTGCGATTAGTCGACTAATCAGATCATCATCCATTGGACTAAAACTACAGCTTATTGCACCAGCAGCATCTGCTCTTATATAACTATCATTAGCTTACAGCTTTAAGTGTTTCAGGTCTCTGCTAACTAAAAATAAAGACAAGATGATAGGTTATTAAATTTTAATGAAATTTGCAGATTGTTTCGGTGAAGTTTAATAAACTCCTTGCTATCTAAAATATAACAGGACACCGGAGTAAATTCTCGAGCATCTCACACTTCTGATAATCAGTTGTCTGCTTGACGTTTATTCAGCTGTGTAAAAACTATAACTTTAATCTCAGACAAACTGATTTACTCAGGAAATAAAATACTAAAAAAAAGCCAAACAATAACATTTTAAGTTATCTAAGTGACTCATATATATTTAACCCGAGTAGCGAAAGACGGCGGTGGGTTTGAAAACGATTTGCGGGGAGTCCGGTGTTCTCACTGCGCTAGTGAGCCTTGCCCCCGCCTAGCTAACGAGCTAGTGGATAACAGACGTCTCCGAAAACGTCGGAGAGCTTTTGAAAATATGCGGTGTCTTGATAAACTGAGCAGATATTTGAGGTTTACACAGCTACATTCTCGCCTGAAAATATGTTAAACATTTATTTTGTGACCCAGAAAGAATAATAAGAGTAATATTAAAACTAACTAGCTGCCGCCATTGTTGGAAACTGCGCTGGGCCGCGCTATGAATTCTGGGACACAGCTGCTGCTGCTGCTGCTGCTTCTTCTTCTTCTTCTTCGGGGTTTAACGGCAGCTGACATCCTTGTACATGCAATGCTGCCATCTTCTGTTTCAGTCCGTTATTACACTCTTAAATCCTGCTACTTATTCCAGCTTCAAACGAAGCGTCGACTATTAAATCAGTCGTCGACGATTTTGATAGTCGACGTAATCGTGACTAGTCGACAAATCGTGGCAGCCCTACTGAGTACCCAATCTATTTAATACCAAAGCTGTACAGCGTGAAACCGCTTTACTGCTTTGCTATGTTGCATCTGCTGTAGATTGTTTGGAATTATTTACAGATCAGTTAACCAGCTTAATGAACTGAAATGTATGCATGTCTGTTCCTTTTTGCAAAATCGTCACTACATTTTCCAGATCTGCATGTGCTTTTCTGCATCCACTTAAATAAAATAACAAAATTGCTGTCACAGAATTTCTAAGACTGTAGAAAAACAAAACAAGTTACAGCAACTTTCTTTAATTTTAGTTTAATTTTTTCATTTTTTTTTAAATAACATAGAGAATATCACAAAAACGACCATAATTCAGACCCTGCGGATTGAGCCTGTTGGGACCATAAATGTATTTTCTGCAGTGAGTTTTGAATCTTGTGCCTGCAGTGACATTCCTGTAGCTATTACCGTTCTCGTCATGCTTGGTGAAATGACCAGGGTTGGACAACGTTTGAAAGATTGTGATTGTTTCTTTTAGCCAGGAGACATGATGCACAAACTGACATCCACATTTTATTCACCCTTCCCTGTATGTTTCTTTCATTCTGTATCATATGGGGAAGTACATCAAAGTGTGTAGAGAGAAGTTTGCGACATGCATCTGATGTCATGGTTTCTAGTACAGAGAGTTGTGAGAAGAGAATCAATGGAAGTGCCACAAGCAGACGAGAGAAGTCGTTATTATACAGCACCTAATAAGATAAAAATCCTCAAGCCCAGAAATCGAACCTGAAATGAGGAAGTGCCTCACGTGTGACTTGTGCTTCTGTGAAAGCTGGTGATGCCACTAAGAGGCTTTCATTTTCTCCAGTCTTTAATCAGTTTAAGCTTCTACGTACGTAAAGTTATTATGGGAAACTGCTAAATTGTTTCTTGCTGTGCTTCCATTTTATGTTAATACATTTTATTTTCTGAAATATTGTAAACATTTTTTAGAATTGCAAAAAGTATGATGGCAGTGTACTGAATGAACACGTAAAATACCAAAAATATACAGCTGTAACATTAAAACTACCGAGGGTGTGAGGCGAATGTCACTGAGCTCATTCTTCTACAACAATACAAAGAATTGTAATCCTACGAATCCATGGCATCTAGTATACTTGTCAATGTTATCACAACACATTCCACATATACAGATTGGCTCAAAACTGTCAAGAAAAGAGGGAGACACATGAGGTGGTAACTGAGAAAATATGCATATATTTTCTGAAAATGTCAGTAACGCAATGGAGAAGTAAAATATTAATGTTTGTATCTTTGTGTAGTTTTGTTGTAGTTTTCTTGTGACAATCCATTATCCCTGAAAAAAATTGTTAATGAGCTTAGAAACGCAGCTTGTTAATATATGAAACTGTATTAATAACAAACAAGCATAGCTGAATTAAAAGGCTTGAGCAGTGCACGACATGGTTAACTGTCTCCACTGGTTTAAATATGTAAATATTAGAGATGGCATGATACCACTTTTTTATGTCTGATACCGATATCATAAATTTGGATATCTGCCGATACCGATATGAATCCAATATAGTGTTTTTAATCAATAAAACTGTTTTTTTAATATCTTGTTCATACTCAAGTTTTAAAAAACAAAACACCAAAGCTATTCTGTTAAACCTGTATGCAAGAAATACACTGCACCCAAAATATTTCATAGTTCAGCAATACTGAGCTAATAAACTTAAACCTGCTCCGTCCTCCCTATTCTGGTATTTTAAAGAGTATTTAGCAGAAATATTAAACAACCTAACTAATAGGGTTGCCAACTCCCAGCAAAAATAATAGGAAACCACCCCCCACCTCATGATGCTTAATTGACGTAATCAACCTTAATTTAATGCATGTGTTTAAAAAAAAAAAAAAGGACAGAAGTCAATTATTTTTCAAGAAATATTAAATAGATTCAACATCTTTCTTCAACAGAACTGCAGACTGCACAGATGGAAGAAGTACTATAGCTTACTAGGGTATATTAGACTTAACAGTTACTATATACAGTAATGGATTTCTACACATTTTACATCAGATTAAAACTTTGGGTGTAAGAGTCAGATAATTATTTATTAAAAGCTTGACATTTTAACTGAGAATAAGAAAGAAAAGTATGTCTTTGTGCCCCCTTTTCACTGTTCATGCCCTATCGGCCCCCCTGGCTAAACTTTGCTAGACCCGCCCCTGCAAAGTTACCAGCCGTGTAACTGTGTGGACCAAAAACAAGCAAGAGAGACTGGCACAGAAAAGCCGATCAGCTGATCATTAATCAGTTTCACAATTGAAGTAGCAACAGGAGAGGGAGGGAGAGGCAGTCGCTCCATATATTGGTTGTTAAGCTTAACGCGGGAATGCTTCACAAACATTCAGAGATGAACTTACACACTTGCTTTACTTCTTTCTTGGATAACTTTCTTGGAGATGAAATGCTGGTTTGGTAGCGAGGCTACAAATGCTCAACTAGACCACCGACAGGTCTCGCACGCCACAGTCGCTCTATGACGAGATGCATACTGCTCCAACAAGCTAAGGTTATGAGCTGAGTTACGCCATGTCGCAAGTTTTGTGAGGTGCTTTTTTGATATTTAATGGATTGGATTACATTTTTTATTTCTCTGATCCAGTCATTTAGGTCAGTATCGGACCGATACCGATACATAATATCGAATCGGTCCATCCCTAGTAAATATGTGTGAAAAATGAAGGCGTCTGGACCAAACAGCTAGTTAAACTTACTAGTGATTTCTCAGATATACTAATCTTAATGTGCTGGTTGAGCCTGTGCCTGTTCCACTTGCCTAAGGAAGTTATTAAAACTTTTCACACTGCACTCCAGCTTGTATACACGTTTGTCGGGTTGGTTTGTAAGAGGAAATGCTTGCTCGTAATGATCTGTTACGATGATAAATTCCAGAAGCTCATCTACTGGCTAATGCTGATTCTGTTTCCACACAAACTGGGAATCTCAGAACTTTGAATGCAGAGCCAGTGGCAGCATACCTTGCATGCTAATCTCCCATTGGTCCCCCATCAAACACCAGATGTTTATCTGGTCTCTCAGCTTGTCAAGCTTCAGGCATAGTTAACGGGACACAGATATGCTCATGAAATAGAAGCACACAGTTTTCAGTAGGATCCAAGACAAGTAAAGCTTCCAGTAACAAAAGCCAACTGCAGTCAGAAGATGGCAGTAATGTAAAGGATGGGTGGAAGTTTGATGGCAGAACGCTGTTTCAGATTAAAAAAGATCTTTCACATTAATTGTTTCTGATTTCTTGATTTGACCGGGCAGTCGCTGCTTAGTCTGCTTGTCTGTTGGAACACCGCTGCGTTACAGTTTTATTTATGAGTAGATAAAGTATTCATCTTGAACTAGATGACTGGGAAAAGTTCAGCATAAACACATATTGAAGAACCCTGGAGAAATTATTACGTCTGATTTTTTTTTTTTTCTTGCTAGCAAAATGTCGGCTGTATGTATCAGATGTATGCACTGTGTTTGTGTAGTTGTCACAGTACAAGACATTGTGTGGTCTTTTGGAGAACATAATTTTCTGTAATATTTTCTCTTACTCAAACTCAGGTCCAGCTTTGATGTTAGAGTTTGGAGGATCATGAACCCCTTGAAGCTCCATATTAAATAGTTGGCAGTAGGCAAACCTATAACCAAGGTGACCAGTGTGAACCAAAGGAACATGGCTGTCTTCAAACCTGAGAATGTGGAAGACTTCTATGAGATTGGGGAAGTTCTGGGAAGGTATGGATGCAACTGTTTTATGCTCTAGTGTGTTCCAATAGGTGCTCCGCAGTACAGTGATGTATGGTGAGGACATGTACAGATTTGTTTCTTTTGAATACCAGCATATTGGATTTGAAATAAGCAGGATTTCAGCCTTAATTTGATGGTGCTGATACCCCAAAAAGCTCTCTGAGTAATAAGGTAAAACAAAGAAGAAACGATAATCCTATGTTAACTCACAGTCATACAAAGTGAACGATTTACATGCATTTAATGCAACCCATACCAGACTATTGCAAAATGACCACAGAAACCTCTGTGCTTGTGGGCTTAACAAACTTCCCATTTTGAGCAATTATACTGCAATTCCACTATAAATTATTAATCACAATAGGAATAAAAGCTCTCAGAGACATCAGTCTCCCAGTCATGCCCAGTATACTGTAACAAGAGCTGTGTCCTCTGCTTTTTTTAATGCCTGCCTACAATAACCTGCAGCCTTGTACCACGTATGGTTGGTCTGAAACCATATTAACGAGGTGATGCGTGTGAAAGTAAAATTCCCTGTTCCCATAGTAGCAATCACGGCAATATCGCACTATGGGATGCAATTCAACTCAGAATCATTTATCTCATTCCACCACTCCTGATTGGCTGGTGATTGCAACAACTACGTCAGGCAGAAACTCCCACCCTTCAGTAGCTTGTGCTATTACATAGCCATTATTGAAACACCTCTTCAAGCTTTGGCGCATATCTCAACCTATATTAGGCTAGCTAGCTATCTTACCTGTCCATAGACAGGAGTGTTTAGCAAACTTCCTGTTGCTGGGTGCTTGATACCTTTTGCTCGTCTCTGCTGAAACCAAGTCTGCACCATAGATTGGGCGTCGTGCTCTCCACTAAGGCGGTTTAGTTAGTACGGTTTACCACACTAGCTAACACTGTTGTCCTTTTCTGCTGAAGTTAGTAAACCAGCTAACTCGTTGTCCTTGTTGTTAGCACCATAGATAGTGAAGGTGGACAGAAACTTGCAGAAACTCCGGGGCTTGACTCTAAGCCCAACACTGTGATGAGGAGGAGGGCATACCAACCTCTCCTGCTCAAAGCATGAATATGCAAAACATGTGCAAATACTCTGTGTGTCGGCTAAATATATCGTGGCTCAGCATCATAACAGAAACCACTGGATCACGTTATGCAGGGAAGAAATTGCCCCTGGCCACCTGAGCGGCAGAGCAGTTACTCAGAGTTTTTCCGAAGCTAATACTCTTGTGTAAGGACCACCTGTTCAGCAGCAGAAGGCTGTGAGGATATGGTGATTAGGCCTGACCCAAATGTCTGGGAAGACTATTTGTTTTTACTTTAGCAAAAAAAAAAAAAGTCATATTTTTCAGGACACGGGATTTTTGATGCATGCCAGGCTTGGTGTTTTTTGTGAATTCTGTCCTTCCCCTGTACAGTGGGCATTTTGGCCAGGTTCGCCAGGTTCGGGAGCGGACCTCTGGGAACTTTTGGGCAGGCAAATTCCTGAAGATTCGGAAGGTTGCATGCAGCCGTCTTGGCCTGGACAGGAGCAGCGTGGAGCGAGAGGTGGAGATCCTCCAGGCTGTCCAACATCCAAACATTGTGGCTCTCAAAGATGTTTTTGAAAGTCGCGCTGAAGTGGTGCTCATTCTGGAGCTGTGAGTTGACAAATATCTCCATAAAGCGTAAACACTTCACTGTTCTACCTACAAATTTAAACCTGTTTTCTGTTAATGCAAATCCTCCCCCTCCACCATAACATATGGGAAACAAACCATAGTATGAGAAAATATATATTTGCTACCCTATCCTGTTCTGTACAGGGAAAAAATGAAATGTTTAACAAGTGTCTCATTAAAACACTTCCTGCTTAGTGTCAGTGGAGGGGAGCTGTTTGACTTTATTGCTGAGAAAGAGAACCTGTTGGAAACTGAGGCCATTGAATTCATGAAGCAGATACTGGAGGGTCTGAAATTCATACACTGCAAAAACATTGCCCACTTTGACCTCAAGGTAAGTATACTTAGTTACATCTATCTTTTATATTGTGGAACAGAACATTTTCAAAGTCATGGTTTCCAACATAACAATTTTCGCCACATTCAGCCAGAAAATATCATGCTGTCAGACAAAGTGTCAAAACCTCCCAACATCAAACTCATAGACTTTGGCCTGGCTCACTTGTTTCACCCGGGAGAGGAGTACAAGAGCACAAGTGGTACTCCACAGTACATTGGTGAGTATTAAGCTGTATTAAAAAATGGTATTTGGCATTATGTTTTGGTGAAATGTTAATTATCAGTTTAGTTTTATTTTACAATGCATAAAACATGATTTATTCTCTGACCAAAGATCATCCAAATCTTTCTTTAGTGTGACTCATGTTTGCTGTCACTGGTCTGGTATAGCCTCACAATTGTTTCAACTTTTGTTGGGCTTTTTGCTTTTTCCCACGTTTTAAGGTTTGTGCCTTTCATGAAACTGCTGTAAAGATGACCAAAATAAACAGTTTTAGTTCAAGTAATGTTATCTTAACCTACTAAGAACTTTCCATGTGTGTTTTTGTGTAAGGCACACTGGATGCTTCCAATCAGTGACAGTCACAAGGTTTAGTTGGTCTTGTTGTTCATGATTACCCTGTCTTTATCCACTGAAATAAATCGTTGTTTGTTCTGATGAGCTTTGGTGCGACTTCCAAACCAGTTCAGCAGTCTGATCACCCAGCATCCCAATATGCTGATGTAGCGACATCCATATCTTAAATATAGGCTGTGGTCAAGCATTGAAGAATTATGTTTAAAATGGACCAAGACTCCATATTCAATTCAATTTTATTTATATAGCGCCAAATCACAACAAAAGTCGCCTCAAGGCGCTTCATAGATACAGAGAAAAACCCAACAATCATATGACCCCCTATGAACAAGCACTTTGGCGACAGTGGGAAGGAAAAACTCCCTTTTAACAGGAAGAAACCTCCGGCAGAACCAGGCTCAGGGAGGGGCGGGGCCATCTGCTGTGATTGGTTGGGGTGAGAGAAGGAAGACAGGATAAAAGACATGCTGTGGAAGAGAGACAGAGGTTAATAACAGATATGATTCAATGCAGAGAGGTCTGTTAATACATAGTGAGCGAGAAAGGTGACTGGAAAGGAAAAACTCAATGCATCATGGGAATCCCCCGGCAGCCTACGTCTATTGCAGCATAACTAAGGGAGGATTCAGGGTCACCTGGTCCAGCCCTAACTATATGCTTTAGCAAAAAGGAAAGTTTTAAGCCTAATCTTAAAAGTAGAAATAGTGTCTGTCTCCTGAATCCAAACTGGAAGCTGGTTCCACAGAAGAGGGGCCTGAAAACTGAAGGCTCTCCCTCCCATTCTACTTTTAAATACTCTAGGAACAACAAGTAGGCCTGCAGAGCGAGAGCGAAGTGCTCTAATAGGGTGATATGGTACTACAAGGTCATTAAGATAAGATGGGGCCTGATTATTTAAGACCTTGTATGTGAGGAGCAGGATTTTGAATTCTGGATTTAACAGGAAGCCAATGAAGGGAAGCCAAAACAGGAGAAATATGCTCTCTCTTTCTAGTCCCTGTCAGGACTCTTGCTGCAGCATTTTGGATTAACTGAAGGCTTTTCAGTGAGTTATTTGGACATCCTGATAATAATGAATTACAGTCGTCCAGCCTGGAAGTAATAAATGCATGAACTAGTTTTTCAGCGTCACTCTGAGACAGGATATTTCTAACTTTAGAGATGTTGCGCAAATGGAAGAACGCAGTCTTACATATTTGTTTAATATGTGCATTGAAGGACATGTCCTGGTCAAAAATGACTCCAAGGTTCCTCACAGCGTTACTGGAGGCCAAGGTAATGCCATCCAGAGTAAGAATCTGGTTAGATGCCATATTTTTAAGCTTTTCAGGGCCGAGTACAATAACCTCAGTTTGATCTGAATTAAGAAGCAGAAAGTTAGCGGCCATCCAGGTCTTTATGTCTTTAAGACATTCCTGCAGTTTAACTAATTGGTGTGTGTTATCTGGCTTCATGGACAGATAGAGCTGGGTGTCATCTGCATAACAGTGAAAATGTATGCTATGTCTTCTAATGATGCTGCCTAAGGGAAGCATGTATAATGTAATCCAACAACATTCAGTCTGGGACCACACCAATGGACTTTATAATAAATGTAGGCGCTTTACTTTGGCTGCCTTAGTGGAAACAATGCTGGAGGAAAAGGAGGGAAAAGAGCCAGGACCCTCTGAATTCACTGCACCACCCCTTCCTTGGAGCTGAGCCACACCCCACCATATACCCACCTCCGAACTCAGGCCGGGCATTTCCCATTCTGAGAGTTTTTGGCTTATGTAATCAACCCCCTTTTTGAAAAAGCCAAATAAAAGTGTGTGGAATTGGTAAAATCCGTACAGAGTGGAAACTCTGGAGACAAGGGAATATGCCAGTAGCACTTAGTCAAATCCAGTGTCATGAAAAAATGAGCAGTACCAAACCGGTCCAGGAGTTCATTGACCCATGGCATGGAATAAGCGATATGCTGTGACCTCAATCATCTTGCGGTAGTCAACACAGAACCCAATAGACCCACCTTTCTTTACCACCACGGAACTATGGAGGTATACCATTCGCTGTGTGACGGAGAGGAACCGCATTGAGCAACCAGATTTCCCAGGACATTTGTCTGGTACTTGGCCTGGTCCTGGGGCTTCCAAGTTGCTGTCGGTGCACTGTTGTCTGCTCCCGCTCCATGGCAGCCAGCTCTGCGACCGCACCGGCTGCATGGTTCGTGGGTCCGATATCTTGTCCTGGGTAGTTGGGCGCCACTGTAACACACATTTGTGTTATGTTAGGTTCCTGGCGTGCTGCTCAGATAGTGTAGGCGTGATCTGATGATGATCCCCAGCTGTGTTGGCCAGCCTGTCCTGGAACTGCCCTCTGTACCCACTGCACCAACCCTCTCCACAGCTGAGCCGCAGACCACCCTGCGTGCTATAAGAACAGCAAAGCATGCCATACTGGAAAGATTCTACATTTCTTCTGTGACCCTGGTAACACTTTATGGCAGAGGATTCAAAGATAACAGATTATAGGGCTGCTCCTCCGCTTTGTGACAACAACCTACACTGTCTAAATTACAATAACATTTTCTGTAAATTTGCAACATATAATACCACCACTACACCAAAAGCCAGTCTTCACCCTGATCAAAAAGAACTGAATCTCAGCGTTGCTAATATCTGTAAAACCCCGAAGAGAGTGAACGCACCAGGCATTCCAAGACGAGAACTGAGAGTGAGTGTGCTGACCCATGGGCAAATGCGTTATGGACATCTGTAACACCTTGCTGGTCTGTCACTATCATTCCAGTGACACAAAATTCACTGTCACTTTTTTTTTAATGACCACTGTCCTGTTACACTAATTCCCATAACGATGCGCTTCGAGAGACTGGTAAAGGACTAACTACATTATCTCCTCACAGCCCCCTGTATTTGAATCATTACAATTCGCTTTCCAGCTGAACCCCTCCATTGAGGTCTTTTTTTTCTTTTCACATGGGCTTGGCACATCTGGAACGGTCACGTGCAAATGCTTTTTGTTGCATTAAAAAAGTGCCTGGATGAATGGGTAAATGAATAGTGCCTTGAGGCAACTGTTGTTTGGCACTGTATAAATGACATTGAATTAAACTGAAATGAAAGTGGGTGAATGAAGCAAGTTGTAAAAAGCGCTTTGAGTGCTCAGAGTAGAAAAGTGCTATATAAGAACCAATCAGTTTACACATTATAAAGACCATAGATCATCACAGGAATCACTGGTTTACATAGTGTAGAGGGTGCCACACTGAAGTTATTTATGTTTTGTGCTTAGATGTAGTTCCATATTGCTGTTTTTCTTTTTTTAGATATAAAACTTTTTGCATTCATTAAATGACAGAAACAAAAATCATAAGCTACACTGTTTTAGAGATGCTTGTGGTGGAGATGTCTGTTCATGACTCATTTTATCAGAATGTTGTTGACTTACAAAAGCAAACTTTTCAGTTTCCTGCTCATCTTTTACATTGCTGGCATGCAGCATTGTTATGAGTTTTTGCAGTAAGTTTCTAAAGATGGAAACACTTAACATCAAGTTGTTGGGAAACTATCCCTGTGATAAGATGATGAAGGCTAGATTCATATATATTTTAAAATCACCTGAGAAATTTTGACTTTTTTTGTGTGATGGACATTAATTATGGTAAATGGCCTGTATTTATATAGCGCTTTACTAGTCCCTAAGGACCCCAAAGCACTTTACACATCCAGTCATCCACCCATTCACACACACATTCACACACTGGCTACATTGTAGCCACAGCCACCCTGGGGCGCACTGACAGAGGCGAGGCTGCCGGACACTGGCGCCACCGGGCCCTCTGACCACCACCACTAGGCAACCGGTGAAGTGTCTTGCCCAAGGACACAACGACCGAGACTCTCGAACCGGCAACCTTCCGATTACAAGGCGAACTCCCAACTCTTGAGCCATGATCGCCCCATTACTTTCAAATGTTTACATTGGCTATTATTTTGTGATCACAGCCAGTCTGGTTTTCAGTGAGGGAGATAAACGTACGTTTTGCAATTTATTAGCAATGTAGATGTATTATTATTATTATTGTTGTTGTTATTGTTGTTGTTGTTGTTGTGATGCATGCACAAGCATCCAGCTAAGAAAATTCCAAAAAGTTGATTCTGTTCATCTGGATGTGGCATACACATACCATTCTAAATTCATATAAAACTGAGTTTCTTGTACTCGACCCCAAAAATCTGAGAAATATGGTAGGTGACCAGTTGCTTAATCTGAATGGCATTACATTGGCTTCCAGTAATACTGCAAGGAATGTTGGAATCATTTTTGACCAGGATCTGTCCTTCAGTGGGCTTATTAAACAAAGGTTAGGACTGCTTTCCTTCATTTGTGCAATATCTCTAAAATGAGAAACATCTTGTCTCGGATGGTTAAAATGCATTAAAATGTGTTGATGATGCACAATCATCCAGGTAAGTAAACCAAAAAAGTTGATTCAGTTCATCTGGACGTAGCGTTTTCAGTGGAAGAAACATTTCGTCAGTCATCCAAGTGACTTCTGTAGTCTCTGCTGACTGGAGGTTTGCCCAACTGTATAAACAGTACATTTGCAAAATGACTGAACCTAACACCACTGATGAACAATGGGCTGTGAGGTCAGATCGTTGACATGCAAATTGTCATGTGAAAATAAACAACAGATTCCTTATAAGGCTATCACACAAACTTAAAAGTGGAGGATAAGAGATCCTGTGTTTATATCTGACTTTACGTGCTTAAAAGCTGCCAACAAAAGTGTTTGTTGCAAGTTTAAGGAGCTTTACTTCTGCAAATATTCTACTAAAGTTATTTAGAATCGAATCATCTAAGTTAATAACCAACCCAACACAATTTCTCTATCTTTCTCCACCTCTGCAGCCCCTGAGGTCATCAGCTGCCAGCCTCTGAGTACAGCAGCAGATATGTGGTAAGCATTCAGCTCCAGCGTGTTCAGGCCTGTCGTGAGCATTACTCTCTGCACAATATTTGAGTTGGTCACAGCAGAATAAACACAATTATACAGGATTTAAACAAAACTGAATCACTGTGTTTTTCTTACATGTTGTCATACAGTAGAGTTTTTTTTGTTTTTAATTTACGCTTCATGTCTGCCTGTGCCTTGTTTCATGTTTCTTCAGGAGCATTGGAGTTATTACCTACATATTGTAAGTTGTAAGTGTTTGTATGTTGGGTGGCTTCTAAAGTACATAATTTATGGATTGTATACAAACATCTTTTGATTGTATTTGGGCCTTTAAAAGTAAAGGTAAACTTTTTCAGTTATACTAGATGGGAAATTGAAGAAAAAAAAAAGAAAGAAAGAAAGAAGGAAAAGAAAACTATTAATGTGTTTTAATGCTCAGATGAAGATGTCAGATGTTGACATGTTGTAGTTTCACTACTAAAGTGTATTGTCTTTTCTCAGATTGAGTGGTTTGTCACCATTCCAAGGCGACACTGATGAAGAGACTCTGGGAAACGTCATTGGCATGAAATACGAGTTTAATGAGCACTACTTCAGCCTGACAAGCCCCATGGCGAAAGATTTCATCCAGAAACTGTTGATGAAGAATCCAGAGTATGTCATAAAATACAATATTTTACTTGGGCACATTAGTCTGAAATTTAATGTATTCCTCTGTTCAGTGATTAGGGATGTAATAGTGAACATCAAGATTAGGACTTCATGTCAACTAGTCCCTTCACACTAAGCACCAAGTATCCAGAGTCTAAATGTGGCTGTCCAGCTCGTTGGTGTGCACTGTACACCAACTAATGAGACACAGAATGACAAACGGAACAACGTTTGTCAGAAAGATTGGGGAAAATTTTCTTTAAGCAAACATCCCAGTGTACTTAAGACCCAGCCACACTGTCAGACAAAAACTGGTTCATCCTAAGGACAAAACTCCAAAACACAAACTAAACAACGTAGTGCATGCTGTGCAGTGCAGTAAGGAGTGCTCAGACCTCTACATTGGTGAAACCAAACAGCCCATCCATAAACACATGGCACAACATAGAAGAGCCACCTCGACAGTGCAAGGCCTATCTCTCCACCTAAAAGATAAAGATCACTCTTTCGAGGATGCCAATGTTTACAGTTTGGATGCAGAAGACAGATGGTTTTAAAGAGGAGTAAAAGTAATTTTACATTTTTATGACAAGACAAATGCATTCATCTACCAAAGGTCATGTGAAATACACTTAAATCATTGTTATCTTAATATTCTTTAGTTTGTTTGACAGCATCCAAAAATCATGGAATGTTCTGCCAAACTTTGTTTTCCTGCTACTTTAGTTTAGTAGTTTAGGTTGTAGCAAAAATGCTTAAGGATTATTACAATATATTAACTAATAGTCCTTTTCCATTAGTACCTACTCGGATTAGATTGGCGTGACTTAGATTTTTTTTTTGGGGTACCTGGTGCCGGGTACATTATTAGTACCTACCTAAGTGATCCAAGGCAATCCGAAAATGTGACGTCAACAGACTGCATTGGCTAGTCAGTATGGTCACTCTATGAGTCATGCGAGCATCTCGTTTACATAAATCAAAACCGCCGTTTTTGAAACCCGGCAACGAGAGAAATGGCCTGATAAAAAGCCATACATCGAGCAGTAGGTACCGTTGCCTCCATGTCCTCCGTTCATGTTGCATACAAATAACGTCATGGGATGTTCGGCCGTGTTGTACCTCATGCCATTAGGTGAGGTTGTTAGTAATTTAAAACGGATCAGTCTGAGTAGGTACTAAAGGAAAAGGACTATAAAAATAAATAATGATCTCTCATCATTCCTTACACGTCAATGCATATTGCAGAGACAGAATGACAGCTGAGGAGTGTCTGCTTCATCCATGGATTAAGGTTAGCACCAGTCTGTCATTTCTTCTGCACTACTTTTGTTGTTGTGTTACCGTGTTGTCAGCCATACATGTTGTCATTGTTTCAGCCCATCACACCTAAACAGGTTGCCAAAAGAAATCGATCCTCAATTAATATGAAGAACTTTAAGAAGTTCAATGCCCGAAGGAAGTGGAAGGTGAGTCTGGATATTTATGTTAAGAGACATTTTAAAGCATATTTTTGTGCGTTAGACCAGCAGTAAAACCAAATTAATCCATGTATACACTTTTAAAGTTCTGTAGCTGGTGTGGGCGAAGTTAGGATTCAAATTTTATTATATTATATATTATATTTATTATAGGATAGCCACCTTTAGCTCTCGCCGAGCAGATTGTAACAAGCAGCCAGGAAAACAGACTGGGTGGGTTACCGTGAGGAGAAAGCGTAGTCCTAAACAGAAGGCCAGGGTACACTACCAACCTGTTCACGTCTCTAACAGTTTTTGCCCAGTCTGGGACACACCCACCGAGAAGAATTCTCTGGTTCCTGGTGATACTGTTTTGAGACACGTGAAGTTAGAGACACAAGCAACCATAAGGAATTGTCTTCCAGAGGCCATTCATTGTTATCAGGATGTTCTAAAATCTAAAACAAAATCTTATTGTCCAGGACCTCTGCTACTCCTAGCGTACCCTCACTATATATTTGTGTGCATTAGCCCTGTCTGGCACCCTCCTTAGCAATGGTTAAATCCTTATGTAATAAAGAGGACATATGTTGTACCGTAAAATACTCCACCATGGTTACATGTTACGAAAAAGTATTAAAAAAAATACCACTTACGAGGACATTATTCTGCTACTTTTGTATCGAAATTTAAAACGAATGAATCTGGTAATTCTTTGTTTTTATATTCATCAGGTCCCAATCAGCCCAAATAGCAAAGAGAAATTAAAAATGCCATGAAAGAGTTTGGGTCTTAGGAGGTTAAAGTTCACATAATGGGTTAAAAATGAACGTTACCTTAGAAGATACTGAGCTGATGTTATTTGTGATGGATGTAAAACATTCTTCCCTGTCACCTTCTAGATGTCTTACAATATGGTGTCGGCATGTAATCGGCTCGTAAATTTGAGACTGCCGCGTAAAGACACCCTGAGTCCAGATCCACTACAGGTGAGACATATTTAACTGAAAAGTGGAGTTAAATTAAATGGAGAATCTAAATGTGAGTGCGAGTGGTTGTCTGTCTCTGTGTTAGTCCTGTGTCAGGCTGGTGACCCGTCCAGCTGTTACCCTGCCTCTCACACTGGTAGCTGGGATAGCCCCCCCCCCAAACCCTCAGTCAGCCCTGTAGTCCATATGTCAAAGTGTCCTTGGGTGAAGTAATGAACTTTAAAACTGCTCAGATGTCATCAGTGTGTGTATGGTACTGTTGAATTACTGTATTTTTCGGACTACAAGGCGCAATATCAATGAACGGGTGTATTTTCATACATAAGGCTAATAAAGCGAAACAAAACTGTCAGATAAGTCAAACTTTATTCAACTCATTCACAATAACTCTCAACATTGTTCAGTTGTAACAATAAAATACAGAACAATACACTTTTTCAGTTCATTCCTCTTCCTCAAATTCTTCATCTTCAGGGTCTGAGTTTAACAGTTGGGTGATTTTGGCCCGTAAGCACGTCTCATTATGGGGTCCTTATACACACACCATAATGTTACATTGAAGCAGAGTACGTATGACTCCGCGAGGCTCCTGACTACGGTAGCCGTAATGCTCCAACAAGCGGTGCAGCTGTATAGCTTAGCAAAGTCGTACTAAAACATTTTGACAGATTTGTGAGCGTCGTGTACCACGTAAAGATGTTTCAAGGTCAGTAAGCACAACCAGAGTGTCGATTTCTGAGAAAATTAAAGGATTTTAAGTGTGCCTTATAGTCCGAAAAATACGGTAAGTACTTTATGAATAGGTGTATGTGGCTGTTATTGTTAAGTGCTTCGACGTATTGATAATGTGCATGAATACATTTCTGAATTACAAAAGGTGGGAGTAGAAAATGTTAATACGTGGATGGAGTCAAAGAAATAACAAAGACTGTTTTAGAAGTGTAACGTCAGAGTTGAAGTTAGGTACATGTTCAAATGATATAATTCAAATCTGCAATACAAGCTTCATGAGGCACAGTCACGTAGATTTGTAAGTGAAAAGTGCTGACAGCTGTAATGATGCTTTTCTGCAGCGGCAATGTGAAAGCGACGTAGAGGACACTGAGAGCAAGCCGGCCTCGCTGCTACGGCGAAGACTCAGCAGCAGTTCATAGAGTTGAGCAGAGGAATGCAGAGCAGTCCAAGCTGAAGATGAAGATGAGGCTCCCTGAAACCAAATGATTTCTGTTACCTTGTTCGAGTGTAATGGGTGACCTAATGTTGTTACACACTCGACATTTCAGAAGTGCCTGGAACAGAAGCGTGTCCTCATTTGAAGTGTGTTTCTTTACGAAAGACATTTAAAAAAAAATCAGTTGGAAACTTTGGGTGGGCTGTGTAATAATGTCTTCAATGATGCTTTATCAGCTGTAATGTATGTGGATGGTTACAGTTCTTGAAATGTCTCTGATAACAAAATGTGGCCAGAAAAGCTTTTTTCTGTGCAGAGCAACCTCAAACTCATGTTATACCCGTGTCTTCCACGCCTTATTCAATGACGGTAATGCTTCATGTCATCAGCCAAATGGAAATGCTCGGCCTGTTTTTAATGTTACCAAGTGATGTCCAACAACTATAGACTACAACATGACTTATACCTGATTTTGGACAGCTCATGGCAGCGCTGGCAAACACAAATACCAATGTTTTCATTACCTGTTTGTTTATGTTGAAACTGCTTCGCTAGTGTTAGGAAAGCATCCCCGTGTCTTTTCTAAAAGACTGCTTCACATAATTAACAAAAATGTGAAAGTTAGAGTTTTTCCTGTTTTAGCAACTGCCTCCATTTTTCCGGCCGTTATATCACAGTTTTACACTCGCTCATAAACAGCTGTTGTTTTTACAGTTTTCAAAGTAACCACTACTGTCATTTTCATGTTTGTGTAAGGCTGAAAACTTTGGAAGGTTTTTAAAAATGTAATTTCTTACATCTCACCAACTACAACTACCCGAGATGAACAGACTTCAATCTACTGCTATTATTGTTAGGTTGTAAGTGTTTAAGATTTTGTACTGCAGATGAAAATATACAATCATACTCTGTTCTTAATAACTTATAAGCACTGCATTACTTCTCTTGTGATGTATCATTTTGAAATGGCTTAATCATACACGTGCATGTCATTACATACAACAATTTGTATTTTTAATGTCATTAAATGTCTGTTTAATGACATGTCTGCTGGCTTCATCCGAGACTTGAACAATTAGTATTTTTAAATACTGCCAAATTTCTCACTTTGTCTTTTTCTCAGCTGTGTCTGCCTATTTAGGAACTTTCTTTTAGCTGCTGACGTTACCATTAATACCGTTTCATGACAGTAATGAGCTATATTTGGCTATGTGACCCTGTCGCACTTCTTTTAACTAAGAATCAGGAAGTTGTCTTCTTCTGCGATGTTGTGTTTACAGACAGCATTTTAATCCTTTTTCTTTTCTGGGTGTAAATGTGACAGGGCTCGGTGCTGGTTCAAACTGTATAAGCTGCTTCAAGCATTATTTGTGAAGAGTCACATTAAATTACTAAAAACATTAACTAATAATGCTGAGATGTATTATTTTAACAAGCCTTAATTATTTTCTAAATAACTGAAAGGAATTAAAATTTAATTCATACTGAATTTACTGATGCATAACCAGAGACCCAGAAGAATTAGTTTTGTTTAGATAAGTAAGAAAAACAATCTTCCCCAAAATTGTTTATTTCTTTTTAAATCTTCTTTCTCTTAAAATGGGCACCAGGTCTTATTTTATCATAAAGTGATAAGATGGCTGAGTGAGACAGAAACACATTTTACTCAGAACTGTGGAAGTGAAATCAGGAGGTGACGTGGGGGAGGACTGTACCAGAATATACGGGTAAAATAAGTACAGAACATGTCACCAAAGGGGGGGAAGAAATGTTTTGAACACGCTTGCTGAAGTGTATTTAATATTTGGTACAAAAGTCTTTGTTGACCGCGTCAAAACACCTACTGTGTGGAGAAACTAGTCAGATGCTCAGGTGTGATTTTAGCCCGTTCTTTGTGGAAGAATGGGCTAAAATCACACTTCTTCTTCTATGAACTATGAGTTTTAGTTCTTTCCATAGATGTTCATTTGGATTGAGGTCAGTTGATTGGCTGGGTCATTCCAGGAGCTTTATTTTCTTATTCTGAAACCAATGGAGAGTTTCCTTGGCTGTGTTTGGGATCATCCACCCTTATTTCATCTTCATCATTCTGGCTGCAGAATTTTGCTGATTTTTCTTCCTTCACTTCCAAACCATGAAGTTCCCACCTCCATTGGTAGAGTGTGTTTTTTGGGGTGATTTGCAGTGACGTGGTGGGTATTATGCCATCCAAGGAGTTCCATTTTGGTTTCATCTGACCAGTTGATATTCTCCCAGTATCTCCCAGGCTTGCGTACCGGCCATGGTAGTTGAGTGCGTGACATACTGTTTGCTTTGAAACATTCGTGCCTGTTGAGGTCTTTCTGTAGCTCTCCCCAGGTGGTCCTTGGACAACTCTGATAATTAGTTTCATTCCTCTGTCTGAAACCTTGCAGCGAGCACCTGGTCGTGGGCGATTTCTGGTGAAATTATGTATTTTCCACTTCCAGATTATGGCCCCAGTAGTAATGTGACACACTGTACTGTACTGTACTCTACTGTATGTGTTGAGAAATCCAGGAAGTCTTTTATGAAGCACTTCTTGAGGTCGAGTGAAATTACTGATGACGTTTCAGAAAGTGGTTTGGGTGCTGGTGTGATTTATGAACATGTAAAGCAACAATGGATTCCTGCAAAATGTGCATATCAGCGTTAGTTTCACCTGTGATACAGAGGAACTTGCTTTTATGGAAACTGCTGAAAGGAGAAGGGTTTCCTACCATATGACAACACTGTCAACTCATCTCTCTCGATAACATACTACCCATCACTACTATTCACAAGTCTGTTCTTTTTTTTATTCCAAGGTGAAGTTGTAATGTGCCAAGCAACGTGGGTACAACATCATGTGATCTATGGGAATCACTAGGCAGAGGTGCATATAGCCAAGCCTATGCTGGCTTGCTGTGTGATACTCGTGCTTCTCAGCACCATGTGTGAGGCTTTTCTCCAAAGCTGGAGATACTCCCAAATAGAGAAACTGGGTGAGTCGAGCACAGTTGAAATTTCTTTTATTTCTTAATAAAAAGGAATAAATCACACTGGAACTTTTTAAACATAAACCTATCATGTCAAAGGATTTACTTAAACATTGAGTGAAATCTTACTATAAGTGTCAAAAAACCTTCGACATTGATAGACCTTTATTACCATCACTTACACATCAATCACAAAAATTCGATGAAAAAAAAAAATCAAGTTTTGTTTATTACATTTCTATTTGCCCTGTGAATATTGTGGGTCAACTGTAATCAGAGCACCACCTGCTTGGTGGTTGTGGTTGGTTGTTGGCATTGTCCTGTTTTCATGTTTCATTCTAAAAACTCAATTTCAGTTTGGGTGAAATTCAGTTGATAAAGACACTAAACACAGTTTATTCCACGTTAGGAATATATATTGTTAATTACATAAAGGATAAAAGAAGCACTCCAACTATTAGCATGTGAGTTAATTTAACTGAAAAGGTTCCCATCTAGATCCTGTCATACCTTAAAACTTCAGATCCCTGCATTAAAAGGTTCTTCATATTATGGATGGTACGAGCAATCGGTCACACTGTCCCTCCTCAAGCTCCTTTAAAGCTGATATGTGCTCCTCTGAGTTTTCTCTGAGGGACTCCGCTTCCACAGTTCTGCTTCCTGAAGTGTAGACAATGGTTGAAAGTGTGAGGTAGAAAACCCTGCTGCTACAAAGGACAGTGAATAAAAGTTTTGTTCTGGAAGGGATAAAATTCCTGTGCATTTCTGAAATCCTACAAAATCAATGTTAAGACTCTCAAACTGAAGAAATATTATAATTTATAATTGTGGCATCAATAGAAAGCCCAGGAGCGCAGCAGGAGTCATATCAATTGCATAAATTGCTGTTGGAAAATAATAATATGATATAATGTGTATGAGAAATGTATTTTACACAATACATGGGAGCGCACACTCGTGTGTGTTTGTATTTAGAGCCCATTGAAAAGACAAACATGACAAACATGTGACACTGATCCTCTATAATAAGGCACATTTAATCTTTTAACACTTAAGAAAAAAATAAAATAGCCCTTTATTGTTATTATAGATAATAACAATAAAGGGCTATTCAGAAAGAAATTGTCGGTGCTCCACACTGACTGTGCTGGATTCAAGCAAAACACAGAATTCAGAACAGAGGGCGAGAAGATAGGACGGAGAGAAAGAATACCAGATGGAATAGATCAGTGGTTCTCAAATTTTTCACAATAAGTACCACCTCGTAAAATATATGGCTCTTAACCCTTATGACCAACATTAAGGTACAGTAGTATAGGCCTATTTAACACCACATACAGTTTACACGAGAAAACTTTATTTGTTATATGAATGTTATTTATTTTAACTGTCATAAACAGGATGCGACAAGTGATAATAACACCAAGTGTACTGCATTAAAACATTCACAGCAGGTAGGATATCCGGTCTTCAAGTGATGGTGTGATAAACCCTGCTTCCTGTTTTTAACACGTTTTAATCTTGTTCTATTTAATCTCAACAAGCCCCTAAAGAAAGTCAGTGATCACTGTCGGCCTCTCTCAGTTTTTATTACAACTATTACAACCATGCAGCAGTATATTAACGACTAACCTCATATTGTGGATGGATTTTCTCAGTTGTTCTCCTGACTGAAGTTTGGTCTGTTTACAGCATCCTGCCATGCGATTACATTTGTCTCTAACCATCGGGAACCCTCACGTTAACTTTTATGCAGTGGAAAAAAGTTAGCGTTCATTGTCCCGCCTCACTGTTTTTGTGTTATGCTAACCATGGCTGTGTGGCTAGCCACCACGTAGCCCATCATTATAGCTGTGTCCCAAAACGTAGGCTGCATCCTTTGGAGGCCGCATTTGTAGACCAATTACGTCACAGCAGCGAGACAAAGGCTGTCCCAATTCGTAGACTCCTCCAAATGCGTCCTCCTTTTCCCCAGATTTGAACGATGGGTCGGGCATATACTTTGTGGCCCACCATATCCCAGGATTCATAGCGCGGCCCAGCCAATTCCAGTTTCCAACAATGGCGGCAGCTGCTTAGTTTTAATATTACTTTTATTACGCTTTCTGGGACACAAAATAAACTTTGAAGATATTTTCAGGCGAGAATGTAGCTGTGCAAACTTCAAATATCTGCTCAGTTTAAATATCTGCTTGGTTTATCAAGACATCACATATTTGCAAAAGTGCTCCGATGTTTTCAGAGACATCTGTCACCCACCAGCTCGATAGCTAGCTGGGGGTTCAAGGGTCACTAGAGCCGGTGAGAACAGCGGACTCCCAGCTTCATCGTTTTCAGACCCCCCCGGTCTTTTGCTACTCAGGTTAAACATGATATATAAGTCACTCAGATAACTTTTGGTTGGTTTTATTTGTTCCGGAGTAAATCGGTTCGACTGAGATCACATTTATTAGATTATTAGAATAAATAAAACTTTATTAATCCCTCGGGTGGGTTCCTCCGGGGTTTTTATACAGCTGAATAAACGTCAAACTGAAAACTGATTAAACAGAAGTTTGAGATGGTTGAGAATTTATGGCAGTGTCCTGTTATATTTTAGATAGCAAGGATCAAGCGGCTGACTTTATTAAACTCCACGGAGACGGCGGTGACACAAATCTGAAGGCTAGACCGTCCCATTTCTTTCTTTTTTCTTTTTTTTGTGTCCCGTTTGGATCTTTAGCATCAGAATTTTTGTCTTAAGGCCAAGAAAGATGCCAAGCAGATTTATTTTACCAAGTGGATCATCATGGCCTTGCCATATTGGTCCATTTGATTGACCTTTATTATAATTATGTTAATTATTTGATTTTCGGTTGTTACAGACGGGACAGACATGACTGGGGGATAGGACAGGGAGAAAGAATGAAAGAGAGGGAGAGAAAGAAAAATAGAGGGGAGAAGAGACGGTGAGAAAGGGGGGAAGAAAAAAAAAGACAAACAAACAAAACAGCTGGATCACCTGTATGGAGATAAGAAAAAACAGAAGAGAAAACAAACAAGAAAGAGCAACATAATAAATACAACATCATCACAATAAACTAGCTAACAGTAGATAACAGTAGATACTAAATATTACATGGTATTGTGCAGCACGCAAGATTTACAGCGCACAGTGTGCTTTGAGGCAGCAGCCAAGAAAGTTGTAGTTTGTGTCTGTGAACACCTGTGTGGATCAGACCGCTTGTATTCAAAAGGTTTCTCCATGTAACGATCTGCTAGGGAGTGTGGGGAGCCATAGGGCATGAAGCAGGTATGGAGGAGATCCAGGTCCCAGACATCCAGAGGCCCCAGAATACAAGGACCTAAGGAGGACCACCACAGGGGCAACCGTGCCACCCTCCTGGGAAGAGCTGAGGAGAGCCCCAAACGAGAGGTCACCCAGCAGCCACGGAGCAGAAGCCAGAGGGGGTTGCAGTGACGGACACGTGGGCTCTGCCGGCAGCCAGCTGGCCTGAAGGCACCCCACCCCCCGGAAGGGACCCAGCCGAGCCACAGTCGCCAGGCCCCGTACCCGGACCCAGGAGATGTAACCCTTCTCTCTGGGGTGGAGGAAAGCAGACCGCCTCCTTATCTGCAGTAGCAGGGAGGCCCCGCATCCCAGACCCCAGTCTGATGGCCAGCACCTCCTCCCAGCCCCCCAGACGGTTAACAGAACGGGTGTGAGTGAAGACTCCAAACCTCCCTCCACCCGCTCAAATGTAGTGTTGCTGTGTGCTGTTCTAGACCGTCCCATTTCACAGCCTCGCACCAGCCTTCTTGGTCTTTGAAGGACCCGGCCGATGTAGACTGCAAAGGCCGGATCCTCTGAAGGATGCAGCCTAGGTTTTGGGACACAGCTTATATAGCAGCTAGCCCAACTTCAGTAACCCTACAAACATCACTGCTGTTTAGTTTTCTGTCTTCATTTATGTTGGAAGTGATATCAGAGCCGTACGTTTGAATTTTTCAGAAATCCCTCAATCAGAAATGGTATATTATTTAGTCTTAAAATTTTTTTGAGACTTCCTGCGTACCACTAGAGGGATCCATGTACCACCAGTGGTACACATACCACAGTTTGAGAATGACTGGAATAGATAACCAGACAGTCAAAGGAAAGAAGTATTTAGACATGTGTTCTTTGCTTATTCACAGGTCATAAATCATATGTGCTATAACAATATTGTCATGTTCTTGCATTAACAATGTTTGATATATTTGAACATTTTTCCAGCCTGCTTTCACACAGTCTGGTAACTAGATGGAGATAATAACTAGATATCTTGTGCTCCACGTAAGCTGCACATATTCTTTCTTATTGTAATTGCCATTTGTTCTGTTCCAGCTGTATGGTGAGTCAGAGTTGTGCAGTTTAAAGGATAATTCAAATAATTTCAACATGCTTCTCTAAAGGCTAGAGTTCAGTTTTACTCCAAAAGTTTTACAACCAAAAGAGTTTTACTCTTCAATATCAAATTCTCCAGCGAGTCCTATACAGTTAATATTTTGTTTGTTTGTTTTTGTTTAAAACATTTTGTTTAGTGCTTGTATGAATTTGCCAGGTGGAAAGGTGATCGCAGCTGTTCCCAGTTATGGTAACATTATATATACTTATATATTTATTTTACAAAACAAACTGCTTATGACAGCTACTGAAGAAACAAACAAACGAAAAAGCCCCCAAGCATAAACATTTACTTGCAGCAAGCATAGAATAAAGCTGTTTGTCTTCACTGTCCACTTTTAACTTTACAACCCATTTTTGTTTTGCTTTCTGTCCCAGCCAGATTTACTTTTTCTTTTCTTTTTTTAGTTTGTGTTTTAGTCATTTGACTTTTTTAATTTGTTTGTTTTAGTTATATTTTATGTATTTTTATTATTAAGCTTAATTGTGCAGCACTTTATGTCCGCTTTGGTTGTTTTAAAGTACTTTATAAACAAAGATGCATTGATGGAAAGCGACTGTGGTCTGACGATCTCATCACTATCAGTCCAATGTCGCCACCTGGTGGTATGCAAGGAAATAGAGCCTGAGCGCTGCGTTTTTTGAAGCCAGTATTTCTGTACACATTATAAATTCCTTGTACCGATTTATTCACACATCTACAAATTTGATTACACACACGTGACTATGAGTTCAATTCAGTTGAGTTTATTCATATAAACTCCCTCAGTATTGGTGCCCCTCAAGGATGTGTCCTCTCACCACTACTGTTCTCCCTCTACACTAACGACTGCACCTCCAAGAACTCGGTTGTTAAACTCCTAAAGTTTGCAGATGACACCACCGTCATTGGCCTCATTCAGGATGGTGATGAGTCTGCATACCGGCAGGAAGTTGAGCGGCTGGTACTCAATCTGGAGCTGAACACGCTGAAGACTGTAGAGATGACAGTGGACTTCAGGAGACATCCCTCAACTCTGCTCCCCCTCATCATATCAGACAGCCCTGTGTCGACTGTGGAGATCTTTAAGTTCCTGGGTACAACCATCTCCCAGGACCTGACATGGGAAACCAACATCTCCTCCACCCTCAAAAAGGCCCAGCAGAGGATGTACTTCCTGAGACAACTGGGGAAGTACAGTCTTGCACAGGAGCTGCTGATCCAGTTCTACACTGCGGTCATTGAGTCTGTCCTGTGCTCCTCCATCACAGTCTGGTATGGAGCAGCCACTAAACAGGACAGGAGCAGACTGCAGCGGACTGCACGGGCAGCAGAAAAGATCATCGGCACCCCCCTGCCCTCCACTTAGTACCTGTACCTCTCAAGAACCAGCAAACGGGCAGGGAAAATCATCACAGACCCCTCACACCCTGGACACAGACTTTTTGATCTGCTGCCCTCTGGCAGACGGTACAGAAGCCTGCAGACCAGGACCACCCGACACAGGAACAGTTTCTTTCCCC
This sequence comes from Aulonocara stuartgranti, assembly GCF_965226115.1. Lineage (NCBI taxonomy): Eukaryota > Metazoa > Chordata > Actinopteri > Cichliformes > Cichlidae > Aulonocara > Aulonocara stuartgranti. The sequence goes on along the minus strand of NC_138957.1, from coordinate 3,873,683 downwards.
TCGCCATCTCCCTCCTAAACAGTTGAACTGTCACACTGCTCACGCTGCTAGACTGCACTTCGCGTACATTCAGTGGTATTCATCTCATCTCATTTCATTTCTGTAATCCTGTAATCCTGTATTTTACGTGTATATATATATATATATATATATATATATATATATATATATATACACACACACACACACACATTTCATAGAGGCGTTGTGTGCTTTCCAATAGGACACGTAAAAATGGCAGTGGACATTCCAAAGAACATATTTATTGATATTTATTGAATAGTAGGATTTGGTTCATATAACACTAAACATGGCTTGAACAGGATGGCTGCCACTATATTAATGTGACAGACTATAAATCTGTTCTCCACTGTTGGATTTGATGCTGCCACACACCCTTCTCGGTCTGTGCTTCGAGTACTCTGACAATTAGTATGACTCAGCCGTTGTTTCATGTAAACTAACATAATCATTCTGTTGTAAACAGGTTTCTGTAAGGTAGAGTAAATTAGTTTGTTTATCAATTATTAATTCATGTACTACTACTTCAAAGAGAGAGACCTAATGTTTAACAATTCCTATTTCACTGTTTTACTCTTTAGTGCAGTTGTGGAAACGCTTTTCTGTCAGTGGAAAGAAGTTACATATTTCCCTGTTTCTATATATGAGAAAGAAAAAGCTCCATTGACAAAGAAAGAACTCTATCAGCATGAAACTTTGGACTTGAACTGTTAGAAATAAATGTGTAAGATTACATAAAAGCTTCTTGCAGCTCATTGCTCATCAAAACCTTTCCATAGTAGAAAGTGAAAGACAGTTTTCAAAAAAATGTTTCTCGGTCATTTGATTGTTTATTACTTAATTACTTTGTGTAGTATGAATGGTCATATGGGAGGTTTTTAATCAGTAGAAAAAGCTGTAAAACTTTACACTACAGTTAAAAGTCCAAAGTTTCTGCTTGTGCTTGTTTGTGGTGAGCAGCAGATGAAACAAGTTAAGAATTATAAATGGCTACAAGTGCACACTTAGGCCTGTGACACTCACTGAGACACTCTGAGCCATGGCTGCGTGCTACATGCAGACATTTCTGAAAATCTGCCATTCAAAGACACTTTGTATATAGTTTCTTTTTTGTAATACTCAAAACTAAACTGTAAATTTAGTCTTTTTCAAGGGAGCAGTTTTTTGTTCAGTCTTTTCTAAAAAAAAAGTATTTTTATGGATTCACTACTAGTGCTGGACAACTTTTATCCTCCACAATGGAAAATAGCTGGAAATAAAAACAGATATCACTTTAACCAGCTCAAAATTGTATGAATTCCACACATTTGTGGGCCTCGTTGCCTCACTGTGACGTAACTGGCCATCAAATATGGCCTTTGAAGGATGCAGCAGCTGAATTGGGACAGCTTCTGTCTCTCCCCCAGGTCCCAGTGTCCTACTGAAATAGGGGAGGTGTGATTAGAAGATGAGTACTGTGTCAAACAACCTCCACCAACACCGCACCCTGAACCCACTGCTTCACCCTTCCCCTGCATCTGAGTCACAAACCACACACCACCAGATACCCCCATCACCCAGGCTTTTCCTGCCTGGCCTAGCCTACCCCCTATGTAAGCCTTTAGTGAAGGGCATCCCAGAAGCTAATAACAATGGGAGTAAACTCCCTGTGGCGGGTCTCACATTCTGATAGTTTCCAGCTTATGTACACCACGGGTCAGCTGACCCCACCTGATGGGACAAGACGGCCCTCAGCCCTCTTTGAGGCATCAGTCTTCAGGATAAAAGAGAGGGAAAAGATCGGCATGTGGCACAGGGGTTCACCACAGAGGGCCTTCGTCACCTGCACAAACACTGGCTGACACTGCTCCATCCACCGTACCAGATCTAGGGCACCTTTCCAGATGAGATTGGTCAAGGGGCTGGTCAGGTCTGCCAAGTTCAAGTATTAGCCAGCCAGCCCCAGGAGGGTAAGGGTGCAATGGCTCACCTGCCTACCTCCCACCGAAGATGCCTACTTGGTGAGGTGTTCCAGGCATGTCCCGCCGGGAGGAGGCCCAGGGTAGACCCAGGACACACTGGAGAGATTGTATCTCTTGGCCAGTCTGGGAACGCCTTGGTGTTCCCCCAGACAAGCTGGAGAAGGTGTCTGGTGAAAGGGAGATCTGGGCTTCTCTGCTAAGGCTGCTGCCCCCCTGCCCCGGCCCCGGATAAGAAGATGATGGATGGATAGGGAGTTTTGGTATTTCATGATATACCCAATGATAGTTGTGCTGGCTATATACAAAAACTGTGCTGAAGATTGACTGATCTTAGAAGTGTTTTTAGTCCCTCAGACTTTCGTGTGAATATAGAAATTAACATAAATGAATATTATTTATTGAGGGTTCCTTTGTCACTTTAATAGTCAAAGTTAATGCTCAATCACTTCCAAGATCTCAAACCTCAAACCGTTTATTCCAATAAAGTGAAGTGCAATTTCAGAGCAGAAGACAGCATCTGTGGTATATTTTAGAGAGGAGCCATTTTACAGCTTCTTTCTCAGAGCTTAATAAAACTTGTCAGGACAAAACCTGCAACAGTATTTGATTATATCACAACACAATTTTCAAGTATGATGCAACTTTGCATGCAGCTGCAGTGTCAAGCTAGAAAGGAACAAATGCACAGGATTTTGAACATGACCTTCAGAATGAAAGCCTTTGGAAAATAAACGCTATAAAAACCAAGACTGTAGTGCGGCTGGTATATGGAAGCAGCGTTTAGCTGCCTGCACTTTCATTACTTTATTAATTAATACATTTTGTTTGTTTTTATGGGTACAAGTGTTCATTATGAATCATACCACACAAGCATTCACAGCATGAGCTAGTTTCCATTGGAAATACATTTACAAAACTAGATCTGCAGGTAGATGGGATCTAAGCGGCGAAAAAGACCAACTTTGCTGCCAAATCAGTTTCCCACCGTTTGTGACAGACTGCACAAGAAGAGAAGCCATGTAGGTGGTGCAGAGCGCAGGTGTGGCTTTAGTGTTGCAGGCGGACACAACTTTGTCAGCTACTTCGTCAAACAACCCGTTGCTAGAAATAAATGAATAGGGAATTTATCAAAGTAAAGCTCAAGATCTCTACCTAGTTTTCACTTTATCATTTTGAAATCGTCTAATTTTATGATTTAATAAATTGCCTACCATGTCTATCATATCTACCAAGCATCCATCCAATTATTATTTTTCTAGTTTGTGCTTTTCATAATACATTCTATTTTTCCACGTTTTTCCAACATCTTGATATCATTGTAGAGCCATTATTGTGCCGTGGCTCTTATTTTGAAGATGCGGTTACTTATCCGGTGAAATGCCTTCGCGGTGTAGCTTTTTTCTCCCTTCTTTCATTGAAACGTTGCGTCATCTTAGCCACAAGTATTCAAACAGTCTATGCCTTTCTTTGCGGAAGTTTTAAGGTGAAAACGGTAAGCTGCATTGCGTTCTTCGTCTTCATCAAAAGCTTGTGCCCAGGAATGAGGCTTTCCACTGGGAAGCGTTCACAGCAAAAACATGCTGGGAAAACTGCCATGTGTAATTTTACTTAGATATATTACAATTTTAAAAGTATATCTCATATGCTATGTGAATGTTGAGCACTGTCCAACTGTGTACAGTGTTAATAAAAATTCAGCGTATCCGAGGCACCCAGCAGACTGGTTGCTATCACCAGTTAATCTGGAACACCGGTCCGACTACAACACCGCAGCTGGACGAATGGTTCAACTGAGCACGCGGCGTACGTTAGAAAGCCACAAATAGTTTCCGGATATTAGTTGTTGTAGCTGAGCATATTTTTAATTGGTAGGATTATGAATAGCGCTTGATGGTAGTTGTATTAACTGAAGACCGTTTCTATCACAGATAGGTCTATTGTTGTCTACTATCTAATTATCCAAAGCCCCCCAGTTATTTCGTAGTAACTGTTAAAGTTTATATTACAGATTGAGGCAGGAAAGGTGCGTCCGAAGCAACCAGAGACTTCAATTCGTGGCTTATTAACTCAAACGCTCCCAACGCACACACACTGTGTTCAGCAGCACAGTCAGTTGTACAGCGCGATCTTCGTCCACCTCACATGTTTAGTTTAAAACGTGATTGAAGTCAAATTCGAAAATCAGTCTGCTGTGTTCATGGAGCGTGGGAATTCTGTAAAGCATGATAATGTCCTGTTACTTAAAACCCATTGTACTAGGAACAATGAAGGATATTTTGTTAGGGTTACGTTATTGTTAAGTTACTGTTTGGCTGTGTTAGAGATCCGAGAGGTAGACTCTGAGCTTTTTGAAGTTTCATTTTGAAGCTGGTGACCAAATCCTCCAACTCACTGCGTTGTATTTGCATATCATCTCTTTTATGTAGGCATTTCTAGAAATCTAAACTCTGTGTAATCTCTTTGTAAGCTACATGCCTCTTTGTTTTTGTCCACAGCTGCAAAATGTGTGGTATCTGGGCTTTGTTTGGCAGCGACGAGTCCATGTCAGTTCAGTGCACCTGTGCCATGAAAATTGCTCACAGAGGCCCTGATGCTTTCCGCTTTGAGAATGTTAATGGCTTCACCAACTGTTGGTTTGGCTTCCATCGCCTTGCCATTGTGGACCAGCTGTATGGCATGCAGCCGCTGCGCATCAAGAAGTTTCCTTACATGTGGCTCTGCTACAATGGAGAGATTTACAACCACCAAACAGTAAGACTTCTGCTCCTTTCTGTTCTGAAACTTTAGTGGTTGTTTAAAGAAGTATTTTTCTCGAGCAGGGGATACATCCAGTTATCACATTACTGCAAACTAAAGTCTCTAGTAGAACATAATACGCTCTAATATAAATGATAAAAGGACTGATTCTTATTTAGCGCTTTTCTACTCTACCTGAGCACTGAAAGTGTTTTACACAACATACAAGTACTTTTTTTCCCTATGCTTAAATGCTATCTGTCTGACATTCACACACACTGACAGTCTGATGAATGTACTGGAGAGGAACTTGGGGTTAGTATTTTGCCCAAAGATATTTGGCATGTAGATTGGAGCAGCCTGGGATTAAACCACCAACCTATCCAATTAGTAGATGACCTGCTCTACCTCCTGAGCTACGGCCACTGCATACATGAACATGTCATTTAACAAAGAATTGTCTGGGTGCATTTATAAGATGACACCCACTGTTCAAACCAGGTCCATGTTCATTCAGAAGATCGTGTTCACTAGAGTTTCTTGATTCAACAGCATATTGTCTCCAGATGGTGATAAAGGCCTAGGCTTTCTGTTCTTTAATGTGTCAGAAGTGTCACCCAATCATCAGTGAGAATATAGAAATTCCTTCATGCTTATAATACTTCCAGTTCTTTACGTGTGTGACACATACAACAGGGATTTATATGCTTGATTTTAAATACAAATTTTGCTCCATTTTCAGAAAGCCTGTCTGATAACAGCTGGGTGGTATGGTTGCCACCAATAAATAAAACCAATCTCATCTTTTGTGCATGTTAGGAATGCACTATTGTAACTCCTGTTCTTTCTATAGGCTTTGAGTATACAGTGGAAAAGTATTTGCCTCTTTCCCAGTAGAGCTGGGCCATATCATACCGTTCACGGTAATACCGGTATAATGTTGGGCAACAATAAGAAAATGAAATTTCACGATCGAATATGGGTAAAACGATCATGCGCAGTGCCTTTGTTTTCATACGCACATGGTGGAAAAAGCATGGCGGAGACGGAGAATGAGAAGGGCGAAAGCAGATCGTTGAGTGAAACGATGAACCAGAACTGGTTTGTAAAAATGCTGCAGCTTCAGTGGTGTGGAACTGGTTTGGCTTTCATCTGTCAGATACACAACAAAGCACTATTTTTGGTAGAGCATGCTAGCGGGCCGTCGTTATTACCGTGTTTTTTGGAAAATGCGGCGCACTTAAAATCAATCCTTTGATTTTTCTGAAAGTCGACAGAGCCCCTTATAATCCCGTGTGCCTTATGTATGAACTCTGGTTGTGTTTACTGACCTCGAAACGATTTTATGTACACGGCGCTCGAAAATCTGTCAAATGTTTCAGTACGACTTTGCTAAGCTACGAAGCCGCACCGCTTAATGGATTGTCGGAGCATTACGGCTGTCGTAGGCGGAGCGATACGTACTGTGCTTCAACATAATGTTACCGTATTGTGTGTGTATAACCTCTTTTTAAGTTTTGTGGATATTTTACATGGTTATGCTGAGGATATGTCGGCCAGTTTCCACTGGAAATGCCTTTTGGTTAAACTGTCAGCAAAGAATTTGCATTTGCACTGTTACATTTTATATAACTTTAATGCACATAAAAAACAGCTGCTTGTTTAAGTGAAAATACATAAAGTTGTGGAGTTGTAAAGCATTTTGTCTAGTGTCAATTATATCGTCAGTTATATCGTTATCGCAAATTTTCAAATGTATATCGTGATAAATATTTTGGTCATATCGCCCTGCTCCATTTCCCAGTTTATTATTTGTTTTGCATATTTATCAAACTTGCATGTTTCAGATCATTAAACAAATTTTAATACTGGACAAAGAATAGAATGGAATAGTTTTTTATTGTTATTGTAAATGTATAATGAAATTGTGGGTGCTCCACACCAACTGTGCATGGTAAAGAGATAAAGTGTTATATACAGCAAGAATAAATAACAAACAAGAGGAATATATATAAAAACAGGAGAAAGGCACACATTAGAAGACAGGTTGCAAAGTGCTTGAAAGAAGCGCAATGGACTTGGTCTGACTAGAGTCTGTGTGTGAGCGGCTCAGTTATGAGGGTTACTCAGACTATGGCTATGAGTGGGTGTGGGGTTGGATGCAAGGGGTATCCTGCGATGGCCTTGGTTTCAGAGGCCAATGATTTTTTTTTTTTTTTTTGGGGGGGGGGGGGTGGCAGTTTCAATTGCCCTCTGCGCAGCCTTCCTGTTCTGAGTTGTGGCTGCTGTGTACCAGACACGCAGGCAGTAGCAGAGCACACTCTCCAGTGAGGAGTGGTAGAAGGCCAGGACCAGCTTCTGGTCCAGGTTGTTCCTCCTCAGGACATGGAGGAAGTGCAGCCACTGCTGGACCTTCTTTACCAGGGTGAATGGTGTTGTGGGTCTAGATGAGATCACCAGAGATGTTTGTGCCCAGAAACCTGAAGGTGGTGAAACATTCTCCATTTATAATGAGAGGGGAGTGGACCTGTCTATGCCAGCTACTGTCATGACAAGTTCTTTTGTTTTAAGGATGTTTAGTTTATTTTTGGGGAACCAGAGGTACAAATTCTACAAAGGGCGACCATGGCTCAGGGGGTTGGGAATCTCATCTGTAACCGGAAGGTCGCCGGTTCGATCCCTGGGCTCTCTGTCCTGGTCGTTGTGTCCTTGGGCAAGACACTTTACCCTACTTGCCTACTGGTGTTGGCCAGAGGGGCCGATGGCGCGATATGGCAGCCTCGCTTCTGTCAGTCTGCCTCAGGGCAGCTGTGGCTACAACTGTAGCTGCCTCCACCAGTGTGTGAATGTGAGAGTGAATGAATAGTGGTATTGTAAAGCGCTTTGGGTGCCTTGAAAAGCGCTATATAAATCCAATCCATTATTATTATTATTATTATTATTATTATTATTATTATTATTTATAAGCCCAACCACTGTGGTGTCATCAACATACTTGATGATGATGTTGGTTGGGTGAGTTGGTATGCAGTCAGAGGTGTACAGGGCGTACAATAGGGGGCACCCCTGTGGGGATCTGGTGCTGAGTGACAGTGGGGGTGGGGGGTCTGACTGATTGAGGCCGGTTGGTGAGGAAAGCTTTGATCCAGTACCAGGTGGCAGGGGGAATCTGAGGGTGGGCCAGTTTGGTGGTAAGGATGTCTGGAATTAAGGTCTTAAACGCTGATTGATTAAATGATTGGGGAGAAAAAAAAGTTATCCAAAACTATCTGGTCCTATGTGGAAAAACTGTGACCTATTCCTGTTTATGCCATCTTTGGCAGCAAGAATTGTAATCAAGTCTTCGAGATAGTGGGGCATTAAAGTGTTTGCACCCTTACCGATTTCTTATTTTTTTATGTTTGTCACACTTCAATGTTTCAGATCACCAAACAAATTTAAATATTAGACAAAGATAACACAAGTAAACACAAAATGCAGTTTTAAAATGAAGGTGTTTATCATCGAGAGGGAAAAAATCAAAACCTACATGGACCTGTGTGAAAAAGTGATTTTCTCCCCTATAACATAAATAAAGTTGAGTTACATTTCTCCAGCCACACCGAGGCCTGATTACTATCATACCTTCTGAATAAAGAAATCGCTTAAATAGGACCTGCCTGACAAAGTGGAGTAGACCTCAAAAGCCAGACATCATGCCATGAGCTAAGGAAATTCAGGAACAAATGAGAAACAAAGTAATTGAGATCTCTCAGTCTGGAAAAGGTTATAATGCCATTTCTAAAGCTGTGGGACTCCAGCAAATCGCAGTGAGAGACATTATCCACAAATGGCGAAAACAGTGGTGAACCTTCCCAGGAGTGGCAGCCGACCAAAATTACCCCAAGAGTGCAGCACGACTAAGAGGTCACAAAAGACCCCAGAACAACATCCAAAGAACTGCAGCCTTCACTTGCCTCGGTTTATGTCAGTGTTCAGGATTACAATAAGAAACTAAGATAAAAATGGCCTGAATGTCAGAGTCCAAAGACAAAAACCACTGCTGAGCAAAAGGGACATGAAGGCTCATCTTAGTTTTGTCAGAAAACATCTTGAAGATGCCCAAGACTTGGGCATCTGCAACTTCAGATAAATATAAGAAGTTGAAATGTTTGTAAGACGTGTGCCCGATTACATCTCGCGTAAAAGAAAGGCAGCATTTCAGAAAAGGAGCATCACACCATCAATAAAATGTGGTGGTGGTAGTGAGATGGTTTGGAAGACTTGCTGTGCTAAATTCTGCTGTCTATCAAAACATCTGAAAGGAGAATGTCTAGCCATCTGTTCGTGACCCCAAGTTGGTTGTGGGCAGCAGGACGATGGTCCAAAACACACCTGCAAGTCCACCTCTGAATGGCTTAAGAAAAACAAAGACTTTGGAGTTTGGCCCAGTCAAAGTCCTGACCTGAATCAGATTTAGATGCTGTAGCATGACCTTAAAAAGGCGGTTCATGCTCGAAAAACCCTCCAATGTGGCTGCAAAAGATGAGTGGGCCAAAATTCCTCCACAGCGCTGTAAAAGACTCATTGCCAGTTATCGCAAATGCTTGATTGCAGTTGTTGCTGAACAGATTCTGTTCATCTGGACAGAGCGTTGTTACGGCCCTAGCAGGGCCTCCTCCTGAAGGTGCCTGTGTGGGAGTGTCCCACTACCTCTTCTGCCGGAGGTGCCACCTTTCCCTTTTGTGCAGCTGACTCTCATCAGTAATTAAAAGTATTTAAGCCCAGGGAAAGGTGAGCTCTGGGCCAGAGTGCCATTAGTGTGGTTACAGCTAGTGAGCTGAGTGTTTTGGGGTGTTTCCAGCTAGTGAGCTGCGTGTCTGTGTTTGCAGCTAGTGAGCTGCACTCTTTTTGACTTACTTTGTGCTTTATTGACCAACGCCTGAGTTTTGTTTGTTTTCTTAAATGGTGATAGCGGCTCGTCCGTCTCTTTTAGTTAGTATAAATTGAAACTTTAATAAAACTCTTTAATTTACCCCTTGACTCCTTTTTCTGACCCAGTCACTTTTGTTACTTCCCCCTCCCTGCCTAGACCCCTCAGGGGAACGTTACAAGTGGCGGCTCATCCGGGATAGTTGAAAAGGGAGTTTTGAGTTGGAATTGGTATTTGATTATCTTGCTTTTTTTCACCTTTAGAGATTCAACTTCCCAGTTAAGTTAGGTGAGTGTCCAGCTGAGCTTATAAAGTTCTTCCTTCGGGCACTCTTTTGTTATTTTGCCTTTTTTATTTTCGGAGTAATCCTGGGCGGGGATTCGTTCCCTGTTGGGGGTAGGCAATTCAGGGCTCCAGTCGCTGAAGTTTCGCCTTTCAAGTCGCCTCGAGCCCGGCACGCTCCAGAAGATAGGTAAAGTTTGTTGTGCTTAGGAACTGGGTAAGTTGTGTTTGTTTAATGTGTATACTGCAAGAGGTAAGTTGGTCAGTTAAAGTAAGTTGTGTAGTTTTCCATTAATCGGTTAATTATTGGGTAGTCTGAGTGAGTTGGCAGACGGGTGTGGTTGTGTCTAAATTAGGGTGTGTTTTCTAACCCTTCTCCAGCCCCCAAAATGGCTGATGCAGCCATCAGTGCACAGGTGTCTAGAAGCTCGTTTGTAAGCAATAACATCCACCTGGTTCCCGTTTTCTGTGAGTCCAGTGTTGAGAGCTTCTTCAGTGTGTTTGAAAGCATAGCAACTGCATTACAGTGGCCTGAAGACGTGTGGGGGGTGATGTTGCTGTGTAAATTCACAGGTAAGGCTCAGCAAGCTTGCTCTGGTCTGTCTAGGCAGGGCAACCTAGTTTATGAAAAGATTAAAAGTGCCGTCCTCCAAGCCTATGAAGTTGTGCCTGAGGCCTATAGGCAGCATTTTCGAGGTTTGGAGTTGGCACAGGGTCAGTTCTATCTTGACTTCGCTAGGGACAATGCGAAGCTCTTTGATAGGTGGTGCTCTGCAAGCCAGGTTAACAGTTTGGGGTTGTTACGTGAGCTCATGCTTGTGGAGGATTTTAAAAACTCTGTTCCTGAGTGTATTGCTCTTTATTTAAGTGAACAGAGGGTTTCCACTTTACAGCAGGCTGCCATACTGGCCGATGAGTTTACCCTAACTCATAAAACAAATGCGGTAGAATGTGACATCCCTTCTCACTATAATACATCTTGGAGAGCTAGGAGGGAGCCAGCTAACGAAGCTGAAAAAGTTGTGGATTCGAGACCCAAAACGAAGCTTTGTTTCTTCTGCCACAAACCTGGACACCTTGTTGCTAACTGTTTGAGACTGAAACTCAAACAGAAAGCAAACTCAAAGCAAAAAGGGCCTGCTTTGAGAAAAGTCAGTCGTGGCTCTCAAACCGACAAGGTTGCCAGGCCTATTAAGAGGCTACACTTGGAGCATAATTGCTCAGTAGTGTCATGTAGTCAGTGTAAGAGGTCAACTAACCCTGAGCTGCTGCTGGTTGACAATGTCCCAGTTCCTCAAAATGACCTACAGGTGGACAGATCATGTATAAAACCACCAGTAAGACCCGCAACCCTGGCTAACAAACATGCCTGTACCGGTGACTTGAGGAATAGTCTGCAAAGTGTTTCAGTAAGGCCCACTAGCTGCCTGCTGGGTTCTCCACATATGATGGTCCAAAGCCCTGGCTATCACATGGGACACTGTTTCGAGGGTCTGGGGCCACTCTCTGTCAATGTTGTGAACCCACTGAGATGGGGTTGGCAGTTTCCGCAGGAAATGCCTAACCGTTGCTATGGGGTTTGGTAGGTGGAAAGCCTGCAATTTGTTGATGCGACGGTTACGGACTTGATTTGTGGTTTTGTTTATCATAATCATTTGACAAACAACGGGTTTGTATTTATGGGGGGGGGTGTTACGGCCCTAGCAGGGCCTCCTCAGGGGAACGTAACAGCGTATTCAGAAAAGGCTACATCTAAGTGAACAGAATCAACCTTTTGGGGTTACAAATGATCTTCTTGTGGACAGTGCACTCCTCTGTATTTGTCCTGTGAGACGTCACTGCAGTGTTCCATACTGTTGACCGTAATGTTGTTACAGACATTAGAGGATGCAGGAATTAGACACACTAATACTTACATCCTCTCATATACTCCCATTTATTCATGTAAATGAGGAGTGGTGGAAGCAAAACCGCAACAGTAAGAGGGAATGTTTATGTTTTTGTGAAGCGTAGTTTGGATCTTTTGCTGCTGGTTTGGTCAATATTGTTTGGAGAGAGAGAAAACTAACAGCTTTAGAATCAGCGCAAAAAGGGCGTAAACACAAAGTGCGGTCCCGCCGAAACATCAGAATCAGCGACCTGTCGGCTTTCAGCCCCGACCGTGCCGTCGGGTGAGAAAGGCGACATCTCACTCATTCTGATCTGGCGGGTCCGAGCTGTGTGTTTACATTTATGTGCAGAATCCGTGTTTCTGCTCTCATTCACTGTTTTAGCTGTTTGGTGGTTTTTTTGTGAGGTTTCACCTGAGTTTCTGGCAATTTGGGCAAAATAAATTTATATTAAAAAATCGATTCAGGATTTTAATGAATCTATATCACGTTATCCGAGCTAGAATAGATTTTAATCGATAAATCGATTATCAAAACCCACCCCTAGTGCCAAGTCATTAAAGAAGCAAGCATGCTCACTTGCTCACTGTTCACGCTGATTTGGTGCTATATAAACAAAACTGCCTGACTGTATCCTCATTTGAAGTCAGCAGCACTCTATTCCTGCTGACAAAGGTTTGCTTCATGGCCTCACTGTGTTCCTCCAATGCCTGTGTTTTTGCTTCAGCTAGAGCCACATCCGGCTTTGCCTTTTGCCATTAGCTTAATAGGACTCGTACTTCAGTTTAACTGCTCCCTTCGCTTACGGTGTCTTCCATCTTGTTTGGCGATAACTGCCATAACAGGCACCAACCACCTTGTGGCTGCAGCACTGTACTGCAGCTCTGGCAGTGGGGTGCAGAACATGACTCAATGTCCCTAGCCTCACTTGGGATGGAGCTCTGCCAAATCTGGGAATTAAAGATCGGGGCCTCACACTCCCATTGCACCCTCACTGCACAGACCTGGGTGTGCCAGGTACCACAATCCTCCCCCACCTGTTTCTTAACCTAAAGAGACAGAAGCAGTTCTCATGGCCATCTGGGGAAATTCCAGAGTGGTTAAGGGTCCAGCCCTACTAATGAAAGTTAAAATGATCATTTTGTTGCCATTTGTTCTTTCAGCTGAGGAAGCAATTTGAGTTTGATTGCCAGACTAAAATGGATGGTGAGATTCTGCTCCACCTTTATGACCGCTTTGGCATTAAGAAGATGGCTTCTCTCCTGGATGGTGTATTTGCTTTCATTCTTCTGGACACTGCCAACAGAAAAGTGCATGTGGGAAGAGATACGTATGGTGTTAGGCCTTTGTTCAAACTCCTCACAGACGATGGATTCCTTGCATTGTGCTCGGAGGCCAAAGGTAATGGGATGGTTTATATTGAATGTTGCTTCTTTATATGTTTGCATTACTAACCTTATTCTGATCACAGGCTTGATAGACATTACCCATGGCATGGGTACTCCTGCCAGCATTGTCCCCTTCCCCCCTGGGCACTTTGAGGTCTTTGATTTAAAGCCAAGTGGCAAAGTTCAGTCTATTCAGATGGAACAGTTTCACTGCTGCAGACAACAGCCTTCTCATGCCATCTATGATACAGTGGAGAAACTACCTATAAGTAAGAGTCTATTCACCACTTTAAACATCAAGCATTTCTAGTGGTAGATGGTATTTGTGAAGGACATTAAAGAGTTTGTCTCCCTAGGTTTGGATGAGGAACTGGTGAAGAGCAACATCAGAAATCTGTTTGAAAATGCTGTAAGGAAACGTCTCATGGCTCACAGGAGAATTGGTTGTCTTCTGTCAGGTAACATCTGCTATGTGGAGCACAACGTGTGTGTGTGTGTGTGTGTGTGTGTGTGTGTGTTAGTGTGTGTGTGTGTGTTAATCTTATGTCCTTTTTGAAAGGGCTTGCATTTTCATTTGGCTTCTGTGCCTTGAGACATGCTATTCTGCTTTAGCGCCTAAGAGTAGGCGTTCATACATAGACATATTCTGTGTGAGTAAGTCGACCTGTCTGACAGTAACATTAACTTCACTTACATGTGATGAGCTTTCTGTTCATTCACAAGTGAAGAAGTGTTTTATTTGCAATTCATCGCAATCCAATTTACATATAGAGTTGTGGTTAAAAGTTAACATACACTGATCATAAGCATTAATGTCATGGTCATTTTGTACATGCAGCTTCTCAGCTGCCCTCTCCAGCTTGCGCACAAACCACACAGCTCTCTCCTCTGGGCCCCGGCAGCTACTGAAATAGGGAAGGTGTAGTAGATGGGATGGATGACAGCTGTGACAGCCTCTTATGGCACTGCCCGCTGAAGTTAGAATCATCCCAGATAAGTTGATTCTGTTCATCTGGACGTTGCGTTTTCAGTGGGAGAAACGTTTCGTCACTCATCCAAGTGACTGAATGCAGATAAACAGGACATTTGCATAATGACTGAAACTACAGCCAATGGCAAACAGTGAGCTGGGAGGTCAGTTTCTTGATCTTTAATATTCAAATTCTCATGACCATTGATCATCAACCACTGATCAAAGATCATTAATCAATGGCCATAAGTACTATTCACAGAGAGTTGGGGAATGGCTGCAATCCCAGCATTGTAAGATGGCGAAAGATGCACCCTTAGGCCCCCTCCTCGATTCAGAGATGGTTCTTCCCTTTTCATGTAAATGACGTCCTTGGCTCCCCGCTCAAACCTGCGTTCCTCCCTGTCCAGGAAGTGGACATCCTCATCAAGAACTGTATAGTATGCTCAACTGCACCAAAGAGTAAAACGGTGAAATGTGGATTTGTAAACATCAGGTCTCTTCCTGCTAGTACACGAGTTTATAATTGATCAACATAGTTTACTTTGCTTTAGAAAAACCTGGATACAGCAGGATGATTGTGATCATTTAAATCAGGGGTGTGAAACATCTGGCCTGTGGGCCGAATACAATTACTTTTGGCTTGTGAGATAATTTCATATGTCAGTTATTAATGGCCCATCTCTAGGTGGGAGCCGAATCTTTTGGTATTTATTTTAATGGGCACACCATGCAGCCAATCACATGCAAAGACAGACTGAGATCGTGCCATTATGTGAAAGAAGGAAGTGGGGCGGACGTTCTGCAGACAGCAAGTGTAGCAGAAAGAAACGAAAACTTAAAGTGAGCAGCATCTGGCTGTATTTCAATGATACTGGAGACTGCAAAACTGAGTGTGGAATTTCTAAAATTAGGAGCTGGCTAAAGTGATATCAGCTTATATTTTCAGCCATGTTCCATTGTTAATGAAAAAAGGTTTCAAACTTGTCCAGGCCTTAAACCTTATGTGTGTTCTCCCTAGTACTGAATGCATACCACCCCCTCAAAACTGGATTCATTTTATACATTTATTTCTTACAATACAACTCCAAAGAGTTGTTGACAGATTCCTTTCCTTTGTCACAGCAGCTTTATCTGTATCATGTAGAAAAACTGAACTTCTTTACACTGACAGAAAGGTTTCAGTGGTCTGACCCACTTAAGGTCGAAGTGGGCTGAAATGACTTTGACACCCCTGGTTTAAATGAATCGACACCTCTGAGCCATATTGTTAGAATCCTTGGAGCAGCTTCCATTCCATCGTATTAAACAACCAAAGACCAAACAGTTCCCAAACTATTGTGATTTTAGCATCCATGTGGATACTGTAAATCAGCGGTCTCAAACCTTTTTTGCACCACGGACCGGTTTATGCCCGACAATATTTTCACGGACCGGCCTTTAAGGTGTCGCGGATAAATACAACAAAATAAAACTAGTACCGGTACCGAAAAAAAGATTTATTCATAACACACATGAAAAGACCCAGGAAAACAGAGTTAACGATAAAAACAATAAAAACCCTGGAAACTATACATTTCACACCTGAGCCTCAACTCTCACGGCCCGGTACCAAACGACTCACGGCCCGAGGCCCGGGGGTTGGGGACCGCTGCTGTAAATGACAGCCTCAGAATGGGATTTAAACTGTTATTAAACTCAATGGGCTTCTCTTAAAATGTAAAAAAAAAAACCCACTACTTTAATTACACTTTAATCACAGGGATGAACCAATCATGACCTCTGTTTAACTATGCTTAATATTTATTTTCTCCAACTGTACAGAGCAGTAAATTATTTAATTTGGATTATGTTACTGATAATTGAAAGATGAAGGATATTGTATTAAGATAAAGATAAAATTGTGGAGTAAGTCGAAAATCCAAGTCATAAACAAGAAAACAATAATTATTATCAGTACTTCATTTTATATTTAACACATGGCTAAAAATACTGAATAGTTCTTTTACAAATGTAAGCATTTAATCAACTCCATAGAAAAACGATAAATGCTTTAGATGTGTTTCAGTTCACTTTTCTCGTTCAGCAAAAAAGCTAAAGTCTGTTTTGGGCTCCAACTGATTTATCCACCCAGCTCTCTTTAATAAGCTCTCCATCAGAAAACAGTTTGTGTGGGATATGAAACAACTTGCCTTGTCAGCTGCATCCCTGGATGTGTGTAGATTTGTAACAAAAATAAAAATAAATCATTGTTGGCTTTGCAGTGTAGCTAGCAAAGCATCCGACTCCTTGACCCGCAATTCATCAGACAAGTTCTTGTATTTTTCTGCATGTTTGGTCACACAGTGATTTAAATCGTAGTCCTTAAAAAACTAAGCTCACAGCTTTTTCTTTGACTTCTGTAAGTAAATCATTTTCCAGTCCAAGCCTTGTTAGAAATGCAGCATTTGTTATACAATCTCTTGCTTTTTAGTCTTGTTCTCCAATCGATCTTTTTGAGTTAACTTCACTAATTACTTTCTCCAAACTTTAAAAAACATTTTTTGTGTACAAGTACTGCTCAAAGAAGACCTATTATTAAATAATGCTTCGAGCTTAAATGCAATCAGCTTATCTCTGTTAACGGGCTACATACCACAGGCCTTCAAGCTTGCAGTAATTAAACCACTACATCACTTGATTCATCTTTAATTTTTTCTCAAAAATTCTTGAAAGAGTGGTTATAAAACAGGAATGGTTTAGAACTAATCTCTGCTTGTCCTCCTAATCCTCAACCATATTTTATCACAGCGATTAGACCTTCTGTAGGTATTAAAGGTACCGTGTTTGAATCATATCTAGATATGACGTAGATATAGATTCCAATTGTTCCCATAAACGAGGAGTCCTCTTCACACACACAGGTTAATTTTGGAGTTCCACAGGCTTCTGTGCTAGGTCCTTCTGTTTACATTATAGTAGCTTTTCTTAGATGGTATCATTAAAACACACCGCATGCATTTTTACTTCTATTCAGATGATGCCCAACTTTATCTATCCAATTGTTCTCAGCATAGAACCCTCTGGAACTCCAGATATAGAATATAAACGTATATTACTGTTGTTCAGGTGGTCTGGACTCCAGTTTGGTTGCTGCTACACTTGTAAAACTGGCCAAAGAGGAGAAGCTGCCATATCCCATTCAGACATTTGCAATCGGATCAGACGACAGTCCAGACATCGTAGCTGCTCGCAAGGTTTGTCCCTCACTTATAAGACCTGTTTCTAACTTATAACTTAAGCTTATAACATTGGCGTGTGTCACGGATCACTTAAAAAAAGGTCTTGGTGTGTTTTTAATCATCAATTGGTGTTTTGTCAGGTGGCCACTCATATTGGTAGTGAACACCATGAGGTGACGTTCACTGTAGAAGAAGGTATTGAAGTTGTGAAGGATGTCATCTTCCACCTGGAGAGCTATGACATCACCACAATACGTGCCTCTGTGGGTGAGTGGAACACAAAGCACTTTATATACAGTGCTGTGAAAACGTTTGTCCCTTCTTGATTTTACTTTCTTGCTTATTTGTCATACTTAAATGTTTTACATTGTCAAATATGTTTTAAAATAGTTTTTAAATTATTTTTTCACTTATTAAGGGAAAAAGTTATCAAAATTTACGTGGCCTTGTATCAGGGCACCACCACATGGGCGTCGGACATGTAGGATATTAACTGTAATGTAATCAAACATAACAGCATTCTAGTTGTATATTATACATTCAGTAGGTTGTGATTTGTTTTTATAAGGGTACATGAGCAGGAATGCACTTGACTCTACACTCTTTTACTATTAACTGTACAGGCATGTACTTGATTTCAAAGTACATCAGACAGAAGACTGACAGTGTGGTGATCTTCTCTGGAGAGGGTTCTGATGAGCTGACGCAGGGATACATTTACTTCCACAAGGTGAGTTTGATGGTTTACCTTTGTTTTTTCAGGCTGATTTATCTTAAATGTAATAGAATTGTGACAACACATAAACTTAGTACAAAAATTAATGAAATTTGTGTAACAGTGCTTCATAAACCTTATACTATGGCCATCTCAAATCTTCTCTGCCAATGCCAAACTGCTTACTGGGCTACTGATAATTGAAGTCTGAAGAATATTGGCAGTTTAAAAATGTATTCATTTAATAGAGAGTTGCTTTAGTAGAATGTAGAAGAGACATGCACAACACCCTGGCACCACCAGCTTGGTCACACACTTCTGTGGGATGGCGTCCCATTCTTTGTCACAAGTAAGCCAGTCTGGTTATGTCGGTCACTGACATGAGCAGCAAACCTAAGCACACCCACAAGTGTTCAGTGGGGTTGAGGTCAGAGCTGCAGGCAGGCTACTTTATCGTTTCCACTTCCACATAAACCCTTCTCTGTGGGATCATGTGTTGTCACTGGTCGTAGAATCTTATCTTGATAACTCGACGCATTGATATATCCTCCTCTGGTGAAAAGCATTGTTTTTCCATTGAGGGAAATGCCACCCCATACACTTCATCCTCCACACTTGGACAGCACAGGCTGAATCTAGACTCATCATGTAGCATAACACTCTTTGTGGTCCCGGGGAAAACCAGAGCAACACAAACATGACTCCCATGGTCCCTGCTCCCAAGGAATGACTCCTGCTACCTCAAAGTTTGCATTCCCAAACAGAATAGTTAATTTATATTCAGAGATAGAAACCATCAGGTGAACACAGTCAAAACAACAAACACAACAATGATGCACTGGTTGTGATATTGTTTCCCCCTCTTAAAAATAAACAGTCCTGATAGCGACTATCACGACCACAACAGGCATAAGACAGGATTGTTTCCAGTGTTACATTTCTTGCAATTTGCAGCAAATCATGTGCCACAGACTTTAAATAATGCAAATGTGAATTACAAATTTTCATCTCCTGAAAGTGAAACTCTTACCAATTCATGAGTCATAAGACCAGCCACAAAAATACTTTGAGTCACAAAACTGATACTGAGCCTCTTTAGTAAACCTAGCAGCCACTTTATTAGGTACACCTGTTTTCACTCTACAGCAGTAAGCTATTTGCTGTATGTCATGAGGTTGCAGACTGAACTACTTTCCAGATCATTTTGATATTGGTTGCCTGATTTCATAATTATTTCTGTTATCTTTCTTTTGCCTGCTGAAGATTGTCAGTTCGAGTACAGCGTGGGGTATTCATCACCTTTACATTTCTTCTCTTTCTCACTTTGTTAGTTTGAACATACAGTAATGGGCATAGGTGGGAAGTAACAAAGTACAAATACTTCCTTATTGAACTTAAGTACAATTTTCAGGCATCTGTACTTTACTTATACTTTATTACGAGTTATTGTTTTGGGTTTTTTATTTTTACCCCCTACATTTTCAAAAAAAATATCTGTATTTTCCACTCCTTACATTTTAAAGCAGGCTCATTAAGACATTTGAGGGAAGTTATTATTTCATGTTACTGCCGCCTTCACACATCAAACTGATTGGAGCGTGAATAGTAATGCATGAAAGGCAGGATGTAGCATAAAAAGAGATCAAAGAGGCACAATTGTGGGCCATTGTCAGTGGTTAAAGTGGATTGTTTTCTTTTTCCTTTCTTTCTTTTTATTCCTGTCACAAAACTGGAACGACTGCAGGTGTCCATAAGTTGCGGTTTGGGCACCTTGGCATCTAGCGTACCCTACAAAAGGGCGAGCATAAAGGGAGTGACATTTTTTAAGTGACAGGTCATTTCAAATGCAGCGTTTGTATCAGCCCAACAAACATCAAACTGTTTGTGTGCAGTTTGTCGTACAGTGTGTTGCAGCTAAAGGTACAGCTGCTGTTTTTCACAGGGAGAGAAAAGAAAGAGCAAACTTGACTCAGGACCGGAGAGGAGGAAGAGAGATTGGATTTAAAGACAACGGCTGCTCAGTGGTGTTTGATAAACTAGTTTAAATCTTATATGCAAGTCCTCATGTCTTTAAATAATTTCCACAATTTTTTGTACATGTGCAATGACAATAAAGGGCTATTCTGTTCCAAGTCAGATATTGGGTCTGTACATGTCACACTGTTTTTTTTTTTGTTTTTTTTTTTTTGTTTTGTGTTTTTTCTTTTTTCTTTTCCATGTTGTTTAATGTGCTGAAAAACTGACTGTTATTTTGAGGCTCAGTAGAAAATCCTATGTAGGTTAGTGTAGGATAAACAGGTTTATTTGCTGTACTGTGATGCACAGTGGCCATCTAGTATTAAGTTAATATAAACAATACTGTCAGTGTAGAGGATGGAAATTGGCCAGGACAATTCATAAAACATCTGCTCACATCTGTTTGAATCCAGGTGTATAAATCCACAAAGAGCTGCAGGTCTGCTGATCACAGCCTGCACACTAAGAAAATCTACTGGAGCTCTCAGTAGAAATTGTGAGTTGTGACTCTTTTCCCTGTGCTGAGCCATTAAAACTGACTTTAGGGTTTCCACCACCTGCTGAAAATCACTGTAACTACTTCTGTAGTAATTTTCCTGTTTAGAGGCAAAATCAGTCTCTACAATCTACAGAGAATAGATATTTATTATTATTATTATTATTATTATTATGTGGTCGCTCAGTGGACATTGATGGCTTCTTAGAGGATCATCAGGGGTCCTTTTGTCCCTCTGTGGGGGGTCACTCCCACTAGATTTATATCTGGGACTCTCCACCATTTGACCTTAGAACTGAAGAAGCTTCTCGGATGAGAGGTGAAACGTCTTCAAGCAACTTAAAGAAGTCCAGACGCTTTTCTTTGCAAGCTCCTTTGACTACGATGACCTGGATGACTGAGAACCTCCACAGACATATTTATACAATGCTAAATCACAACACCAGTTACCTCAAGGTGCTTTATATTGTAAAGACCCTACAAAAACCCCAACTGTCAGATGACCCCATATGAGAATGCATTTGGCAACAGTAAGA
The DNA here is from genome assembly GCF_965226115.1 of Aulonocara stuartgranti. Lineage (NCBI taxonomy): Eukaryota > Metazoa > Chordata > Actinopteri > Cichliformes > Cichlidae > Aulonocara > Aulonocara stuartgranti. The sequence continues at coordinate 3,852,540 of NC_138957.1, read as the reverse complement.
AGGGAAAAGCAGGACAGAGGCTTAGCCTTAACCTTCAGCCTGTCAGACAGATCAGACACTGATGTTGGATGAACAGGTCTGGCTGGCAGTCTCCCCTCTAATTCATCCCAAAGGAATGCTGTCAGCTTGAGGTCAGGACTCGGTAGGTCAGTCAAGTTCTTTCACACCAAACTCACTCATCCATGTCTTGCTTTGTGCACTGGTGCGCAGTCATGTTGGAGCAGGAGGGAGGCATCCCAAAACTCCCACAAACGTGGGAGCATGAAATTGTCCAAAATGTGTTGGTATGCTGAAGCCTTTAGAGGTCCTTTCACAGGAATTAAGTTGCCGAGCCCAACTGCAGTAAAACAACCCCAGACCATAATGCTCCCTTCACCAACCACTTCTGTGGCAGGTAGGAGGCACGACAGGACCACGATCCAGCATTCAGTGACTTTTTACTCTTTATGTAACTCGGCTGCTGTTACAACATGCCTCGGCTGCAGCTCCCTAGATGCCAGCCACAAGAATACACAAACAAAAACATGACGTGACCCAGTTTAGTCTATTAACCTGGCGAGGTGTGATTTTGGATGCCCTGCAGGTGCATTCGCCTATCCTGCTGCTGCACCGATTACCACGCCCCGCCACAACTTGGCACAGTGCAGGCAGACAAGTACTGTTCTCCTGGCAACTGCCAAACTGCTCACCCCGCTCTGATTTTAAACAATCTACCACTTTGTAGATGAGCTGCTATCGTTCACAGTCGCTTCCACTTTTTATAACACCACTAACAGTTGGCTGTGGAATATTTAGTGGCAAGGAAATTTTGCAACTGGACTTGTTGCACTAGGGATGGGTATCGAAAACCGGTTCTTGTTGAGAACCGGTTCCCACTGTTTCAATTCCTTGGAATTGTTTGCCATTTTTGCAAATGATTCCCTTATTGATTCCAGTCGCCCCGAATGACGTCACCACGTTGCGGAGCGTCATTTACCTGGCAGGAAACACGGCGCCTAAGCGGCTCAAACGCTCAAAAATTTGATTATACAGTGGGGCAAAAAAGTATTTAGTCAGCCACCAATTGTGCAAGTTCCCCCACCTAAAATGATGACCGAGGTCAGTAATTTGCACCAGAGGTACACTTCAACTGTGAGAGACAGAATGTGAAAAAAAAATCCATGAATCCACATGGTAGGATTTGTAAAGAATTTATTCGTAAATCAGGGTGGAAAATAAGTATTTGGTCAATAACAAAAATACAACTCAATACTTTGTATCATAACCTTTGTTGGCAATAACAGAGGTCAAACGTTTACTATAGGTCTTTACCAGGTTTGCACACACAGTAGCTGGTATTTTGGCCTATTCCTCCATGCAGATCTTCTCGAGAGCAGTGATGTTTTGGGGTTGACGCCGAGCAACATGGACTTTCAACTCCCGCCACAGATTTTCTATGGGGTTGAGGTCTGGAGACTGGCTAGGCCACTCCAGGACTTTCAAATGCTTCTTACGGAGCCACTCCTTTGTTGCCCGGGCGGTGTGTTTTGGATCATTGTCATGTTGGAAGACCCAGCCTCGTTTCATCTTCAAAGTTCTCACTGATGGAAGGAGGTTTTGGCTCAAAATCTCACCATACATGGCCCCATTCATTCTGTCCTTAACACGGATCAGTCGTCCTGTCCCCTTGGCAGAAAAACAGCCCCATAGCATGATGTTTCCACCCCCATGCTTCACAGTAGGTATGGTGTTCTTGGGATGCAACTCAGTATTCTTCTTCCTCCAAACACGACGAGTTGAGTTTATACCAAAAAGTTTTACTTTGGTTTCATCTGACCACATGACATTCTCCCAATCCTCTGCTGTATCATCCATGTGCTCTCTGGCAAACTTCAGACGGGCCTGGACATGCACTGGCTTCAGCAGCGGAACACGTCTGGCACTGCGGGATTTGATTCCCTGCCGTTGTAGTGTGTTACTGATGGTGACCTTTGTTACTTTGGTCCCAGCTCTCTGCAGGTCATTCACCAGGTCCCCCCGTGTGGTTCTGGGATCTTTGCTCACCGTTCTCATGATCATTTTGACCCCACGGGATGAGATCTTGCGTGGAGCCCCAGATCGAGGGAGATTATCAGTGGTCTTGTATGTCTTCCATTTTCTGATGATTGCTCCCACAGTTGATTTTTTCACACCAAGCTGCTTGCCTATTGTAGATTCACTCTTCCCAGTCTGGTGCAGGTCTACAATACTTTTCCTGGTGTCCTTCGAAAGCTCTTTGGTCTTGGCCATGGCGGAGTTTGGAGTCTGACTGTTTGAGGCTGTGGACAGGTGTCTTTTATACAGATGATGAGTTCAAACAGGTGCCATTCATACAGGTAACGAGTGGGGGACAGAAAAGCTTCTTACAGAAGACGTTACAGGTCTGTGAGAGCCAGAGATTTTCCTTGTTTGAGGTGACCAAATACTTATTTTCCACCCTGATTTACGAATAAATTCTTTACAGATCCTACCATGTGGATTCATGGATTTTTCTTTTACATTGTGTCTCTCACAGTTGAAGTGTACCTCTGGTGCAAATTACTGACCTCTGTCATCATTTTAAGTGGGGGAACTTGCACAATCGGTGGCTGACTAAATACTTTTTTGCCCCACTGTACTTTATGAGAACGGATGACAACAGGGCAACTTGCAATACTTGCAAAGTAGATATTTCATTTAAGGGAGGAAACACTACGAATATGCAAAAGCATTTGCTCCAAAAAAAACACACGATAACCTCAAATGAATGTCGTGTTTTTAATTCCGCTCCGGACTCGTGAATCTCAACCCAGCAGCAGCGGTAACGTTTGCACGTCCTCTCCCGTTAATGCGGCAGGTAAATAATCAACAACAGTGCATATTATGTTAGCGCGATCTGTCTTATTACAAAACCTGCCATTACTGTGCATTTAGGTGACCATGATGAGACAGACAGAGTCTGGCTCAGATGCTGGCAGTTCTCGCTGCAGTCTACCGTTAGCGTCTCCTTTCAGGCCAGGATAGACGAATGTCACTGAGCAGTGACTCAGTTTGTGGTAAAAGGCTTGCACCCATTTGCCACAGCAGATGCCCCCGATTTTCCGTAAGTGAATGTGTTTAATTGTAGGCAGGGACATTACTGGATATTCTTGTGTAATTGCCACAGAACAATTTATGTTATACTTTGTTATTGCTACAGAAGAATATTTATTTTATTATTTTACATTTACAATTTTTTTTCCTGGGGATCCTGTGACACCCTATTGAAGAGCCGTAGGCTGGATCTCTTAAGATCTCACTGTTGGGTTTGTAAGGCCATGTTACTCCTAAATTTCTGTCTTGTTCAAAGAGAAGATATAAAACAAAGTTCTAAGCTAATCGACCTTAGTGTTCTCCTTTTTAAAAAAAAAAAAAGAATCGATAAGAGAATCGAATCGTTAAATGGAATCGGAATCGTGAAAATCTTATCAATACCCATCCCTATGTTGCACAGTTGGAATCTTATTATGGTACCACTATGGAGCTCCTGAGTGCGACCAATTCTTTCACAAATATTTCTAGAAGCAGTCTGCATGCCTAGGTGCTTGATTTTATAGTGACTGGAGCACCTGAATTCATTGATTTGGATGGGTGAATGAATACTTTTGACATGCTTGGATCACTTCTCTGGAATTCCTGTTCTGACTTGCATGTGGCTTCTCAAACTTGTGCAGAAGAAAGACTTCTTTTTTTAAACTGATCTGAATACAGAAATCTTTATGCTTTGGGATGATTATACTTCTCAAAAAATCTGGACAACCTTACAAAGTAGAGCAAATCTAAGTTCATTGCATTTGTTTTTTTCTTTTGACGTTTCATTGCTTTAAATAAAAATGATTTTAAATGATCATTACAGACAAAATATACGAAGCACTTTTGTTAGCCAGAATTGTCAGACTTGTGATCCAGAAATATTACGACGTCTGAAGGAAAACTTCAGACTGAACCTAAAGTTAGAATGCCAATCGAAAAGGATTCATTTAAACATGGCTTTATTTCTCCTCTAGGCTCCAACACCCAAAGCTGCAGCAGAGGACAGCATTCGTCTGATGGAGGAGCTCTACATGTTTGATGTTCTCCGTGCTGATCGGACCACTGCTGCACATGGGTAGCCCTTCTTTGTTACTCACTAGCCCTGCCCGAAGAATTAAGACCGGTAACTGAAAGAATCTAGCAAAAAATAAAAAGGGAACATTGCACTTTGCCTGTTGTTGGCGATAATTTTCTGCTGAAAAAATGTCCTGTAATTACAATTACTTCGTTCAGAATTGGCTGTAATTGTTTGTGCAACAGCTTTTCAGAGCATGTAGTGCTCATGAAGCATCTTTAATTTGACCATAAAAAGGGGGGAAAAAGGATGGAGGGTAAAGTGGACAGCAGGAATTCAGCTGGAGAGCTTTGGTGGTAAAATAACTAATGCATTCATTTTAACCATTGCCAAAATGTCAGTGATTAACCAATAGTGGTCACCAAATAATGCAACCAACCAATAGGGTGACGCTGACTATTATTCAAATATAGTAATAAAAATTAATGACAGAGTTCTGATTAATAGCATAGACCTATTAGTAACCCTGTCCTGTACTCACACAATTTGATAGAAATTGATTTTGCAATGGACTATTTCAGTTCAGGCTCATTTCGTGTCGCTCTCTTTCAGCCTGGAGCTGAGAGTGCCTTTCCTGGACCACAGATTCACAGCGTACTACCTCTCCTTGCCTGAGGAAATGAGGGTTCCTAGGGTGAGTCTGTACAATATTGGTGTCCACACTATCATGCAACTTTGCTTTGTAATAATAGTGTATTGTGTCCTGTGAAACCAGGATGGAGTGGAGAAGCACCTTCTGAGGGAGTCCTTCAAAGGTCTCGACTTGATACCTGATGAGATTCTCTGGAGGCGTAAAGAAGCCTTTAGTGATGGCCTGACATCTGTGAAGAAGTCCTGGTACACGTACCTGCAGGAGCATCTGGAGTCAATGGTAATATTTGGTAGAGAAGCCTCTGACTCGGTCCCATTCACAGTAAAGTTTTTATGTTAACATTGATTTCGGCCTTCTCACAATCTAGTAAATCTCGACTGATTTCAGGCAGATTTCAGGTGGTGCAGACACCCAGGTTTGTGAATGCAATAACGCAAGAACAAGGCAACGTAGGAAATTTTCAAATTCATAACACAGGTGCACTTACTAAAAATCAGAATTCCAAGCTCAGTGCAATGGCACCACTTTGACAGAATAAAAGATTTACTTTAACTTAAAATTTTGCATTTAAAGTAAATTTAAATTAGAACGGGCCAAGAATCCACAGAAAATTGATCAAATACACTAATCACGACAGCGTTAAAATCTTTAATTAAACCGCAGAGAGAGGTTCAGTAAATTGTAGGTGTTCCTCTTAGCTCTGTATTATGACATTGCTCGTTAGTTGATGTTGATGCTTTGATTGATTGAACAAAGTTTGCGAGTGACCCATCTGTTTTGTTTTGTTTTGTTGTTGTTTTTTTTAGGTGAACGATGATGACATGGAGGAAGCTTACAAGAGGTTCCCTCACAATCCCCCACGCACTAAAGAGGCCTACTACTATAGACAGGAGTTTGAGAAGCACTACCCAGACCGTGCTCAGTGGCTCTCCCATTACTGGATGCCGCGCTGGATTGATGCCATCGATCCATCAGCCCGTACCTTGTCCATCTATAAACCTGAGAAAGACCAATGATTTGTGTGTTTGAGGGTGTAATTACAGTTAAAATTTCTTCCGCTGAGCTGAGAGAACGAAGACAAAGCTCTTCTGCTTTTAAGATTAGGCTTCAAACTTTCAGATTTTCCTTTCTGATACTGACTAGCTGGAGATGGATCAGGTGAACCTGAACCATCTCTTAGTTACCCTGCTATAAGCTCCAACTGCTAGTGGACTTTCATTGAGCACTGAGGGGGTAGGGACAAATAAGTAAATACTTCAGCCTACTCCTTTTCAAACAAATAATGGAATGATATTTTGTAATGATTGTGAAGGCACATGTTTGAAATGTTTGAAATAAAAATGAACTGAACTGAACTGAACTTCCTCACTTTCCTGTTTTCACTTGCCTGGTGTTTATATGCCACTGTTGTGCATCAAACTGTCAAACTAGAGCCGCTACTCCACCACGTCGAAAGCAGCCAGTTCTGGTGGTTCGTGGATCCGACTAGAATGCCTCCTTGGTGGGACCCCGGACACGCTGGAGAGATGATATATCTTTCCTGGCCTGGGACCGCTTTATTGTTCTCCAAAAGAGAGGTCTGGGTTTCTCTGCTTAGGCTGCTGCCCCTGCATCCCAGTAGAAGAAAATGGATGGATGGAATTGGATCTTTGGCGTGCATACTGGAGGATCAAACCGCCAACCTTCTGATTAGTAGATGACCTGCTCGACCTCCTGAGCTACAGGGTGTAAGGGTGGTATCATGTTTACACTATAACTGACTGAGGTCAGTAAGTAGTGTTATCATGCTGCTACCTCCCAGCTTTTGACAGCTTTGGTTGATTCTGGTAGTTTGAATTGGTTTGGTTTGCTTTGGTTTCAGTTTGTTTGGCTCTTAATCACCAAGCTAGAACTGCAGCATTGTTGGCGCTAACTAGCATATTATGCAAGTGTTTTGTAAAAGGATATTTTTCATGTTTGGCAGAAGTGAGACATGCGTAAAAGATCTAATCATTTTTTTCATGCTTGACTATGAATGACTATTCAAACAGTTTGGGAACTAGGAGTTAGACATTTCATATAACTGTCCCACCCATGGTCACATTTGAAAGTGGATTACAGGAAGAGATCACTAATATCTGCAGTCTAATGTAATTTAATAACCATATGCTACAGCAAGGAAATTGTATCCAACCTTAGTTTATTGAATCATGTTTGCACTAGGCAGTATTGCATTTGTATTTCTCTCTTAACTAATCTTTTATCTGTCTCTATTTTTCTGTGTTTTACATTAATTGACGCTAAAATAAAATTTCCTGTTGCAACAGAAACTGTTTACTTCATTTATATTTCATGCAGTACCACTGTTTACCATCAGAGTCTGCCCTAGCACCATCCATCTAGATTAACTGAGTACTGATTTGCACTGTACAAGCTTAAGACTGAACCAGTGATAAAATAATTTTAATACAATTTTTAACATTATTTTAATACATCACAACATATGCAGATGAAGAACAAGGCAGCTTCTATAAGTCACTCGAAAGCCAAAATGAGCACCTGTGCTATTTTGTTGTATTAGCAAAAAACAATCAGTTGTGAGGCACAATGAAGTGAAACTATCAGCACATTGTTCAGAAAACTGGCAGGTGGTGGAAATTAACATTTATAATGACACTTCCTCAAACTCCACTCTTTCTTCTACCGAAACAGATCAAACTGACACAAATACAGAACTGCTATTTCACTACAGTATGAAAAATGCAATCTTTTAAATGAGCTAACAGCTATATGCGGTTTGGAGAAAAACAAAACCAACATCCGGTCCCCGTGCCGTGGCTGAAGAATATTTGATGAGAAGCAGAGAGGTGACAGCTGTTTAGCGGCGCTTGTCATACATCTCTATTGTGTTCCAGTTATAAGACTCTGCTGAAAAAGGGGAAAATGCCATCTTAAGGATTCAGTTTGTTTTTCAGAAAATGAAACCTCGTTAAGTGAACTGACCTGGCTCCTCTTGGCTCCTCTTCCCCATCAGTCCAACGAAGGAGTTCACTTTATGTCCTTCATAGGAAAGACATTGAGATAAGACAACACTGAATGTCTCATTCATCTAACTACAACAAGAAAACTGTAATGTCTCTTGAGCCATCGACAAAACAATGAATTGTGTCTTTTTGGTTTCTTTCTGTTAGTATTAAAGACTTTCTGTTGAAACATGAACAGTTCAACTGAACGGCCACATGTCCACATGATTGTTTTACAGCAGGTCCTGCATTACAGGGATAAATTAGCTGTCTGCTTACTTACGCTGCACTGAGTGCATCACTGAGTAGGTGACTAATTCAGATGAAACGCAAACCATGACAGAGGAAAGAGAAAATCCCCTCCTCCTCATGGCTCTTTATCTTTCCCCTCTTTGTCTCACACAGGCGTCTCCCCTGGACCACCTTCTTTACTCACTAATTAATGAGTTCAAAGAACATTAGGAAAAAAAATCTTTGGTGGGTGTATGTTAATTAAACCCTGGGAAAGTGTGCATTTCTTGCCCACAGACACAAACACGGTGGGCAAGTGGAATTTGTGCTTTTTCTGCTCCATGCTCTGTTTGTGGAACAAAGGCCTTCCACTTTTGTGGAGCGAGCTGATATCTGTAGAGCTGTCACAGCTGTGTACACCTCTCCACCCACTGTCTCCGTACATTTATAAACTCAATGTATTTTCTTTTGCCTTTAGTCTCAGTCAAAATGCACATTATTAGAGAAAAACACACAAGTCCATCTGACCCTTGCACACTTGCCTTTGCTTGTGTGTCTGATATTAAAGAACCTCGTCCCTTCACACACTGAGGAAAGTTCCTGTTAAAGCTTAAACACTGACTCTCCCATAGTTTTCCTGGCAGTAAAAATGTATCTGGGCTTTTATGGGTTAATGTCCTGAATGCTTTTTAATGCCCTTCCATCCATTTAAAAGGGTTTATTTCATGGATGAGACACGAAGCAGAATCTGTGCGACCTGTATCTACTAAAAAGCTCAGGACGTTACATTTGTAAGGCTTTGCTGTTTACATCACTTGCCATCACTCTGTGGTGGCAAGTGTGGTGTTCTATGCAGGAGTGTTCGGCAGGATGAAAGCTGCTAATGTCAACAAACTGAACAAATTAATCTTAATCAAGACTGATTCTGGGAGTAAAACTTGAAGACTCAGGTAGAGGTGTCTAAGAGGAGAATGCTGAAGAAATCCCTCACCATTATGAGTAATACATCCCACCTGATGTATACGTCTCTGATTGGTCGCCACAGAGCAGTCTCATTTTACCACATGGGAGGATTATTACATTATCACTAGTAATTTATTCTCTATTAAATTAAAAGTGATACTGTAACAGGATTACTTATAATTCACACAAGTGATATGGTGGTAAATTCAAAGTGATTATTTAATTCTTGTTAACTTATCACTGTAATAGATGGTTGTAGCTATTCATCAATTTTATTTGGCAATAATATTCATATTTGCCTATTTCCACTACTGTACATACTGATATTTATATTTGTTTTAAAATCGTAATTTTTTATTTAGCTTTATTTTTACCTGAGCTTTATTTTGTTATGTTAAAATTCATTTTTGCGTTGTGCATGCTGATTTGTGCACAAATGAGCAGCGTGCCAGCTTGCGCCAGTCAAAGCTCTGAGGTAACTGGCCACATATCTCGAGCTATTGGCAAAGGGGTTGGGTCTTTTTGTTCCGAGTTTTAATTAAAGAGCAGGAAAATTGCTCTAGCTATAAGGACTTCAGGACTTACTTTTGCGGGTGATCTGTGTGTTTGCTGTGGGAGGATGAAAGTAAAAATGAAAGGTTAGCATAACTGATGCATAGGAGAAGTACTTTTATTAAGAAATAGCTCTTACCCATAGAGCGCCTCCCCATCAGACCGATAAACTGATGTGGCTTTGGCTTTCTTGTCAGTCTCAGCAGGGCTTCTCTGAACGGGTTGTCGGAAATCCAGCCATTCTGAGTGGAGGGAGAGAAGCAATGCTTACACTGAGAGGCAGAGTGGAGTGAGAGTGGATCTTATCTTTATAAAAATTTTGCGTCATCAAACTATACCTCAACTGTGTTAATACCATATCTACCTGCTCGTGTCATTATAACAAGAGAATAAAGCGGAATTCTGCCAGAACCTTATCTTAATCAATATTAGCTGAAAGACCCACCCACCGGTCCACCCACATAAAATACACTGAGTAAAGCAGAATGTATTTGGATCTTTTCTTGCCATTTTCTGTTTCCATCTCAGGATTATATTCGTGCAGTACGCATCATTGTGACTGGCAATATGGATCTTTGCGCTACTAATGTCCTGCACAGAGTGACGATGCCCATTATGACAAAGTGCCGACAGTCGCTCCTAAAGTGTGATTAAGCTAATATATAAGCCTTTATATACACCTGTTCAGTAAATTTGTGTTTAATATCTTTTAAAATACAAATATGCAACCTACAGTGTGACGCTGGGGTTTAACATACTTCTGTAAAGGGATGTCTTTGTTCTCACAAAAAGCAAGAAAAAAAAACTTAAGTCAAACTAATTTCCTTATGCCTGTTAGGCGGTACATAAATTTATTCTGCTTTCATCCACTGAAGGAGACTAAAAGATGAGCTACTTAAATAGTAGTATTTATGAATTATTAAGGAGAGAGTATAAGTCTGAATAAATACCTGGATTTGATTAGTGCTCGTCCAGTAATCAGTGTCCTCTTTTGGGTCATTTTCTTCGCCGGAAACTTGGGCGGCGGTGATGAGAACCATTAAAACTGCTACAAGCAGAGACTTCATGATCTCGCAGGTTTTCTCTCACTGTACAACAACAAGCACTCTAATGCCCAATGTATCACGATAACAGTTATCAGCAGAAATAAAGCGAGGTGAATGAAACAGGTGTGTGAGCACCAGAAGGAGCTGGAGTGTGCGCTGTTTCTTCCTCAACAAATCAACAGTAGTCCATAGCGCGTAGCCCGTGTCACAGCACTATCTCCAGCGCTGTCTGCGCACTCAGCTTCTGGAGCTGTTTGTTTCGTACGGTCTCCGATCCGTACGCTCCTATATACCAGTGTGAATAGTGTTGCTAAGTAACGCCTTAGCAGTACTATGATTACTTGAGTGAAGTTTCGGTAAGCAGCCTGTTAAGCGCAGTGATCAGAACCTGTTGTGCGTCACCGGACTTCACCGTCACTATTATGAAGAATGGCGGTGACGTCAGAAAGTACTGTTATCCAGCTTTCAGTCACGGTGAAAAGTCCGCTTTTCCTTGTCACAGAGCCAAAAACTTCAAAGTAGCTCCAACATGTCTGGGCCATTTGATTTAACGTTTTTTCATTGTTTGAATACTTTTGATGGAGGCCAGTGTTGCAGGGATATTTCTACCTAATGCTCAGTTTAAGAACATTTGTATTTAACATTTAATTTATCATTTATTCATGAATTTTTATTGCACCAAAGGAGGAGAGTGCGTGAGTGTAGTGCAAAAAGCATCTGCATTATGCAATAGAACTCCTAGCAAGCATCTCCACAGACAGCATGCAAACGCTAAGCTAGCCAAGAAATGGGAGTAATGTAAAAGCTGAGTGTTTGTCAACCCAAGCCCAGCCGCCAGACCCTGAACTTCAGCACGTAACAAAAGGATGAACAGACAGACTGCAGCCTCCGTTTCTACAGTACAATCACCGTGGTGATCGTTTGAAGTCTTTCGGGGCTGGTTTTCATCTTTCCCAGAGAGCAAGATGAGATTGAATTAATGTTGATTTTTCATCTGAATCATCATTATGGCACAAATATGCTAAAATCCATATTAAAACAGATGACACATGGCAGTGTAACAGCAATGACAGTGGAATAACATTGATTCAAAGTTGTCGTGTTATAACTGAATGATTATTGATCTGTTTATAGTTGACCAGGCGACAACAAAGGCATTGAAAAGTAATGGATTCATAGTTGACCGGGAAATGAAAACTATTATCAACTGTTCCATTGGACCCCTCTCAAAGTCATTCATCTATGGCTGACTGGGAAATTATATTGAAATTAGGTGAATTTATAGTTGACTGGGAAAATGTATTGAAATGCCATTGACTTACACTTGAAAAGTTGCAAAAAAACCCCAACAAGATGGCAGTGTGTACGGACATATTCAGCAGCACAGCGCACCCAACTACTGTGCACCTTTTGGGGTTTTTGTGTTTTTTATGCCTTTTCACTGCGTCCTCCTGCAATGCACTGAGGACTTTGTATTGTTGCCTCTACTTTTAAGATTAGGCTTAAACTTTCCTTTATGGTAAAGCATATAGCACCAGTCCTGAAGCACATAAGCACAGAGTCCAATTCAGACCTGATCCAGCTCTAGCAGCAGGACCTGGAGACCTTCATTCACTCTGTCCTTTTCTATATTAAGTGCTGTGCAGAGAATGTGACAGTGACTAAAACCATTTGGGTTTTTCCGAAGCGAAAACCTTGGATGATGAGTGAAGTAGAGGCTCTGATCAGTATGTCGGATGTGCCACGCAATGCTCAATTACATTGGTGGGAACTACTGCGTTAGCGCAGTTAGTTCGTTAACGTGTTGACGCCGTCCAGCCCCACATACGGGGCGATCCGCGGTAGCTCGTTAACGGAGATTTGCCGCGTTATGGCATTAACGTCATTTTAATGAGATTAACGCTGACAGCACTAGTGGGAACACAACGAATATGACTGCACATTTACACCGACATCATCCTAGTGCAAAGACAAGTGGAAGCAGACAAAAACAACAAGCAGGCATGCTACAAACTTTACCCGAGTCATTTAGACAGCCGTTAGTACAGGATTCTCCTTATGGGGACCTGATATGTTTAATATGCTGCTGAGAATATAGCCCAGAAGAAGCGTATAGTATAGCTTTTATTTTGAAAGAGCCATTTCTCTGTAATAAACTCTCTTTTCCAAAGATGAGTGATTCCTCAATCAGATACAGGGCTCGCAAAATCGCTAGCCCGACGTCCTGGGGCTAGCGATTTTTCCAGTCAGGCTACCAAAATCTATCTCTGCCCTGCCCGTCGGTGAGTGCATTTTGAATACAAACCTTGAATGACAGAAATTATTACAACCACTGAACTTCAGCTCTTTGGAAAACACCTGCAACACACAGCATGTATACTTAGATAATCAAGAGTGGCATTACAGCTGAGTGAATGCCACCCCCAGCCCAACAGCCACACTCTGAACACTCACTCTCAACATAAAACAAATGGATGATCAATCAGGCTGTTTCTTCCTGTTCATGTTTCTAAAGTAGCGATCACTGTAACAATCACTGTAAGTCTCTTTATGCTAGTTTTTGTCTTTGCTTTGTGCTGTGGGCTTTGTGTAATACCAAGAGAAAGCTCATATGTGTGGCCTCATAAGTACAGGGATAAATTATGAGACAATGCCTTTTAGGTCATTTTATGGCATCACATTAAAGTAATTTAATGAGTAATATAAGGAATTACTTTCTCCTGGGAGTAATTAAGCACTGTGCTGCATTATTTTTGAGAAAAGTGTTCAATGCAATATGTGCAATAATTACTTTTTTGGGTAATGACCCCAACATCCATCACAACAAAGAGTGGAAATACCTCCAACACAGAGTCACTAAATTCTTATCAGTCCTCATCACTAGGTAACTCAAACATAACTCAATTTTAAGACCACTGCCACTTTACTAGGCACACCTGATGAGCCATCACATCATTAGTGAAGCTACAGACTGAATCTGCCAGTAGCAACAATCCCAATGCCATTTCTCTAATTGCATGTTCTACTTTGATTTGTAAAATTTGGTTTACTATGTAAGAAATGCATGTTGGTATACATATGTCAGAAGCAAGATTTTATAAGTTCAGAATGGGTAATAATTTATAATTTACATAAATTACACATTGAGAAGGCAACTGACTGAGTCACATAGGTGTGTATCGCAATTTTTATTTTATGCACCAGTGTTTCACACTTTATTTTTTTAGTTGTTCTTATTTTTGTTGTTCAATATAAGAACCTTGTTCCTTACATTAATATCATAAACTTTTTTTTTCAGGAGTGGATCCATTACCAGATCTCTGCATGTTCAGAATAACAGAATCATACACAAAATGTAATATTGAGGACACGCCACTTGTGACCATAATGATGGCCGGGTGCAGGAGGGAAGTGTTCTGTCTTATGAGCTGGTAGCCTTGACCAGAGATGGCAGTATTTAAGACCAGTGCTAACAACTAGTCCTCGCCAGTTTGTCTTCTAACCCATTTTGGATTTTGGCCAACACATTTTAAGTTCCTGTTTTGCCTACCTTGTGTCTCCTTGTATTTTCTCCATTGCTCCAACCTGGCAAGAACCTAACTTGCGTCGACGCTGGTCACTCCTGTGAATCTCACACCACTGGCTCATGCTCTGTTTCCGTTTCTCTTCGTCTGCTTACCCTCTTGCCACATTCACCTTGGATCACTTTATCTCTCAGGCTGGACTTTCACGTCTCATGTTCCCTGAACTTAAGTATTTACCTTGTGTTTGTAAACAAAGCTTTGCTGAAAATCTATTTGTTGTGCCTCCGCCTGAATCTGCATTGGTCCTCTTTTATGCACTGGCCCTTTCCGCTATGATGGTTTTGTGAGGTGTGTCATGTCAGAGGGCAGAGGTCTTCACTTGCAGAGTGCATCATGAAAGGAATAAAGTAGAAAGCAGACACGAGAAGAGTGCCGAAATAAAGCCCACAATAACCGCTGAGTATAGTAGGCTAAGGAATGTTAACTACTCACTCTGTGGTCTATTCGTTCACCCCACTGCCCTCGCCTCCCTGCATCTCCTGATGCTTACAGATATTTCTTGTCTTGTTGAACTGAAATGCCTCAGTGTACAAAACATTATTGACTGCAAATATGTGCAGATGGAATCTGGTTTGCCTACACTAAAGAAGAGCCATGCGTATTACTGGCAAGTGCAAGGACAACTGCTCATCAGTGGGATGCAGTGGTTGTGTGAGTGTGTGTGTGTGTGTGTGTAGGCACAGGAGAACTACTATGTGCAAAAATTATACACTGATAGACGTGCAAAGACCAATCAGAGAAAAAGCTGATCATTTTTTTTCTGCATATTTATGCCAAGCTACCTGTCTGGCTTATGTAACAAAAAGTGTTTTATTTTATTATAATTTTGATTCATATTTTTTGCATAGTATGCATCTGCATAGTAATATAGTGCATTAGTATAACATTTCCAATGAATTAGAACTATCAATAGAACTCAACTATCAGCACTCAAGTATCAATTGTGCAGTTAGGTTTTGTCAGCTGAGGGGCGGAAACGCTACAATATTGGCCTCAGCTGCAGGCCATGTGGTTTCACTAAACTAATTTTTTAAACCTATGCTGTGTTCTGGTAATTTGACAGCATATATGCAAGCAGTTGTTTATATTGTAGGCATGTGATAAGGCGACGATGTCATCAAAAAGTTTGTTCTATTTTACCTTCAGAATGACTCTCTTCACATGTACTCTCAGTTTGACTATGGCAGGTGTATTCTTAACCTGGTATGCTGGCGTTTGCTCCTGTTTAAATAGAAAAGGTGGGCAGAGCACCTTGCATTTACAACAGCTACTGATTAGAAAGAAATTATATAGCATCAGTGCCATGTCAACCTCTCAGCAATGCATGATTGCTTGGATAGCTCCTTATCACTAAGCGAACCACCATACAGATCAGAGATGAATGTCACTGTAGCTATGTCAAATAAGGCTTTCACGGTGCAGTGGGATTTGTATGAAAAGTACATTTCACTTGGTATGAGTGAATCAGATTGTGTTTGCCACCTCAGCTCTGTACAGTCTAGGATCACCTGGGTATGTTGAGGTGCATAGTGTGCAGAGTTACTTTCGGCAGAGTCAATTGCTACAGACCTCCAAACTTCATATGACCTTTAGATTAGCTCAAGAACAGTGCATAGAGAGCTTCATGGATCCAAGCCTTACATGACCAAGCACAATGCAAAATGTCAGATTATTTAAAGCACACCACCACTGGGCTCTAGAGCAGTGTAGACATTTGGTGGATGGAGATGTTATGGTGTGGGGCTGTTTTTCAGGAGTTGGACTCCGGCTTCTAGTTCCAGTTGAATTCTGAAGGCCTCAGGGTACCAACACATTTTGGACAATTTCTTCAGAACTGCTTCAGAACTGTCTTGTGAAAATTAGCTGTTGCAGTGATGACGATGTAGCATCTTCTTGGTTTGAAACAAAGTGTTTTGTGAAAGCACTGGAAACTACCTAACATGGGTTCTATCAGACTCTATCAGCCTCCAAAACCAATCTTGTGGTTTCTGTATTCCTTAGCAGCCTTAGCATAATCTCCTTAAACATTAGAAAATGTTCTCTAAATCTAGTTTTGCCAAACTGGTGCAGCAGGTCTCTTGGTTGGTACTTATGCATTTCAATTTAACCAAAAGACTACGCTATAGATAGCTAATGAACTGGTTTAGATCAGCGGTCCCCAATCCCCGGGCCTCGGTCCGGTACCGGTCCGTGAGTCGTTTGGTACCGGGCCGCGAGAGTTGAGGCTCAGGTGTGAAATGTCTGGTTTTCAGGGTTTTTATCGGTTTTCAGCGTTATTTTGTTATCGTTTTTATCGTTTACTCAGTTTTCCTTGGTCTTTTCACGTGTGTTATGAATAAATTTTCTTTTTTTCGGTACCGGTACTAGTTTTATTTTGTTGTATTTATCCGCGACACCGTAAAGGCTGGTCCATGAAAATATTGTCGGGCATAAACTGGTCCGTGGCGCAAAAAAGGTTGGAGACTGCTGGTTTAGATTATTGCCCATTAAAGTGATCACAGACCATACTTGGACTCCAGAAAGTCTCACACAATATTGTCTCATATTTTATAGGTTTGCTGAGCACACACAAACACACAGTTCCATAATCAACTACTGTGTGTTGCATTTAGTTCTGCTTCCTTTGTATTATTTCCTTTGTTCTTTTTCAGGTCATTTATTAACCTCCTCTTGTGTGCTCCCTTTTCTAAAGAAGTTTGGATTTTGTTGGGTTTTTCCCCCCTCTGTGGATACTCTGCATGCATCTTAATTAAAGGTTAGTTTTCAGTTTGACTGCTGGTTTCTAAGTAGTCACACCCAGGTCTGACTACTGCCACACCTGTTCTCAATAAAGAATTAAAAAAATCACTTTAAAAGGACATGCCTGACAAAGCAGGGTCGACCAAAAGATCCTCAAAAGACAGACATCATGCAGCGAACCAAGGAAATTCAGGAACAAATGAGAAACAAAGTAATTGGGAGCTCTCAGTCTGGAATGTATCATAAAGCCATCTCTAAAGCTATGGGGACTAGTAAAGCGCTATACAAATACAGGCCATTTACCATTTACCATTAGAAATATATTAAGGCAAAGCTGGCCTGCATGTCAGAGTTCCAAGACAAAAACCAGTTCTGAGCAAAAGGAACATAAAGGCTCATCTCAGTTTTGCCAGAAAATATTTTGAAGATACCTAAGACCTTTGGGAAAATACTTTGTGGACTGATGAGACAAAAGGTGAAGTTTTTGGAAGGTGTGTTCCATTACATCTGGTGTAAAAGCAACAGAGCATTTCAGACCATCAGTCTGATGGTCTGGAGCTGTGTTGCTGCCTCAGAACCTGGAAGACTTGGTGTGGTAAATGGAGCCATGAATTCTGCTGCCTACCAAAACATCTTGAAGGAGACTGTCTAGCCATCTTTTCCTTACCAGGGCCCTGTGCTTCGTACGTCGCTTACTACATCCAAGATCAAATGAAACATCCAAGACCAAATCATCGCGCTAACTCTGAGCTCGCTATTCCGGTTCCCCGAACACACCTGTTGTTGACGATTAGTATAGCTGGATGAAGTAATGTGAGATCACTGGGTGGCCCAACAGGGGCTACGCATCGATAGTAGAAACATTGATCTGCAACCCTTTGATTGGTCGGCGAAAATGTCGAAGGAGCGCGCTCGGTATTTTTCGGCAGCAGAGCAAGAACTCTTGAGTGAGGGATTTCAGGAGTTTCAGAGTTTAATTAAAACGCAAGGGAACACTGCAAAGGCTGCAAAAGCAAGGAGAGAGGGCTGGCAGAAAGTTGCTGACAAATCAAACTCGTAAGTAATTCAATAATAATAATAATAATGGAGTGGATCTATATAGCGCTTTTCAAGGCACCCAAAGCGCTTTACAATGCCACTATTCATTCACTCTCACATTCACACACTGGTGGAGGCAGCTACGGTTGTAGCCACAGCTGCCCTGGGGCAGACTGACAGAAGCCAGGCTGCCATATTGCGCCATCGGCCCCTCTGGCCAACACCAGTAGGCGGTAGGGTAGATTTATCATATCACACCATATTATCCAATATTATATTACATTATATTATAATATGTTATATTATATCCCCTTTCACATTAGAGCCACAACAGGACCCACTAGAACATGGGAACAAGTAAAAGTGAAATATAAGAATATTCTACAGAATGGTAATATTTATCACTTATATTGCTTGTCGTCTCTTGGAAAGAGACCCTGAAACAATCTGTTTGTTTGTTCATAACAGCAACCAAGAAAAGGGCAGAGCAAAAAAAGACAGGTGGTGGTCCTGCACCCCCTCGTCAACAAGTTGGTTAAGTGAATAATACCCTCACGGGAAAATCGATATCTCTCTATGAGCACACTGTCGCGCTGAGCTAAAGGATCCTGTCTATCCCGCAATATACGCTGAATTCTGAGGACTCTCCTTATCAGTCTTGCACCTTCCACAATGGGCTGCTCGCGTAAACGGACAGGACATGGCTGCGACAGACTTCCCAAATCCACCTTCGCTTTTATAGCCGTGGTCTCTCATCTTGATTACACGAAGTAATTTGCAATTACTACTGTGAAATATGAATTACATCTGTAATAATCACATACATGTAATAGAATGTTAATAGTACATTTCCCTTTTTTAGGGAATGACCTGTATGTATCTGTGTGACATCAATAAAAGGATCAAGTGCTGCATTATCTTTAGTTACATTGATGTTATTTATTTATGGTGAAACAGTGGTGGAATATCGCTGTTGCTTTCGTATGAATGACGTGGACATACCTGCGTGGCCGCGATCTAATCCTGTTTACATAAAGTAAACCTGCTCCCCAGCAGGTTTACGCTTACGGCTCTGTTGCTATGACAGCAAGTCCCGGATGGGCTTCGGGGAACCGAACGATCCAAGATCACGCGAAATCGTCAACAATCTCATCCAGCTAACTCACTTAGCGAGGTACGAAGAACAGGCCCCAGAAGCTGAAGCACACTTGGGTTCTGCAGCAGGACAATGAGCCAAAACAGACTTTGGAGGACCTAGTCAAAGTCCTGACCTGAATCTGATTGAGCATGACCATAAAAAGGCGGTTCATGCTCAAAAACCCTCCAATGTGGCTGAACTAATTGAATAACAAACCCCTTCATTTAGAAGCTGTGTTTTGTGCTTACTTGTTTTAGTTTTGTTTAGTTTTTAAATTTGTTTAAAAACTGTGACAAACATAAAAACATTTTCACACCACTGTATTAATGTGAGCAGGCAGCTGCCGGTATTCTTCCCTAAAATGATCCAAACCTGTTCTCATCTGCATGCTAGTGGCAGACCAGCCAGTTTTGATTAGTACTGAACAGTGAACACAAGTCACACCAAAGGACTGGCATTGTTTGTTCTGTTCTGTCCTGAATTGATGCCTTTCTACAGTCCTATCCTGATTTCCTCATGTCTCTTGTAAAGCCCAACTAATTATGGTACTTTTCTGCAATTTTAGGTCCAATTAATTGTATTATAACAGTGTTTGGCCATATTAGTAGGTCATTTCAATATTTTTCACATGTAACTATATTTAATGTCACAGTGTGTAGTAGGACTCAGGTGCAGAGCGGTGTTCAATGCAAGGAACAACGTTTATAAAGTCACCAGGTGCAGATATATACAGTGGGGAAATAGCGGGGGTCCAAAGTCCAAAGGGAAAGTCTGGGAAGGGACTCCTCCTCACTCCTCTCTTCACACACGTTCACACGTCGGGTCGGTCATGGGTCCAGGGAAAGTGTCTCGCACAATCATCCAGCAATGAGACTGTCTGCGTCCCAGCCTTAAGTGTCCAACCCGTAATTGGAGCCTGATGAGACACAGGTGTGTGCGCGCCGAGGGCAGGAGCCTGCAGTGGGCTCCGCCCTGGCGGGGAGGCAAGAGGAGAACGTACACAAAAACACATGTGGCCTTGTGGGGCTGGCCGGGCAGCCAACGCGAGCCTCCAGCGACCCACCAGACTTGCCTGGATCCCTGCGATGAAAGCATGAGAGCACGCCTTTGTCCAGGATAGCTGCCCGAGGCACCCAGGAGCGTTCCTCTAGCCCGTAGCCCTCCCAATCTACCAGGTACTGGAATCCCCTACCCCGGCGTCAGGAGTCCATGATGCGTGAGATGTTGTACACCAGCTGGCCATCCACGAGCCAGGGGGGCCTGGATGGAGGGCACAATGGGCTGGAGAGCACCAGCTTGATCTGCAACACATGAAACACATTGTGAATGCGCATGTTGCGAGGAAGCTTGAGGTGTACAGACACAGGGGTGATGATGGCGTCAATGGCAAAGGGACCAATAAACTGAAGTGACAACTTCTTTGATTCAGTCCATAATGGCACAAAGCGAGTGGACAGCCATATCTGTTGGCCCACAGCATACTCTGGAGCAGGCGTTCGACGGCGAGCCGCACGCATCTTATTCTGTTCTTTGGTGCGGAGCAGAGTCGCCCGCCAAGCCCGCCGGCACCTGCGGAGATGAGCCTGCACAGAGGGGACGGTGTGCTCACCTTCAATGGTGGGAAGCAGAGGCGGTTGGTACCCCAAGGATGCTTCAAAAGGTGACTTGCCTGTGGCGGTGGAGGTGTGGCTGTTGTGTGCGTACTCTATCCAAGGCAGCTGTTCACTTCAGAGGGACTGGTTGTGGGAGTAGACACAATAGAGGGCAGCCTCAAGCTCCTGGTTTGCTCGCTCAGTCTGTCCATTGCTCTGTGGATAAAACCCGGAAGAGAGACTGACCTTGGCCCCCAAGGCAGAGCAGAATTCTCTCCAAACTCTGGAGGTGAACTATGGGCCTCTGTCCGAAACTACATCCTTGGGGATCCCGTGGAGACTGGAGATGTGAGTGGTGAGGAGTCGAGCCATCTCCAAGGCCGTAGGCAGTTTCAGGAGGGCGACGAAGTGAGCTGCTTTGGAGAAACAATTGACAATGGTGAGTATAGTGGTGTGACCTGCAGAGGGTGGCAAACCGGTGATGAAGCCAAGGAGATGTGTAACCACGGCCGAATTGGTGTGGGGAGGGGCTGGAGAAGTCCTGGTGGAGGATCTGAGGACAGACAGCGGAAGGCACAAAAAGGCATCCTGGAGGGCTGGTTCCTGGATCCGGCTCCAATTCCTGTGCCTCATGGATAAGAGATTCTAAGAGACAGCCCCAATCACACAGGCAGCCGGGAGGATGGTCCCGGGGTCCGATTCCCACTCCGAGGTGGAGAACTGCCGTGAAAGGGCGTCTGGCTTCACGTTTTCGGGAGTGTAAGTGATGGTGAAGTTAAAGTGAGTAAAGAATAAAGCCAACCTGGCCTGCTGGGAATTGAGACGCTTGGCCGAACGGAGGTACTCCAGGTTCTTGTGGTCTGTCCACATGATGAATGGCTGTGCTGCCTCCTCCAACCAGTGTCTCCACTCCTCCAGGGAGAGTTTGATAGCCACGAGCTCATGGTCACCGATGTCATAATTGCGCTCTGCAGGAGAGAGACGTCGAGAAAAGACAGCACATGGATGGAGCCTACCCTCCTCCTGCTGGGACAGGACCGCTCCAACCCCGGAGTCCGATGCGTCCACCTCCACAATAAACTGCCAAATGAGATCCATTGATGGAGAATGGGTGCTGTGGAGAACTTGTTTTTGAGCAGAGTGAAAGCACGCTGTGCGGCAGAATCCCACTGAAACGGAACTTTGGGAGAGGTAAGTTTGGTAAGCAGAAGAGCAATCCTACTGAAGTCACGGATGAATCGTCTGTAGAAATTTGCGAAGCCCAGGAAGCGTTGCAACTGCCGACAGTTGGGAGGAACCGGCCATTCCACCACCGCTTGCACCTTCTCCAGGTCGGTCCGTAGGTTCCCCCGCTCGATAATGTAGCCCAAAAACGCCACCGAGGTCACATGGAACTCGCACTTCTCCCCCTTCACAAAGAGCTGGTTCTCCAGAAGACGTTGAAGGACCTGCCGCATACAGCTGATGCTCAGCAAGCGTTTTCGAAAAAATGAGAATGTCATCCAGATAGACAAACACACAACGGTTAACAAAGTCACGGAGCACATCATTAACCATGGGCATCACAAGATATTCAAAGTGGCCCAAGGGAGTGTTAAACGCAGTCTTCCACTCATCTCCCTCCCTAATCCGGAGGCAATGCATGTGACAGTTAACACTCTACCCCATCACTTTTCCTTTCTCCCAGTCAATATGCGGGTTATGGAGCACGAGCCAGGGATGACCCAACACGAGCGGCATGAGTGGTGCTTTGAACGTAAAAAACAAATCCTCTCAGTGTGGTTGCTGGATAGGGAGAGGGAGAGAGGCTCAGACACATGAGTTATGTCGGGCGGGCGTTGACCAGATAGCGCGTGAACACTGAGCGGCTGGGCAGTGTCTCTAAAGAAATTTAGGGGAGGGGAGGTGTAGATGAAATTTTGCTCTGCACTGGAATCAATAAGCACAGACAGAGGCAGAGACACAGACGGTCCTGAAGCAGCTGCATGATATAAGCAATTTTAGTCCCATCATTAGAAAACGCTTGAGGTTGCTGTCGAAACTGAATTGAGTGAGAAATCCGGCACATTTACCAACTTCTCCAGTAAAGGGTCTAGGAGTGGGAAGGAATCTGTCAAAATGAACTGGTGTGGGTGTGGAGGCTGACACACTTACAGTGGGAGCTGGTTTGGCCGGTGGAGACATGGTGGCAGGTGGAGATGCCGGCAGAGGTGTTAACTGGGCCACGGCTTGTCTAAGGCTTGTAAGCTCACCTCTGATGTGAGCAAACATTTGCTCATGGTGCTCCAAGATTGCTATCAAGGTGGCGAGAGTAGGAGTGGAAGTCGCTGGGTCTGCTGAGTCCATTTCGTGGCTGGATGATTCTGTCATGGTGTGTAGTAGGACTCGGGTGCAGAGCGGAGTTCAATACAAGGAACAACATTTATTTACAAAGTCACCAGGCGCAGATATATACAGTGGGGGAATAGCCCAAAGGGAAAGTCTGGGAAGGGAATCACATTCACTCTCACTCCTCTCTTCACACACGTTCACACGGGGAAAGTGTCTCGCACAATCATCCAGCGATTAGACTGTCTACGTTCTTGCAACAAAGATTATAAATCTTTGTTGCAAGAGAGAGATTAAGAATCTTTTTTGAAAGCGTGTGCATGATCATGACAGGCAGCAATAAACTAGAATATTTTCTGATGACAAAGAATAAGTCAAATTCCCAGAGAAAATCTGTGCAAGCACCAGTAACAAACTACTAACAGACAGAGGCGTGCGGGGTTCAAACCCAAGACATTTCTGTTGTGTGGCAGCTGTGACAACTACAGAGCAACAGTCTTCATGACACCTATTAGAGTCCTTGACTCAGTAGGTCATAACAAAACACACAGTTTTGTTGTGTGCTGTGAATACAAACAGTGGCTTTACTTCAGTAAAATAATTTCTGCAATGCACTTCTTTTCCTTTGTGGCTAAATTGCTTTCAGTGCTGAGTTTGCTTGCATGAACATTGCTGTGACCTTCTGATGGAGATGGTCCCCTGGGCTTCATCTAGATAATGGATGCTCACTTGTGGGCGGGGGAAGATGTGAAAGGAATATTGATAATCCACTGTCTGGGATAAAGAGGAAATGAGCTTCAGCTCAGACACAGAATTTGCTGCATGGACAGTAAATATCAAGTAAATGGTAATATTTTGACTTAATGTGATTTCAATAGGTAAAATTTTTTATGCCAAACTGAAAATATTTGTACAAATGTATATTGTTTTGCAGATTAGCACAACAGAATATAATCCTGCCATTAGAAACAATTAGAAAACCATCAATGAGTGATTGTTTAATAGCATTTTTAATTTGGGAGTGTTGTGCTGAGTTAAACTGACCATTCAAAGTGTTTATATCACCCATTTTTGTCTCTGCTCTCACAGATGTTGATTGTCCTGTTATTACAAATATTAAGGCTTTGCAGGATACTACTCTGGATACTTTGGCTCCTCCTAAACAGAAAGCCTCAAATCTGAAGTGCTCGACTCCCTGGCATAACTTTAAAACGGACATCTTATAGCAGATAAGCTGTAAGCTGGAGAGGAAATGGCATCTTAACCAATTTAGATGATCTTCATTTAGCTTAGAAAAAGCACTCGATAGAGCTAGGACATCTTACGATCCCTTTTCAGCACTGTAGCCATAACCAGCTATGACTTCATTAATCTATCGACAAATAAAATTTTAACCAGAGAAAAAAATAATCCATATTGTATGTGACTGCTTTCAGTACTGCTGACATTTATTTATGCTTTTCCTCTCTGATTGCTCTATTCTGGGTTGATTCCTCCAAACCATCAGCACATCTATTCATCAGCGACTCCATTCCTACAAAACTGCTCAGAGAAGCCATACCATTGATTAATGCTTCAATCAATGATTAATCTAACCCTATTAGTACTTCAAGGTGGCAGTAATTAAGCCAATACTTTGAAAGCCATCACTTGACCCAGCTGTCTTAGACAATTAGAGACCAATCTCCAACCTTCCTTTTATTAAAAAAAAAAAAAAGAGCAGCTGTAAAGCAGCTAGCAGATCATCTGCAGAGGAATGGCTTATTTGAGGAGTTTTAGTCAGGTGTCAGAGCTCATCACAGTATAGAAGCAGCTTTAGTGAAGGTTACAAATGATCTTTCTATGGCATTTGAAAGTGGACTCTGTGCTTGTCCTGTTAGATCTCAGTTCAGCATTTAATAAAGTTGACCACAATATTTTATTGTAGTGTTTATAGCATGTGGTAGGTATTAAAGGTACTGCGCTGCAGTGGTTTGAATCATATCTAACACTCTCAATTCCATTTTATTTACAAGGCACCAAATCACAATCGCCTCAAAACGCTTTATATTGTAAGGTAGACCCTACAATAATACATACAAAGAAAAACCCAACCCAGTGGGAAGGAAAACCTTTTAACAGGAAGAAACCTCTAGCTGAACCAGGCTCAAGGAGGGATGGCCATATGTTGCAAATGGTTGGGGAGAGAGAAGGAAGACAGGATAAAGACATGCTGTGGAAGAGAATGCTGAGCTGAGGTCTAGCAGGACAAGCACAGCGTCCACCATCAGAGGCCATAAAAAGATTTTTTGTAACCAATGTTCTCTCTAAGCTGCGCGCGTGCGCAATTGAGCACTGCTGGCACGAAAATCTGCGTTGCGCACAGAAAAAAAATCTAACCTGAATTGAAATTAAAATTAATACTTTAACAAATCTGTTTTGCAGTGTCAGTCAGTGAGTGACTGGCTGCTCCCGTATGGGATCAGAACGATGCCACCTTATCCCATAGTCCAGCCAATGATGCAATTCACATTCGTATATACGCAGCTAATCAACGTGGTTGACAGGCTATGACAGCGTCCTTATGTGCCGACACCGGTGGCTGTAGCTCAGGTGGCAGAGCAGGTCAGCCACTAATCAGAAGGTCGGTGGTTGGATCCCAGGCTGCCTCCTGGCTGCATACCAAATATCCTTGGGCAAGATACTAACCCCCCGTTTGCCTACTGGTGGTGGTCAGAGGGCCCGGTGGCGCCAGTGTCCGGCAGCCTCGCCTCTGTCAGTGCGCCCCAGGGCAGCTGTGGCTACAATGTAGCTGCCATCACCAGTTTGTGAATGTGTGTGTGAATGGGTGAATGACTGAATGTAGTGTGAAGCACTTTGGGGTCCTTAGGGACTAGAAAAGCAGGCCATTTACCATTTACCATTTTAGCTGCTGTGGAGTGAAGCCACGTTAATGACAACGTGTACGACCATTGGAGATGTGAGCAGGACAGACGGAACAACTGACGGAAAAAGTGTGGACTTGATAGGCCATGTAAAACCAGAGCTATGATAAAAATATCTGCAATGTTTGGTTTTCTTCCTGAATACTGTCGTTGTTTATATTTACTGCAGGAAGAAACAGTAAAAACGGCATTTTATAAGGAAAACGCTTCAAAGCTCCGCCTGTGAGCAAAAACAAAACCAAAAAAACCCCACCCTTTCCTATTGGTCGAAAAATGTATCATGTGGACCAATCAAAAAATGATATGGCAACATGGCATTTAGTTGTTTAGGACGGGGGAAGGTTTAGGAGTGACGGCGGTGTTTTGAGATTTGAGAGATTTTCAACATTTAGTGCAAATCTTGTGTAGTTAGTGTGTAGTTAGTGTGTAGTTAGTGTGTAATGTAGTCAATAGTTTTGTTGTGTGTGTCAGAACAACGAGGCGACTGCTGAGTGTTACAGGTGTTACAGCAGTGATACATCTCCTGTTGTCAGGCCTGCAGGTATCAGGCTGTTGTTCTCCTTCATCTCATAGTGGACAGAAATAATTTTTTGGAGTTGCACAAATAATTTGTGTGGCATCAGATTTGATGCAGAACAGCTGATTGTTCTGTAAATACTTTGAAATGTTTATTTAAAAAAACGCCTTGGCTGCATTTTTAGGTAAACAGCTGAAAAAAACTTTGTTGTTTGCATAACTCAGTTACTTTTTTGAAGAAGTAACTATATAATTAATTGCCCAACATTGGTCATTATATACTGTATTTTGCAGACAGAGTTACAGGACTCTCTCCCAGACCACAGACTCAGACTCATAATACAAGTCAGAGCTTTATAAAAAAAAAGAAGAAAAAAGAAAGTTGTTTTCAAAATTGCACAAAATTTTTTAATTTTCATTGTAAGTGGGCTAAAGCAGTTAATTAAAAGTAGTCTAACATAAATTTAAATGGTGTAATTTGATTACTTTAATAAACATGTAACTTGGATGGATTGCTGGTGTGACCACAGTGCACGTCTGCTGTTGCTCACAGTGGTCCAAGGGACGCTCAGGGAGTTTGTGTGTTCGCTCAGACACGTGAAACATTAGAGGGAACATTGGTTATAACCTTCACTAAAGCTGTTTCTATACTGTGATGAGCTCTGACACCTCCTCCGGATAGGAGGAGCCTGGGGCTCGCTCGGGCCACTTCGGAGGTGGCCCGAAGTGGCCACCTCCGAAGTCACTCAGGCGCAGCTGGCTGCCGGCGGAGCTCACAGGCACGTCACTGCAAACTCCCCCTGACTTCTGCTCCGCGGCTGCTGAGTGAGCCCTCATCTGGGACTCTCCTCAGCTCTTTCTGGGACAGTGGCGCGGCTGCCCCTCTGTTGGTCTTCCTTGGTCTCTTGTGTTCTGGGGGCCTCTGGATGTCTGGAGTTTTGATCTCCTCCACACCTGCTTCATGCCCTGGAGGACGGGGCTGTGGCCCCCCCACACCCTCTAGCAGATTATTACATGAAGGAACCTTTAAAAAAACAAAAAACAAGCGCGTCCATGCTCACAGGTGTACACACGGGTGATCACACCCACAAACTACACACTTTTTGGCTCCTACCTCAAAGCACACTGTGTTCTGTTGATCTTATGTGCTGCACAATAATGTTTAATATTTAGTATTTACTGTCATATTCCCATATATCATTGTGATGTTGTTTATTCTATTACTCTTGTTCTCTTCTGCTTGTTTTCTTTTTTCTTTCTCAGCAGGTGATCCAGGTGATTGATATATGCATTTTTTTTCCTGCTCATTCTGTTGGTTTTTGTCTTTTGCCCTTCTCCCCCGTCCCTCTTCTCAGCTGTTTCTCTTTCCCTCTTTCTTTCTCCCCTTCTTTCCCCCAGTCAAGTCTGTCCCGTATTCAGTAAGTGAAAATAAAATAAACAATAAAAGGTGAATCAAATGGACCATTACGGCAAGGCTGGGATGGTCAATTTGGTAAAGTAAATCTGTTGGGCATCTTTCTTTGCCTTTAGACAACAATTCTGATGCAAAAGAGCCAAACGGGACAGGCAAAAAAAAAAAAAAAAAAAAAGGAACAGTGTTGGTTAAGTTACTTGAAAAAAGTAATCAGTAACGAATTACTGTAATAAGGTAATAAAGCAATAAATCTTTCAGCCCAATTCTACTTTTTCTGCATAATCCATAATATAAAATGTAATCAAATGAAAAAGTCTTCATGCATTTTATGCACATTGCATCAAGCAAAAATTTAATTATATGCAACAGTCTTTAACTTGAAGAAATTGCTGAACATTTAAACCTATCTTCTGCATATTCCAGCACAGAAAATAAAATATTTTATTTGTGTTTACACTCACTCTTTCAAATAGATGCAAGTAAAACACAGCAGAAAATAAATCAAATCAAAAACTCAGCAGCACTAAGTCCTGTAGCTCTTAAATCTGTTTAGCGGGAGTGGGGTGGGTGGAGGTTTGCCCGGTGCCACAGTGGTCATGTCAGTGGGAGATCCGGGGGTTTCTCTGTGAATTTCACATTCCCGTGGCAGCGTGATAGGTACTTGCTCAGAAGTTTAGGGTTTTTTTTTCGCTGTTAAAAGAAGTTTCCTTCCCACGCACTGTACAGAGGACGCTAATGTTTTGTCACTTTTTACGGAATCAAACTCAAAGTAATGTGAGTACTTCCACGCTTTAAATGCTGCACGGTCATGCTCTCTCCCACACTCGATGTTGTTGATCTGCACAAGTCTGTTACCATGAACGTCGCACTTGCTTATGTCATTGTCATAAGACAGTCTCACAAACAAAATCACGGTTTTGTAACGCAGTAACGCAGCGTGCTTACGGGAAAGTAAGTGTAATCTTATTACTTTTTCTGCAACAGCAATCCCTTACTTTACTCGTTAGTTGAAAAAAGTAATCAGATTAACGCGTTACTGCCCATATCTGCTCAGGAAGACAGGGTCCATTACATGAAGCTAAATTATATCAGATAAATGCAATTCAAACAATGAGATCATATTTCTTTCAAAGCCAGTAATGTAGGGACAGAACAAGTGAAGTAGTAGTAAGTGCTTCACAACAATGTTTCTGAACTGGCACTTCAGTTTATACTGTTTATAACCATTTATTGTCATTAACCCTGGTTTTGGACCTGAATTCAGACTCAATACACACAGTGAACTATTTATAAGACTTTTATTTGCACAGGCGAGAGTAGAAAACGTGGCTAGAGCCAGAGTGAAAAGCAAAGGGAACAATGGAACGGGAATTCTGCAACAGAGGGAGAAGAGGTTACTGAATGGGTAAGGGAGTTTGAGGCTAAGGTGAATACGTTTGAGGTGGTGTTTGCTTACTTCCAGGTCGGGGTATCCATGGAAGTGTGAGGAGTGAAACAGCGAGAGGGAATGTTTTCTGCATTTCCAGAAGCATTGTGACAGGCAGGAGGCAGAATGATGAGCCTAGTAGGAAACAGACCATGGAAGTGGAATCAGAGAACCAGCGCTAGAGAGATTACGACAGGAGGTCAGCCCAGAAGATTGTAACGAGGAGATCTAGACACAGGGAAGGAACAAGCAGGAGTGGAATACAGGTGAACCCTAGTTACCACTAAAGGAAAAACTGGTGAGAAGTAGCAGGCAGCGCTGGTTGAAGAAGCCCTCCTGCTGATTGTTTGCAGATGAGGCCCAGGTGAGATGCTAGAAACTCCACCCCAATGGGTGGACACAAGACGTTCCGGACACCAGGTGGAAAAACTCTCAGACACTCCCACGGAACTGACTTTCTGAATGATGAAGTTTTTTTCATTCCAAGACTGGAATGTTTTTCACCCATTTTCAGTTCAGTTCAATCAAATTAAAAAACATTATTTTTTGTCTTGGTTTTGTTAGTTTCTTTGGTGAGCCTTTAAACACTGATGTATAAATCATTCAAAAAAATGAGCCAAAGTTGGGTCTGGACGAAGCAAAAAACCAATTTTGAATTCTAGTTTTAGGCAATTTGTTACTAACAGCCTGTCACAAGAAGACATATTTTTAAGCCATATCTCCCAAAGAAAACAGAATCTGACGTTTTAAGCCAGGAGCTTGGCATGTTTTAGTATGTGATGGTGTACACAGTGTCCCTTAAAAACAGTCAAAAGGAGAAGTGAAAGACAAAAGAAGCTAGCTATATTTTACTTTCATATCTCACTATATGCACTGTGGAGGACTATTAAGATCTTGTTATGAAAAAACCAAACAAGGCGCAGACTCCCTCCATCAGCAAAGAGACCCCATCTGCTAAGAGAAGCTGGCCTGAAGACTCCCAGAACTGCTGCTTCATATAGCAGCAACATGCTGGACATTTTGGGGTCCACTGTCCAATTTTCATGCATGCCTGTCTCTGTTAGAAATCCTCCATAAAGACTTTCAGGCTTTGTGGGAATAAGTAGAGTACAACCAAACAGTGGAAACACTCACTGCAGAAAAAAAAAGAAAGAAAACAAAGCCCCCAGAGAGTCAATAAAATCCCTGAACGAGGGAATGAACTGGCAAGAAAATAAAAAAATAAATAAAAAATCTAAGAAATTCCTATTGAGCAGAAGGCCTGCAGCATAAGAGAAAACCTAGTTTTTACAGGAATACCAGAGAAAGCAGAGGAAGACTCTGTGAAAAACAGTGAGATAATTTATTCAGACTCACCGGAGGACACAGTAAAAGCCATCTGCTTCCATTGTGTCCACCGCTTGGGAGGAAAGCAAAGGATGCAAACCCAGACCAATCGTGACCAAATTTGAACACTTCAAGCAAAAAGAACTGGAGATGCACTCAGTTGAATTGAGTGGAACAGACTTCAGATTGAACAAGAAGATCCTAGAGCGAAGCAAGGTCTTGTTCCTGATCTGAAACATATCATCCAAGAAGCTGTCATCACGATCGATAAGTTGCATGTCAATGGGCCGCTCTATCGCAACCAGAACATGGCTTTAGTGATCTTGAGGTGATCTGTATCCACACAAACATCTTTTCCTGATTCTTTCTTCTCACTCTCCTTTTCCAATGCGTCAATAAACAATGAATTTTAATTAATTATAAATATTAATCCCGGTCTAATCATTATAGTGTGTTTCATGTTAATAAAGGTGGGATTGAAAGAGATTGAAATCTCCCCAATTTACCCCTCATTACACATGAGAGGGTAAAGGTCTTAACATCCAGCCCTTTTCTGCTAATAGTAAATCATCTTTATTCTTAATCAAAGATGTATTTAAAGTATCCATCCATCCATCCATCCATCTTCATCCGCTTTATCCGAGGCCGGGTCGCGGGGGCAGGAGCCTAAGCAAAGAGGCCCAGACCTCCCTCTCTACAGCCACCTCCAAGGCGTTCCCAGGCCAGCCGAGAGATAGATTTGGAGGTGCTGATCCTCATTCCCGCTGCTTCACACTCGACTGCGAACCGTTCCAGTGCGAGCTGGAGGCCCTCACCCGATGAAGCCAACAGAACCACATCATCTGCAAAAATCAGAGATGAGATTCTGAGGCCACCAAAGCGAAAGCCCTCCGCCACTTGGCTGCGCCTAGAAATCCTGTCCATAAAAATTATGAACAGAACCGGAGACAAAGGGCAGCCCTGGCGGAGCCCATCACCCACCGGGAACGAGTCCGACTTATTGCCGGCAATGCGAACCAAGCTCTTGCAACGGTTGTATAGGGATCGAATGGCCCGTAGCAATGGGCCAGACACCCCATACTCCCGCAACACTTGATTAGACTTATTCAAAGTATAAGTCTAATTAATATGATGAATGAGAAATGCAGTTTGAGTAATGAAATTTATTGTGATGTTGTGTGTGTGTGTGTGTGTGTGTGTGTGTGCGTGCGCACGTGTGTGTCTGTCTGTATGTGCGTGTGTGTCCTGGGGTTGTTGTACCAGCAGGGAATGTAAAGATGGTGGACAGCCTGGAGCTGTCCGGATGTCTGTGGTCTGTAGTGCTTGGTCAGAATGACTAAGTGATTTGAAAGTTTAAACTATGCTTTAAATCATGTTGAAGCAAGGTCACAAAGAGAGAGAGAGAGAGAGAGGTGTAGCTGGACATCAGGTGATTAAATATGACTGGATGTCACAGTTGTTGACATTTAATCGTCATCAACAGGAAATACAGAGATAAGTGCATCTTTATGCCTGGATATGCCCGTTAACTTCTCCAACCTCTGTCCTCTCAAAAATTTGGTTAAAACAGCATCAAACACACAAATTACATAAAATAATGTAAACACAAAGCACGGTTCACCCGAAGGCATGTGTGTGGACAAGTAACACCTCTAACACCATCTTCCACAATGCACCTTTCTCCTGTTTTACAGAAATAGTCTCAAAGACTATTTTTGCTGTGCATGTGTGTGAGTAATTCTTTAAAAAAAGATAATAAAAAAACAAGTATTTTAGGCATGTAAATAAAGTTAGATAATTTCTATTGCTCAGTATCTAAGAAATTTCAACTCTCACAGACTGTGATGAGATTTGCCAAATTGTGTCAAATTTTAGAACGCCTGGCTATGTCTTCACTAAAACCTTACTAACTTTGGACTGTTTCACTTCAGCAGAATCAGTCTTTGTTGTCATTATGGTGATTCATGACTTTCTGAAGTA
Source organism: Aulonocara stuartgranti (assembly GCF_965226115.1). Lineage (NCBI taxonomy): Eukaryota > Metazoa > Chordata > Actinopteri > Cichliformes > Cichlidae > Aulonocara > Aulonocara stuartgranti. The sequence goes on along the minus strand of NC_138957.1, from coordinate 3,820,005 downwards.
TATTGTCTACCACAGCATATTTTCAAAGGGGTTATATGCTATAAAATACAAAAAAATTAGATGAGAACAAATTATATTTTTTTAAGTTCCATCCTCAGTTACTTTGACACAATAGCATCTCCATTCAAGCTGTGCACCGCCTACTGGGTATTACTCATAGGATCAGAGAGTGCACGATTTACTGTAATCAGGCCCCATGTTATCTTAATGACCTCATAATGCAGCCTACACCTATTGGAGCATAACTAAGAGGAGGATTCAGCCTCACCTAATGCAGCCCTAACTATAAACCTTACTGAAACTCTTCAAATAAACCATTACTCTGCAGATGATCAGTTAGCTGTTTTACAACTACTCTTTAAGAATTTTTAAAATAAAACCAAGGTTAGTCTCAGTTGGGGTTGGCTGCCCGCTGCCTCTGATCCCCTGGCACTCCTGCCCTTGACTGTGGGAGCTCCATCCGGGGCTTAAATCTTCCCTCTGCTAGGGTGGGCACATAGTTGTAATCGACCGCCTCTCAATTAGTTTTGTTTAAGTCCAGAATTGAATTCAAAATCCTGCTCCTCACATACAAGGTCTTAAATAATCAGGCCCCATCTTATCTTAATGACCTTGTAGTACCATATCACCCATTAGAGCACTTCGCTCTCGCTCTGCAGGCCTACTTGTTGTTCCTAGAGTATTTAAAAGTAGAATGGGAGGCAGAGCCTTCAGTTTTCAGGCCCCTCTTCTGTGGAACCAGCTTCCAGTTTGGATTCAGGAGACAGACACTATCTCTACTTTCAAGATTAGGCTTAAAACTTTCCTTTTTGCTAAAGCATATAGTTAGGGCTGGACCAGGTGACCCTGAATCCTCCCTTAGTTATGCTGCAATAGACATAGGCTGCCGGGGGATTCCCATGATGCATTGAGTGTTTCTTCTTCAGTCACCTTTCTCACTCACTATGTATTAATAGACCTCTCTGAATTCAATCAAACTTGTTATTAACCTCTGTCTCTCTTCCACAGCATGTCTTTATCCTGTCTTCCTTCTCTCACCCGCCCCGCCCCTCCCTGAGCCTGGTTCTGCCGGAGGTTTCTCCCTAAAGGGAGTTTTTCCTTCCCACTGTCGCCAAAGTGCTTGCTCATAGGGGTCATGTGATTGTTGGGTTTTTCTTTGTATGTATTTTTGTAGTGTCTACCTTACAATACAAAGCACCTTGAGTCGACTGTTGGTGTGATTTGGTGCTGTATAAATAAAATTGAATTGAAGCTTAGTTAAAAGAAAAACCCAAAATAACAACAAAGTGTGCTCTTCAGTTTTAGATACTGAGACACCATTTAACCTGCAGATGGAGGCAGCTTGGGGATATGGTAATCAAAAAATGTGGAGGAGGATAATTTCTACTTTGAGCACCTTCTTTTAAAGGGTAAACAAAACTGATTTCAATTTCTTCAGTCTACAGACCATGTGTTGTATGTAGTTAAACTGACATCTGTTACTTCTGACTTAGCTCGTTTTGCACATGTACAGTCCAGAAAAACACCCATCTTGTTGCTAACACTGAACCTACTTTTTTTTATTTGCTGCTAATTTTCACAGTTCCTTTGGGCCCCGAATCTCTGGCAGCCTATAAATTATTTTCATTCTTGCTTCCCTTCCTTCATTTTTATGCATCATAACAGCTCTTATGACTCACATTTTCTTTAAACAACGACTCACTTCCACCTATCTCAGTTCTGTATACCTAAATTGAGGTGGGAAAAAAAGACTCACTCAGGTAATGTATTTCTGTAAGCACAGTGACACTCTCTCAAAGTGGATATAATTTTAAACATTTGGACACAGTTAGACATTTTGTGTAAAGAAAGCAGTTTACTGGTAATAAACACTATTATTATATTATTATAAGGTGATGTAAAGTTTACCTGTAAGGATTATGGAGGGAGGGCCATTCTCTCAGATCTTGGCATTTCATGGCATTCTGCCTAAGAATAACAGGAAGGAGAACCTTTTGTCTCCACTGTAGGCTGTAAATGTGATCGACTGCTCTCCACCCATGGGAATTTATACACTAATACTTTTCCCAAACAGCAGAAAACATCCACAAGCCATAGCTTTTGTTAGCATGAAATGCTGTAAAGTGAAGTACTTGGCCATTAGGGACCAGGTGTGAGGTTTATGTCCATAGTGAGAGGCGTTTGAACAAATCTGTGCACAGTTGTCATCTGTACTTCACACTGTCAACTTCAGTTAGCTATTGTTACCTGATAAATGTCAAGTACACAATACAATGAACCTGTCATTGGGCAAAAAAAAAGAAAAAAAAAGATGTGGGTCCCACTGGAACAGATAAAACATTTTTTAAACATCTCCCATAAGTGGACACACACAGTGTGTGTTGTACACACTTATCCATTCATGTTTGAAGGTTGTTGAGGTTTTAATTTTCTTGGATGCTACAACAATGAATCACACGATGTGACATCTGCAGGAGTTCAGTTTGTACTCCCTCGTATGCCCTTCCAAATACGGGATACAAAAGAATTACTCATTTTGGAAGCTATTTGGGGATTCAAAAATAACTGTCATTCATTCAAAACAACTGAAGGCTCTCTTTAAAAGGAATTTCAATCAGTATGGTCCAGGTAGGACATGCCAGCTGTGACTGTCAGCTGCCGCAAATCTCTTTAAGTCAGGGGTCTCAAAGTTAAATGAGCTGTGGGCCACTGCTGGCACTGTCATCTCACTGGAGGGGAACTTTAGTGTTTTTACTAGTGCAAAAAACCCAACAACAGCAAACAAACAAGAAAACAGAAATAGTTACAAAAATGTAGTGTTTTGTTTGTTTTTTCAAGTATTGGATAACAAGACAAAACTGCAAACATAAATGCAATTTCTTCCCCTCACTCTTAACTAACTGAAGCCTTTCATTGAACTACCAAATAAACACACTGGTCCTCTCTTTCTGGTATGTGGCAGCACTTCTGCTTTCACCTTGTTCATATTTAACAAAATAAAAATGCAGACATAACCGTACACATTAGTTTCTGACTCTCTCACTGCACTAACACAGCCAATCCTCAACATGTTTGTACTCTCTGCTCATGTTGCCTTCATATTAAATAAAGAACTTATTTTATAATTGCACTCAACAATAAACAAATCCTCCCTAACAAAAAAGTAACTTCAAGGGCCAAATTGCATTATATTTCTTCATGTGGGCCGCAAGTGGCCCTCAGGCCACGAGTTTGAGACCCCTGCTTTAAGTGTACTGATAAATCCAGAGAAATGCTCCCAAGACTATAAACTTGTAAACATGCACTGCTGTATTTTTCATGCCTTTGCCTTTCCATGCCCAACAATCAAAGAGGACAGAGCAAAAACAGCACAGGGGGCAATCACTTTTGAGTGTTGATTTGCGCTTTACTTTAAATTTGTACTCAGAGTTTAAACTACCACTTTCCGTTGTCAGTATGACATTTGATTGTATCAATATGATTGATGCTTCTTTTTTGTCTTAATGACTTTCTCTTCATTGTTGGAGGAATCAAAACAATTAAAAAGAGTAAAAATCAAGGCTTGAAAGAAGAAGAAAAAAATCAACATTACAAAACTGGATCGCATCACAAGACAATAGTAACCATAGTATAAACATGAATAAAAAAAATTAACAAAACAATAATCAAAAACTAGAACTCCAAAGCAACTTAAAACCCTGGGACAAGACCATTGACCATGACAACCAAGGTAGGACAACCCAAGTTACAAACCAAACAGTCTCTTCACATTTGCAATATAAAGACAGTAATAAGCTTATAGATGAAAAGAAACAAAACCAAAAAACCTTTGTTGGCAAGGCTACTCAAGTTTTTTCATACCAGGGCAAACAGGGAAGAGACCTGCACATCAAGGGAGTCAGGCTGGGTGAATCTCCTCACCCACATCAGCTCTAGAACCCTGCATTATCTTCTGGATAATGCAGGGTTCTTCTCAGCAGATAAGACTTCTTCTCAGTCTTATCTGCTGGATAAGACTGATAGGATCAGGGGTTAAGACACTTTTTTTTTTTTTAAATCAGAGAGCTGAAATCAACGTCCTGTGTAGGAGTTTTGTGGGGCTACCAAGCATCAGGGACAGGCCAAACACTTTTGCTGTATCCAGTTTGAGGTGTCCTTTCTCTACAATGTAACCAGGGAAAGAAATAGTGTCAACATAGAATTCACATTTAACAAACTGTTTATTCTCAAGGAGGTGCTGCAGGTCTTGCCTAACATGAAACTCATGTTCTTAGAGTGACCGTGAGAAGATCAGGATGTCGTCTAAGTCGACGAACACAAAGTGGCTAATGACATCCCAGAGGACGTCATTTACCAGGTCTTGAAAGACAGCAGAAGCTATTGTTAGCCCAAAGGGAAGTACCAGACACTCGAAGATGGCCGAATGATGCCTGCGACCAGTGAGTCAGTTATCGATGGCCTTACGTTCGCTCTTAAAGAAACTGTATAATCTGCTGGTCGGGAAAGGTGCACCGGTGAGGACAGTAACACAATTGTAAGGTCTAAAGGGAGGAGGAGACAAAGCCAGACACTCATGGAAAACCTCAGCCTCATGATACACAGGAGATCTGTAGATGTGGGCGGAGCATCTGAAGGTGAGCAATGTTTTGTTTTGTTTTGTTTTTTTATCTTAAGTAGTGTTAGTAACATTGTGGAATTCACCCTTAAATGCAATTTTCATCCCAACCAATACATTGGTTACGAAATGATAACCAGGGGTGACCTTGGACCAAATGCTTTGAACACGTAGAAACAGATGTCCTCAGTGTGGTTGCTAGAGAGAATGAGAGAGACAGATTGAGTCTTATGTGTGATGTCGGGGAATCTTTTCCCATCTAGGCTTCTGACTTGTAAAACCTTGGAGAGAGGGATCTCTAATGTTTAAGATAGGGAGGGATCAATGAAGCTTTATTCGGCTCCTGAATCAGCTAATGCTTGGAGTAAATGATAGTGGGAGTTTAAAGACATTTCAGCAGGGCTCATGAGAAGTGGTAGAGAGGAAGCTTTTTTGTTCTCACCCATCTGTACCCCTATCATTACTGAGAAATGTTGTCTTTTGGCCAGACAGGACATAAATCAGTGAAATAGCTCTTGTGGCCGCAGAAAAGACACTCAACCACTGGTAGCCTTCTTTTGTGCCAGGAGAGGCAGAGGAGAGCGTGACTTGCATGGGTTGAAGTCCATTCAATTCATGGCCTGCAGCCATTTCTGTCAGGCACTGGAGGAGAAAGTGAGAGAGCTAGGGACATTCTTGGAGACTGAGTATAAGTTTTTCCTGTGTTTATGGATATCAAGTGCAGGACTCAGGAGATCACAGTTCAGTGTGCTTAGTTACAGTGAATTGATATGTTTACAACAACCACAATGACACAAGGTAAATAGTGCTCCAGGGGGGTCTAGGGAGGAAGGAAATCCACACATCCTATATTTACCGATCACACTCTCTCTCAGGTCAGGGTTAGGCTTACCACACCAGGGAAGGGTCTCCAGGGATTTGTGCACAGAAAACACCCAGTCGAAATCAAAGTTGTCAGGTGCAGCGCAAAACACACAGAGCCACAAGAGCCAGGGTTTCAACTAACTGAGCAGCTCAACAATCCAGCAAAGAACAATCCTTAGCTATTACCTTAAGTAGTGGTTTCTTGACGAGATCGTCAGGAACAAGTGGTTGATTAACTCAGGTGTGTTTGGGCAGAGGAGGAAACGAGGTTGGATGTAGCTCAGGTAGTAGAGCAGGTCACCTACTAATCGGAAGGTTGGGTTTAATCCCCATCTGCTCCTTGCCAAAAATCCAGCCAAGTTGCTTTTCAATGCCTCAATCAAAGTATGAATGCATGTGAATGTTAGGTAGAAAGCATTTCCATAGAAAAAGCGTGTAGGTGTGAATGAGGCAAGTTGTGTAGAGTGCTTTGAAGAGCTCAGAAAGAGTAGAAAAGACCATGATAGTTCAACTATCTTTTTTTAGATTATATAAAAATGATACAGTGAGAAGTACTTTTCTACCTTCTTATTTCAAATTATACACTGATATAGACAATCAAAGTTTTCCAGGCATAGATTCATATGAGTGTTTAGTAATGTAAGTTGAGTTGTAGTGAATCAGAAGAGTCAGAACCCATTGAGCGAGAGCCAGCTCCTCACTTAATTTCCTTTCACTGCTCAGCTCTCACACAGTGGCTCAGCTATGCTCCAATCCCTCCATATTGTGGCCAATCACATGCAAGGATATAGGGTAATATCATTATGTGAAAAACAGAGAGGGTGAGAGACGCAACAGTCAGGTGGAGCGTGCGTCTGTCCTCTCAGTAAGTTAGTGAAACAGTAGACAGCGGTGAGGAGGGCTGTGCGAGTGCATCGCAAAAACACATAAATATGCCCGACACCTGTAAATGAAGCAGCATCTGGCTGCAGTTTAAAGACTTTTATTGTTTTTTGTCTTGGTCTCCGTCTCCGTCTCGTCTCGACTTTGTCTTGGTCTTGTCATGGTCTTGGTTTAGGCAATCTTGACTACAAGTCTAGTCATCTCCCCTCACGATGTATATGGCTCAACTCCTTTTTAACAGTCTCACCATACACAAGCACAGGTAAATAAAGGGCAGGAAGTAAAACATCCTCACTAAATAAGGACACATAATCTTCACATAGGATATCCCTACAGTTAAACACTACAGCCAATTACCTCCCCCACATAGATGTAGGCCGGGGAATAGAAGTAACTAGTAATGTAACTAAGTTACTAATTTAAAGTAACTTACCCAACACTGCTGATTATACATAATCATTTTCTCCATCTGCAATGGTTCTGTAGATTGCCAGAACCATTGCAGATGACAGATGTAGATGACAGAAAAAGCTACTTGCTGTACATAATATGAAACTTTTTGGCAGTTTTGAAGACAGTATATGGTTGAGACTGCGACTAGAAGGGAAGGCATACCACTTAATAATAATAATAATAATAATAATGGATTGGATTTATATAGCGCTTTTCAAGGCACCCAAAGCGCTTTACAATGCCACTATTCACTCACTCTCACATTCACACACTGGTGGAGGCAGCTACAGTTGTAGCCACAGCTGCCCTGGGGCAGACTGACAGAAGCGAGGCTGCCATATCGCGCCATCGGCCCCTCTGGCCAACACCAGTAGGCAAGTAGGGTAAAGTGTCTTGCCCAAGGACACAACGACCAGGACAGAGAGCCCAGGGATCCCCCCTGAGCCACGGTCGCCAAAGCACTTAGCTTTGCTTAACAAAAAAAAGCAAATGCTTCAGTTAAAATGACGCACTGAATAAAAAAACCCACTAAACTGACTAAACTTTGTGGCGGCATTGTCTATTGCAATGTCGTCACATCAGACAGGTAGAACTAGCAGTTCAGTGATAATGTGATTTAATATTCAATATAGAAACATAAAAGTTATTGTAAATATTTGGTTTAATTATATGTTAGAGCTTCAAGTAATTAAGGGTAAAGAGAAATTTTTTACTTCACCTTTAAAATTGTCAACTTACAAGCTGATATTAGTATTGTATCGTTGTTGCTGCCCTCTGTGGTTCTTCTCATGATCCAGTCCATGACGATCAGGAAGATTGTCGGCGACAGCATGCAATTCAATTCAATTCAATTCAATTTTATTTATATAGCGCCAAATCACAACAAAAGTCGCCTCAAGGCGCTTCATAGATACAGAGAAAAACCCAACAATCATATGACCCCCTATGAGCAAGCACTTTGGCGACAGTGGGAAGGAAAAACTCCCTTTTAACAGGAAGAAACCTCCGGCAGAACCAGGCTCAGGGAGGGGCGGGGCCATCTGCTGCGACCGGTTGGGGTGAGAGAAGGAAGACAGGATAAAAGACATGCTGTGGAAGAGAGACAGAGATTAATAACAGATATGATTCAATGCAGAGAGGTCTGTTAATACATAGTGAGCGAGAAAGGTGACTGGAAAGGAAAAACTCAATGCATCATGGGAATCCCCCGGCAGCCTACGTCTATTGCAGCATAACTAAGGGAGGATTCAGGGTCACCTGGTCCAGCCCTAACTATATGCTTTAGCAAAAAGGAAAGTTTTAAGCCTAATCTTAAAAGTAGAGATAGTGTCTGTCTCCTGAATCCAAACTGGAAGCTGGTTCCACAGAAGAGGGGCCTGAAAACTGAAGGCTCTGCCTCCCATTCTACTTTTAAATACTCTAGGAACAACAAGTAGGCCTGCAGAGCGAGAGCGAAGTGCTCTAATAGGGTGATATGGTACTACAAGGTCATTAAGATAAGATGGGGCCTGATTATTTAAGACCTTGTATGTGAGGAGCAGGATTTTGAATTCATCCATCCATCCATCCATCCATTCGCTTCCGCTTATCCTTTTCAGGGTCGCGGGGGGCGCTGGAGCCTATCCCAGCTGTCATAGGGCAAAAGGCGGGGTACACCCTGGACAGGTCGCCAGTCTGTCGCAGGGCCAACACACAGGGACAGACAACCATTCACACTCACATTCACTCGCACATTCACACCTAGTGGCAATTTGGATTATCCAATTAACCTATCCCCACAAGCTGCATGTCTTTGGACGGTGGGAGGAAGCCGGAGTACCCGGAGAGAACCCACGCAAACACGGGGAGAACATGCAAACTCCACACAGAAAGACCCCGGCCTGATGGTGGAATTGAACTCAGGACCTTCTTGCTGTGCGGCAACAGTGCTAACCACTGTGCCACCGTGCTGCCCCCTGGATTTTGAATTCAATTCTGGATTTAACAGGAAGCCAATGAAGGGAAGCCAAAACAGGAGAAATATGCTCTCTCTTTCTAGTCCCTGTCAGGACTCTTGCTGCAGCATTTTGGATTAGCTGAAGGCTTTTCAGTGAGTTTTTTGGACTTCCTGATAATAATGAATTACAGTCGTCCAGCCTGGAAGTAATAAATGCATGAACTCGTTTTTCAGCGTCACTCTGAGACAGGATATTTCTAACTTTAGAGATGTTGCACAAATGGAAGAACGCAGTCTTACATATTTGTTTAATATGTGCATTGAAGGACATGTCCTGGTCAATAATGACTCCAAGGTTCCTCACAGTGTTACTGGAGGCCAAGGTAATGCCATCCAGGGTAAGAATCTGGTTAGATACCATACTTCTAAGCTTTTCAGGGCCGAGTACAATAACCTCAGTTTTATCTGAATTAAGAAGCAGAAAGTTAGCGGCCATCCAGGTCTTTATGTCTTTAAGACATTCCTGCAGTTTAACTAATTGGTGTGTGTTATCTGGCTTCATGGACAGATAGAGCTGGGTGTCATCTGCATAGCAGAGAAAATGCTATGTCTTCTAATGATGCTGCCTAAGGGAAGCATGTATAATGTAAACAGAATTGGTCCTAGCACTGAACCCTGTGGAACTCCATAATTAACCTCAGTGTGTGAAGAGGACTCTCCATTTACATGAACAAACTGGAGTCTATTAGATAGATATGATACAAACCACTGCAGCACAGTCCCTGTAATACCTACAGCATGTTCTAATCGCTCTAATAGGATATTATGGTCGACAGTATCGAACGCTGCACTGAGGTCTAGCAGGACAAGCACAGAGATGAGTCCACTGTCAGAGGCCATAAGAAGATCATTTGTAATCTTCACTAAAGCTGTTTCTGTGCTGTGATGAGCTCTGAAACCTGACTGAAACTCTTCAAATAAACCATTCCTCTGCAGATGATCTGTTAGCTGTTTGACAACTACTCTTTCAAGGATTTTTGATATGAAAGGAAGGTTGGAGATTGGCCTATAATTAGCTAAGACTGCTGGGTCTAGAGATGGCTTTTTGAGTAAAGGTTTAACTACAGCCAGCTTGAAGGCCTGTGGTACATAGCCGATTATTAGAGATAGGTTGATCATATTTAAGATTAAAGCATTAATTAATGGCAGGACTTCTTTGAGCAGTTTTGTAGGAATGGGGTCTAAAAGACACGTTGATGGTTTGGAGGAAGTAATTATTGAAGATAACTCAGAAAGATCAATTGGAGAAAAAGAGTCTAACTTAACATCAATGGTACTAAGAGTAGCTGTAGATAATATTACATCTGTGGGATGATTACTGGTAATTTTTTCTCTAATGATAAAAATTTTATTTGTGAAGAAGTTCATGAAGTCATTACTAGTTAATGTTAAAGGGATGGTTGGCTCAAAAGAGCTCTGACTTTTTGTCAGCCTGGCTACAGAGCTGAAGAGAAACCTGGGGTTGTTCTTATTTTCTTCAATCAGTGATGAATAGTAAGATGTTCTGGCTTTGCGGAGGGCTTTCTTATAAAGCAGCAAACTTTTTCTCCAGGCTAAATGATGATCCTCTAAATTTGTGACACGCCATTTCCTCTCCAGATTACGAGTCATCTGCTTTAGGGTATGTGCAGCCTTGACTCACTCCGGTTTTCACTGCAAAGAGGTTGGTCGGTCAGTTTTCTATTGTGGATGATCTGGCAGGACGAGTCTTCATAAAGCTGTTGGATGATGAGCTTCTACGGAATTCCGTAGTGCTGCATCAGTTTCCACATGGTCTCCCTGTCAACGCTGTCGAAGGTTTTTTCAAAGTCGACGAAGATTGTGTACAAGGGAGACTGCCATTCAATAGACTGCTCAATGATGATGCGCAGAGTGGCGATGTGGTCTGTACATGATCTATCTTGTCTAAATCCTGCCTGCTCTGATCTCAGTCTCTTGTCCAATGCCTCCTTCAGTCTCTCTAAGATGATTCTGGTCAACACCTTGCTTGGTATGGACAGCAGCATAATTCCTCGCCAGTTGCCACACTGGGATAGGTCGCCTTTCTTGGGGAGCTTCACCAGGTACCCACACTGCTTCATTAGTCTGCACCAATTCAAAAGTAACAAGTTAAACAGAATGTGAACTAAGTCAGAAATGGAAAAATGTGTGAAATAAAACAGCTACATGTTCAGCTCCCATCTCCTCACAAAGTGGTGTAACAGTCACGCTTTAAGGGGTCTTTTTTTAATGAAATTCACCATGATGGCAACAACGTCGGTTAACAGTGTTGAGTTCAGGGTTAATCTGCCTCAATGTGTATGCAGTGCGTCCATTGCACATTTGGTGAGACTCTCTTGAGAAGTGCCTGCAACCCCTTCTTTCTCTGCCATAGTTTGTGCACCATCCGTACAAATTCTTACACAATTCTCCCATTTAAGGCCACGTTCTGTAAGATAACAGTCAAGAAACATAAAGAGCTCATCAGCGTCGCTCTTCTTGGGACACGTACAAAACAACAAATCGTCACACAGAGACTCTGACATGAAGAAGCACACATAAGCAATTAACAACAGTCTTTATTGCTGTCCACAGCCCGTCAATTAGTTATTCTTCGATGTCACTTGAAATATCACATATCCAGCTTGCAACTGCATCATCAGAGAGAGGTACGGCCTTTATTTTGCAGCACTTGTCTAATTGAGCGTAGTTGACACCATATCTAAAGCTGCGGGGAGTATTAGCTCCTCAGCTATCGTGTGTGGTTTCTTGCTCTGAGCAATTCTGTATGCAAAATTTTTGTGTTATTTATCATGCTCTTATGTGAAGTGTCTGATGTATTTTTGTCTCATAGGTGATCAAGGTGCGCTTTTCCTCAATGATGTGAATGAAGCTCTCCTGGCTGCAGTCACTTTGCCTAAATTTAAGTTACGCTGGACCAGAGAAGAAGAGAAAAAGAGACATGGTTAGGGCAATGCTTACTACAGAGGGTTGTCTCTTGAAGACCAACAACCTGCTCAGGATCACAAGAACCCTGCTGACTCCACTGATGACTTTTTTTCATTTGAGGAGGACAACTGTACCTACTCTGCTGAAACAGAGGTGATGGAATATTTGAAATCTGCTGGGTCTGAGCTGGGTGTTCTTAGCCAGTTTCCCAGGATTAAGACCATTTCACTGAGGTACAACAGAGCCACACCATCAAGCGCACCAGTCGAAAGGCTTTTTAGCCTCAGCAATCTTGTGCTTACACCCAGAAGGAACAGACTGTCAAGTGAACGCTTTGAGAGACTTACATTAATGAGATACAACAACATTTTCAAAAACAAGACAGCTAAGTAGTACAACAAGGTTTTGGAAAACATGAGTGCATACAGCATGCAGGAAATATGGTGCTCATTGGTTTGAGAAAGTTTCAGAGGAATTCTGTTTGTTAACCAAAGGTCAGAGTTAACTTCACTTTGTTGAAACACACGACATGATTACATACATTATGTATGAATATGTTACTCATTGCTTTGAAAATGTAAAAATTTTAATGTTTACAGCGTGATACATGTCATATTTAACATTTCTTAGGCTAAGCTTTTTTGTTATTCAGATATGTTGCAGAAAAATATTTTTGTTATTCAGGAATTGTGTTTCTTAGCCAAAGAAAGTTACATTTCTTACTAAAAAATGTAATTATTAAAGAATGTTTTTTTATAGAATGTAATAAAGATGATTCAGAAAGCTAAAAGGCTAAACTATTTCATGTTGACTCGTATGTTTTTTTAAATTATTTATTATTTAAAGAGTTTAATTTCTATTGTTTGTCCAAGGTTTATAGGGATTTTAAGAAGTATTTAGTTAAATTACTTATTGAGTAATTAAGTTACTTTTCAGACACAGTAATTAGATAAGTATTTTAAATACAATATTGATTAAGTAATTAGTAATTAATTACTTTTTTAAAAGTAACTTACCAACACTGATTATGATGTCTGTTTTAATAAAGAAAAAAAATCAAATACTTCAGAATAGCACGGTGTTTATAGTTTGAAAACTTAGCAGTCTATCCTAGCTACCACTGTGAACTCCGTCAGCTAACTTTGTGAATTGGCTGCGTTAGCCTATTAGCTGTTAGCTTATTAACAGTTAGCTAATGGTACCACTGAATGAGAATTCCTGACCATCTAAAATGGCTTGGGGGAAAAAAAGAGAAAGATTTAAAGAAAATTAGAATACTTACCGTGATGCAAACAATGCTGGTCAACAGCAATTAATTCAGAGCTACCTTACTGCTGGTGTTTCTGGCTTTTCAGTCTTCAATCAAATAAGACAATTAATTTAATTGGTAATTAAATAATTTAATTATTATAAAGATATCAAAGATAATTAAAAAAAAAAACCAAATTAACAACTTAAATTAAAAATGTCCAGTTGATTGTTTTAAAAGCTTGTAGTTAAGGCAGATTTTTTAAAAGGCCCAATAAATTTATTTCAGTAATTTTCAAGTTAAATTGTTTTTTAAATGTTTCAAAAAGAAATAAAAGCAACAAAAAAAATATAACAAAGAAAAAAAATAAAAATTATTAGTGAAAGAACCAGTGAGCAACTGATAACAGACAAGGACTCCATTGAGTTAGTAGGGTAGTTTAAAAAAAATAAGTTTACATTGCTTAACTGATTTAAGTACTTTGAGCGTTTGGGTTTGCAGCTTAGATCTTCGTCATCATTTATATTAACCGTATGTTTGATAACGTGGCCTCTATCAGTATCAAGAGGAAATGGCTTTTCAGTAGATAAATTGGTAGTCATACGTGAGTGGCTCTTCAATGGGAGCTCTACAAAGACAGTTGTCAAATATTATGTAGACCTGTAACTCCTGGGGTATATTCTCCTGTATGTTGACATTAAAAAAAGTTAATTTCCTCATTGAATGTTGATTTTATCAGAAGGCACCAGCACATGTATACTAATCAAACCCAGGCTTACGTTACAGTTTAGTCTGCAAATGATCTCTTAAAGAGGTGAAGGAGCTCTAGGTGGGAGGGCGGTGGAGGTGACGGCATTGTGACAGCTTTTATTACCCATAAAAGTTTATCACCTAACAACGGAAATTATTGTTCTCGTCAGTCGTGTATTTATCATTTTGTGGGTCGTTATGATGGCCGTCAGATCATTTGGTCTATGTGACTTTGAGTTATATGTAGTGTCTCTAAGCACTGACCGTAAAGAAAATACATACACCTAATTAGTTAGATAGGCTATGCACAGTTTGTCAATTAAAAATACATTCATAAGAGACATCTCTTTTTGAATTCAGAATCCACATGTATGTCTTTTAAAAGAAGCTCATGAGTAAGATGAATACTAACACGCACGTCACATTCACCACCATCGATCACTAAAAACTCTGTCATACACTTCTTTAAATTGAATAAATGTAACATACACATTTAAAGCTAGCAGTATGGAGGTGATGTCACCAAAACAAGTGTTCAGCAGTGTGCTCACTTTTCCACTTCACAAACCACTAAACTCAGTTTGAGCAGAAGAAATGTTAGCTACAAACCTCACACTAAACATGGGCACTTTCTTTGTGTAAAACAAAATAAACTAGACTAGACTAAGAAAACCATCTTTCAGAGACATGTGTAAATCAAGTGTACAGGACATCAGTCTATGCCACATGTGTATTCATGATAACAGCAAGTACAAATGGTCATGATCTCAGCGAGTTATCATCTGTTTTCTAACCACGAGCCTTAGAGCTCTTAAACGGATTGCTGTTTTCAATAATCATCTTTAGAGAGACAATATATGAAAACCTCATTAAATCATATCCTCCTACAGGAATTCACATCAAAATACTTTTAGGCCTATTTGTGTAGTTCTGGCATGCAGTATGGTAATGCTTTTAATCTAGTGTTTCTTGACAAAGAGAGACCATTAAAGTACTTAATGTCATTAAAATTAAAGTGTGGTATTTTTGGGATACAGCATCTTTAGCCTCAAACTGGCAGTGTAATTTCTGCCACTATCACGATTATATCAAGCATATATAAACCACTTTAAGCCTTTCCATCACATTGCCAGACCAGCCTTTATCTTTTAGTAAAAAACAACCTGTTGCTGGTCAGAGTACACAGTATAGTATCACTTAATGCATGTGACACTTTTGTGCTTCATTTTGCTTTGCATCACATTTTGTAAAGCTGTCTTAGCTGTCAGGTGTAATCTGGCTCTTTAGTTTTTGATAAGACAGAAATAATAAATTTCTATCTGTGAGATTTTCACTCCGGCTTGATGTTGTTTCATCAGTTCAACATCATTTCAAAGGTCCTAAAGTGTTAGCATTTTCCCTGTGTCAGGTCTCCTATGATTATGGTTAATGGGTGCTGCACATTCAACCTGCTCCTGAACATGTACAGAGGTTCAGTGTAAGTTTGTTTCAACTGGGAGCATCGCTTTAGCATTTTTTTTATTAGTGATGTGCTTTTTAACATATTCAACCTGTTTCCCAGATGCTAGTAAACACAGAATGAAGCTGTGTTGTAAAACACAAAAAAGCGCATCTACAATAAAATGGAGGATAATGTGTTATGATAATGTACTTTTCAAAAATTAATCGATGCTAAAGTGATACTCCCAGTACCAAACCTCTCATAGAATGTTACTAACAGAAGTATGGGAAAACTCCAGAATCCATTCTTGCTGACTTCTGGTGATATAGCAGTGTTTACATCAGAGGTCAGGGTTTATATCAGGGAGCTAGATCACTGAAACTCCCCTTTCTATCAGTGTAAAGGAGCTAAACAACATTTAGGGCTTGTGTTTTGAAACCCCTGGTTTACAGGTAAGGAGAATAAATGGACACACACATTTATACAGTGATTTTAATAAGTCAGTGAGTAAGCACTCAGAAATGTTAATGTGTGTTAATACCTATGTTCATGTAACGATGTGTTTTACTGTTATCGTAGTGCTAGCCTAAAGTTACTGCACAAAGGTAATAGAGTGGTTACTATTTCAATGATGATATGACACAAATTTTAGCTTCTGTCATCGCTCATTGAGTTACTAGTTATTTAGGTTACTGCTGTAACTAGTAGTGCAGCAGCCACAGATTTCCAATAACAGTCCCAATTAGCTTCAATGCATCAATTTTTAATATCTGCAAATACCAGGGATTCATTTAAACTGAATCATGTTTATATTGACCCAGCGTTAGGGTAAAAGTAAAATAAAATTCCAGCTGTCTGAATAAAGTCTGGCCTCTGATCCTGCATGAGAAGTGTCTGGATACCCTTTGGGCCCTCTTTTCTGTGGGCACACTTGGCGCCCCTAAGAGCAAGCAAGCGTTAAAGTTACATTAACATTTATATTATCTACTTCCAGAGCCAGGGGAGCAGGCAGACTGTTACAGCAGCTCCTACTCAATACTGAGTTTCAATTTTTAATTAATTTATTTTTTTTGGACATACTGTGCATTTCTGTTTCTTCTGGTTTGCTTGTACACACACTGGAGTGGAGCTTTTTCTGAATCTGGACCACTTTGTTTTTGTTTTCTTTTTTATGGTCCTTGTACTCAGACACCGTGTGAGCAGCCATGCTTCAGTTGTTTACACCAGAGATCAGCTGGTAGCTCTCCGTGCTGCATGTTTCCTTGGGTAGAAAGAGACGTGGGACCCACGTCTGTCACAGGGCGGCCCGGAGGCTGGCATGAGGGAAAGGACCCAAAAGCAGATTCAGTAAACTCAGCAATGACTTCACGGTAAGAAAAGAGGAGGGTATCTCCAAACACAGCATGCCCAGGCCCTTTTCTGATCTCTGGGAATTTGAATCATGTCTCTGCCACACCAAATACAATAAAATGCTGGACTTAATACATGCCAAGACCAAGGAGGCATACAGTTCATCACCTCTAACTCCCCCTGGGGACTCAGATCACGGATGATCTGATATCCTCGTGTTGGTGTTGTTCCCAGACCATCATGAAAATGTTGTTCCAGGTTCAACATTGCAAGTGACCAACCACATTGTTGTGACGTTATTTTTTTGCGCGCCAAGCCATTCGTGCATTTATGAAATTCCAATGTTGCAAGGACAATATCAATTCTGCTTACTGTTTATTAAAGGGTTACGGTTAGGGTCAGGGTCCGTTGATCGGCGGACAGAGGCGGTTTCACGCAGCTTTAGTACAGTTTTTTGTTTTACGCCGGTTTTTCCCGAAGTCGCAAAAGTATGACGTCACAACATTCTGATTGGTCACTTGCAATGTTGATCCTGGAACAACATTTAGTATGATGATCTGGGAACAACACCAACACGAGGATATCAGATCAACCTCAGATCACAACCTGCTTCATCCCCAGCCAATGTATACACCCCTTGTACGCAGAGAACCAGCTGTGACATGCAAAGTGAAGAGATGGTCTGAAGAGACTGAAGAAGCTCCGAGGGACTGCTTCAGCTCCACTGTGTGGAAAGAGCTTTGTGCTCCTCACGGGCAAGGACATTCACAGTATAACAGACTGCATCCATGGCTACATTAACTTCATTAACACTGTGCCCCTCTGCAGTAACAAGCACTGGATTAGCCATGAAAAAAGACGAAGAGAGTCTTTAGATCAGGAAATAAGGAGGAGCCAAGAGCTCTGCAGAAGAAACCAAGAAGAAGATCGGGGACGGAACTAAAAAGATCTACAGGAAGAAGATGGAGGACCAACTGCTGCAGAACAACATCAGTGGGATTTTGAAGAGGCTTAAAAAGACTCCATCCTACAGGCCCGCTCCCTCACCATCATCCTGTCCCTTTCAACACGTGAGGTTGGAATGATCAAGGTGTGAAAGGGTGCAGGTCCAGATGGCATCAGCTCCAGGCTCCTGAGATGCTGCACAGATACATGTTCAACATGTTCAACATGGTCCTGAAGCTGGGGAAAGACCTCCTGTGTGGTACCTGTACCAAAGTCTACATATCCAAAGGACCTGCACAGCTACAGGCTGATGTCTGATGAAGACCCTCGAGAGGCTGGTCCTAAATCATCTCCGCTCCCTGTTGAGGTCTTCGTTGGATTCGTTGTAGTTCGCCTACCAGCCTGGCATCAGGGTGGATGATGACATCATCTACCTCCTGTACCAAGGTCTGACCCACCTGGAGAAGCCTGGAAGCACTGTGAGGATCATGTTCTTTGACTTCTCCAGTTCTTTAACACTATCCAGCCTGGACTTCTGAGGGACAAGCTAGAGCTGTTAGGAGTGCCTTGAGGCAACCATTGTTATGATTTGGCACTGTATAAATGACACAGGGCTGTGGCTCTGACAGGCTGGAGTGCAGTACAGGGGCCCAGCAGGGAACTGTGCTCATAGCTTTCCTGTTCACCCTAAACAGTGCAGACTTACACAGGTGAGGACGACTCAGAGGACAAAGAGTGGATTCAGGACTTTGTGGACTGGTACCAGCGGAACCGTCTCATGATCTCCATCATCCTGGGAAAACCAAGAAGCTGGTGGTGGATTTCTGCTGGTGCAGACCCACCACACCAACACCAGTGAACATCAAGGCACCTGACACTGAGATAGTGAACTCTTATAAGTACCTCAGTGTTCACCTGAACATTAAGCTGGATTGGAGTCACAACACTGATGCTTTTAAGAGAGGTCAGAGCAGACTCTACCTGCTGAAGAGACTGAGATATTTTAGAGTGCAGGGGCGCTCCTAACGACCTTATTTGACTCTGTGGTGGCGTCAGCCATCTTCTATGGTGTTTTATGTTGGAACACCAGCTTATCTACAGCTGAGAGAAAGTGATTCTATAAGCTCATCAGGAAGGCCAGCTCTGTTTTAGGATGCCTCCTCAACCCGGTGCAGGTGGTAGGAAAGAGAAGAACTCTGGCAATACATCACTCTTGGACAATGTCTCCCACCCCATGCACAAAGCTGTTGCAGACTGCTGGATCCTAGGTTCATAAAGGAGCGTTATCGCAGGTCCTTCCTCCAAGCAGCTGTTAGACTTTATAACCATCACTGCTCCCAACAAACACAATAAGTTGTTTACATCCCTGCTGTTGCACAGTTTTTCCAGTTTTCTGTAAATAGCTTGTCATTGTTGTTTTGAAGCACAAATATACAGCACTTTTTGTACATCTTTTTTAATGATCTCACTCAGCTCATTTCTTTGAATCTGAGTAGGTTATTTTTAATAAATGCACCGGGTTTTTTTTTCTTATGTTGTAAAGTTGCCCTGCAGAGTCTATTATTTTTTTGTGTTTTATTTTTTCTTTACTTTTGTGTGAATCTGCATGCCCCATCTGTCTGTCACTTTGCTGCTGTAACACCTGAATTTCCTCACTAAAGAACAATAAAGGATGTTCTATTCTATTCTATTCTATTCTAGCAAAAGACTGCCAGACTCTTGGAAATACTGTAAATGATCAGTGACTTAGTTAACAATGATAATTAACAGTCCTCAACTTTAAACACTACCTCTCTGTCTGTGTGTCTATGCTGAACCATTTATAGTCAGTGTAGCACTGCCTACGCTATGGGAGCAACCAATATGATACCACAGATGCAGTGTTTGCTTTCAACAAACAATGCTCTACTGAACACACTTTGACAGATGATTGTTTTTCAGCTTCTTCTCTAGAATGTACTTAAAGGAAGGCAAGTGTTTGTCCTTTTGTGTCCTGGTTTGCCCTTAGGTACAGTGAATGATATTAAAGGCATTAAATGTTGTCATTTGGGGAAGACAAGAAGCAGAAGTACTTTCAAGAGGTTAAAAGCACCTTAACCCTGCAATCAGAGAACTCAGAGTTTGTTTTTTTAAAAAGCATCTGAAACCGCTCAAGTTTAGAAAGAAGCTTTACATGCTAGGTGTTATAAATAACTAGTATTCAAATAGTTCAGTGGCTTTTATACCAACCCTGAGATAAATTGGCACCATGAGCAGGATGCACTGTGCCTTTGGCCTGTGGCAGCTGGGATAGCTTCCAACCCCCCAATGCGACCCTGAATTGAATAAGCAGAAGACAGATTCAGTTAAAGTCAATTAAATTTTATTTACTGTATATACTTTATTTACTGTATATATCACAACAACACAGAAGAAAGAAAAAAAACCAATAATCAGATGACCAAGCGCTATGACCAAGTGCTTATGTTAATAATAACTGTAAGCTGTAACACCTGCAAACTGTAACTTTAGGCAAAGCTAAAATGCCACTAAGTTGGACACCAAATCTTTTCAAAACATAATTTAAAATGAAGGCTATAAAAGCAGTTTTCTCTCTCATATGCACAATTTGTGCACAAAAACTCCCCACCCCCCACTTGCTCTCATACACACTCCAGCTCTTTGCACTCCCTACATCAGGGGCGTCACACTTAAATGAGCCGTGGGCCACTGCTGACACTGTCATCTCATGTGAGGGCCACTTTAGTGTTCAAGTAGTACAAAAAAAACCAAACAAACAAGAAAACACCCACAAATATTTCCAAAAATGTCGTGTTTTGTTTGTTTTTTAAAATTTCAAATATTGTATAGCAAGACAAAACCGCAAATGTGAATGCAAATTATTTTTCTCACTCTTAGCTAACTGAAGCCTTTCATTGAACTACCAAATAAACACATTGGTCCTCTCTTTCTGACACATGGCAGCACTTCTGCTATCACTATATTCATATTTAACAAAATAAAAATGCAGACATAAGTGTGCACGTTAGTTTTTGACTCTTTTACTGAACGAACACAGCCAATCCCTCAGCATGTTTGTACTCTATGCTCAGCAGCCTAAGCAGAGAAGCCCAGACCTCCCTCTCCCCAGCCACCTCCTCCAGCTTATCCGGGGGAATACCAAGGCGTTCCCAGGCCAGCCGAGAGATATAATCTCTCCAGCGTGTCCTGGGTCTGCCCCGGGGCCTCCTCCCGGTGGGACATGCCTGGAACACCTCACCCAGGAGGCGCCCAGGGGGCATCCTTGTCAGATGCCCGAACCACCTCAGCTGGCTCCTTTCGATGTGGAGCTGCAGCGGCTCTACTCTGAGCCCCTCCCGGATGGCTGAACTTCTCACCCTATCTCTAAGGGAGAGGCCAGCCACCCTTCGGAGGAAGCTCATTTCTGCCGCTTGTATCCGCGATCTCGTTCTTTCGGTCACTACCCACAGCTCGTGGCCATAGGTGAGGGTAGGGACGTAGATCGACCGGTAAATTGAGAGCTTCGCTTTTACACTCAGCTCCCTCTTCACCACGACGGACCGGTGCAGCGTCCGCATCACTGCAGCCGCAGCCCCAATCCGTCTGTCGATCTCCGGCTCCCTTCTCCCATCACTTGCGAACAAGACCCCGAGATACTTGAACTCCTCCACTTGGGGCAGGAACTCATCCCCGACCTGGAGTGGGCACTCCACCCTTTTCCGGCTGAGAACCATGGCCTCAGATTTGGAGGTGCTGATCCTCATTCCTGCTGCTTCACACTCGGCTGCGAACCATTCCAGTGTGAGCTGGAGGCCCCCACCCGATGAAGCCAACAGAACCACATCATCCGTGAAAAGCAGAGATGAGATTCTGAGGCCACCGAAGTGAAAGCCCTCCACCACTTGGCTGCGCCTAGAAATCCTGTCCATAAAAATTATGAACGGACCTGATCAACAACAGGGGCTCTGCCACCAAGGAGTTGTTTAACTGCCTCAGTGACCTCGCCTCCGGAAATTGGCGGGTCATTCCCCTCATCCCCAGACTCTGCTTCCTCCTCGGAAGACGTGTCAGTGGGATTAAGGAGGTCCTCGAAGTATTCCTTCCACCGCCTGACAATTTTCTCAGTCGAAGTCATCAGCTCTCTGCCAGCACTATACACAGTGCAGGTAGACCACTGCTTTCCCCTCCCGAGATGCCTGACGGTTTACCAGTCTTTTTTTTTTGCAAGTCTTTTTCCATGGCCTCTCCGAACTCCTCCCACATCCGAGTTTTTGCTTCTGCCACTGCCCGAGCCGCATTCGGCTTAGCCTGTCGATACCTGTCAGCTGCCTCCAGAGTCCCACAGGCTAACCAAGCCCGATAGGACTCCTTCTTCAGCCTGGTGGTTCCCTTCACCTCTGGTGTCCACTATTTGGTTCGGGGGTTACCACCACAGCAGGCACCAAACACCTTGCGGCCGCAGCTCAATGCAGCAGCTTCGGCAATGGAGACGCTGAACATGGTCCATTCGGACTCAATGTCCCCAGTCTCCCTCGGAATGCTGTTGAAGCTCTGCCGGAGGTGTGCGTTGAAGATCTCGCGGACTGGGGCCTCTGTTAGATGTTCCCAGCACACCCTCACTACATGTTTAGGTGCACCAGGTCTGTCCAGCGTCCTCCCCCGCCACCTGGTCCAACTCACCACAGGTGGTGATCAGTTGACAGCTCAGCCCCTCTCTTTACCCGAGTGTCCAGAACATATGGTCGCAGGTCTGGTGATATGATTACAAAATTGATCATTGACCTGCGGCCTAGAGCGTCCTGGTGCCACGTGCACTTATGGACACTCTTATGTTCGAACAAGGTGTTTCCGAGGGCATATTAGAATACCCAACCCAGCCTGCCGCCTCTCACCAGGGGCAACTCCAGACTGAGACAGAGTCCAGCCCCTCTCCAGGAGACTGGTTCCAGAGCCCAAGCCATGCATAGAGGTGAGCCCGATTATATCTAGCCGGTACCTCTCAACCTCACGCACTAACTCAGGCTCCTTCCCCACCAGAGAGGTGACATTCCATGTCCCAATTGCCAGTCTTGGCAGCTGGGGATAAGTCCGCCAGGGCCTCCGCCCCTGGCCGCCGGCCGGCACACAATGCACCCGACCCCTATGGCACCTCCTGCGGGTGGTGGGCCTGCAGGAGGATGGGCCCATGTCCCCTTTTCGGGCTGTGCCTGGCCGGGCCCCATGGACTAAGGCCCGACCACCAGACGCTCGCCCTCAGGCACCCTCCCCGGGCCTGGCTCCAGGGCGGGGCCCCGGTAACCCTATCCCAGGCAGGGTAAACTGTTCCCTCGATGTTTTTCACATAAGGGTCTTCTGAATCGCTCTTTGTCTGGTCCCTCACCCAGGACCAATTTGCCATAGGAGACCCTGCCAGGGGCAAAAGCCCCCAGACAACATAGCCCCTGGGATCCCTGGGACACACAAACCCCTCCACCACGATAAGGTAGCGATTCACGGAGAGGTATTAAATAATGTTTTACTTTTTAAAGAACGTATTTTAACACTGAATTCAACAACAAACAAATCCTTCCTAACAAAAAAGTCACTTCAATGACCAAATTGCATTATATTTCTTTACATCGATATTTGGGCCACAAGTAGAGTCGATCTCCCACCTCTGACTTATCTCCCTGAATCGCTAATTCTGCCTCCTCCCCCTCCAGTCCTGCACCAGCTGCTGCAGAGCTTGTGGTGGCAAACATATAGGTAAGTTTTGTGCATTTCACTGCATCCACCTAAAGGCCTTTTTACCTTTTTTCATTGAGCTTTCCTGCACCCTCATTTGGATTGTCCATAACCACTCCTGTCCAACTCTGGTCAGCTCAAGTGGCAAAATTTGATAACCTTAGTTAAAAAGGGGAGGGGGGACGAGCCGAAGAGGGCTGAGAGATTTCATTGGATTAGCCCAATGTCCTTCAAGAAAATCAACCAGGCCAAGGCCAGTCCAGCCCTGTTGTAGTAGAATTGTCTTGGTGTTCCAGCAGTAGGCCTGTGCTACACAGACCTATCAATACTGTTATTTACTGTAATGACATGTATTCTCTACTGTTGTAAAATTGGGAAATGATCAAACAAAAAAAGGTTTTCAGGGAATACTGTTAAACGTTCAGTTTGTATGCTGTCTGTCGGAACAAAACCCAGAGTGTAATGAAGGTGAGGGTTGGCTTTTTTACATTTGGAGAGAATCCAAGTGAGTCTAATAAGAGATTACATCCAGTGTTGAGGTTGTCATTTTCAGCAACTACATGGATGTTAAAAGCATAATTATTTTGTCTGAGCTGATCACTAAATCAGACAAAGTCTGAGAAATCAGAGATTTCGGCAAGGCTTAGAGTTAGGCTTTTAAATGAATAAAAATTCTGTCTGGGTCTAAGGTTGAGTGCCACTCCCCGCCCACGGCCTGTCCTTCCAGGATAATGAAAGTTAGTTTAAATTAATCATCACCTGCAAGTCACATTAACATGATCATCCTGCTGCAACCAGCTGTCTTTAAGTAAAAGTAAGTCAATATGTTGATCAATTATTAAATCACTATCAACAGAGATTTTCAAGAGAGAGACAGTCACATTTTCAAGGGCTTTAATTAGTAATTAATCAATCAGTAATCAACTCACCTGTTTGTCATTTGGTGCTCAGCTGGCACACTTTAAATACAGAGGATGCTCCTACAGTCATGGCTTTAGTGTTAAACTGGTTATGGTTAATATTCACCTCTGTCTGCTTACATGTTTTTTTGTTGTTCCCTTTCTGCTCCCTCATTCTCTCTTCCATCCAGGAGCCTGATCCGTTTGTCTCGTGAAGGATTCTGTTGAGAGAGTTTGGAAAGGAGTCTGTTTCATGGTTGTGCTTTGAGAATAACTCTACAAGACCACCTGTTTGCATTATTGTATATAGAGGCTCTGGATTGTTTTCCCTATTTGATAGACACTGTAAATAGTACCTGCACTTCACTGTAAATAAATTCACTGAACTGGCAACCTGAGTCTCACCTTTGAGTCCTGCTCAGTGGTTATGACGCCTTTCTTATTGTTACTTGGAGCTGGACTGGTTTAAACAAGTTCACTTTTAACTAGCTTATTAGTTGCACAGACGTTGTAAAGGTGCTAAGACAAAGTATTCAGCAGCCAAACATCACAGGACAGCAAATTCCAACACAGATTCAGGAACAAGCATGACCCAAGCATTACTTAGGCTCACTGCTGGGTTTGCCAGCTGAATTCAAAAGGTATAACCAGGTGTTGTATGAGATGTTTGATTGATTTCCCAAAACTTGGTTTCTATAAAGTTGGTATAAAAGCTGGAATTCAGTGAATCAATCTAACCAACATCATCATACCCATTATGAACTTCCCTTGTTTTCTATGTAAATTGCATGCACAGATAATTATGTCATTAATTAAGCAAAAATATGCCATATGATTCTTGTTTTCAGCACTTTTGACTGAGAGGCAGTTAATGAAGAGTGGTCAGGCTTTAAAAACTTTGCAACCCTTAAATAAATGAAGGACTCAATCTAAAATGTTTCTTCTTTTAGTCAGTTGAATTATAAAAAGATTGCAAAAGGATCTAATTTTACATTTACTTAGGTTCTATTTACATTTTATGAAATATTTGAATGTAATACACCAAAATAAATCAGAAAGGAAGAAATCAGTTAATACAACACTTTAGTCATTGTTTAGTGTATCTTAAAATGCAACGGCATTTATAGGATAGATGTGATCATGACACAGGTGGAAAATATGCTACTTAAGTCATCCTTCCACCCATATAATACCTTCTGGAGCCATAATGCCTGTTGAAGGAAGCTGCCGGAGCTGCTCAGAGGAATTACAGAGCCCTTCAAAGGGGTGCAGCTAACAATCAAACAATGCATTCATAAATATTTTCACAACATGGAGTCTGAATAGTAGTGTGTTTTTTTTTGTTTGCTTGTTTGTTTGTTGGGGGGGGGGGGGGGTTGTTTTTAATTGCACAAGTCTTGAACAATTTAGACGTTGGCTAATCAAAACTGCTTACTCTGACAGGAGCTCATATTTGTTGGTATAAACATGTAACATTAATAGAAAAACAAAGTATTTTCTATTTCCTGTGACTTTCATCTGTAAAGCATACAGTTTATTGCATGCAATAGCTACTGTTTTATAAAATAAATCTGATTAGTAACATCGAATGTTGCTACTGTAGGTCGTTTAACACAGTGGGTTTTGAAGTTTGCCAATTCATGGTTTTCATCAGTTTTTGGTCTACTGTTGCATATTTTCAGGTACTTTGACACATTGGCATCTGCTGTGATGCTTACACCTATGACTAAGTCTTACAGGTGTTAGCTTTATTTTGACACCAAGATAGTTTACAGAGTTTAATTGCAGAGAAATAATCAATTCATTTTAACCTCCTAGGACCTGCCGTCCACATATGTGGACATCACATTTTGGGACGTCTAGACCAAAATACTTAATTTTTCTCTACAAGGTCCTGATATTCACTTACGAGGACATTATACTGCCACTGTTCTATCAAAAGTTGAAACAAATGTCCTCATATGTGGATCTCATTTTTTTCATAAACAAAAATTAGTTAAAAAAAAAAAAGGTAATTCTTTGTTTTTACACTCTTTAGGTCCCAATCAACCCAAATAGCAAAGAAAAATTAAAAATGAATGCCATGAAAGAGTTTGGGTCTTAGGAGGTTAAGCATGTCTTTTTTTTCAAGCAGAAAACCCATGGGTTTAAGAGGTTAACAAGAACATGCTGCTAAACATGTCCTTCCGGGTCTGATTGGGGATGAGACCTGAGAAAACTACAGTCTGGCATTGTTTTGACAATACCGATCGAGTTTAAATTTTTGTGACCTCCATATGACGTAACCAGATGTCATTACTGCTAATGTGAATTATTATTAGTTGCGATGTCATTGCTGCAGATCCTAGTGGTGTGGATTAGTGAGTCAATGTCTTGTTCAGTCCTGGCATACACCCTGATGTCATCCATGCAGAGGGGGTGGCTTATAATTGCACCATTTCCGTAGTCGGTATAGGTAGGCAGTCTTGTTAATGATCTGCCTGACGGGGTTAAGGTCTATGTAGAATTTTCATTTTACAAAATCTACATTTATCCTTCGATAGCATACTGATGGTATCTGAGATTAACAACCACTTTCATTAGGTAGATAACTCACCAGTTTTATTAAACCATCGTTTTGTGCACACTGTATTTGCTTAGCGCCCTCGTCTTGGGTCCACTTACTCTGCTTGTCCACCACTTTTATATCCATCACGAGTTTGTCCATCTATATCTAGAAGTCCCACAGTATCTTAGCTCAGGCATTCTCAACCCTGGAGGGCTTATCCCATTTTGACATCAGCGCTTCATCAACACAGATGATGTGCTAGTCATCATCTTTGACTAGCACAGATCTTCCTGCACACTACGCCAGCCACTTGGTTAAGGCGTCCCATGTATGCCCTGTCTGCTGCATCTTGCACCCTGTCTCTATTGATTTTGTGGTTACAGCTCATTCCTGGTGGCCATGATTGGTGCCTATGTGCTGTCTATCAGTCCAGCTTTGTGCACCCATTGGTAGGATTTCTCGATGTAAGCCACTTCTTCTATCTGCCAGTGGTGCATACTGTGTTGGCGCCTGTGCTTCCATGATTGCTCTTCTTCTTTCTCAGGTTTCTGCTGTCTGAGGTATTCACTAAGGACATGATCAGTTGGGGCCATCTTCCCAATGTTCTCATGGATCTTTGTTTCATCCTCAATAGGGGTTCTGACACTCATTAGCCCCAGCCTCCTTCCTTGTGCTTAGCATACAGTCTTGGTATGCTTTGGTGTGATTTGGAGTGATGCACTCCATGCATGGTAGGGAACTTCCTTGTCTTGATGTCAGGGGCTTCCATCTCCTCCTTTGGCCAGCTTAGTATCCAGGCAGATCTTGTTCATCCCATTCACCTGACTCCTCAGGACTTCCCTTACCCTCTCCAGATATTTGGTGGTTGCAGCTTTGCCTCTTCATAGTCCCATTTGCCTGTGGGGTTTCCAGTCACTTGTAGCTGTCCTCAATATCTGCAATGTTGCCTTCTGGCAGTGCAATCCCCCCACTTCTGACTATACCTTCCCTCTCTTTGTTAACATCCAACTACACTCCTCTAGTCCGAATGACATTCCAAAGTCTTTGCTGTAGATCCTAGTACTGTGGATCAGTGAGTTGATGTCTTGTTCACTCCTGGCATACAACTTGATGTCATCCATAGCCACTCTTGTTAATGACCTAGCTTCTCCATCATCAAATCCCGAAGTTGATGGGAACTTGTGGAACTGGCTTGAAGCTGGCCTCTAGTGTTGCTTGCCACATCTCCATTGGATTCCTGATTAAATGAAGGCTCTTAGGGTCTGTGTTGTCTTCGTATAGCTTTGAATAATTACACAGTATCCACTTGTGTTTCGCGAGCGTCTGCTCCAAACATTTTATTATTTCATTCACAAGTCAGTCTTCTTTTATAGAGGCATTCATGAGCCCTCTCAAATACAGCGCCCCCTACTGGCAAAACCCCATTGGCACATGAACACCCACACATCACCACATCTCCTTTTCTCTGACAACATAGGTCCCACGAATCAACATATACACATATTTGTATTACAACAATATTTTTTTTTCTCTCAACACCATCAGAATATAAGATAAAAACAAATCCAGTCATAGCTTTACAGATTAAGCCATATTTTTCCTCCTGAAATGTCTCTTTAGTCTTCAGCAAGTTACGACGGTTCCTTCTGAACACATGACCTTCTTCAGTTCTTACGTCATATGATCTCGGACCTGCTTCCTGAAGAACAACGGCTTTCCTGCTCCATGCATTCTGATTTTGGATTCTCACTACATCATCCTTTGCAAGCAATCCAAGTGCTCTTGTTCCCTTGTCGTATTGCAGTTTTTGCTTCCATTTCAGATGCTCTTGCTTTTTTATAATTTCTTCACTCTGCTTGCTTTCTGCATAGCAGGGCAAAGTTGTGTGTAGCTTACAATTCATCAGCAATTCTGCAGGGGATAAACCACAGTCAAGAGGAGCAGTCCTGTAGCTCAGCATAGCTAAATAAGGATCTGATCGACTGTCTGTAGCCTTCTTCAGAAGCTGCTTGATGATATGCACTCCTTTTTCAGCCTTGCCATTTGCCTGTGGATGTTGAGGACTTGATGTGACATGTTTAAAGCCGTATTCTCTTGCGAAATTCTGCCATTCTTTGCAATTATAGCAAGGACCATTGTCACTAATGACAGTTTCAGGTATTCCATGCCTGGAAAAGATAGACTTCACATGTGTGATCACATTATTAGCAGTTGTACTTGTAAGCAGAGCAATCTCAGGAAAGTTAGAGTAATAATCTATCACCAACAGATAGTCTTTCCCATTAAAATGAAATAAATCTGTTCTGACTTTCCTCCAAGGCGCTGTAGGAAGTTCAGGAATCATCATGGGTTCTCTTGCCTGTCTGCTCTGAAACTTGTTACATGTTTCACACTTTCCGACCATGGTCTCAATGTCTTTATTAATGCCAGGCCAGTACACAGTGTCTCTAGCCCTCCTTTTACACTTTTCTATTCCCAGATGTCCCTCATGTATTCTTTGAAGTATCAGCTGTCTCAGACTATGTGGTATCACAATCCTATTGCCTCTCAACAGCAGTCCATTTACCACATTGAGCTCCGATCTACCATGATAATACTTTGAACAAGACCCTTTGGGCCAGTCCCCTTGGATATTTTCGATCACCGTTTGCAGCTCCCTGTCTGCAGCTGTCTCCTCGCATATTTGTTTTATCTTTGCGTCAGACACTGGCAGAGACTCCACTATCATATTAACATGATCGTCTACTTCTTTCTCAGTGGAGCTTGCGTGACACACCTCTGATGCTCGCGACAGTGCATCCGCTAAAGCTAAATGCTTTCCTGGTGTGTATATCAAGTCAAAGCTGTACCTTTGCAGTTTCATCATGAGACGTTGAATCCTCGGTGACATCTCATCTATTCGAGAGTGGAGCTGCTGGCACTAAGAACAAAGGGAGCTACAGAGGCTGCAAAGCTGGAGCGAGGAGAGCGGATCACCGGAGGCGATTCAAACCATCAATCCCGACAGTGATCATGGGCAACGTGAACTCGTTACAGAATAAGATTGACGAACTGTGCGCTCTGAACAACCACAGACTATACCGTGAGTGCAGCTTGTTTATCTTCACGGAGACGTGGCTAACCGAGCTAACGCCGCAGGCTAACGTAGACCTATGTGGTTTCACATCCGTGAGAGCCGATAGGGACACGCAGGCCAGCGGAAAAAGCAGAGGTGGGGGACTCATTGTCTACGTTAACAACAGATATTGTAACCCTGGACACGTCTCCGTTAAAGTTTCGGTATGCCGTCCGGACCTGGAGCTGCTAGCTGTTAGCTTGCGGCCATATTATCTACCTCGGGAGTTCAGTCATGTGATCTGTGTGTGTGTTTACATCCCTCCGAGGGCTGACCCAACAGCTGCCTGTGAGAAAATACACACAGTCACAGCAAGACTTCAGACACAAAACCCCGAGGCTTTCATTATTATATCTGGAGACTTTAACCATGCCACACTGGACTCTACTCTGGCTGCTTTTCACCAGTTTGTGAATTGTCCCACAAGGAGCAACAGGACAATTGACCTACTGTATGCTAATGTGAGAGATGCATACAGAGCCACCCCCCTCCCCCCACTAGGGAAGTCAGACCACAACCTGGTTTACCTACAGCCACAATACACACCCCTCGTCCAAAGGCAGCCTGTCACAACGCGCTCCATCCGGAGATGGACCCCAGAAAAGGAGGATGCTCTGAGAGACTGCTATGACACCACAGACTGGGATGTGCTCCTGAGCCCACATGGTGAGGACATAGAGGGGGCAACACACTGTCTTACAGACTACCTCAACTTTTGTGTGGACACAGTCGCCCCTGCTAAGACGGTACGGTGTTATCCTAATAACAAACCGTGGGTAACACAGGAAGTCAAAGCTGTCCTCAACATGAAGAAGAAGGCTTTCAGGAGCAAAGTGAAGGAGGAGATGAAAGCAGCACAGCGGGAGGTGAAAGGCTGCCTGAGGGAAGCAAAGGACACCTACAGGAGGAAGGTGGAGCAGAAGTTGGAGAGGAACAATATGAGGGAGGTCTGGAATGGTGTGAAAACCATCACAGGCCACAACACCAAGAAAAGCACAGTGGGGGGGACTGTGGAGAAGGCAAACGAACTCAACAACTTCTTCAACAGGTTTGACCAGCCCACAACCCCCCCACCCTCACCCTCACCTTCACTACAGAGTCCAATCCCCACTCTCCTGCCTCCCTCGCTTCCCCCCCTTCCTGACACCATGACACCCCCCTCCTCCAATCCCTCTCTCAGCAGCAAGACATCTCCCCCCCTCCCCTCCTCCCAAACATCTCCCAGTGTCACAGTGGATCAGGTCAGGAGGCAACTGAGGAAGCTTCGCCCCAGAAAGGCAGCAGGCCCAGACAATGTGTGTCCTAGGATGCTTAAGGCGTGTGCTGCTGAACTTGGGGAGCCGCTACAACGAGTCTTCAACCTCAGTCTGCGACTGGGGAGAGTGCCCGCCCTATGGAAGACATCCTGCATCGTCCCGGTCCCCAAAAAGAACCGGCCCAATGAGCTGAATGACTTCCGACCGGTGGCACTGACGTCACATCTTATGAAGACTCTAGAGCGGCTCTTCCTCAACCTCCTCCAACCACAGGTACAACATGCCCAGGACCCACTACAGTTTGCATACAAGGCGGGTGTCGGAGTGGAGGATGCCATCCTGTACCTCCTACACAGAGCCCACTCACACCTGGATGGGGGAAAAGGCACGGTCAGGATCCTGTTTCTTGACTTTTCCAGTGCCTTTAATACCATCCGGCCCTGTATGCTTCAGGAAAAACTGAACAGGATGGAGGTGGACCCCTGCCTGGTGGCCTGGATCTCCGACTACCTCACCGACAGACCACAGTACGTCAGGCTGAAGGACATCACGTCTGACACTGTGGTCAGCAGCACAGGAGCACCACAGGGAACTGTGCTGTCCCCTCTTCTCTTCACCCTGTACACCTCTGACTTCTGCTACAACTCTGAATTATGCCATATTCAGAAGTTTGCAGATGACACGGCCATCATGGGGTGTATCTGGGATGATCAGGAAGAGGAGTACAGAAGTCTGGTGAGGAACTTTGTCGCATGGAGTCACACAAACCACCTGCAACTCAACACCTCAAAGACTAAGGAACTGGTTGTGGACTTCGGGAGGTCCAGAGAAGGTCCACTGCCGGTTCAGATAGAGGGGGAGGAGGTGGAGGTGGTCAACAAGTACAAGTACCTCGGGCTGTGGGTGGACAATAAACTGGACTGGTCATGCAACACAGAGCACCTGTATAAAAAAGCCCAAAGCCGACTGTACTTCCTCAGGAGGCTGAGGTCTTTTAACATCTGCAGGAAGCTCCTGAGGATGTTTTACCAGTCGGTGGTTGCTGGAGTACTTTTCTATGCTGTGGTGTGCTGGGGGAGCAGCACAGCAAAGAAGGACTCATCCAGGCTGGAGAAACTGATCAGGAGGGCTAGCTCTGTGGTCGGCATGAAGCTGGACACTCTGGTGACAGTGGCAGAGAAAAGGACATTAAAGAAACTGATGGACATTATGAACAATGCTGGGCATCCTCTGCACACGGCCATAAACAACCAGAAGAGTCTGTTCAGTGACAGGTTGCTTCTCCCCAAGACAAGAACTAACAGACTTAAAAACTCCTTTGTCCCACACGCCATCAAACTGTTTAACTCCTCTCTGGAGGGGAGAGGGAGGGGAAACAGGAGGACAAAGGAGGGGGGAACAACTAAGCTGTAGTGCCTCTTCACCTCACTGTACAATACCTTGTGCAATACTCTTTGTAAATAGTCAACAGTGCAATAGACTCAATACTTGAAATGTGCAATTCACTTGTATTTTTATTTTTTATTCCTATTTATTCTATTTATCCCCTTCGTATATTTTATTTATATTTGTCTCTGTATTTATATATGTATGTGTGTGTGTGTGTGTGTGTGTGTGTGTGTGTGTGTGTGTGTGTGTGTGTGTATATATATATATATATATATATAACAATTCTGTAACTGTAACTTCGGTCGTTTCCGTGCTTTTTTTGGAAATCGAATTTCCCAGAGGAACCCACCCGAGGGATTAATAAAGTTCTATCTTATCTTATCTCATTCAGATGTTTCTTAATGATTGACACCAAAGGACGATGATCTGTCTCAACTGTAAAGGTAGGAAGACCATAAACATAACAGTGAAAAATATCAAGTCCATATGCCAGTCCGAGACATTCTTTCTCAATCTGAGCATATCTGGTTTCAGACTTAGTCATGGATCTAGAAGCATAAGCAACTGGTTTCCAACTCCCTTCTTCAGCCTGAAGTAAAACAGCTCCAAGCACATCCTTTGAGGCATCTGTTGAGATTTTCAGACTCGTAGTTGGATCATAATATGCAAGCACTGGGCGCGTTGTCAGTGTGGTTTTTAAATCATTCCATTCTTGTTCATGCCTCGCTGACCATTTAAATTCTATGGAATCACGAAGTAACTCCCTTAGTGCTGATGTTCTCACTGACAAGTTAGGTATGAATTTTCCTACAAAGTTTATCATTCCCTCACCCTGAGCACACCTCTCTTATCTGTCGGGCGTGGCATTGTTGCAATGGCTTTTACTTTTCTTTCATCTGGCTCAATACCTCCAGCAGAGAATTTGTCTCCCAGAAATGTTATTTCCTTCACACCAAAATGACACTTGTCACGATTTAGCTTTAATCCATTCTCCCTCATCCGCTGCAGCACCTTCACCAGTCTTTCATTATGTTCTTGTAGGGTGGAGCCCCATATAACCACATCATCAACATAACAGCGAACACCTTGTAAACCCTCTAACATGTTGTCCATGGCACGATGAAAAATCTCAGATGCTGAGATTATGCCAAATGGCATTCTGAGGAATCTATACCTGCCAAAAGGTGTATTGAAAGTACAGTATTTTGAACTTTTCTCATCCAGCTTTATTTGCCAAAAACCCTGAGCTGCATCTAGCTTTGAGAAGTATTTGGCGCCCGCCATTTCACTTGCAACCTCTTCACGCTTTGGTATCTGGTAGTGCTCACGTTTTATGGCTTGATTTAAATCGCCAGGGTCCATGCATATTCTCAAATCATTGTTTTTATTCCTTTTATCCACACACACCATTGAGTTTACCCACGCAGTCGGTTCTTCCACTTTTGTAATGACCTGCAACTGTAACATCCTGTTAAGTTCTTTCTTCAAACGGTCCTTCAGTGGAGCTGGGACTCTACGTGGTGCATGGATCACTGGCTTTGCATCCTCTTTCAGCTGGATACTGTAATTGCATGGTAGACATCCCAAACCTTTGAAGATATCCTCATAATGCTGTACAATGGAGTCAACTGCTCCTCGCTGTCCACTTTCTGTTTCTGGACAGCTGATGTGATACACTCTTTCTACTAGGTTCAATCTTTTGGATGTCACGCCACCCAGCAGTGATTCACGACCTTCTGGAACAACATTAAACAATACATCATAATCTTTATGTTTTATTGTCACTTTAAGCCTGCATTGACCACTGCTCTCAATATACAGTGGGGCAAAAAAGTATTTAGTCAGCCACCGATTGTGGAAGTTCCCCCACCTAAAATGATGACAGAGGTCAGTAATTTGCACCAGAGGTACACTTCAACTGTGAGAGACAGAATGTGAAAAAAAAAATCCATGAATCCACATGGTAGGATTTGTAAAGAATTTATTCGTAAATCAGGGTGGAAAATAAGTATTTGGTCAATAACAAAAATACAACTCAATACTTTGTAACATAACCTTTGTTGGCAATAACAGAGGTCAAACGTTTACTATAGGTCTTTACCAGGTTTGCACACACAGTAGCTGGTATTTTGGCCCATTCCTCCATGCAGATCTTCTCGAGAGCAGTGATGTTTTGGGGCTGTCGCCGAGCAACACGGACTTTCAACTCCCGCCACAGATTTTCTATGGGGTTGAGGTCTGGAGACTGGCTAGGCCACTCCAGGACTTTCAAATGCTTCTTACGGAGCCACTCCTTTGTTGCCCGGGCGGTGTGTTTTGGATCATTGTCATGTTGGAAGACCCAGCCTCGTTTCATCTTCAAAGTTCTCACTGATGGAAGGAGGTTTTGGCTTAAAATCTCACGATACATGGCCCCATTCATTCTGTCCTTAACACGGATCAGTCGTCCTGTCCCCTTGGCAGAAAAACAGCCCCATAGCATGATGTTTCCACCCCCATGCTTCACAGTAGGTATGGTGTTCTTGGGATGCAACTCAGTATTCTTCTTCCTCCAAACACGACGAGTTGAGTTTATACCAAAAAGTTCTACTTTGGTTTCATCTGACCACATGACATTCTCCCAATCCTCTGCTGTATCATCCATGTGCTCTCTGGCAAACTTCAGACGGGCCTGGACATGCACTGGCTTCAGCAGCGGAACACGTCTGGCACTGCGGGATTTGATTCCCTGCCGTTGTAGTGTGTTACTGATGGTGACCTTTGTTACTTTGGTCCCAGCTCTCTGCAGGTCATTCACCAGGTCCCCCCGTGTGGTTCTGGGATCTTTGCTCACCGTTCTCATGATCATTTTGACCCCACGGGATGAGATCTTGCGTGGAGCCCCAGATCGAGGGAGATTATCAGTGGTCTTGTATGTCTTCCATTTTCTGATGATTGCTCCCACAGTTGATTTTTTCACACCAAGCTGCTTGCCTATTGTAGATTCACTCTTCCCAGTCTGGTGCAGGTCTACAATACTTTTCCTGGTGTCCTTCGAAAGCTCTTTGGTCTTGGCCATGGCGGAGTTTGGAGTCTGACTGTTTGAGGCTGTGGACAGGTGTCTTTTATACAGATGATGAGTTCAAACAGGTACCATTCATACAGGTAACGAGTGGGGGACAGAAAAGCTTCTTACAGAAGACGTTACAGGTCTGTGAGAGCCAGAGATTTTCCTTGTTTGAGGTGACCAAATACTTATTTTCCACCCTAATTTACGAATAAATTCTTTACAAATCCTACCATGTGGATTCATGGATTTTTTTTTCACATTCTGTCTCTCACAGTTGAAGTGTACCTCTGGTGCAAATTACTGACCTCTGTCATCATTTTAAGTGGGGGAACTTGCACAATCGGTGGCTGACTAAATACTTTTTTGCCCCACTGTACTTTCCATTGTAGTCTTTTAGAGGTACTCTATTTCTTTATTATTTTGGGCTTTGGTTTCATGGCATGGATCTCTGTCATGCTGATTAGGTTCGCCTGCGCACCTGTATCAATCCTTAGTGCCACCAAAGCTCCTTGTATTGGGAGTGAAACAATCCACGTGTCTTCATAATCTGAGCATCGCTCACTGTCCTCTGCTTCGTTATGCTCACTTTTTACATCCTCAAGTGACACTATGCCCACAAAGAAAGTCTCGCTTAAGTCAGTCTCTTCAACTACATGCACTGATTTGGGTTTGGCTTTCGACAGACATTGTTTGGCAAAATGATTTTTTCCATCGCATTTCAAACATCTTTTGCCATAAGCTGGACACTGTCTAGGTTCATGTCTGCTACCACATCGCTTACAGGAGTACACTGTATCCTCTTTGCTGTGCTTCTGCGACATATTCTTCCTCATTTTTTTTTAACCACAGCTATTCTTGCACCATCATGTACTGCAGCGACGCTCGTCTCATTAAATGTCTTTGCATGCTGCAGGGCTAACTCACTTGCATGACACAGTCTTTCTGCTTCATCCAGAGTTAACTTGGAATCTCTGAGCAGCCGTTCTCTAGTCCGTTTATCATGGATCCCATACACAATTTGATCACGAACCATAGAATCTTTCAGCTCTCCAAAATCACATGACTGTGCCTTCAGCTTCAAATCAGTCACAAAGCAATCAAAAGTCTCTTCTGGTTGCTGCATCCGAGATCGGAAAACATACCTTTCATATACTGTGTTCTTCTGTGGTGAACAGTGTGCATCAAACTTTTCAATCACTCTGTCATACTTATTCCTGTCACCAACTTCCTCAAACTCAAACGTGTTGAAGACTTCAATGGCTTGAGGACCAGCTACCGTGAGCAGCAATGCAATTTTCCTGGCATCGGGTTTAGAGTCCAGTCCCATGGCAGCCATGTACAGCTCAAACTGCTGCTTAAAACACCGCCAGTTGATGTCCACATTCCCCACCAGTTTCAGTCCTTCCGGAGGCTTCAAACTTTCCATCTCAAACAGAACTTTGAGCTGCTATCGCTTCCGCTCTCCCGCTTTTACTCCTGGTACCATGTGTTGTCTTCGTATAGCTTTGAATAATTACACAGTATCCACTTGTGTTTG
The DNA here is from genome assembly GCF_965226115.1 of Aulonocara stuartgranti. NCBI lineage: Eukaryota > Metazoa > Chordata > Actinopteri > Cichliformes > Cichlidae > Aulonocara > Aulonocara stuartgranti. Next base: position 3,783,015 of record NC_138957.1, on the reverse strand, counting down.
TAGATGTGTCCTCGAACCAACACAGCTGATTTAAATGGCTAAATTAGCTCCTCAACATGTCCTGAAGTTCTCCAGAGGCCTGGTAACGAACTAATCGTGTGATTCAGGTGTGTTGACCCAAGGTGAGATCTAGAACCTGCAGGGACACCGGCCCTCGTGGACTGAGATTGCCCACCCCTGAGCTAGGAGAATACAATATCAGTAGGTGATATTGAGAAATCCCCCCCAGTGGCTGGACAGAACTGGACTGAAAAACAGCCCAGAGGCACTAATCATGGCTCTAAGCAGAACATCCATATTTTCTACAAGATCCATACTGCAAAGCTCTTTACCTTAAAATATGAAGTCCCTCAAGGTGACTGTTTTTGTGATAAAGTCATCAACATTTCTTTCAATAAAAAAAAATATTTTCAGTAAATAAATGTTTGGCCTTGAGTTTCATCGTTTTGTGTCTTTGATTTTCCATCTTGTTTTATTAAAGCTTATTTCTACATGTAATCTCAGCGGAATTTAATATATTTTTACTTTGAAAACAACTTAGAAGTACCTTTGACTGAATAGTTTGTTTCTGACACAACGTTTTTTTCTTTAAAAATTTCCAAAGCAAGACTCAAGGTTATGTGGTCTTTATAACATGACAGCGTTCAGGGATTTGTTCATTGAATATAAGTTTGACATGTTGACTATGCAGGAATAGCACGCTTCAAGGTTACACTGGCAATATTGTGTTATTGAAATTGGTAGTTACTGAAGGTGAAAAATTCTCCATTACACTTTTAATCCCACTGTGTCAGCAGTCGCCTACTTGTGTGAGGATCAGAGTGGTGGAAGAGAGTCTTGTAGCTGCAGATGCATTGATAGAACAGATGTAATTCAAACCACTGTACCCACCACCTATTGCTCTGCGTTCTTCTTACTCTTAGGGATATAAGGCAGTGTTTTTTTACACAATATTTTTGTGTAGGAAACTATAGGAGCCTTTATTGGGCTACCAAAACAGATCACTGACACCTTAGTTGTAGCACTTAACATCAAGAAAACTATAATGATGCTATTTGATATAGATATGCATCCAGAAAGTGTTCACATCATCCATATTTTGTGATTCTGCACACAATACCCCATGCTGGCAGAGTGAAAAAGGTTTGCTGGAAATTCTTGTAAATTTATTAAACATAAAAACAAAAAATACATAGACGAGTTTTCAAAGACTTTGCCATAAAATTGAGCTCTGGTGCAGCCTGTTTTCACTGATCACCTGTCATCTTTTTCTACAATTTGATTGGAGTCCACATGTGGTAAATTCAGCTGACTGGATATGATTTGGTCCCATAGTTGACAGTGCATGTCATACAAATGTACAATGACTTATCTGCAGATCTCTGAGACAGAATTATATTGATGCACAGATCTGAGAAATGTACAGAAAATTTTCTGGTTTCAATGACTTTTTGTAAATGTTCACAAAATCACACATTGCACAAGCGTATTGGTAACCAAGTGTGAAAAAGAAATCTTCCCTGTAAAAGTTACATGTAACAGAATAATAAACAAACTAAATCCAATCTATCCCTTCATTATATCTAGACGTGTCTAGGTTGGGGTGTGACTTATCTAAAAATAGCTCAACATTGAGAAGCAGGTGAATGGGATTAATGAGCTTCTGAGAACAGAACATACTTATAATTGCAGCTCAGTTTTATTCATAGTGATTTATTAAAAGAAAAGGAGGGGGATCCTTGTCTAGCTCGTCTCATTTCAGTGGAAGCTTCTTTTATTCCATAAAGAATAAAAACATATATAAAAACAGAGGGGCTGTCCTCTTTCTTCCTTAAAAAAACGTAGATAAGAAGCAGACGTTGAAAGGTAATATGAGCTGTAAAATTTCAAACGCATCCCACACTACCAAAATTTGCATATTTTGCATTTCCATGTATGACAGTAAAAAACTGAAGATATTCACAAGAAAAAAACTAAACTCATTACACACTGTTGTGTGGCCTTAATTATATTTGAAAGCTTTCAGTTATTCAGCAGCACAGTGGCGGTTACCACTGAGTGGAAAAAGATGTACCACCTTTCACAACTGGGATAAGGTCAAGAACTGTCAACCAAACTGCTTTACAACTACATGTCCAATGAAAATCTGAAAAAGTGTTCAACTTTCTTAATATGTCCATATTATGTTTCTTTGGACTAGAAGAGCTGTCATGACAAAACTCAATTGATGAGCATTTACGTCTTTACAGTGTACCAAAGCAGTAAAGCCACACAACCTGCAAAGAGGAGCTAGCTTGTTGGGGATGGCAATTGATAGTGCGGTCAAGCTGAGGGCTTTCTATGCATGAATCCAAGCGATGAATTGTAATGAAAATAATTTTATCATTCATTTAACTTAGTAATGACATTTTGTGAACTCTTTGTTAAAGACCCCTTTTAATCTATTAATAAAATACATAAAATTAAAAGCAGTTAGAAATTAATTTTGACTTATTAATTTTAATCACCTTCATCATCATGTGTGAAGTACAGAACATGGAATTAGAAAATATTGGCCTTGAGTTTCATCAAGTATATTTTAATATACTTCTAGATGTAGGCCAGTGTTGATGGAGGACACCTGGTCCTCACAGGACTACCACTACAAATCAATGAAAATATTTGAAATGAGCTCAATCTTAAACATATGCAGCAGTAATTTTCCATTCAGCAATGATGTGGAAGATTTTTCTGCAGAGTTATTTTTACTTTTGATATCAGTTTCATCTGTAGTGAGGTATTCTCATGATGTTCTATTGATTCTTTTCTTAAAGGAAGAGTTTGAAAAAAATGTATCCAACACTTCTCATTTTTAGCTAACAGTAAATAATTTTGGTAATATAGTAGATATTTAAAGATTATATAAACATATACATTTTTGTCACAGTGGACTGTTTTTTTGTATGTGTGTGTGTGTGTGTGTGTGTGTGTGTGTGTGTGTGTGTGTTAAATATTAATACAGAGTCACATGCATCAAAATAATGCATATTGTGCTCCAGTAATGAATTGTGCAATAAAACATGCATTTGTAAATTCATTTACAGATCATGTAATTCTTTTATTTATTTAAACAGGACTATGGTCATTATTTAATATATATAATTTAAAATTATATCACTAATTCAAATGTAATTGTTATCTATTAATAAATATTTCAAATCAAAAATGGAAATCACAAAAAAGATTTAAATTCATAATAAAAACTTCAAAAACCATTTTCTGTTTTCTTGTTTAGTAAACTTCCCGCCTTTATGACCCTTTTGGTGAGCAGGAGGTCACACAAACGCACCCCCAAACACACACACACACACACACACACACACACACACACACATTCTCGCACAGGCATACACACACATGCACACACGTGCTTACACATACACACATGGTACCTTATCTTTTATAACCATAGGAGGGTTTTACAATGGGTGGTGCTTGTGTGTACTGTAACTGTTTTCAATAAAAGGCAGCAAGTGGAGGTCGAAGTGGTCTGACCAAGGGCAGAAGGGCTGCTCTGAGATCCTTGTGCAAGTAAAATCGATCGATCGCTGATTGTCTTGCTTCCTTGTCGTTAACGGGAATAAGTTTCTAAACCAGCGGGGCCTGTGGAAGCGCAGACCCAACAACTAGTGAAATGTTTTTCTGTATGCTCCATAGGCCTATAAGGCCTTAAATTCTGTAGATCAGTTCTTTTGGTTCAGTTACTAATATAAGCATTAATAAAACTCTTTAATTTAACCATTTTGCCTCCCTGTCTCCTTTCGACCCGGACACTTTTTGTTACCTTCCCTCATCCCCTGGACATTTTTAGGGAAACGAAACAGATGTATATAGTAAATTATGTAGAAATGATTATCACAGAGTACAAAAATTTAGGTTATTTAATCCCGGATGATGTTTAGGCGATGTATCCATTTACATTATTGTGTGTGTTTGTTGACAAGAACTTGAACTTCTCTGGGAAATGAGGACACACCCACATCTGTTCTGTACCATAGTAATGGAGGATGTTACAGCTTTCACATCCCTTTGAGTGAGCATTTTGGCATCTAGCATGCACACAGAAAAACCTGCCACCTGGACTTCAAACGAGGGGCGATCGTGGCTAAAGTGTTGGCAGTTCGTCTTGTAATCGGAAGGTTGCTGGCTCGAGCCCCGGCTACGACAGTCTTGGTCGTTGTGTCCTTAGGCAAGACACTTCACCTGCCTACTGGTGGTGGTCAGAGGGCCCGGTGGCATCGGTCAGTGCGCCCCAGGGTAGCTATGGCTACAATGCAGCTGCCATGTGTGAATGGGTGGATGACTGAATGTAGTGTTAAGCGCTTTGGGCTCCTTAGGGACTAAGTAAAGCGCTATACAAATACAGGCCATTTTACCATTTCAAACAGGAGACACACCTTCACTTACTGCGTCCTCTGCTTTTACCTCTTAATCTCTTTCTCCTTTAACCCACAATTCAAATCACTCCAAAGGAGTCATGTAAAGTTATTAAGAAGGATGTTTGTAACTTCCTCACGTGTGTACTTTTACTCATTTCCTGAGTTATATTTGAGAAAATGATCTTTAAAGAGTGGGTGACTACATGTAGTGATGCTAGCGTTAGCAATTTTAGCCAACATGGCGGTCAGGTTGAATCCAGAGGCACACACTCAGAAGTTCAGCTTGAATTCCTTTTTATTCTTCAGCTATCAGTGTTGGGCAGAGTGTAACACCAAGGCTGAATGCTCCTTGTACAAGCACACACTTCTTAGTAGTATAAAATTATCAATCAGAGAGTTTCTGACATCTCTGTGGCTAGTTTGCATTGCTTTTTGAAGGACCAGAAGAGTCACGGAAATACTAATCTAATAGTTAATCAGTTATCTCATCCAAGAGCTAATCCTGTGGTTAATCCCAAAGCAAATACACTTACTTATACGATAGCTAATCCATGCGCTAACAGGAAAGAGAAATGCAGTAAGAAAATAGATTTGAAAATTAGTGAAATCGCCATTTTACATGTCAGAAATAAATCTTTGATTCTTGAATCCAGACCTGGTCCAATGTTCCACAGCCCAGACAAAAATCCCTTCAAACCCCACACTTGCCCTGCCACTACTCATCGACTCATCCAAGTGACTTCTTCAGTCTTAGCTCAATACAGGTTTTCCCAATTACACAGTACATTTGCACGATGACTAAACGAGCACCACTGACAAACAAGTTTTCTGATCATTAATATGCAAACTGTCATGACCATTGATCAATGTCAATTGATTAATGGTCATGACAATTTACATCTTTCCCCCAGGCTGTTTGAGTTGGTTTATCTGACATTCACACCATTACTTAAAACATTAAATAATGTCCTTAAACACTGGTTGGGCCCTACCACTATTGCTTACAGGCATTGCTCAAAATGTCTGTACTTCCAAATGTAAACTACAGAGGTCCTTCGTTTATCGTGGGAGTTATGTTCCAAAAATAACCTGCGATAAGTGAAATCTGCGAAGTAGCCAACTTTATTTTTTACAATTATTATAGATGTTTTAAGGCTGTAAAACCCCTCACTACACACTTTTCTCAGACAGGCAGGAACATTTTCACACTTTTCTCCCTTGTTTAAATACTCTCAAAGTTCAAACCTTCGTAGAGAAATAAGTCCAGTATTATAGAATGAAACCAAAGGCACCCTTTGGCGGTGCAAAACGTTTCATCGACATGTGTTGTGTTTGTTGGGGAGAAAACTTACAAACATGCACTTCAGACTCACACTGCTAGCATCAAAGATTTATGTAAATTTGACAAGCATTCTGTACTATACAGGAGACACAGCACAAGATTGGTTGACAATGGTCTACAGCCAATCAGGACACTGTAAAAAAAAAAAATCGGTGAAACAGTGAGGCCGCGAAAGGTGAAACGCGTTATAGTGAGGGTCCGCTGTACTAGAGTTGGATGTCTCGAGACCGGTGTTGTCTCGAGGCCACTCTTACGTGGTCTTGCTCTTGTCTTGGTCTCGCTGTCTCGGTCTTGCTTTCTCAGATCAACATAGTGGTCGGGAGATTTGGAGTCAACCATCGGCGGAGCGGGGGGGTGACTTACTGGCCTTAAGCCCGGGTAATTTTTAACTTTTGGAGTGTAATTTGTTTCATAGTTAGATGCCTGACTGACAACTGTATAAAACAAAAACTACACACATTATTCGAAGCACAAACCGCACAGTTGTAAATTCCCCCTAATTTTCGGTATGATCTGAGGTCAGGCACTATAGGCGACTGAACACAGCACTTACACATGTGAGTGAGGTGGGGGGGAAGCTGCTGCCTGCGAGTTTGCTGTAGGAGAAGCGCAGCCAGGCAGACAGAGGAGAGCTTAAGTTTGAGCAGGTACCAAAGCAAATCATTCGTACTGTACAAATAATGTAAATATGGTGTATCACAAAAGATTGATATCAAACTGATCATTTGACCCATATTACGTTACTTGCTCTTCGAGTGAATCAACAAATGGCGAAATGAAAAGCCGAACAACAACACTGCTGTTTCTTTAGAGAGTCTTAGCTTACGTGTGTGTTTATTTCATATTTTCAGTTGTTTCCCTCCACGGCTAAATAAAGCTCTCTAAACCAGTTTCAGTTATGTACTGATGACCACAACAATAGACGTAATGGGCTTCTTACAAAGAAAAAACTCAGGTAGAAGGTTTTTTATATATTATGCTTTGTATGTTGTTCAGTATATCTCTATGCAAAACAAGAGGAATTTCAACACACAGCAGTATATTCACAGTTTAAACCAGATATTTACACTTTATGGAAAAAAACACTGTTAAACATGAATTTAGAGTAAACTTGTTTTGTTTTGGATAAATAAATATTGAAATATCTTTTGAATTAGTTAAATGTCAGAATAAAGAGAGACAGAGCTGTCAATTTTTTTTTATCTCTTTCATCAAATTTAGGAGTACATATACATTAAGTTTATTGTTAATTAATAAGAAAACTCCAGACGATTCCATTCTGAGCTGAAGAAGCTTCTGATAGGTTCGTAGAGTCCATGTGAGTAAATTGGTGGCACAGCTGTGGATGTGGATATAAGGCAAAACACAGAGCCTGTTTCTTTGACATGGGAAAATCCAGAGATATCAACCAAAACACCTGGAAAAGAATTGTGGAGCTCCATAAGTGTGGCTCAGTTTGAATACAATTTGGTGCCATTTGCAATTAAGAAATACAGAAAGTTTCTCTCTTTACTCTTAAAGTTAACAAATATGTTTTTATATTTATCAATCTAAAAAAATAAACATTTAGTCTGATTTGATGTTACAATTAAAAAAGTGTTTTTATCTGAAGAGTCTGTAAATATCTGGTTTCAACTGTATATTTGATGATGTTGGTGTTTGGCTTGATTGTCAGCACAAAGAGGGAGAGAGAGGAGCAGAGAGAGAGAGGAGAATGAGGACAGAACAGAGATGAACAAGAGCAGGTGAGACACACATGTTAGTCAAATGGTTGTTTGCCAAAACTCATCAGAACATGTATCTATTACCTAGTGCAGAGCTTCCCAAAATGTGGGGCCCGCCCCCTAGGGGGGGCGCAGAGCCATTGCGGGGGGGGGGCGGTATGAAAAGGGGGGGGACCACCTGGACACTGCTAGCACGGGGCGCCCACACAAACGCAAAGCAGGAGATGAAGCATCGCTGAATATGTTTCCAAACCAACTTCATTCTAAGCCAAAGACTAGAAAACATGGTGAAGCAAATCTTCCCTCTGGCTTCACCTGCACAAGTGCCGAGGTAGGTCTCCCTGCAGGATTGGTTTTCCCTGCGTCGGGAGCAGCGCTGGGCTGCTGGCTGTTTAAATCACGGACAAACAGGATCCCACATCCTTGATTTTTAGTTCACAAATACTTGTTGTAATGACTAACGACTCCTGACATGTTGGAGATGTTAGCTCTTTATACAGTAAAGTTACAGTGGGATACAAATAACATCAGGCTGATCCTGCCACGATTTGTCCCCCGGTTCAAATCACAGACAAACAGGATCCCACAGCTGTTTATGTTTTTAAACCCATTTTGCACAGAGAGGCATTTTTTGAAAAATGTATTCATATCAATGTTGAATATTATTCCACAGGAAAAAAACAACTACATGTAAAATAATCACACCGTGACGCCTCTGCCTTTGTAAATGGAGGGACAGTAACTGTGTGTTTATATTTAAGTGTTTAAAAACTGAAGATAGTCAGGTTAACAGTATTTTGTCTCTATCTGCCATTCTGCAATTCATCTCATGTAAACAATAACGTGGCCACAGCGTGACGTGAAAAAAGGAACATACCTTTGACATTGTGTGACGAACTCTGTATTCCTCGTCCACACGTAAACGCAAAAAACGGCGTTTTTAAAAAATCTCAGTTTTCGGTGATTTGAAACGCTGTTTACGTGGACGAAAGGTCCAAATGCATAGAAACAGCTGCATTTTCAAAAATACCCGTGTAGGTGCGGATATAGCGTAACAGAGTTAGTAGTTTATTTTATTGCTACCTGTAATTTATTGCAGTTTACTTGTATTTGCTTAATTGTTTACTAAATGTTTGAGGTGTGAAATAAACCGCAATGAAGCAAAATATGTGTGTGTGTGGTTGGAGGATGCGCTTGTGCTTGTGTGTGCGCGTGCGGGGGGGCAACATTTTTCTTGTAAAACAAAGGGGGGCCTAGCAAAAAAAGTTTGGTAACCACTGACCTAGTATATCTTTTTAGATGCCATTTGTTACTTTTCAAATTCTATATTTATTAAGTTATGCTGGCTTGTTTGCACAACAAGGCTAAATAATTATATAAACGTTTCTCAATCTAAATATTGTACTTTGGTAGAATTAAAAAATAAGTGTTGTGGTAAATGGTAAATGGCCTGTATTTGTATAGCGCTTTACTTAGTCCCTAAGGACCCCAAAGTGCTTTACACTACATTCAGTCATTCACACACACATTCACACACTGGTGATGGCAGCTACATTGTAGCCACAGCTGCCCTGGGGCGCACTGACAGAGGCAAGTGCAGGTCTATGATGATTTTTAGTGCCACTATCATCTAGTTCTGATTGTGGTTCTGTTTTGGTTAAGTCCTAAATAGTCCTGATTTTGAACTGTTGTAGTCCTGTTTTAATTCCGGATCAGTTCTGGGTCTGGTTGAATCGGGGTTTAGTCCCTATGTCTTGATACAGCCTTGACTTTGTTCTGCCTTGCTGCTTAATTAAAAAACTAGTTTAAGGTGTCCTGCATATGTGATATATATTTTTTCCTATATGAAGTCATTCTTTTTTTAAACAAAGCTCAAAACACAGCCTAATAAATCTTTCAGTCATTTCAAAAGCATCCGCTTTAAGAGCCGTGCTTAGAGAGTGCTTTGTAGTGAATCAGAAGAGTCAGAAGCCATTGAGCGAGAGCCGGCTCCTCACTTAATTTCCTTTCGCTGCTCAGCTCTCAGTGGCTCAGCTATGCTCCAATCCCTCCATATTGTGGCCAATCACATGCGAGGATATAGGATAATATCAGTATGTGAAAAACAGAGAGGGTGAGAGACGCGACAGTCAGGTGGAGAGTGCGTCTGTCCTCTCAGTAAGTGAGTGAGACAGTAGACAGCGGTGAGGAGGGCTGTGCGAAAGCAAAAACACATGAATATGCCTGAGACCCGTAAATGAAGCAGCATCTGGCTGCAGTTTAAAGACTTTTTGTCTCTGTCCTGGTTTCGTCTCGACTTGGTCTCGGTCTTGGTCTCGGTTTAGGCGGTCTTCACTACAAGCCTACACTGTACTTATTTTCTATAATTCTGACCCATCCAGCAATGAGCTGGTTCGCTCCTCTAGATTCAGTCATTTCAACATTCTACTTGAAGAACAAGACACCCATGAGTAAAACTGGCAACTATACAAAAAACAAAAACACAAAGAGTCCTAGAACTCCACATTTTTTATTCTTTGGCAAATCAACTGCAGTACATACTCAAATGGATCCATCTTCCCCCATCATATATTACTTGGTCAGACATACAACAAAAGCCTCGTGGAAACATTTTCTGGAATATCTAATATTTAACTTAAATCAGTTTTCCATTATTATTATTAATCACTCCTGTTCTTCCTTCTTGGCTTGTTACCAATGTCATTATTGTTGTTGCTGGTTGTTATTATAATCCTTAACACAATCCAATATTTGAATTATTAATTTTTACTACAAACAGCTATGCTAAAAGAAAAGACGATGATAGTGGCAATGACAGCTTAACATTATTGCCATTTTTTTGTGTTGCTTACATATTCCATTTAGTGTTGTTGTATTATTATATATTGTCATATTGTGTCACACACACAATAGCTGATTAATTAGAATAAAGATTCTATTCAACACTGGACACAGGTAATCACAGAGGATTGATCCCTGTAAGAGAGGAGAAGCGTATTACTCCGCTGAATTTGAACAGGTAAGTCAGGAGGATATTTTTTTAAGGAGTAAACATGGCAGATTTTCTTACTTTTGAAATTTTAAGAGCAGTGATTCTGGAAGCATGCATCCAGGTGAATGTTTGGTGGAGAGGTGAAGTGAGAAGCCAAGATGTCCTATCCTTGTTCTTTTCAGAGTCCGGAGGATTCAGGAGGGCAGGTGTAGCTGAGATATAATGTACTGAGTGAGTCACAGTGAACTTTCTCAAACTTTACTATTTAAATAGAATTTTTTTAATACTAAGGGTCCACATGTCACTGTTGTTTCCAGTGGGACACTGCTGTTAAGCATGTTGCATGTGTGGGGGTTCCCAGCCAGATTGCATGGACTCCACACTGGTAAGGCACATTCTCTGTAGCTCCTTACATTTGGTGTATTTTACTTTACTAAGTATTAGTTCTTAAGGCTAAAGGTCCCCAAAGTGCTTTTGATTACTTTGAATGAGAAAAACAGCATTCAAAACTGCCATCATTGTATCATGGACAACCCCTCCCACCCCATGCATGCCTCCATGATGGACTATCAGAGCAAACGCAGCAAAAGACTCATTGCCCCGAAATGCAGAACTGACCACCACAGGAAATCCTTCGTACGGGTGGCATTAAGACTGTACAGCTCTTCCTCACTCTGTAGCGGATTTTCCTGAGGATTAATACCAAAGTTATTCTGTTCCCATAACTATTTATTTTTCAGGATATAGTCATATAGTTACTTCGTTAGAGTTATTTGATATTATATTTTGCACTATCCTACGGTATATTACTGTATACTACTAATATATTCTTATTGTATATATTGTATATCTTATTCCTCTGTCTCTCTTGCTGCATTCAGCACGTGTATGATAAAAGAATTTCCCTTGGGATAAATAAAGTTCTTATGTTATCTTATGAAGAGAGGCCTACTGCTGTGTGTGTCGGCTGATTTTGCTGCTGCATTTTGTCTTTTAGGTATGTGTAAAGATCCGAGTCACATATAGATTTTGTTTTATGTGTATAACGAGTTCGTTCTACGGCTGCATGATAAATAGTATTTAACATTTAGAGAAAGTTCTCATAGCCATCTCCCAGGCGTAATATTATGTAGAGCTTCTTTCAATACTACTGACATTTATTTAGACTCTTCTTGTCTTCAATTGATCTTTCTGAATTAGCAATTACTTCTTCTAAACCAAATGTGTCAAACTCAAGGCCTGCAGGCCACATACATTTATATCCGACCTAAAGTGTGTAACTGAGTTTGACACACCTGCCCCAAACCATCACTGTGTCCTTTAGACTCCATTCCTGCAAGACTGCACAAAGAAGTCCTGCCATTAACAAATGTTTCAATCTTAAATATGATCAACCTATCTTTATTAATAGGCTATGTACCACAGGTCTTCAAGCTGGCAGCAGTTAAAGCATTACTTAAAAGGCCATCAGTTGACCATTAGCTAATTATAGGCCAATCTCCAACCTTCCTTTCATATCAAACATCCTTGAAAGAGTAGTTGTCAAACAGCTAACAGATCATCTGCAGAGGAATGGCTTATTTGAAGAGTTTCAGTCAGGTTTCAGAGCTCATCACAGCACAGAAACAGCTTTAGTGAAGGTTACAAATGATCTTCTTATGGCCTCTGACAGTGGACTCATCTCTGTGCTTGTCCTGCTAGACCTCAGTGCAGCGTTCGATACTGTTGACCATAATATCCTATTAGAGCGATTAGAACATGCTGTAGGTATTACAGGGACTGTGCTGCAGTGGTTTGTATCATATCTATCTAATAGATTTGTTCATGTAAATGGAGTCTTCTTCACACACTAATGTTAATTATAGAGTTCCACAGGGTTCAGTGCTAGGACCAATTCTGTTTACATAATAAATGTTTTCCTTAGGCAGCATCATCAGAAGCCATAGAATTACATTTCGTGCTATGCAGGTGACACCCAACTTTATCTATTCATGAAGCCAGATAAAATACACCAATTAGTTAAAATGCAGGAAAGACCTGGATGGCCTCTAATTTTTTGCTTCAAAATTCAGATAAAACTGAGGTTATTGTACTCTGCCATAAAAATGTTACAAATATAACATCTAACCAGATGCTTACTCTGAATGGCATTGGCTTGGCTTCCAGTAACGCTGTGAGGAAACTTGGAGTAAAAACTCATCTCACAGCCCATTGTTCGCCAGTGGTGATAGTTTCAGTAATTGTGCAAAGGTATGTTTTATAAAGCTGTGGAAACCTGCAGCCAGCTGAGACTAAAGAATTCACTTGGATAAGTGAGGAAACATTTCTCCCACTGAAAACATCCAGATGAACAGAATCAACTTTTTGGGATTAAAAAGTACGCTTGTCTTGACTGCTTGGCTGTCTCAGTCCACATCCTTGGGTTGCTTTTTCTGTGCTGTGTCACAGATGTTCAAAATATTTAAGAGATAAACAAGAAAACTGCTTAGTTTCTATTAGAGCTACCAATTTAGATAAACACAAACCTAGTGCAACTAAATTAATAGTGCTACAGCAAATGTAGTAATATTTACATAGCATTTTTCTAGTCTTACTAAGCACTCAAAGAATTCGATCCTACAAGCCACATTTTCATATTCACACAAATAGACTTTAATACATCACTTTACTCTATGCCTTTTAGCACTTGTGAAAAATCTAACATTCACACTCACAACTCTGATGAACTGGGAAGAATTTAGGATTCAGTACTTTGCCCAAGGACAATTGAGGACCAAAACACTGACCCCCCCAATGAGTAGATGACCCTACTCTAAACATGCTGGAGCACATTTACGTGGCAGACATTAAGAGCTGTCTAGAGATTTTAAAGGGCAGAAAATGCTGAAGAAATGCAGGGCAAAATGCAAACGGTCACTGGACAGCTGTACTGTGATACGGCTGGATGTGGAGTGACCATTATGCTTACATTACTAGCGTGCTAATGTACTTCAGGAGGAGCATGACATCACTTTTATTTGCACCAAAAAAGGGTCACACAAAGCAACACAGAATTAGTACACAGCATTTTAACGTAATCAAATATTCTTAAAAGACTCCTTAGAGCACCACCCTTTACCTAAAGCACTCACGAGTTTAAATTCATCATAGTCATATGTTGTTTGTTTTTGTCTTCTTTCTGTCCAAGCACTGCTCTCTGGCCTGCAGCTTCACTTCCTGTCCTCTTGTATGTCAAACTGTCTTTTGGATTTGGTGGATTCCACCATGAGTTCATACAGTTGGCTGATCTGTTCATCCTGGAAATCATTGAGCTTTTTCTGTGACAATTGGTCTCCAAACTTTACTGAGTTGTATCTTTCCCCAGCTGACTCCAGAACCTGAGTCTGCAGAGTGTTCTTGTAGTTCTGCAAGGGAGATTGGGGATGAAGGAAACAAACATCAGGTTTGAGCATTTAGCATCTGCTCTCCCACACACTTATTAAACATTGTGGCTGCTAGATTTCATTTATTGCCATGAAATGAAATATATGCATTAACATGAATGGAAAAAATCTTTATTGGGAATAATTATATTCAAATGATCTGAAATCCTGTCTTCCTTTTTGAATCAGTGAGAAACGTTTCATATATTTTTTATTGTTTCTTTGGATTAGGGCCTAATTTAAATCACACTAAATAACTACTAATCATCAAATCATTGCTAAAACAGCATCCAGTGGTGTAGGAAAATGAGGAAAAGCAGTAATATTAGTCAAATGACATGTATTTAAATGTTCTTGAGCAGTAACGGATATTCATGATGCACTTTTTGCTATGCTTGAGATCCTTGAGCTCAAGGTCACAGGTCATAAGTCACCAGAGGTCGAGAGGAGATCACCCAGAGTAAGTGAAATAGTTATAGCACCTTCTGGTAACTTTTTTTTTTTTTTAATACACGTAGAATACTGTGAGAAGACAAATTATTTCATATTTTGTCATTTTCTGTCTCTATTTTCAACAATGCGTTAACATAAGGATGATAATTTATTCTATTTGCAAATATAACCAAATGTCTATTGGACTATGAAGTAAAATGGTGAAAATCTGCAGATAAAGAAGACAGTCGGCACCTGTACCGTAATATCTGAAATATAGTGCAACAAAAGTCTAGCCGCGGCTGGCTTGACCGCCGTGACCCGCCTTACCTCCCACTCTGTCATGAAGCTCTTGACCTCCTTGGGTCCTGCACTCTTATGTCTTCTAAACTCGTCCTTCACATATTGGTCACCAAGGGCTCGGAGCTCTATGGGCAGGAAGCGGTGCAGGACCAAAATTCTCTTGTAAAGTGAACGGACTCTGGAGACGTGAGCGCACACCGCCATCAAGTGCACAGAAACCGTATCTAACACGGCAGGATTAAAGAAATAAAGGAAAACGGCGACAGACAGGACACAGTACCAGACCACAACATTCCCAAGTACAATTACTCAACTGAAGTCCGGAAATTGGTCTTCTTCGTTTAGTCAACAAAGTAGATGACTGGCGCATTTTCGCCCCCTCCTGGGTGCAGTAGACTATTTCAGCCGAAAAACCTTTTTATTGGAAAGTATTTTCATCTCTTAACTTTTAAAAATTACTTCATCAAAATGAAAACTTCATGTTTGATTATGAACGAGAGAAGCAAGCAAGATCAGCAGCCAGTGTGGCTGATTCTTTGTTGCATCATGAAAAGTCTGCTATGAGAAAACTCTTATCATCTTTCCGTAATTTGATGATTTTTTTGTTTGTTTGTGTGCGTTTCTTTATAGGCAGTCCAAATAGACATTATTCATTCTCATTTGATCAAGTCCCAGAAACTACTTTCTTGTTGTTATTTCAGTTTGGGGCATTTAAGCTTTTATGTCTACAAACATCTATGACATGTAGTTTAGGTCCCATCTTCAATTTACAAAATATGTCTCTCTTTGAATTCCTGGCTAGAGATACAAAAGACATGATCATTTTTCAGTTTCCTCCAAATGACTCTCATTAAAATCACTGTAGTCACTGTTTAGCTTTTCTATCAGCCTCTTCAATCCACTGCAGTTCTTGATAGAGATTAAAAAAAAAAAAAGTTGAATATCAGTTGACAGCTGGATTTGAAGGAACTTAGCCTCAAAGACCTGGAAATTCATTTGATTGCGATACATTTAGAGGAGTTAGAGTTTTCACTGAGTAAATATCATCAGATTGTCCTCAGTGTCTCTATTATCAAACCAAAGGCTTTAGAAAGGTAAAAATCTTCCTCACAACTGTAAATCTCTCATATAACTGAAATTTGGGGACACATGCACACATACTCTACTGCTAAGTTTTTATTGAAAATTATGCACTTTAATGTCTCATTGCACTCTGAAATGAAAAGCATAAGCAATAAGCAATTTGAGTTCAAAAAAGAAGTAATGTAATTTATAGACCAAAATATATTCTGAACTTTTGACTCATCAAAGTAGCCACTTCTTGCAGATATAACAACTGAACACACACGTGGCATTATTTCTACAATAGAAATCAAATATTCTTTAGAAAGTTCTTCCCAAATCTGTTGCAAAGTTCCCATAAATGTGGACCTTGTAGTTTGCTTTGCTTTCACTCTGAAACTGTAAATAAAAGTCGCCACTTTCAGGGATTTAAATAAAGCTGTCAGACCAGAATATGGATCACAAGTCCCCAAAATTCATAGTTTCTCTTCATATCTTAATTTTTCCTCCATGGATAGATGAAAAGAACATTACTTTAGGGTAGGGTAGTGCGTCGGGTATGTGTCTGAAACCTATGAATAATTATATAATGCACACTAGTATTCTGAGTCTTTAATTGAGCAAATCAGACTTAGCCCTTAGCGAATACACAATACTAGGAATAACATGATTTATGGGTTTGAAGTTCAACTAAATAAAAAAAAACATAATTTGCAGTTACGTAATATTCTGAAGATGTCACTTGGATGAGTGACGAAATGTTTCTCCCACTGAAAACGTCCAGATGAACAGAATCAACCTTTGGGATTTACTGGATGATCGATCATGCATCAAGACATTAAGACTTTTACATTTGCTTGATACAAATTGAATGCAACTTAATCATTTTACATTTTATTAACTTTGAACTCAAGAGACTTCTAGTACAACACTTAATCAATATGAACACTGTAAGTATGATTTAAAAAATTAGTAAAAACACTTCTTATGATGCAGTTAAATCAGCCCAGTTTTGGACCATGTATAGCACCACTATTTTATCTAATTAAAATCTTCTATTTATATGTTACACAATTTAAAACAGCAATAACCTTAAACCAAGAGTCATATTTAATTATTTTGAAACTAAGTTTAAGTTTCCCATAACTCTGTATTTGATACGATCAGTATAAAAAGTATTTATTGTTAAGTTACAAGTAAAGTCTCAAACAACACATTTACTGCGACACATCTCATGTCAACGACCCCTCCCTCCCAACTTTAATAGCACACTGTCATACTCATCCAGTACACTTTATACACACTCACCAACAGACCCACTCAAGATATCACTTTCAACAATGAGTGACGTGGGGGGGGGGTGTCTTCCTGCATCCCTGTTTCATACACCCTGCCCGGGACGAAGGTCCACTGGTGGTTTGGGTGCTGCTGGACGCTGGCTGGTTATTTGAGCACTTAGTGCCCTGTTCTCAGGTTGTGCCAGGGCGGCTGGCTCTGGTCGGCTCCTTGTTATCTCTCTCACACAATTTGGCCGTGGGTGCCCTCCCTCATTTTCCTGCTGGGATTAGATGTGCAGTTGTTGCTGAGATGTACTGTTATGTTTTCAGTAGTCCTGGGGGCTGCGGATGACCCGGATCTCCTGGATCTGTCTGCCTCTGGCTCCTGGGGAGCATTATTGCAGCTTCCCATGATCATTTCCAGAAAAGGAAAAAACAAAAAACAAGGAAAAAAGAATGACAATCAAGCTGCATTAATACACTGTTGCCAAAACAATATTGCAAATTTAATACAAACAAACAATAATTCCATCCATCCATTTTCTTCCACTTATCTGTAGCCAGGTCACAAGGAGAGCAGCCTAAGCAAAGAATCCAGACCCCCTGTCCCCAGCCACCTGCTCCACTTTACCCAGGGGAACTCCAGTTTGTCCTGGGTCTCTGGGGCCTCCTCCCGGTGGAACATGCCTGGAAAACCTCACCTGGGAGGTGCCCACCCCAACTGGCTCTTTTTGACGTGGACGTGCAGCAGCTCTACTCTGAGCCAGCCAGAAGCCACCCACCCCCAGGTGAAGGAACATTTCTGCTGCTTGTATCCGCAGTCTTGTTCTTTCGATCACTACCCAAAGCATATGCCCATAGGTCTGGGTAGGGACGTAGATTAACAGGTATGGAGGTGCAAAACATTGTCCATTCTGACTCAATGTCCTAAGCCTCCCTCACTCCCTCCCTGTTGAACTTCTTTCGGAGGTGGGAGTTGAAGATTTCCTGAACTGGGGCCTCTGCTAGGCATTCCCAGCACCCTCACAATACATTTGGGTGTGCCATGTCTGTCCAGCATCCTCCCCCCCCACCTGACCCAAAAGCGTGTGAACAGAAAGCAGCTGCCAGTTTTAAACAAAAACATTAATAACACAACAGCAGCAGTGATGACGACTCTGGCAGTTTAACATGGAGCTGGAGTCTGTTTACACGCAGCAAAGAGGAGGAGCCGTTGCAGAGATGTGAGCTCAGGCTGAGTGGAAGAAAAACGTGTTTCTAGCATCCTTCCTGTGATCACCATTTAAACCTTTCAACCACATTTTAACCAATTTTCACTTGATTGTCAAAACTACAAAAATCTGAATCGCTGTCCAAATACTTACGGGTTTGAGTTTGGGTGTCATATTTGACAGTACTCTCTCATTCCAGTCTCACATCAATTACATAACCCTTTCTGCATACTATCACTTACGTAACATTAACCGACTTCGTCCCTTCCTTACTCCCCATGCTGCTGCCATCCTCATCCATAGTCTTATTACTTCCCAGATCGATTATTGCAACTCCCTCTTATTTGGTCTCCCCAGTAAGTCCTTCCATAAAATTCAACTTCTTCAGAATTCTGCAGCTCGGGTCATAACTCGTACTCCCTTAAGAGACCATATTATCCCATTTCTTCAATAGCTTCACTGGTTGCCCATAGAAGCAAGGATAAACTTTAAAATCTTACATCTCATATGTAAGTGCATCCATAACCTTACCCCTCATCTCTGTGATCTGCTTCATATCACCACTGTTTCCTGCTCTCACAGATCTTCGTCTGTCACTCATCTTGTTGTTCCTTCTGCTCGTGTCATCACTGTGGGGAACAGAGCTTTCTGTCACTCTGCTCCTCGGCTCTGAAACTCACTTCCTTCAGTCTTAAGAAATATATATTTATATATATAAATATATACATATATACCCTGAAGCTCCCAGGTCTCTGGTACAGGACCTGAGCTTGAAGGATTGACCGCCCACAGGGGTGAGCGGGGATATATATATATATATATATATATATATATATATATATATATATATATATATATATATATATGTACACTCTTATATAAATATAGATAGAAATATAGATTTCCTTTTTAAGTCACAGCTCAAAACCTACCTGTTTAAACTGGCCTACTTGCTTTAATACTGATCTTACTTGCTGTCAAATCGGGGCTGATGGCGCGATATGGCAGCCTCGCTTCTGTCAGTCTGCCCCAGGGCAGCTGTGGCTACGACTGTGGTTTGCCTTCACCAGTGTGTGAATGTGAGTGAATGAATAGTGGAATTGTAAAGCGCTTTGAGGGCCTCGAAAAGCACTATAAATGCAATCCATTATTATTAGAACTGTTCAGAGAACAGTTGTTCTGGAACCAAACAACCAATATGTGTTCATATTACAGGTCTTCACTTTAGCTTCTATGCTCCCATCATTTGTTGCACCCAAAAAATATTTTTCAACATAACAGAACCCGTTATTTTTAGGTACTTTTGGCCCATGCCTCTGTAACACTTCTCTGTTCAGGGTAAATTCTCTGATTATACTGTCCTCTGCTGCCAAGTACGCTCATAACAGAAGTGTTTACTGTTTTTGGCTGCTGTTGGGGGGGGGGGAGTGTAGAAAGAAGGCAAAAAAATATTTTATTTATCCTAGCCTAGCTTTGGAAATTTGTTACAACAGTAATTTTAGTAATAAGGAATGTAGAGCAATACAGAACTTTGCTAAAACTGAGACTAAATGTATCGCAGCAGCAAAACATTTAAAATGGCTATTCCACTCCTTTCCAATACAATTACCTCGACGCAATTTCTTTTCCTGTTAGCAACTGGGTTTGTTAAACCCAGGGGTCGGCAACCTGCGGCTCCTTAGTCCTTATACTGCGGTTCCGCGTGGTTTGGGAAAATAAATTAGAAGTAATTGGCTGTATTTTATTTATGTTAGTTCTGTTTTTTTTAACTTGTAGTTCTAAACTGGAAGATTATTGTGATATTGAAATATAAAAATAAAATTATATTCTATTATTTTTTCATCGCTCAAAATAAGCGTTACACTCGCGGAAGCCGGTGTATCCGCCGAAACGGCGTGCCTTTATCGAGACTTTCAACCCCAGGTAGGCCAGTTATGGATCTTCGGATCCACATTACGTCAGCAGCTGTTCTTCACCGTGAACTATGTTAAAAACAAACACGCTCACGCCTCACAGATGACAGCTTACAGTCCTGCGTAAAGATGAAGTGACTTCGTACAGCCCCGATTTGCAGACGCTGTGTGCAGAGGTTCAGGAGCAGAAGTCCCATTGTAAACATATCACGGCAGACCTGACGATGTTTCCATGAACACGCTTTTCAGCATCTCTTTAGTGACCACTTTTCACACACGGTTGCTGTACGCATACAGCCGGCTGTAGCTTTTCAGCTCACAGCCCGACACACACCAACACAACAGCAGAGAGAGCACAGACGTTAAGGCGACGAGGCGTGATTGCGGGTGCAGCTCAGGTGCGTCGCCTCCCCTGCAGCGGCGCTGCAGACCACGCCCCGCCACACACATTAACCAGGTAAAATACATTTTTAGGCAGAATGTTTTTTTCTTCAATTATTTTTTAAAAGTCAGGTCAAGGCTCCAAAAGCCGATATAAGGGTGGCGGCTCACAACAGTTTTTGTTTGCTGGATCATTTTAGTTCAGCTTTCCTTTTGTTATATTTCTTTCAGTTCAAAATGTGTTAATTACATAAATAAAATGTCATTTTCTCTGTAACACTTCATGGATTTCATAAGCAGCACACCTTAGTTGTTCACACAAAGCATAAATGTAAAAAACAATATATACAGTGTTATCTTCATTTTAGATGTCAAAAAGTATTTGCGGCTCCCAGTGTTTTCTTTTGCGTGGAAACTGGCTCCAAATGGCTCTTTGGGTGTTAAAGGTTGCTGACCCCTGGTTAAGCCATTCAGCTTCTATATTTTGTCTCTACATTTAACCTTTTTATGACTCTTAGTTCTTGTGCTGCCAAGAAAATGTATTACAAATGAATTATGAAGTGTAACGCATTCTACTCTCCGATTGGTTTGAAAGCTCAGCTAAACATAATGTGAAACTAGCTGAAACTGACAAGAGTAAAATTAGCCAGCTGAACACTTCCCATTCAAGTGTCAGTGCTGTAAATTCCAGTCTGTGCCACTGTGGACATGAAATTCTGCTGTTGCTGTCACTCTATTGTGTCTTTTAAATTTGTTTATATTTGAGTACATAAAGTATTACCCACTTATTTTACAGTTTATCATAAAAAAAGAACCTTCAGTGACATGTGATTAACAAAGGTTTTCATTTTAATGCAAATATTTTGTACCACACTATTCTCTCCAACATGTAAAATGAGACACAAAAACAATGAAGCCAATCTTCATCCACTTGCAGCCACTTCAAACGGGTAGTACTGAGGAAAGTCGTGAATGACCTTCAGGGCTTCATTATACAGCTCCAAATCTGTGGGATAAGCAGACACAGCACACTGTGAGTCACAGATCAGGAACAAAACTTTACTCAATCAGTCTAGAGAGACGTACCAAAGGGAATGCCTTTGTCCTCTCGTAGGATGTTGTATGTGGTGGTGGTTATTACTCCTTTGCTGGACACCATACCAATGACCTCCACAATGCCACTCAGCTCTTCTTCAAGCTAAGAAAAGAACCAAATAGTTATTGAAAGTTTCTGAATGAAATTTTAAACCAGCCATTTTGCCAACACTCCACCTTCATTTTGCATTAATATTTTAATCCCCCCTGTGTTTATTGAAAGTCAACAATCTCTGCTCAAGACTTTCAATTCAGTTAAATTTATTTATATTTTAATATACTTTTAAAACAATATAGATGTAGGCAGATTAATATAATAAAGCAAAGCTACATCTTTAGCAATCAAGGCTTGGTCTGTACTCATTTGTCCAGTAATCCTTAATCCTCTTAATCCTTAATGCTCTAATTGAATTTCATTCTTGCCTGAAATAGGACATACTTCTTTCCCCTGCTAGAGTAGGTTTCTTAACAGAAAACTCATTGTTGCAGCCATGGGCAGCCCACACTGACCCCTGTAGACTGTTTTTTGTTTTAGTCTCCTTGACTCCACTGTTCTCTTATTAGTTAGCTAACATAAACTAATGTGAGTCTATCAACTGCAACCAACTACGGGTGGGCGGATATATCGAATATGCTTGATGTATCTTAACTGATTTGTTTGTTTGTTTCAATTTTTATATGTTATAAGCACAAAAGAGCACCCTTTTTAATTTCAGTTCTTTTATTTTGTCTCGTGAATTCTTGCTTTTTTTTATTGATATGCTCTTTGTTAAATGCAGTGTTGGGCAAGTTACTTTGCAAAGGTAATTAGTAATAGTTACTTCTTTAAAAAAGTAAGTGAATTAGTAACTCAGTTACTATATTCTAAAAGTAACTAATTACTTGGTAAAGTAACTATAGCATTACTTTAAAAAAAAAGTTTAACCCTGTGGGGTCCAGGGTATAATTGGCTGTTTCTGACTACTTTTCATTTACCTCTAAATTTCACCTTTAAAAACTGTTTATCTTGGCTTGTTTGGTATCATTCTTTTCAGCACAACCTCACATGTCTGAATTTACAGTTAGTTTTTCCATTTTGGCATTCTGTATTAGCACAATAATCTAAAAATCAGACTTAAAAACATAAAATCCGAGTAGAAGAGTTACGTTTTTTTACTGTTTAACAAATCATTTTCATAACTTGAAATGCAAACAGAAATTGTACATTTTAAAAACCTATGCACAGTTTTTGCAAACAACAAAGTTAAATGCAGCTATTTACCTAAAAATGCAGCCAATGCATTTTTCTAACAACCATTTCAAACTATTCAGAACAATCAGGTATTCTGCATCAAATAAGATGGGACATAAATTATTGGTGCCTCTTCAAAATATAATTTCTGTCCACTATAAGATAAAGGCCCATATGGAAAAGAAATAGTAAAAACTTATGATTTACTCATGAAAGTGGCCACTTTCTCATTACTTTCATATATTGTTTTAGTAAGTATCCAAAACATACAAGTTTCATTATATAATTTTTCAAGGGATCTTATATCTGTTTTCACTCTTGTATGCTTTTCATACAAGTTTCACACAAGACAGATACAAACTTTATAAGATTGATATATATTTTTTCCATATGGGCAAGCTTGCAGGTATCAGGCTTGTGATGTTCCCCACGCTCTTATTCCCACCACTGATTAAATGTGTAGTGTTGACCACGGAAAGAAACATACTGTGACTAACTACATAACTATGACAGAATAAAGTTATGAGTGCTGTATTTGGGAGGAAATCTATCTAGGAATTGATCATTAACACTGAAATCTCCCCTCATAATTACAGTCACAGCTGTATAGTTGAGCTTATCCGACACGTCGTTCAGAATACTGCAGCGACTCCCTGTGCGGGCAGGCATAAATAGAAGTGACTGTGTGATGACGATGCGGCGGCGAGCGAAGCTCCTACGCGGAGAATATGACCAACAACAACGGTACAAGCAAACAAGAGTGGTCCACAGACCAGTTGTACCACATACTTCGTACCACCAGCACCGCTCACCCTGAAACGTGTAGGCAAACTGATGCCATAAATTATGGCAGTACTCACAGGTTCGTTCAATTCTACCGTAGCGCTCTTTCCTTCTCCATCAGACACACTGAACGTTTTTCCTGTTGGGTGAACCTGGTCAAGAAAAGCAAAACTAATACTTTATGTCCTTGCTGTTAACAGAGTGGGCCAGTGCATATATGCAGGTGTAGGTTAATCCATATTTATAATTGTTAAAAATAGTTTAACTAGCACCAGCCAAAACCCACCTTTTCAACGCGCCCAACGAAGCAGACACCTCTGCCAATGTGCTGTGACAGCATAGAGCAGTTTATTCTTGGTTTAGAAGCGTCCAGTAGACTTGCCATCTTTACAGTTAGCTTCTTTCACGTTCCTGGACCTTCGACAGCGCGGGAAACGCGTAGTCCTGACCTTTAGTACAAAGGCGCAGCTCAGGCGGGCGGCTTACCCAGATTACATGAAAAAACGCGGCACTTGAAATTACGGCCAAAGGGGAATACAAAACAAGCGCCTCTCATTTTTCCAAGCCATATCCGTTGTGCTCTAACATTTTCTTCCGCGGAAACGACAACGAATCATTCCGCTACATATTGCTGACAGCACGAATTTTACAAAAAAAGAACACTGATAATTTCTACGTGGACAAGGACCGCTTTAAGGTCAGTGAATTCACCGTCATAATAACTCGGGTGATCCTAAAGGGCGAAAATATGATAGAATATTCTGATATTTTTTGTAATGCTGAGCGAAGGTAACACGAACAGGAAGTAAACGAGTGGCACCAATAACTGGCAGTAAACACTAAAGGAACAAGAACTGACTTTATTAAGGCTTTCTGAATTCGACAAGTAACGATAGTAAGAGTGCCATTTTCACTTTCTATAGAGCCATGGCTGTTGTTTGGGCTCTCAAAACACGACCGAAGAGTAGACAGCGACCAGGGTCACTTTAAAAGAAATGTATCACTAATAAGTTGTGATGCATTTCTACATTCATATGCCCATGAAAACCTTAAATACGCCCGTTTGTTTAAAGTGATTCAACGTCGTTCGCCTTGGCTTTCTCTTTGACTAAATTATGTGTAGAACGGATTTGACGTTTATCGTCAGTTTTCAGAACAAAGATGTGAAGTCTCAACAAACAAGGACGTTCTGTGAACGTTTTTTTTTTAGCGAAACTCCATTCTTGATAATATCAGGCAATAGTCCTGTAGAGCACCGAGACTGTAAATATGTAGTGAGATCTCAGCAGAATACACATTTCACAAGTCGTTAGCAGACTTCTGTGAAGTTAAAGAGATGCGTCTTTCAAAATGGGATTCCACACATTGGAGATACCGAATGAAATATACTGTGGTTCACTACGCATAATGTATTTTTATTTTTGTGGTTCCAATACAATGACTGGAAAAAAATAAACTGGATTGAGACAAAACAATGGCCCAAAGATGGGATCCAGAACCGAAATACGTTACCTGCACTCACTCTTCAGCATAAAATCATTTCTTAATATATTTGTTTAATATTTTCCTGGTTGCTTCTCTAAATGTTTGCTGCAGTTCAACCAGCATAAACTTTGAACAAATGCAAGTGCAATATTTCTGTAATTTCTATTAATGAATTTATTTGTCACTAACAGATATTCACAGCACTGATCACATGAAATGTCAGCCTATAATAGTTATGGTGTAACAACACAGTGGTTTAGTAGCACAGTGTGGCTGCTCAAGTCAAAGAATGGATGTTGATAAATTATATATATTATATAAAGGCGGGTAGAAAGATATATTCTGTGTGGCAGAACATCTAGGCATGGCAGAACGATAAGTGAATGACAGAACCGGATGCATATATCGTGGCGAAGTTACGGTGTGGTGTAGTAGATGTCTTTATGAGGAAGTATTTTTAGATGACTTGCTGAGGGACTCATTTCTATCTCGTGTTCTTCCTGTCACGCGGCTCCTTGAGATCTTCTGTAAACAGTGATATACCTGATATGTATGGGATACATAGTCAGACCTCTTCAATAGCAGACCATTTGACTTCAAAGTAGAAAAAAAGAACAATATTGGTTGCATTCCAATAAGAATGGATTCTGCTTTTTGGATCAGAGCTAGTTTTAAAGCCTGCTGTGTTAGGGTGGACAGCTACAAGTAACAGGTATAGCCTAAAAGGTAGATCAACTGAAGGTTTTCAGTTTGAATCCAGTTTCAGAGGCTAAATGAAAAAGAAAAATTGTGTTTCTTAACATTGGAATGGGTGTGACAGCAGAGGATGCTGGGTATAGAGTGAGATAGAGGCAGATGATCTGTTGTTAAAATCCCTAAAAGAGGGAGCAGCCAAAAAAAAAGAAGGCGACCATTAAGCTGGGATGAGGAATACATTTTTTTACAAGTGCAAATAGTGTACTCTGTAGTGCTATTTGTTTGCTGGAATTTATAGGTGCCAACAGAGAGACATTTATCTTTAAACAAATATTAAGGATTCTGTGCTGCTGCTCTCACACTGGTAAAAGTCACAGATAGGTACACCTTCAGGGCTGCACCAAAACACACAAAGTAAGGAACACATGACAGAATCATCAACTTGTTAAATTAGCAGCACCAAAAATAGTTAAATTTAAGCAGTTTTCCCTTAAAATGTTACCCTTGTTGTTCTGAAGGTAATGCCTGTGAACTCACATGTTGGAATTCCAGACCTGGCACATCCAAACATATTTTGAGGGTGTGCTGGGAGACCCCTTTCTAGACTAAAAATTGGTACACTACCTGACTGTGGTAGAAGTGGTAGAACTTACAGATTTAAATGTCTAGTAGCAAATTCAGTGATTTCAAACAAAGAAAAAGGGGGAAACTGTCTCCTCAGTTAACTGAGTTATTCAAAGACATGGGTATATTTTTTCATGACATTATTACATTTATCACTTGCATTTGCATACCACACAAGAAACTAAAGCACAATCCTAAAACTTTTCTCAGGTTATGTAAAAACCTGAGAACATTCCTAAGGGTTCCCTGAAGCTTCTACAAAACTAACCTTCAGATAACAACCTGAAGGTTGCTGTTTCTGTTTACTGACATTTGAACTTCGAGTGAATCAGTCTGTTGTTATGCTTTCTCGACAGTAAGCATGATAAAATGAATGAATGCGAAACGTATAATGCACTGGCTCTTCATCTAACCTATTGCTTCTTCTGTTTTTGGGTTTTTCTTTACACAGGTTTATCATGTGGAGCTTGTTTGGACTGCGTAAGGACTCAAAGAAGTCAACCCCAGACAAGGAAGTAGATGGAGGATTTGTTATTGTTGGTAAGGAACATATTAAAATGAAACTATATATAAAGCTGAAGTTTACAACTTGTTTTACAAATTTTTAAGAGTTTTTCTTAGTGATGTATGGTTATCTGCACATTCACATACAGGTATGCACCTCTGACAGGAAGCACTGTAATGTTAAAATGAACTCACAACTCCAGAATGTCAAATCAAATCAAATCAAATCACTTTTATTGTCACATCACATGTGCAGGTACACTGGTACAGCACATGTGAGTGAAATTCTTGTGTGCGAGCTTCACAAGCAACAGAGTTGTGCAAATACAATAATGTAAACAAGCAAAATACAAGAATGGCTACATTCATTCAAACTAATAAATATATGTCCAATATATAATAGTATAGGCATTTCTGGATGAATGTGGTTGGAGTTGTGTGTTTTGTTCCTTTCAACCATCATCATACCCTGTAGCATGTACTGCATGACAAAAGACCAGTGGTGTTGTGCATTGCTCTTATGTAGAGCCTACACACAGTTTTACTGACTGGTGTCTCAAACTTAAATGAGTTGTGAGCCACTGCTGGCACTGTCACCTCTTGTGAGGGCCACTGTTCAAGTGGTACAAAAAGCAAACAAACAAGAAAACACCCACAAATATTTCCAAAAATGTTTTGTTTGTTGTTTTAAAATTTTAAATATTGTATAACAAGACAAAACTGCAAATGTGAACGCACAGAACGCACAATTTAGATAGATCTCTAAATTGCTCTTTCTCTCTAAGGTGCTATAGAAAGTTGTCTTCCACTAGCTTTAGGCTTTTCTGAAAGCTAATAGTGTCACATTTCAGTCTGGTTTCAAACCACATCATAGCACAGCACAAGCACTTTTAAAAGTTTTTAATGGTCATTTATTAATTACCGACTTGGGCGATTCTCACGCTTTTAGACCTAAGTGCTGAGACAGTTATCCTAATCTCTAGACTAGAGAGCTGTGTTGAGTCACTGCTTTTGATGGTTTAGATGTTATTTAACAGACAGAAGCTTTCTGTCAGGTTAATTGAGTTTTCTTCAACACCTGCTCGCCTCACTTGTGGGATCCCCCAAGGATCCATTTTTAAGTCCAATACTCTTTTTAACTCTTAATACTCCATTAGTTTAAAAAAAAGAGAGAAAAAACAGAAGTGGTACCTTTTGGACTTCCTGACACTCACTCCTCTTTTAAATGTCATCCCCTATTGATCAGTAGACCCACAAAACCCCTATACAGAAAGTTGATTCCAGCTGTCTCATTAAAACATCTAATCCCTGATCCTGTTATCTGTACCCAGATAGTGCAGGTTTCTGGAGTCAATGTGGCTGAGGCCACTTGCTCAGCCTGACTCCCTTGACGTCCAAGTGTCTTCCCTGCTTGGCCTGATATGAACAAACCAGAGTAGCCTTGCAGGTCAGATCTTATAAGTAACACCTGTTATTGCAGCTCCCGTGTCGTTTGTGGCACTTGTTAATCTGAGTTGGTTTTAGAGGCCCATACAACAGGCCCAAGGGAAAATATTACTTGGAAAGGCTTGAGCAGCGAATCAGAGCTATTTGGACTAATATAGATTAATACTTAGATTTATACCTTTATTGTTCCACAAAGGGTCAAAAAGGGAATGTCGACAGTTTAGACTTTAATTGCAGGTTTTTATTAAAGCAGCTGGGCGGGAGCAATAAAATAATAAAAAGAAAAACATTAAAAAAATAATCAAATCACTTAAATTCTATTAATTTAATTAACTCACTTTAAGGTTATATGCATGTTTTGTTCTTGTCTTTGAGGGGAGAGAGGTTGGTGGTGTGGTGGCCACTTCCAGCACTGAAGATGTGTTCCACTTCACTGCTCTGTGTTAATGGGAATAATCAGTAAACCAGGTTTCCTTGATAGATTCCACATCTTCTCAAAGATGGTAACAAAGCAGGTAACAGCTTGGAAGTCTTGAGAAGCTGCAACTTCCACTTAGAAAACGATGGAAGTTCAAATCCTTCTCAGAATTATAATCCAACCCTGATGATGATCATAATGATGAAATAGGGCCAAATGCAATCTGTGAGTCCACCGTGGACAAACTCCCCTTGGCGCCTTTGTTGGAATCTCCAACGGTAAACTTCTGGAATCCAGTCCTTTGAACTGCTCATCACGCAGGGCTCCGGAGACTGACCCCCAACGCCTCCAGGCATCCCAGTTTATACTTGTTATGTGCCCCACTCGCCCCACCCTTCTCTCTCTCTCTCTAATATCTATTTAACCCATCAGTTGTTTACATAAGATTCACTAATCTTCAGCCCCACCTTATCTCTCTCTCTATCGTTCTCTGTTAACATGGAAAATTTAATTACATTTGATCATTCAGTCACATATCAATAAGATTTACTTCACATTTCATTCAGTTCAGATTTTATTAGCACGTTCTTTAGCATACTCCCTTTATGTCTAAAGGCTTTAAAAATCTGTGTTTGTTAACCACAATTTACTCAACACAATATACTGAGTACAATCCCCCTTTCACTAAATCACACACTTTAAAAGTCAGACATCCAGAAATCAGCGTGTTGTGTCCTGTATGTGCTCTCATTCACTCTCTTTCTCTCTCTCACACACACACACACACACACACACACACACACACACACACACACACACACACACACACACACACACAGCCACTCTCACATCTCTCAAGGCTGTTTCTACACAGGCTGTCAGTTAGGTCTGAGTTAGGCGTGTCTCAAAAAATCATTATTTTATTTTCTTACTTTTATTCTTATTCATCATTTTAGCCAAACTCAAACATCTTTATATTTAACTGATTATGTGCTGATCAGTACTGAGCATAATTAACTCTCAGCAAATTCACATAATTCACATCATAATTCTGTGTTTAACCCTTCCAACATTTAACACTGTTTTTCTTGTTCCAAAATATAATGATGGGTCGGCCACACAGTTCTTATCATCTCAAACTCAGACATGAGTAAAAAGGGCTGATGATGGATCAAGTCTATACACACAAAATCTAGACAACTAGAATAGACATTTCCTCTACTCAGACTACATTTCTCTACTAACAAGTTGATCAGACTTGTATTTTTTATTTGTCTTTGATTACGAATAATCATGATCTGCTTAGCTCTGTTTTAGCACTCTGACCACTTTCATCAAATTGTTATCCCCTCAGCTTTGATAGTAAAGGCAGCCAGGGGGATTTCAGTCTTTTCCAAAGTTGGCCCTTTGGAAAATTCCAAAACCTGCGGGTGATTTTTGACAGCAGCTTCACATTTGATAAACAAAGAAATGCTTCTGTTAGTGCCAGTTTCTCCCAGCTAAGGATCCAGATTCAGATGACATATACCAATTAGTTACACTACATGAATGTCTTAAAGACAAAGAGAGGATGATTTCTAATTTATAAATTAGAAGTAATTTATATAATTTATAATTAATTATAAATTCAGATAAAACTGAGGTTATTGTATTTAGACCTAAAAAATCTCAGAAACACAGTGTCTAACCAGGTATTGCATTGCCTTGGCTTCTAGTAACACTATGAGACATCTTGGAGTAGTTTGTGACCAGGATAAGTCCTTTAATTTGCTTATTAAACAAATTTGTAGGACTGCTTTCTTCCATTTGCACAATATCATCCTGTTCATGCATTTTTACCTCTAGTTTGGACTACTGTAATTCTTTTTTGTTTGTTGGTTTTTAAAGAAAAACTCTCCATATAAACTCTCTGAGCAACCTTTAGTTAATTTAAAACGATACAGCAAGAGCACTGACAGGACTCGACACAGAGGCCATATTTGTCTCATTTTGGCTTCTCTTTATTGTAGTTTTTTGAAGATTGGTGGATCTCTGTCTAGCTTTACTTTTCTGTGACGGTCTTTTTGTACCAATCACGTTACTGACCTGTAATGTGACTCTGTGCTATACACTGGTCTCCCAGTTTTGCCGACTTTTAAGACCTCTTGCTGCCATCAAATTCTGAATTCCCTTATTTGTTACCTCAAAATCAGAGGTCCAGTTTTCTGAAAATCTTCTGAACGCGTTAACTCAAGAACGAGGGAATGTATGATTTAACTTTTTAATTAATTAATTAATTTGTTTGTTTTATAATTGATACCATAGCTGTTAATTGTGTTTGCTGATTATGATGTTTCATGTTCACATGCATCTTGAAAATGAGGTAAATAAATATTTATTAATGAATAGAATATATATTTTTTTGGGTGAGAAGCCTTATTTCTTCTTGTTTCTTCAGTATTTGTTTCTAGTAAACATTAAGCTGTCTGTCCTGTTTGATCTCCAGCCGAGACAGTTGAAGAACAGAGACAGAAGCTGCAAACCATGAACGTCACACAGCCCTCAACAAATGTCATAGTGCAAGCATCAAAGGTGAGCAGCATGCCACGATCACTCTTCAAGCCCTTTAACACTGAGCTTAAGCAGAAGCCTCATCGCTCGCCTTCTGATCATTTCACATTTACTTCCCAAGCCTCACTACTTTAGCATTGACTGCTTTATGTCTAATTGGGCACTTTGCTTTAGACTCTAATTATACTTGTAACTGCATGTTTGTGAATTACTGTTTGCGCCATTGTCTCACTGTACAGAAAACTGTGAGATGCATCTATTCAGAGCCTCCACATTAACACAAATGTCTGACACAACCCAGTAATCTAAATCTTATCCAGCAGAATAAGACATAAATTGAACTTCAGGGCAGAATTCGGGCAGAATGTTGCACAAAACTGGTTTCAACATTGTACACTCACAAGGAACATCTCTCCTTTTCTTCATAGTTGTCCTGCTCAACTCCAGATCCGCAGTATGACACAAAGTTCCCAGCAACTTCACACAACACGGGGACAACGATGAGACCTCGAGCAGTGGAAGCACATTCGACTCTTCCAGATCTCCTCGGGGATGTCCCCTTCACTTTGGCTCCTCATGTCCTGGCCATGCAGGCAGGATTCCCCCTCATCCCTGATATATTGCTGTCCCGGGACATAAATTATAATCTAGCCAGCTTTCAATACGACTTCACTTTAGAGAATTCTATTCTTCACAACGCCTAGTTTCTTTGAACTGCAATATTCCATAGTTCACACTATGGGGAACAGAGCTGGTAGGCTGCCATAGCTGACTTTATAACATATTGAAGAGAACAAATCAAACCTCATCTAAATGACACAAAATTAAATTAATTTAAATGTAGGGTTACTGAAATATAATGAATATATGGTCAAATTGTACTGTTGATCCCAAAAAGGTCACAGTTTTATAGGAAATGAAAGGCTTTCTTAAACTCTGTGTGTTGCTCATGGTGTGCTGCTTAACTTAAACGCAGACGGACAGTTTAGGTTGTGATTGCCTAAAACATGGTAAGA
Organism: Aulonocara stuartgranti; assembly: GCF_965226115.1. Taxonomy (NCBI): domain Eukaryota; kingdom Metazoa; phylum Chordata; class Actinopteri; order Cichliformes; family Cichlidae; genus Aulonocara; species Aulonocara stuartgranti. The sequence continues at coordinate 3,750,690 of NC_138957.1, read as the reverse complement.
CATTTTTTCAAGTTACACTCTGTAGATATAATGAAGTATAGGGTTACTGTGATTAGCAAAAGGAAAACTCCAGGTTATTACAACTCTGGCCCCATTGTCAGCGCTTCAGCTATCCCTTTGAGCAGTTAAGATCATGTTTTTTTCACCTCCATGTAGCTGTTTCCAGCCCCACGGGCTAAGGCCCAGCCAGCGGCCACTCCCCGGGCCTGGCTTCAGGGTGAGAGCCCAGAAACCTCCCCCCAAGTGTAGACTTGTTCCTTGGTTTCTTTGCTTAGACAGCAAAGAAACCAATGGTTTCTGAATTGCTCTTTATTGGTCTCCTCACCCAGGAACAATTGGGAAAGCGTATCATGGCAAATTGACCCAACCACATAGCTCCTAGGATCACGACATACAAACACCTCCACCACAATAAGATGTCGCAATTTCTGCTCTAAAATGAAGAGATTCTGTGTCTATTTTGTTTTCCTTATAAACATGCAATGACCGTTTTGTTGGTCATTGCATGTTTATAAAGTTTGCTGTACTGCATAACCAGTAAAGCAAACAGTTTGGGTTTTTTTGCTATTCTGCTGTTTTTCTTTTTCTAATTTTATTTGTTTCTTCTCTTTTGTACCAGAGAATCTGTTTGAGGCACATTGGCTCATTCCGACTGTTGGAACCGCTGCTGTAGGACATTTCTTCGTTATGGTTTTTCTTCTTCAGGAAGAAAAACCATAACATAAAATGGGTACCTCCAAGCATCCATTACCAGGCCACCTGCTGGCTGGGGCTCAAAACAGATTCCTTAAAAATCAGAGCCACTACAATTTTTGAGAAACCAGCAGTCTCTCATAAAACAGACTGCTGCTGTCTATAACTATGTAAAAGTCATTATATAGGCAGACAACAAACAGACATGCAGCAGACAGCTTGCAACCATTCACGGTTGTTGTAGAGCCATAGCTACATACCTTATATCTTTAGCCTGGATTCCACTGCAATGAAAATAGAATGGCTGCTGTTAATGCGAATGTTCGCACCATCTTCCACGTGCAGAGTTCCTGCACAACTGCCTGACAATATGTGACAGTCTAAGTGAGGACTGACATTCTGTAAAGATCGAGATACACTTTGGATTCAGGTCTCAGCACATCTGCTCTGAGACCTAAACCCACTGTTACTGGTTCCTTTGCCATAAAGGGGCAACTTCTGCCTTGGTGTCTTCCAAGAACTATCCATTATTTTGACAAAGAACTGAATGTTACATAGTAGCAGAATCCACATCACTGGTAAATTTACATCCCCATAACAACTGATGTCACTGATTCCAGTTTAGTGCTCAGCAACTCTGTGGTTCCAGGCCAGTGCCAGCTGCTTGGTGTGTTTTCTGGCACTGGATCCAGCCTTTAATATCCAGTTAAGTAAATTATCTTTGGATATGCCCAGAACTGCCTTCTTGCTTCACAAGACTAATGTCCCTATTTTTCCTCATCAACATTTTTAACATGTCAAGTTTGTTGTTGTTGTTTTTCTTTTTTTCTTTTTTTTTGGGGGGGGGGGGGGGGGGGTTGAACATTTGCATGGTGGCCCCTGTTACAAAAATGGCCTAAGTTATGAATTCGATTTTTCCTCCAAGAAAGAACTAATTTTTGTATTTGTCTGTTTGCCAACAATTCAAACACTATGAAATGTAAACCCTCGTCATGTGAGGATGTTGAACTTGGTTGAAAAGGCACTGACTTGGTCAGTAACATGGTCACTTGAACAGATTTTGAAATTCATACCCTAGGTGCAGTTACTAAAAAATCTTGAATGACTTTCAAGACCTTTAGGTCAAGCTCTCAGTGAGCTTGACCTTAAGGTCAGAGGTCAAGTTTTCTAAAACTTCAGAAGGAAGTCACCTGGGAAATTCAAATTCATACCATGGATTCATCTAATAAAACTCTCAGATTGAGTCTCTGTGACCTTAACCTCAACGTCAGATGTCAACTTTTCTGAAATTCTCTTGGGATTTTCATTATCATGGATATTTTTACTAGGAGGCTGAGAGGTAGACCTGGCAGCCCCCAGTATTTTTAATCCAGTAAATGTACATGCTAATGGTACCTTGCCTTTCCTGAGCTAGTGCACATTTTACTCTGCAAAACATCTTGTGAGCATTGAATATATGCTATACACGGGTTAATTGTATCCCACTTTTTGCATTTAAACATTCACTGCTGTAATCAGCATTAATATATTGATACTTGTACTTCAGATGTCATGAGGATTCATGCAAGTCATGGGTGACACTCAAACGTTACCTTTAGGTAAATTCATATTAAATTATCAATATGCTGAATTCACAGATGGGTTTCTACAATGGATGTAGTTTCAACATCCTGTAAGCTTTTTAACCAGTTACTAGTGGCACTCCGTCACTGTGTGTGTGTGTGTGTGTTCCTGTCTAGCTATCTTTGTGAGTACCAAAATCTGCATTCTACTATACTTTTGAGAACCAACAGTCACTTGTGAGGACACACACACCTCACACATTTTAAGGCCTTTTTGATGCTCAAAATGTGGTTTTAGTGTCAGGGTTACAATTAGGTTATGGTTAGGGTTAGGCATTCATTTTTAATGGTTAGGGTTAGGGTAAGGGGCTAGGGAAACCATTATGTCAATTAAGGTCCTCACTAAGATAGCTGAACGGGCGTGTGTGTGCTGTGTGTGTGTAGCAGTGGTCAGATTGACCTCTTAAGTTGAGGTTTGCTGAGATGGAATCTTTTTTTGGCCCATCCTATTCCTCGAGGAATCTGTTGGTAATGTGTGGCCTTGATTGTGACTGGGGACATTTTTTTTTCACCATTAAATTGTTGTTGAGCATTGTTTACCTTGTGTCCTTATAGTTATTTTGTCTCCTTTTTTAAAATATCTGGACATTTTATTGCTACTCTTTATATTGCTTTCTTTGGGGAATGTCATAGTTTCAAAAATAAACTTAGAACTTTACCCGTCTTCATACTGACCTGCTTACTTGTTTGGTTTTGGGACCTAATCTTTCTCGACCTGGAACTTGATTACTTTACTCTATAAAATGTCTTGTGAGCCATGAATGGAAGAAGGTACAACATGTATCACTAAACATCACACACACATCTCCTTGTTCAGCTAGCAACATGCCTTTCTGTTCTGCCATGTTGGGAGATTAGTTGGATGCATTTGTTGTCACAGAGCTTCAAGTGAATGTCTAGTCCATCCATTCATTCGTTCCATTTGCCCTTATGGGGGTCATGAGGGGGCTGAAGCTTATCCCAGCTGCCATAGAGTGAGCGGCAGGGTACATCCTGGACAGGTGTGGTAATCTGACACAGAGAGACAGGTAACCATTCACACTTGCATTCACCTCTTGGGCATTTAAGAATCATCAATTAACCTAACCCCACTAATTGCCTGTCTTTGGACTGTGAGAGGAAGCCGGACTATCTGCAGACAACCCACACAAACACAGGGGAACATGCAAATTCCACACAGAAAGGCCCGGTGAGATAATAATAATGGATTGCATTTAGCGCTTTTCGACACCCTCAAAGCGCTTTACAATGCCACTATTCATTCACTCTCACATTCACACACTGGTGGAGGCAGCTACAGTTGTAGCCACAGCTGCCCTGGGGCAGGCTGACAGAAGCAAAGGCTGCCATATCGCAGCATCGGCCCCTCTGGCCATCACCAGTAGGCGGTAGGTGAAGTGTCTTGCCCAAGGACACAACAGCCGAGACTGTCCGAGCCGGGGCTCGAGCTAGCAACTTTCCGATTACAAGACGAACTGCCAACTCTTGAGCCACGAGATGGTGGACTCGAACCTGAGAACAGTGCTAACCACCATGCCACCGTGCAACCATGCAAATGAAGAGAATCTAGTAAATCTTTGCTAGTTATAATAGATGTAATTTATCAACTCTGTTTTTGTTGGTTTCTATAGTATGTCCAAAGAATGTGAATCCTGCAGCAATTTGAGTGCGTGTTTATACTGGTCAGGGATCCCTTGAGACAGAACTGTGGCATCTTTATACATTTCAGAGTCAGCCTCTAAGAAATCCTTGGAACGTTTAAACCTGCATTGCTTCTGTGTGTGTGTGTATTAGTAGGCTTTTTAATGCATTCCCTATATGTGTGCGTGTGTGTCTTATTTTCATTTTTTACTTTTTGTTGCTATGCTGAGGACCCTTCTCTTTCTCAAGTTCTGCCCCGAGTCACTCGGCCTGAGTGTTGTGCTTTTCAGGACAACCTTTAACCCAGTGATTTGTGTCCCACACTAAAAACAGACTTCATTCATTCTCCCTCCACCTTCTGCAGCTGTCTGTCTCTCCAAAATCCTTCATCTCTGTAGCCATAGGCTGGTGAAGTTGCTATATAGCGTGATTTTGGCATTTGTATATGCTGCTGGTAACCCTGTAAGGCTGAGGGTGATGCCATTTTCTGACCACCTGCCATTGACTCCTGATGAGGTGGTGTGTCTCCACTTTAAAATAATCAGTCTTTATTTTAGTTTCTGTTGGTTTAAATTCCACTTCAGGAATAATGAGTGTTGTGGTTCATTCATTCCTGGAAGAAAAGGAAGTAGCTTCTAAGTCTGCATTAAAATCAGAGCAGTTCCTCTATTGTGCTAGCTGGGGGAGATTGGTTGATGTTGAAGCTTGTTTTTCAGGTTTAGAGTGGGGTTGAGGTGAAGCTGTGGAATTTTTACCAAAATCTGCCCTTGGATGTAAGTCTGACGGTGCTGATGGTGCTTGTCTGTCATTTTGCTCCAGCCTTTGTTCTCAAGGAGAAGGTTGACCCAGGGCCGGGTCTATCTGCTTCTGACACTGAGACGTTTGATTAATATCATTTTTCATCCTGCCTGTCAACACTTTCTCTCCCTGATTCCTGCTTTGTCATAAGAAAATAATCTTTCTAACTGCATTAAATGACAATATTCATTTCTTCTAATTAATTTGCTTTATACATATCTTGATTTTTCACTTTTTTAAGTTTCATTTCCCTTTATTGGATTATTTTATCTTATACTGAAATACTTTGTTACACTTAATTTCTGTTGGCTTTTGTAATTTGAGCTCCCCGTGTTGTTCACGTTTAATCTCAGAGACCGAGATTCTCAGTGATTCTCAGTCAGTCATGACTTATGTAACCCACAATGCCACTAACATGAATCTGCCTGTGGTAACATTAGCCTTAACTAAAGCTTGGTTTTAATCTTTTTGTTGTTCTTATTTAATTTTTCTGGATAAAGTTTGGAACGATGTCCCCTTGCTAGAAGACATCAGTTCAGCTCTGTTGTAAATGGGTCAATATCTACAACACTGTAGAAGAGATGGATAATATCTAAAATATTTGTTTTAAAAGCCCAGAAAATAAATAAATGAATAAATAAAAATAAAAAAACGTGGGAAAGAATAGCTTTAAATTTTAAATTTTTGTACAAGAAAAAAAGGTTGGAAACATTTTTAGCCATGGAACTGGAGCATTTAGTTTTATTTGGTTTGCCTATTTTTACTCAAGCCTCATTGGATTTAAATCGTCATTTCTGTTTCATGCATGTTTTGCAGATTGTTTAAAAGGTATTTTATAAGAGTGCTATTTATGTGTTTTTACTTCTCTTGCCATCATATTCCAATCTTATATGCAATAGCAATTACAATGTTCAAGAGGGCTAAATCGCAAACTGCAACTTTTAAATATCATGAACTGTGATCTCTGTAACATTTTATTTATTTTCATTTGTTTATTTCATTTGCAATCGGTTCCTCTCAAAGGAACAAGTACATATTTATTTGATGAGTAACTCAAACCCATGCAGACTGCCTTGTTTTCTGAGATTTGGTGAGATAGTTCTTTGTGTATAGCTAGAGAACTGCCTCCACAGGTGACTACATTACATGAAAAATGTAGATTTGGATATACACTTCTTTTATATATTATCAGTTCTTTTTTTTCTTTTTTTTAAAAAAAGATGTAAATAGCAAATTTTAAAATAAGTTCATACACCAATAAAAATACTTTAAAAGGTCATTCTGATTATGATTCAGATTTCAGGATGGACTGCGAACACTTGCACAATCTAAGCTCACCCAGAGACCTTTGACCCCCTTCAATCCTCACAGCTGACCTTCTTGACAGCCTCTTCACCTTTCTCAAGTTGGCAGTAATAGAAGGCATGCTAAAGAAGTTTTCATTCCTTTCTGGAGAGATACCGAACAGAAGCAGAAGTTGCATGTAGGGTTTGACGTGTTGTGTCAATCAGAATCAGAGAAACTTTATTAATCCCAGAGGGAAACTGAGTTGTCATAGCAGCAAATATACAACAAACATCACACACTCTTATAAAATGAGTGTAGAAACAGAGATATTGATAGAAGTTAATATTGATAGTCTTAAGTTAAAAGTACGTGTTTTTTGTTTTGTTTTTAATGACATTTTTGACAGTTGCTCCAACTGTTTGCTTAAATGTTACTGTAGGTTATTTTTCTACAAGCAGGCAAATGGTCATAAATTGAATGCCAAACTAATGAGAATGTGGTTAAGATTTGCAGGGCATGGCATTTCTTTCTAAAAGAGATCTTAACAGTGATATTATATTACACAAGTCAGGTCCAATACTGTATGTTAGTGCAACTAACCATGATTTTCCTCTTGCACTCAAATCAGGCTTTAACTTACAGCAAAATGTATACAAATCAAATTTCCTATGTCATTTTGTTTCTGTGTTGAGGATACCCTCTTTACTGTGAGGACATCCTTACTCCTGCATTTTACTTGTTCCAGAATCTTGTAGTGAGATGATGACAATAACATCTTCTGAGAACCTTATATTCAGTAGTTCTGAGATTAAAGTAAGCATGTTCCAATTTCTTTTTAGATTTGATTTAAAAAACAAAAAGCAAAACAAAATCAATGCATTTTTTTCAGTGAATCAATATGTAAGTTGTTTTTTCTTTTCTTGCTTGTTTGTGAGTTGTTTTTGTTCTCTGGTGTTCTGCTTTAAAATTGTTTATAGAACTCTTGATTCTATTTGATACAAAATCCCACTGTTTAATGTATTTACTGACTGTATTAACACTCATGGTGTCAGTTTTAGTCTTGTTAATGTGTCAAAGAGGCCACATCAGTTGGTAAAATGACCACTGATTTCTTTATTTCTTATTGAGTTCTACATAGTCAAAAAACTTTAGAATTTTAGTAGTATTTGATTTCTGAGTCATTTAACACTGTGTTTTAACATGAAATGTGGTTGTAAAATGTAAAGACAAAGGTTTGGAGCTCATATAGTCAGTGTTGGGAAGGTTACTTTTAAAATGTATTCCACTACAGATTACAGAATACATGCCCCAAAATGTATTTTGTAACGTATTCCATTACATTACTCAATGACAGTAACGTATTCTGAATACGTTGGATTACTTAATATATTATCATGCTTTTTACAACTTCATGAATGTACTATTGCTGTGTGATTTATTACGATTACTGAAGGTCCGCAACACCAGACTGCAGATGAGCTGCACACAGGGCTGGACTGGGACAGAAAATTGGCCCGGGCATTTTGACTAGAGACCGGCCCACCATTATAGGAAAAATCATAAAGCCTTTGAATGAAAATAAACACTGTTGTGACAGTAATGTACACTGTTCTGATGGTATATATGTATCAATCTATCAATTGTTTGTTGTAAGACTCAGATAATTATTTTTGTAAAAGTGAGACATTTTAAATGGGAATAAGAAAGTATTTCCTTGTGCCCCCCTTACCCTTTTAATGCCCTACATGGACCCCTGGCAACACTTTGCTAGACCCGCCCCTGCACAGTTACCAGCTGTCAGCTACTTAGAAAAGGATCCTGGTGTTATTTGTCTCTCAGAAACAGTTCATAACTTCCCTTCAACTCATTCATGTCACCTAAAAGGTAAACCTGTTTCTCCATCACAGCTCTGATGATTCAGTAAGGACATCTCCTGGTTTCATCTTCATGTTTCCCTCTCACCAGATAACCAAACCATATCATGACCAGCAGGTTTGCAGCTGTGGCTCCAGCAAACATCAGCTGATACTAGAAATTAATATTAAATAAATTCTAACAACAGCTGATCAAGCTTAAAAGTGCTGCTGTTGTTTAGCGCGACATCCGCTGGTTTCCTCTTTCTGGCGCAAAGTGGGCAATAAATAAACAAGAGAGAAAAGCCGATCAGCTGATCATTGATCAGTTTCATGATTGAAGTAGAAACAGGAGAGGGAGGGTGAGAGGATGAGAGAAGAAGAGCCAGCTGTGCAGCATAAACACAGAATAACTCCAGCTTTGTGTCTTTTTCATTGTAGCTGAAGTCCGGGACAAACTGTTCCTTTTCACCTCAATACGAAACGCATGATATTTTCTCTGAATACGAGATGATTCCGTTTTTACGGGACAGTTTGAAACTCTAATAATTAACCTTATGAATAAAATAAAGTTCAACATCAGTAACATAGCACCCACCCAGCTGTATAGAAACTCCATCATGCTAGCTAGTACGCAGTACGAAAAAGTCAGCATAACGAAAATAAACTCCACCTAAACTTGGTTCATATCTGACCCAGATGGACTGCAGGTCATAACTTCTTACCTGAAGTTCAGTTCACGTGATACTCAGCCCGGTGGCCGCTTCGGGTCTCTCCTCTTGCCTCCCTTTTCCTTCGTCCACCTGCTGGCTTCCACCACTTGCTAATGTTATTGAATCTGTGGAAGCGCCGCGATAGCCACCACACGAAGTAACGAGTAACCATCCATCCATCCATCCATCTTCATCCGCTTTATCCGGGGCCGGGTCGCGGGGGCAGCAGCCTAAGCAAAGAGGCCCAGACCTCCCTCTTCCCAGCCACCTCCTCCAGCTTATCCGGGGGAATACCAAGGCATTCCCAGGCCAGCCGAGAGATATAATCTCTCCAGCGTGTCCTGGGTCTGCCCCGGGGCCTCCTCTCGGTGGGACATGCCTGGAACACCTCACCCAGGAGGCGCCCAGGGGGCATCCTTGTCAGATGCCCGAACCACCTCAGCTGGCTCCTTTCGATGTGGAGCAGCAGCTGCTCTACTCTGAGCCCCTCCCGGATGGCCGAACTTCTCACCCTATCTCTAAGGGAGAGGCCAGCCACCCTTCGGAGGAAGCTCATTTCTGCCGCTTGTATCCGCGATCTCGTTCTTTCGGTCACTACCCACAGCTCGTGGCCATAGGTGAGGGTAGGGACGTAGATCGACCGGTAAATTGAGAGCTTCGCTTTTACACTCAGCTCCCTCTTCACCACGACGGACCGGTGCAGCGTCTGCATTACTGCAGCTGCAGCCCCAATCCGTCTGTCGATCTCCGGCTCCCTTCTCCCATCACTCGCGAACAAGACCCCGAGATACTTGAACTCCTCCACTTGGGGCAGGAACTCATCCCCGACCCGGAGTGGGCACCCCACCCTTTTCCGGCTGAGAACCATGGCCTCAGATTTGGAGGTGCTGATCCTCATTCCCGCTGCTTCACACTCGGCTGCGAACCGTTCCAGTGCGAGCTGGAGGCCCTCATCCGATGAAGCCAACAGAACCACATCATCTGCAAAAATCAGAGATGAGATTCTGAGGCCACCAAAGCGAAAGCCCTCCGCCACTTGGCTGCGCCTAGAAATCCTGTCCATAAAAATTATGAACAGAACCGGAGACAAAGGGCAGCCCTGGCGGAGCCCATCACCCACCGGGAACGAGTCCGACTTATTGCCGGCAATGCGAACCAAGCTCTTGCAACGGTTGTATAGGGATCGAATGGCCCGTAGCAATGGGCCAGACACCCCATACTCCCGCAACACCTCCCACAGGACACCCCGAGGGACACGGTCGAATGCCTTCTCCAAGTCCGCAAAACACATGTAGACTGGTTGGGCAAACTCCCATGCACCTTCAAGTATCCTGGAGAGGATAAAGAGCTGGTCCAGTGTTCCGCGACCAGGACAAAAACCGCATTGTTCCTCCTGTATCCGAGGTTCGACTAGCGGACGAACTCTCCTTTCCAGCACCCTGGCATAGACTTTCCCAGGGAGGCTGAGGAGTGTGATCTCCCTGTAGTTGGAACACACCCTCCGGTCCCCCTTCTTAAAGATGGGGACCACCACCCCGGTCTGCCAGTCCACAGGTACTGCCCCTGATCTCCACGCAACATTGCAGAGGCGTGTCAACCAAGACAGCCCTACAACGTCCAGAGCCTTCAGGAACTCGGGGCGGACCTCATCAACACCAGGGGCTCTGCCACCAAGGAGTTGTTTAACTGCCTCAGTGACCTCGCCCCCGGAAATTGGCGGGTCATTCCCCTCATCCCCAGACTCTGCTTCCTCCTCGGAAGACGTGTCAGTGGGATTAAGGAGGTCCTCGAAGTATTCCTTCCACCGCCTGACAATTTTCTCAGTCGACGTCAGCAGCGCTCCGCCAGCACTATACACAGTGCAGGTAGAGCACCGCTTTCCCCTCCTGAGACGCCTGACGGTTTGCCAGAATCTCTTCGAGGCAGTCCGAAAGTCTTTTTCCATGGCCTCTCCGAACTCCTCCCACACCCGAGTTTTTGCTTCAGCCACTGCCCGAGCCGCATTCCGCTTGGCCTGTCGATACCTGTCGGCTGCCTCCGGAGTCCCACAGGCTAACCAAGCCCGATAGGACTCCTTCTTCAGCCTGGTGGCTCCCTTCACCTCTGGTGTCCACCATTTGGTTCGGGGATTACCACCACGGCAGGCACCAACCACCTTGCGGCCGCAGCTCAATGCAGCAGCTTCGGCAATGGAGACGCTGAACATGGTCCATTCGGACTCAATGTCCCCAGTCTCCCTCGGAATGCTGTTGAAGCTCTGCTGGAGGTGTGCGTTGAAGATCTCGCGGACTGGGGCCTCTGCTAGACGTTCCCAGCACACCCTCACTACGCGTTTAGGTGCACCAGGTCTGTCCAGCGTCCTCCCCCGCCACCTGATCCAACTCACCACCAGGTGGTGATCAGTTGACAGCTCAGCCCCTCTCTTTACCCGAGTGTCCAGAACATATGGTCGCAGGTCTGCTGATACGATTACAAAATCGATCATCGACCTACGGCCTAGAGCGTCCTGGTGCCACGTGCACTTATGGACACTCTTATGTTCGAACAGGGTGTTCGTTATGGCCAAACTGTGATTAGCACAGAAGTCCAATAACAAAGCACCGCTCGGGTTCAGATCAGGGAGGCCGTTCCTCCCAATCACGCCTCCAGGTCTCGCTGTCGTTACCCACGTGAGCATTGAAGTCTCCCAGCAGGACAACAGAGTCTCCAGGTGGAGCACCCTCCAGAGCCCAAGCCATGTGTCGAGGTGAGCCCGACTATATCTAGCCGGTACCTCTCAACCTCAAGCACTAACTCAGGCTCCTTCCCCACCAGAGAGGTGACATTCCATGTCCCTATTGCCAGTCTTGGCAGCCGGGGGTCAGTCCGCCAGGGCCTCCGCTCCTGGCCACCACCCGGCACACAATGCACCCGACCCCTATGGCGCCTCCTGCGGGTGGTGGGCCTGCGGGAGGATGGGCCCATGTCTCCTCTTCGGGCTGTGCCCGGCCGGGCCCCATGAACTAAGGCCCGGCCACCAGACGCTCGCCCTCGGGCACCCTCCCCGGGCCTGGCTCCAGGGCGGGGCCCCGGTAACCCTATCCCGGGCAGGGTAAACTGTTCCCTCGGTATCCTTTTCATAAGGGTCTTCTGAATCGCTCTTTGTCTGGTCCCTCACCCAGGGCCAATTTGCTGCTGAGTAACGACCCTATCTAAATCCCAGTAACGAGTAACGCGTTCCTGGTTTTGGCATAATAACTAGGTACCGTGCTCGTTACCACAATAATAACGTAGTTACTGTAACGCGTTACTTAATAACGCGTTAGTTCCAACACTGGTTATTATTATATTTACATGCTTCCAGCTCCCATTTCTGCTCGATGACAACTCGTACTTTTCCACTCACCTTTTTCTCCCTCCTCGCGCTCACAGACACATAACGGGTATGGCAGTCCATTCTCCCTGCAGCACGGACTACAGGGAGTGCAGAATTATTAGGCAAATGAGTATTTTGTCCACATCATCCTCTTCATGCATGTTGTCTTACTCCAAGCTGTATAGGCTCGAAAGCCTACTACCAATTAAGCATATTAGGTGATGTGCATCTCTGTAATGAGAAGGGGTGTGGTCTAATGACATCAACACCCTATATCAGGTGTGCATAATTATTAGGCAACGTCCTTTCCTTTGGCAAAATGGGTCAAAAGAAGGACTTGACAGGCTCAGAAAAGTCAAAAATAGCGAGATATCTTGCAGAGGGATGCAGCAGTCTCAAAATTGCAAAGCTTCTGAAGCGTGATCATCGAACAATCAAGCGTTTCATTCAAAATAGTCAACAGGGTCGCAAGAAGTGTGTGGAAAAACCAAGGTGCAAAATAACTGCCCATGAACTGAGAAAAGTCAAGCGTGCAGCTGCCAAGATGCCACTTGCCACCAGTTTGGCCATATTTCAGAGCTGCAACATCACTGAAGTGCCCAAAAGCACAAGGTGTGCAATGCTCAGAGACATGGCCAAGGTAAGAAAGGCTGAAAGACGACCACCACTGAACAAGACACACAAGCTGAAACGTCAAGACTGGGCCAAGAAATATCTCAAGACTGATTTTTCTAAGGTTTTATGGACTGCTGAAATGAGAGTGAGTCTTGATGGGCCAGATGGATGGGCCCGTGGCTGGATTGGTAAAGGGCAGAGAGCTCCAGTCCGACTCAGACGCCAGCAAGGTGGAGGTGGAGTACTGGTTTGGGCTGGTATCATCAAAGATGAGCTTGTGGGGCCTTTTCGGGTTGAGGATGGAGTCAAGCTCAACTCCCAGTCCTACTGCCAGTTTCTGGAAGACACCTTCTTCAAGCAGTGGTACAGGAAGAAGTCTGCATCCTTCAAGAAAAACATGATTTCCATGCAGGACAATGCTCCATCACACGTATCCAAGTACTCCACAGCGTGGCTGGCAAGAAAGGGTATAAAAGAAGAAAAACTAATGACATGGCCACCTTGTTCACCTGAGCTGAACCCCATTGAGAACCTGTGGTCCATCATCAAATGTGAGATTTACAAGGAGGGAAAACCGTACACCTCTCTGAACAGTGTCTGGGAGGCTGTGGTTGCTGCTGCACGCAATGTTGATGGTGAACAGATCAAAACACTGACCGAATCCATGGATGGCAGGCTTTTGAGTATCCTTGCAAAGAAAGGTGGCTATATCGGTCGCTGATTTGTTTTTGTTTTGTTTTTGAATGTCAGAAATGTATATTTGTGAATGTGGAGATGTTATATTGGTGTCACTGGTAAAAATAAATAATTGAAATGGGTATATATTTGCTACATTCTTTAGGGTGACGCCTGTAGCATTCAGCTTAGCACAACAACAACGAAAAAAAGGTGCTGGGCCTTTCTCAATATGTATACTTGTGCGTACTTGCGTTCTCGTGTACTCGTGATACGTCATCAGTCGGAGACCAAGTACTGTTCCAATTCGAAGTCCGCATCAAGCCGAGAACGCGAAAAAAATCCCGGATGTGTTCTCGCTCCGCCCGTTTTGTCGAGCATGCATCGGTGGTGACTTGTGTGGACTTGGTACAGCTAAATATCCCAGAATGCATTTCATCCAAAACTCAAACACGGCAATGGCGGACGAGCGGGGCTAAAAACATTTAAATATTACTCTTTCTGGGTCACAAAATACATGTACACTATTTTTATTCAATTCAATTCAATTTTATTTATATAGCGCCAAATCGCAACAAAAGTCGCCTCAAGGCGCTTCATAGATACAGAGAAAAACCCAACAATCATATGACCCCCTATGAGCAAGCACTTTGGCGACAGTGGGAAGGAAAAACTCCCTTTTAACAGGAAGAAACCTCCGGCAGAACCAGGCTCAGGGAGGGGCGGAGCCATCTGCTGCGACCGGTTGGCGTGAGAGAAGGAAGACAGGATAAAAGACATGCTGTGGAAGAGAGACAGAGGTTAATAACAGATATGATTCAATGCTGAGAGGTCTATTAACACATAGTGAGTGAGAAAGGTGACTGGAAAGGAAAAACTCAATGCATCATGGGAATCCCAATTTGTGCATGTAAATGAAGAGTCCTCTTCACACACTGAGGTTAATTATGGAGTTCCACAGGGTTCAGTGCTAGGACCAATTCTGTTTACATTATACATGCTTCCCTTAGGCAGTATCATTAGAAGACATAGCATACATTTTCACTGCTATGCAGATGACACCCAGCTCTATCTGTCCATGAAGCCAGATAACACACACCAATTAGTTAAACTGCAAGAATGTCTTAAAGACATAAAGACCTGGATGGCCGCTAACTTTCTGCTTCTTAATTCAGATAAAACTGAGGTTATTGTACTCGGCCCTGAAAAGCTTAAAAATATGATATCTAACCAGATTCTTACTCTGGATGGCATTACCTTGGCCTCCAGTAACGCTGTGAGGAACCTTGGAGTCATTTTTGACCAGGACATGTCCGTCAATGCACATATTAAACAAATATGTAAGACTGCGTTCTTCCATTTGTGCAACATCTCTAAAATTAGAAATATCCTGTCTCAGAGTGACGCTGAAAAACTAGTTCATGCATTTATTACTTCCAGGCTGGACGACTGTAATTCATTATTATCAGGATGTCCAAAAAACTCACTGAAAAGCCTTCAGTTAATCCAAAATGCTGCAGCAAGAGTCCTGACAGGGACTAGAAAGAGAGAGCATATTTCTCCTGTTTTGGCTTCCCTTCATTGGCTTCCTGTTAAATCCAGAATTGCATTCAAAATCCTGCTCCTCACATACAAGGTCTTAAATAATCAGACCCCATCTTATCTTAATGACCTTGTAGTACAATATCACCCTATTAGAGCACTTCGCTCTTGCTCTGCAGAACTACTTGTTGTTCCTAGAGTATTTAAAAGTAGAATGGGAGGGAGAGCCTTCAGTTTTCATGCCCCTCTTCTGTGGAACCAGCTTCCAGTTTGGATTCAGGAGACAGACACTATCTCTACTTTTAAGATTAGGCTTCAAACTTTCCTTTTTGCTAAAGCATATAGTTAGGGCTGGACCAGGTGACCCTGAATCCTCCCGTAGATATGCTGCAATTGTCACGGATTGCCGGGGCAAGCCGTGTGGAATGTAGGAAGGACCCAAAAGGCAGCAGCTCTGGTGCAGGTGAGTGTTTATTAACAGGGGTGGGTAAGTACAAACAGCGGTGGCGACAAAACATGAAACTGGAAACCTAAACTGGGTAAACTAATAAGACAAACCAGAACGAGGATGCAGGGAGGTCCGGAGAAATACATATGGGAAGACGCAGGGAGACCAAGGGGAAACAACACAGACGAACCAGCAATTACTAAGACAGAAAATACAACTTAAATACACTCAGAGAACACAGGGAGATTACACACAGGTGGGAAACACAGCTGGGAGTGATTAACATAACGAGACTAGGGAGGCAAACTGAAAACACTCACATAAGACGCAGACCTTCACAATAAAACAGGAACACACGGGCAGAACAGAGTAAACACTAAACAAAGGAAGAACAGAACCAAAATCGAAGAGAAAACACAAAATGCTGGGTCAAAAGGACCCAGGATCATGACAGCAATAGACATAGGCTGCCGGGGGATTCCCATGATGCATTGAGTTTTTCCTTTCCAGTCACCTTTCTCACTCACTATGTATTAACAGACCTCTCTGCATTGAATCATATCTGTTATTAACCTCTGTCTCTCTTCCACAGCATGTCTTTTATCCTGTCTTCCTTCTCTCACCCCAACCGGTCGCAGCAGATGGCCCCGCCCCTCCCTGAGGTTTCTTCCTGTTAAAAGGGAGTTTTTCCTTCCCACTGTCCCCAAAGTGCTTGCTCATAGGGGGTCATATGATTGTTGGGTTTTTCTCTGTATCTATGAAGCGCCTTGAGGCGACTTATGTTGTGATTTGGCGCTATATAAATAAAATTGAATTGAATTGAATATATAAGTCACTTAGATCACTTCTAAATGTTAATGTTTGGTTTATTTCAGTGTTTTATTTGTTCCTGAGTATACCGGTTTGGCTGTGATTAAAGTTAAGCTTCATAACATATTACTCACAGTTAAATTAAGAGGGGACGGCAGTAAAAACTCTGGACCTGTGACATCATCAAGTACGCTGGTGTTCCAATTGTACAAAACGCGAGTCCGTGCTCGCGTTCTCAGCAAGTACGTACTCCCGTGTGATCTCGGCAAGACCGGTCTCGCCGAGAACGCGAGTACATACTTGCGTACTTAGAATTGAGAAAGGGCTGGTCTCTCTTCCAGGAAACACACAGTCGCAGAGAGAGCGCGTCACCCTGTAACCATGGCAACCGTAACGCTGCCGCCTGCAACAACAGAACGACAGAACAAACAAAACCCAAACAATATGAAACAGGAAAATACCGCCGTGTAATCCATTTATTTCGTTAAAGTAACTGTATTCTAAATACCACCTATTTAAACGGTAACTGTAACAGAATACAGTTACTCATATTTTGTATTTTAAATACGTAACGGCGGTACATGTATTCTGTTACTCCCCAACACTACATATAATTATACTGATAAATGTCTTAAAATAATATCCAAACTGGCAACATGCATGAAATGGACGATAACTTTAACTAGCTTTAACTGTCTTTGAGTTTAAATCGGTGACAACATTTCTAATGATACTAGACTAACAAAAATCTGTGCACAATCATACGGAGCCCCACAAGGGATATGGGAGGGGAAAAAATTAAGATGAACTTTTGCGAGATCTCGCAAAACTAACTCGGGATCTCGCAAAAGTTGAATTCCAACAATGGCGGCAACTACTTAGTTGTAATATTACTCTTTCTGGGTCACAAAATAAACTTTTAAGATATTTTGAGGCGTGAATGTAGCTGTGTAAATGTCAAATATCTGCTCGATTTACAAGACATCACATATTTGCAAAAGTGCTCCGACGTTTTCGGAGACGTCTGACACCCACCATCTCGAAGCTAACGGGAGGTCGAGACCTACTATAGCCGGGGGGAACACCGCTCACCCGGCACATTGTTTTGTGAGATCTCACAAAAGTTTATCTTAATTTTTTTTCTCCCATGTCCCTTGCGGAGCTCCATACAATCACAACTACCATAAATTAAATATCCTTTGTGTCCTTCTTCCAACATAATGGGTCTCTTTTGTTAATGTTGTGGTGGACCACTAGAGGGCTCCACTCACACCCAGTGTAGAGGAAGTGTGTTCCTGTGTTTTGTGGCGCGATATGCGCAGTTGATGTTGGAGACGAATAAAGAAGGAGTGAGAACTGAGAGCTGTGTCGTTGATGCTTACCTCCACATTGGTGACCCCTGACTCGAGCATGCAACGGGCCGTAGATAACGCACACTCCGCTATGGATGCATCAGCGGCCGCCGGACCTCCGCCTCCTGTTGCAGCTACGTTCGCTGTGGCGCTGAAACTGCCGGACTTTTGGCTCCATGACCCCCCGTCATGGTTCGTACACGTGGAGGCTCAGTTCGCCCTTCGTGGCATCTCGGCTGACGACACGAAGTATCACCATGTGGTGGCCTCGCTCGACCCGCTGGCCACCCGTCGCGCGATGGCGCTCTTCCGGGACCCACCCGCCCAAGGGAAATACGCCGCCCTCAAAGAGCTGCTTCTTCGGCGCTATGCCCTCTCCGACGCCGAACGAGCCGAAAAGCTCCTCAACCTGTCAGGCTTGGGTGGCGGTACCGCGCTCGAGCTCATGGAGAACATGCTATCGTTGCTCGGGCCGGATGACGGTGGTTTCCTCTTCGTGCACCTCTTCCTTCGCCAACTACCGGCCGCCGTGAGAGCTGTCCTCGCGAACTCTCCGCTTCTGCCTGCGAAGGATTATCACTCCCTGGCTGAAGAAGCGGATCGTATTCTCCTGGCTAGCCGCACTTTCGACGTTCACGCCCTGGCTACGGACACGCCGGCGGCACCTTCCACGCCTCCACCTGCCTCCCCCGGAGCATCCGCCCCCTTGCTGACGGCAGGGATTGCTACACGCCGGCACCGCGGAAAGAGCATCTGTTTCTACCATCAGCGTTTTGGCGACAGAGCGCGTCGCTGCCTGCCGCCTTGCGCTTTCACGGCCCAGGGAAACGGACCCGCCAGCGCGCCGTAGCAGCCGCGACCGCTGGCAATACAGAAAGGCTGCTCTTCATAGAGGACTCGCGCTCCGGGAGACGTTTTCTCGTGGACTCCGGCTCCCAGAAGAGCCTCCTTCCCCCTACCGCTGCCGACGGACTAGCAGCGAACTGTGGGCCGCAGCTCATTGCAGCTAACGGCTCTCCCATCAAAACGTTTGGGGAAAGGTTGGTGACTGTTTGTTTTCATGGCCGGGATTTCCAGTGGAACTTTGTTGTTGCTGCTAGCTCTGTACCTATTTTGGGTGCTGATTTCCTGTGTGCTCATGGACTACTTGTCGATGTCGCTAACAGACGTTTAATCGATGCTCTCTCGTTTTCTTCGCTACCCTGTTTTACTCGGGCCGCCGAGCCCCTGATTCGGGCTAATGTAGTGACCTCCGGGGATGCTTTTCAGCGTTTGCTTTTAGAGTTTCCATCGCTGTCTGTCCCTAATTTCTCTAGCACGGTAACGAAGCATGGGGTTGAGCATTATATTCCCACGGTCGGGCCCCCGGTGTTCGCGCGCGCGCGCCGCCTCGACCCCGCGAAACTGTCCGTCGCTCGGGAAGAGTTTGCAGCCATGGAGCGCCTTGGCATTGTACAGCGTTCGAACAGTGCATGGGCCTCTCCGCTTCACATGGTGCCCAAATCGGACGGTCAGTGGCGGCCATGCGGAGATTTCCGCCGTTTAAATAATGCCACGGAGAATGACCGTTACCCCATCCCCCACATTCAGGATTTTTCTGCCAATCTCGCCGGAACGTCGATTTTTTCTAAAATTGACTTGGTGCGGGGGTATCACCAGGTTCCCGTGCGCCCCGAAGACGTTCCTAAAACCGCTGTCATTACCCCCTTCGGCTTGTTCGAGTTTTTGCGCATGCCGTTTGGCCTGAAAGGTGCCGCCCAGACCTTTCAGCGGCTGATGGACTCCGTTTTGCGTGGGCTGCCGTTCGTTTTTGTTTATCTGGACGATATATTGGTGGCCAGCTGCTCAGCGAGCCAGCACGAGTCCCATCTGCGCCAGGTTTTCCAGCGTTTGGAAGCGCACAGCCTGATCATCAACCCTTCCAAGTGCCAGTTTGGGTTGCCTGTTCTGGATTTCCTCGGGCACCGCATTTCCGCTGAAGGTGTGGTTCCGTTGCCCGACAGAGTCCAGGCCGTTTCGGCTTTTCCGCGTCCCACGTCGGTTAAAGCGTTGCAGGAGTTCTTGGGGATGATAAATTTTTACAACCGCTTTCTCCCCAGAGCTGCCCACCTGCTACAGCCACTCTATGCTGCCTTAAAAGGTAAAACAGCCAAAGATCCGGTTGACTGGCTGCCTGAACGCGTCCGTGCGTTTTCCGCAGCCAAGTCTGCGCTGGCTGACGCCGCCCTGCTGGCCCACCCGCTTCCGTCGGCGGAGATCGCGTTGACCACCGACGCCTCGGACGTGGCAGTGGGCGGAGTGTTGGAACAGCGGGTTTCAGGTCTCTGGCAACCGCTCGCCTTTTTCAGTCGTACGCTCCGGGATGCTGAACGCAAGTACAGTGTTTTTGACAGGGAGTTGCTGGCCCTGCACCTCGCGACACGGCATTTTCGTTTTTTCCTCGAGGGTCGCAACTTTGCTGCGTACGTTGACCACAAACCTTTGACGTTTGCGATGTCCAAGGTCTCTGACCCATGGAGCGCACGCCAGCAGCGCCAGTTGGCGGCCATTTCTGAGTTTACCACAGACATTCAGCATGTGGCTGGTAAGTCCAATCACGTCGCTGACTGTCTCTCACGTGTGTTGGTTTCTCCGGTGTATGTCGGCATCAACTACGCTGCCATGGCCGCCGAGCAACGTGCTGACCCGGACGTCCTTGCCCTTCAGTCAACAAAAACGGGCCTCGTGCTGGAGGACACCCCGGTGTGGGACGGCGGTCCGCACCTTCTTTGCGACGTTTCCACCGGCCGCCCCCGCCCGGTGGTTCCCCTTTCATGGCGTCGTCGTGTTTTTGACTCGGTGCATGCCCTCTCTCATCCCGGCGTCCGGGCCTCGGTCAAGCTGGTCAGCGCCAGGTTTGTTTGGCCGGGCCTTCGCAAGACGGTGAAAGAATGGGCGGCAGTTTGTATCCCATGCCAACGCTCGAAAATCCACTGGCACACACAGGCACCCCTCGAACCTTTCCGTGTCCCGGGTAGGCGTTTCGATCACGTTCATGTGGACCTGTTTGGTCCCTTGCCGCAGTCACAGGGTTTCACGCACCTTTTGACTGTGGTGGACCGCACAACCAGGTGGCCGGAGGCGGTACTCGGACAGGGGCCCCCAGTTTGTTTCCGAGCTTTGGTCTGCTATGGCTGACGGCCTGGGAGTCAAGGTCCACCGCACCACAGCATACCACCCGCAAGCTAATGGGATGTGCGAACGGTTTCACCGGTCACTTAAGGCCGCACTCCGTGCTTCCTTGACAAGTGGCGACTGGGTCGACCGTCTTCCGTGGGTTTTGCTGGGTTTGCGTAGCGCGGTTAAAGAAGACCTCGGGGTTTCCCCGGCTGAACTGGTCCTCGGCCAGCCTCTCCGGGTCCCCGGGGAATTCTTACCTGAGAGCCCTCCCCCATGTTTCGATACCTCTTTGTTGCCTTTTCGCCCCCCAAGAAACTCATTTCCTGTTCCTGGTCCTGTGCACCACTGCCTGCCTGACACCTTTGTTCCGAGTTCATTGGACTCTGCTCGTTTCGTTTTCGTCAGGCACAATGCCCATAGGACTCCGCTGCGTCCACCATATGACGGGCCATACAGGGTTCTTAAACCAGGCAACAAACATTTCGTTTTGGACTTTGGCGGTCGGCAGGAAGTTGTCTCTGTTGACAGACTTAAGCCTGCACATGTTATGCAAGAGGATCAGGTGGTCCCGGCCCAGGCCCCTCGCCGCGGCCGCCCACCTGCCACCGGGCTGATGGATTCTGTTTTTTCCCCCAGGAGCGACCCAAAATCAACGGAGTCCGAGTCGTCTTCAGCTTTTTCTGACCGCCAGTGCCAGCCTCGCTCCCGGGCTGGGTTGCCCTCTGTCAGTTCCCCACCCCCCCAGTTCAGCCGCTCCGGCCGTTTGCTTAAGCCCCGGGTCCTGGACTAGTTCTGCTGGGTGTTCGGGGGGGGGGGGCATTTGTGGTGGACCACTAGAGGGCTCCACTCACACCCAGTGTAGAGGAAGTGTGTTCCTGTGTTTTGTGGCGCGATATGCGCAGTTGATGTTGGAGACGAATAAAGAAGGAGTGAGAACTGAGAGCTGTGTCGTTGATGCTTACCTCCACAATGTAATGTGTTTTTCTCTCAAGAAAATGAACAAGGTTGCAATACAATACTGTGACTGCCATCATCTTCGTCATCAAGTGTAACAACATTGTCTCCAACTGATAGTGCTCTGTATTCACCAGTACCACAGTCACTTTTACAAATACCATTCATATCTGGGTTATCCATTCCTGCATTGTTGACTATGCCCTGACACATCTGAAGAGGGGATTACCCTCCTTGTGGTGAAAGTGCACAAGTATTCTACCGGTTCTGAAAAAAGAAATTCCAGAAAAGGTTTGAATGTGATCAACTAGTTCTTCTGAAGAACAAAGAATCTGCAGTCTCTCTTTGAATTTGTTCAATACATTCTAATACATTATTTAAAAAAATCTTATGGCATTTCCATTGCTACTTACTCCCCAAATTAAAAACAATACTAGTAAAGAAAACTGAATGATTTTGAATAGCTTCTTTGCTTAGTTCTTCTGGTCAGGTCTTGATTAGTAAAACAAAGTTCCAAGTGTATATTACTGTGTGGTTTAATAGTGACTTCCTGCTTAGAAAATGCATTTATGTGAGAGTCAAAACGTATATCTGTAAGAGTAAATGATAAATACTGTGTGTGTGTGTGTGTGTGTGTGTGTGTGTGTGTGTGTGTGTGTGTGTGTGTGTAAAATAGGTAGTGTTAATATATTTGCAAGACAGTATGTGAGGATCCAGATATATGGATGTAAAAGAAGAATGTATGTGTGAGAATGAGGGACTAGATTTTGGCTTGTACAACCCCTCATATATCTATCTACATAACTTTTGTATTAAATAACTACTTGGATCATCCATCCATGGAGGCAAAAGGAAGATATGAAGAGAAACTATGCATTCTGGTAATTTGTGGCCCACATTATATCACAGCAGCTTTATTTTAATCCCCGAAAGTGGATACATGTCTCACACAGCTCCAGTCCGGTGACATCTACATGTATCTTGTAGACAATCCCTCATATTACCCTGTTACCAGAGTGAAAGCTTTCAAAATACGGACAGCTACATTTTTTTATGTGGATGGGTAAATAACGCCACCATGTGGGAGGTGAACAACAAGAATTTCCCCATCATTAGCAAAGATAAGTGCTACGTATATTGACATGAAGAAATATAATGGAGTTTGGCCCACGAAGTTACTTTTTTTTTGTTAGAGAGGATTTGTTTGTTGTTGAGCTCAATGTTAAAATGCTTTCTTTAAAAAGCAAAAAAATATTTAATATGAAGGCAATATGAGCAGAGAGTACAAACATGTTGAGGGATTGGTTGTGTTAGTTCAGTGAGAGTTATTTGTAAAGAAAACAATTTTCACTAGCAGTCAAAACCTAATGTGTACACTTATATCTGCATTTTCATTTTAGTTAAATATGAACAAAAATGATAGCAGAGGTGCTGCCATGTGTCTGGCCAGAAAGAAAGTACCAAGTACAAATTTAAGTACCAGTAAAAGGCTTCAGTTAGTTAGTGAGAAAAAAATGTGTGTTCACGTTTGGAGTTTTGTCTTGTTATACAATATTTAAAATTCAAAAACAAACAAAACACTGCATTTCCAGAATTATTTGTGGGTGTTTTCTTGTTTGTTTGTACTACTTGAACCCTAAAGTATCCCTCACATGAGATGACAGTGCCAGCAGTGGCCCACGGCTCATTTCAATTTGAGACCCTTAGAGTCTACACGCTTCTGACAGTTGTAAATAAACGTTGGGCTATGCATCCAATAGCACAGCAACTATGTGGCGATCAAAGCCGGGAGGGCAAAGGACCGCAGTACCGTTTTGTCCTCCAGGTGGGCGTGGCTCTGGCGTCACATAAAATATATGAAGTGATAGGTAACTGCGTTGCTGTATTGGAGAGTGGTTGGTTTGGGGGAGGACTAGTTTGACTTTAAGGTGCAAATAAATATGCAAGCGTGGCAACATAAGTTTGAATTCTGCCAAAAAAAACATTTTTATTCAGAATCAGCGCACAAGTGGAAATCATGCCATGTCAATTGAAGTTGAGAATTTTTCGTAACCTGAAAGGCAAAGTGTACTTCATGGACAGCTTTTGTCAACTGTGTTAAAAGCAATTCCGTTAGTGAAAATGTGAGCTTATAAAAGGAACTGTTACGTTCGCCATGTTAACATCACAAACAATCTAATGAAGTAATTGCTGGTAGTCAGGTCAGCCAACAGCGAGTTCGTCCCAGCGACAACAGCGGAATAAACTCGGCGCCTCTCCCACAGCCTCATCTCTATCTGCAGCAGTAACACCTCCACCGCCACGATCCGCGTGCAGCCGCTCCGCGTCACGGTACTGTACCGGCTTCTGCGTAGAATTCAACACAACTCAACCCCCCCTCTTCCTCTAGCCGGGAGCAACACAGGACCTACGACGTCCAGTTGCTCCAGTCCCGCCAACCCGGGTGGAAGTGGCTCGGACGGCAACCTGGTCCACAGGCAGAGAGTGTCACCGCTGTACAGCAGGAGCTTGCCTGTTCCCAAAGGTAACCGCTTCCTGTCTAGCAAATGAAGTTTATCCTAAATGCACCCATCATCGTTTAGCTTCGTGCTATGCTAAGTGGTGTTCAGTCACCTACTGAGCGACCGCCAAACCAAAGTAGCTTGACAAATCGGGCAATAGAATGGTTTCGACGATAAATGAATAAATGCGTCCTTTGATTAAAAAAAAGACCCAACCTGTTTCCGAATAGTTACGTTCCACCCTCGCGTTCGGCCTATGTGTAGGCCCCTGTTCAGTACCGGAGAAAATAAAATACTTAATTTTTCATGCTGTTCGAAAAGCGGGGGCCGCGTTGTGTTTTGGTGACTCAAAATACCGAGGAAAGGGAACAAACAGTCGAAGCAACTCCTAAATTACTTAATTTCATGTGAAATGGACTTGCGCCAAATTCAAGATTTCATTGTCATAATTCAGACAAAGGCCGGGAGTGTTTGTTTAAAGCCAGTATAGCATTTATTATAACACATTTCAATAGCTAGCTGTAGTTTAGCGCACCATCCCCCTTGTAGCAAAGTCAGAGCTCACCACACTCGGGAGCTATGCTAGGCTAGTTGCTAGCACTCTACGTGTGTCGTAATGCAGTCGACCTATCTGATGCTGGATGCTAGAAATAGCAAAGAGGTACATCATCGCCATATGTTCGCCATAGTTGGGTTGTTATCGTCCGAAGTTAAATACTATTTCAGCTCCGCCCATGCGTTCAGTTTTATTGTTGGGGCACTGTATAGCAACTATTTAAAATCAATAACTTGATATTAGCTGATAAACAGGATTTCTACGGTACATTGTGACGAGGTAACGACGTCAGGCTGTAGACTCCAGTGTGGTGGCGATGATGCAGCTGCTCTGTCGAAGATAAACACGACTCTCTGATCTGAGTGTTATCGATGGTTATCCAGATTTCCATCAAACAGTTTTTTTATTCATCTGCTAAATGTACCTGTTTGCTGTCAGTGGAAGGGAAATAAAATATGTTGTCAACTGACTGTATTTAGGTCTTTTGGTAATTGGGGCCTAAGAGACAAACGGAAACTATGAGCAAGTAGGCTAGTCTCTTCATCATCCATGTCTCTGTCTACACGCCAGTATTTATCAGGCTCATGTGCAACACAGACACATGAAACATGTCATGATTATTTCAGTTAGCCTGGCTAATCTCTCTGGAGTGGGTTATTACATGATGTTATCTACACTTGACGTAAATATCACTGCTGAAATCCAGGGTGTTTTGTCTGGGGGCCTAAATATGCCATAAACAATCATTATTTCTTTAGTGACATTGTTTAGCTATTGCTCTGGTTATTACTTACATTTTTGGGGTGTAAATTTTATTTCCTTTAATATTAAAGGAAATCAAATGACCCCTGGGCAATTAGTAACTAGGGCTGAACGATTATGGAAAATAATCTAATTGCGATTTTTTTGCCCCAATATTGCGATTGCGATGCGATATGCGATTATTTTTTAAGGTCTTTGTCTTCTGTATTATTAAACAAAGACAAGCAATACATCATATAGTATGGCCAATACTATATTACATTAATTTTAAACTGTTCTTTCCTGGAAGACAGACCTCTGTTATGATGACATGAGGTGATGCATGAATTGATGACTGACATTTTTATTTAACTTCTTCAATCACAACAGTATATTTGAACATACACAATAGTTTATTTTTAGCTTACAAACATCTGAGCATAAAGTGCTGACAAGGAACCCTGGTGTAAACATTAAAATGAAAGTCAGTACAATGTGCAGATTGCAGAAATATACATAAAAAAAATCAGTGGCTTTACCACACTCAGTTTTTCGACATCTGTGAACTACTAGACAGTCATTCAATTAAAAAATAATATTAAATAAATAAAACTAATAAATAAAAAATACACACATCTTACTGATCTCTGCAGTCAGTAACATTACACATAAAGTGCAAACATAATAGCAATTGTATAAACACACACACAAACACGCCTTTAAAGTTTAAAGGCGTGAAATTGGACGGTCTAGTTCTGATTAGCGTCACCGCTGTCTCGGTGGAGTTTAATAAACTCGGCCGTCTGCTTCTTGCTATCTAAAATATAACCAGACACTGGTGTAAATTCTCGACTGTCTCATACTTCTGTTTAATAAGTTTTCTGTTTGACGTTTAGTCAGCTGTGTGAAAACCAAGGAGGAACCCACCCGGGGGATTAATAAAGTTTTATTTTATCTAATCTAATAACTTTAATCTCAGCCAAACCGATTTACTCACGAGCAAACAAAACACTGAAAAAAGCCCAACAATAACATTTTTAGGTTGTCTAAGTGACTTATATATTACGTTTAACCCGAGCAGCGAAACTCCGCGGTGATCTGAAAATGATGTTCCGGGAGTTGTGCCGTTCTCGGCCGCATCAGTAACCCTCGAGCTCCCGGCTAGCTGTCGAGCTGGTGGGTAGCAGACGCCTCTGAAAACGTCGAAGCACTTTTGCAAATATGGGATATCTTGATAAACCGAGCAGATATTTGATGTTTACACAACTACTTTCTCGCCTGAAAATATGTTAAAAGTTTATTTTGTGACCCAGAAAGATTAGTATGAGTAATTTTAAAACTTAGTAGCGGCCGCCATTGCTGGAAACTGGAGTTTGGCTGGGCCGCGCTATGAATTCTGGGATATGGTAGTAATTTGGACAGCCTTCGGCGCGTCGCTGTGACGTAATCGGTCTACAAATGCGGCCTCAGGAGGATGCAGCCCATGAATTGTATAATATAATCGCAGTATAATCGCAGCCTTTGCGGTTAGAAAATTGCACTTGATCATGTCGCGATATTATCGCAAATGCGATATATCGTTCAGCCCTATTAGTAACCAGTGGTGTATATTGCAGAGAGATATTGGTGTTGGCATAGACTAACCATAGGCCAGGCATAGACTAACCTGGCCTGTACGAAATTTTTCATAGTTTTTACATTTCATCATTATATCCGGAAGTGTTCGGTAGGGGGGGCAGCACGGTGGCACGGTGGTTAGCACTGTTGCCTCACAGCAAGAAGGTCCTGAGTTCAATTCCACCATCAGGCTGGGGTCTTTCTGTGTGGAGTTTGCATGTTCTCCCCGTGTTTGCGTGGGTTCTCTCCGGGTACTCCGGCTTCCTCCCACCGTCCAAAGACATGCAGCTTGTGGGGATAGGTTAATTGGATAATCCAAATTGCCACTAGGTGTGAATGTGCGAGTGAATGTGAGTGCGAATGGTTGTCTGTCCCTATGTGTTAGCCCTGCGACAGACTGGCGACCTGTCCAGGGTGTACCCCGCCTTTCGCCCTATGACAGCTGGGATAGGCTCCAGCGCCCCCCGCGACCCTGAAAAGGATAAGTGGAAGCGAATGGATGGTGTTCGGTAGGGTTTAGGTCAGAACTGCAAACAGGCCATTCAATCCTCTCCATTCCCAAATTCTGGAAATGTGTTGTCGTCTTGGAGTTCGGTCCAAACTGTGAAGCTATAGGAATGCCACTGGTTGCAGAATCCCTTTCTTCCTATGTTGCTGCATTGAGATTGACAATAATGACCAAGCCTCGATTTTCCAGTGCAGGAGATGCCACCCCCCACCATCCCACTGTCACAAACCGACTCCTGTGGCGTTCAAAGGATGGCTGTATAGCAAAGGCAGCAGTACTGATTAGCACCTGGTTGTCAGCACTTGAGAGCATTTGTCACCACATGGGGTACCAGAAGCAAGAGTCATTAACACATTATATTATTTTTTTATGTAGTTCATATATATTAATGTAAACACAAACACAGTGGGTAAAATAAGTATTCAACACATGACCAATTTTCTACGTAAATGTATTTCTAAAGGTGCTATTTACATGAAATTTTCACCGGATGTTAGTAACAACCCATCCAATCCACACATGCAAAGAAATCAAACCATAAATCTCCATAAATTATGTGTAACCATGAGAAATGACTAGGGATGGGTACCGGTATCGTTTCTGACATAAACGGTAGTAACCAGACTGAAAAGCAGCGTGCATTTCGGTGCTTTATTTTTTTTACTGAGATGTGATACGCTTCAGATTCTAGCCAATCATTTTACGTTTCCAAGGATAGTAGGCGGGCCCAGGTACATACGTTCTTTTAGAGCAGCGCTAAAAATGCCCAAGGCGAAGCGGTCAAAAGTCTGGCTGTACTTCACAGCAAAAGATGCAAACTCAGCAGCCTGCAACAAGTGCTTTACGGTGATACTGTGCAAAGGAGGTAACACCTCGAATCTGATGAAACACCTGGCGACGCATAGCGTTTTTTTTTTTTTTTTTTTTTTAAATCCAAGAAATGCACCGTTCCTACTAAGGGTGTGTTGCTTGTTATCGGACCCGGAGTTAGCAACATCCCCCAAGAACCCGAAGAGGAGAGTCCTGGCCCCTAGCCCTGCCAGTGTAGCAGAAATGATGAGGATGATGATGGCAGCAGCAGCCGTTCTTCTCTGAGTAGCTTAATGTTGTTCGTGTGTAATTTACGTTGAGTAGGCTAACCACGTTATTACTAGGGGTGGGGGGAAAAAATCGATACTGTGTAGTATCGTGATATTTTGTTTGCTAATAATGTATCGATACAGGGACAGCAGAAATCGATATTTTGTTACAAAAGTTTTTGTAGACTGGAACATGCTCTGACTTCAGAGCACGTTGATCCTTTTTCTGAGCAAGAATCCTGACATTCCTTCACTGTCCAAATGTGTTTAACTTTTTTTTTGGCAGCAATAAACTAAATTTAAGACATGTTTTATTTTAATTAAGTTAAACTTTTTTATTTAATGTAAAATTATATTTTGTTTTAATTTACTTTCAAATTCTTCAGTTGCTGAATGGGCTGCATAGTTTTCATAAATTGCATAGTTCAGAATAGCTATAATTGTACCAGATGGTTGCATTCAGTTAAGTTGGACTAGACTGTAATACAAACCGTTCAGTTTGTCAACAATAAAACTGACTGAAATGAGAGAAAGACTGAGTGTGAGACTTTGATATTAGATAAAATGAATATTGATAAAGTTTACCTTTATGTACAGAATCTGAATATCGCAAAATATTTTAAAAAAATTGCAATAATATCGTATCGTGGGATGTATGGTGATTCCCACCTCTAGTTATTACATTAATGCACGTAAGGTGAACTAGCAAACACCGTCATAGCTACATGCGGCTGTCTTCTTGTTTGATGGCAGATACTCCCTTCACCCTGGCCAAAAAGGCTAAAATGACCAAAGAAAAAGTGGAAAACAGTTAAACATGAGAGGTTTTGGACAAAGTTTGTGTTTTTTCCATTGTTTAAGCACTGCTTCCAGCCAAGAGTGATGCCATATATGCTCTATAGCTGCAGAAAAGGCTAACATTGTTATCTTTTTACAAAAAAACAGCTGAACATGAGAGGTTTTTGGACCAATTTTGTGTTCTTGATTCTTTAAGCACCGGTTTGAGCACAGTTTAAGCACCGGCACCGTTTCAAAAGTACCGGTTTGGTACTGGTATCGGATAAAACCTAAATGATACCCATCCCTAGATATTATACATGGTTATGCTCAGGATGTGTCAGCCCATTTCTACTGGAAATGCCTTTCTACTGGAAATGCCACGCGCACCACGCAGGACTCCAATGCTGAAGAAAATGCATGCTCATAAGTACATTTAAAGTTAACAGAACAAGATTTAGACAAGCCTGTGAAATTCTGGGAGAATATAGCCTGGTCAGATGAGACCAAATCTGACTGCACATTATCCCCAAAACACCATAGAAACAGTGAAGTTTGGAAATGGGAATAACATGGCAGGGGGCTGTTTTTTAGCATACGGAACTGGAACTAAGGCTCAGAGTTCATAGAAGGGGGCCATCAAACCTTCCAGATTTGAAGACTTTGTGGGATAGGCAACTCCAGGCCTCGAGGGCCGGTGTCCTCCAGGTTTTAGATGTGTCCTCAACCCAACACAGCTGATTTAAATGGCTAAATGACCTCAACATGTCTTGAAGTTCTCCAATGAATGAACTCATCATTTGATTCAGGTGTGTTGACCCAGGGTGAGATCTAAAACCTGCAGGGCACTGGCCCTCGAGGCCTGGAGTTGCCCACCCTTGGTGTAGAACAATGGGCCAAAACCACACCTGAGCAATACAGGATGCATCTTAAAGCAGTCATCACCGACAAAGGTTTTTGTACAATGTTTTAAATACATTTCAGTAAGCGTGTTAAATAGCCTTTTTCTGTGTCATTTCTCACTGTTACATATAATTTATGGACGTCTGTGATTTGTTCTTTGCACGTGTGGATTGTATGGGTTGTTACAACATCTGGTGAGAATTTCATGTTAATAGCACTTTTAAAAATATATTTACTTAGGCATGTTCAGTATTTTATTTACTCGCTCTGTGTATGTGTGCATTCCATGAAGCTCTCTGTGCACTAACCTTAAGCTAATCTAAAATAATGCAGAAATAGTCACTCCCTTGTGCAGGTCGGGTTTGTTATTGAAGTCTGAGACAAATTCATCCACATGTGGCAAGTCAGGATTCAGGATCAGCCGTAGCTATCAGGTTCTGTAGCTACATTACAAGTTTTTCAGATCTGAAGCAATACACCATCTGGGTACTAGGGATGGGTATCGTTTAGGTTTTATCCAATACTGGTGCCAAACCGGTACTTTTGAAACGTGCCGGTGCTTAAACGGTGCTCGAACCGGTGCTTAAAGAATGGAGAACACAAACTTTATCCAAAAACCTCTTATGTTTTTATTTTTAGCAGTCTCTTTTTTTCTGCAAAATGATAACCAAGTTAGCCTTTTCTGTTGATACAACATACCTCCTTTGGTTGGAACTGGTGTTTAAACAATGGAAAATACAAACTTTGTCCTAAAACCTCTCATGTTCAGCTGTTTTTTCTGTAAAAAGATAACAATGTTAGCCTTTTTTGCAGCTGTAGGGCATATATGGTATCACTCTATCAAACAAGAAGACAGCCGCATGTAACTACGACGGTGTTTGCTAGTTCACCATACATGCATTAATGTAATAACGTGGTTAGCCTACTCAACGTAAATTACACACGAACAACATTAAGCTGCTCACGCAGAGAAGAAAGGCTGCTGCTGCCATCATCATCCTCATCATTTCTGCTACACTGGCAGGGCTAGGGGCCAGGAGTCTCCTCTTTGGGTTTTTGGGGGATGTTGCTAACTCCGGGTCTGATAACAGGCACCACACCCGCAGTAGATGTGCTCGGTGTGAGGTCTCGCAGCAAGCTATCAAATACGGTGCATTTCTCGGCTTTTAACATAATGCTATGCGTCGCCAGGTGTTTCATCAGATTCGAGGAGTTACCTCCTTTGCACAGTATCACCGTAAAGCACTTGTTGCAGGCTGCTGAGTTTACATCTTTTGCTGTGAAGTACAGCCAAAGTTTATGACATCTCAGGAAAAAAAAGCACTGAAATAAAGCACCGAAATGTGCGCTGCTTTTCGGCCATAATGGCACCGGATATTGGTACCCATCCCTACTGGGTACTATTAACAACACTAACTTTTTGACATACACATACCTGAACTGAAGAAACTGAAAAGAACTGAATTCTGAGTTTATGGACTTGCAAAAAAGGACAGTTAAAATTCTCAAATTCTGAAATGGCTGTGTGGTGTTGTTTTTGTTTCAATAAATATTTTTAAACTTTATTAGCTGAGTGTCATTCACTCATTAGCCAATACCTAGAAAAGAAAGACCCAGATGGCTTACCTGTACTGACCTGTAGTGATACATATTACTATATACTGATATGAAAAAGTGATCAGGATAATTCATGTCCCATATCGCCCAGTTCCAAATTTCAGTTAAAAAGAACAGAATATTACGCCACATTTTCATTATCTGCTTTATGGTGATACCTGACCACAACGCTTACAAAATGTAAAACAACGGCTGTGGTTTTGATCAATCCACATTTTATGACAACTGAACTGAACAGTCTGCTTTAGTTCAAACGTCATAAGCCATTTTAGAGTACAAAAAAGTTATTGCGTATTGCGTAGCCATTAATTTATTTTCACCATTTTCTTATATTTGAGTGAAGACTTGACTGACATGAACACATGATCTTGATCAGCGGTCCAACCTTTTTTGCACCACGGCCCAGTTTAATTTCAGACAATATTTTCACAGACCAGCCTTTAAGGTGTGGCGGATAAATACAACAAAATAAAATGATATGACCAAGACAAAAACTGTGGTATTTTGTAAATATAATAATAAACGCAAATTCACTGTGTAATTGTGTAACTTTATTAGCAGCGTCCTCCTGAAATGCGCCAACAACATTAAGAGTAACATCCTCATCTCTGCCCCTTAATGCTCTCTGGTTGCTATGGTAACGTGTAAATATTGCTTTCAAAATAAGACGCACAACTACAACACGGGAAAAGACCCAGGGAAACAGAGTTGACGATAAAAACCCTGAAAACCATAAATTTGACATCCGAGCCTGAACTCTCCCGGCCCGGTACTTGTCCATGCCCCGGGGGTTGGGGACCACTGATCTAGATTCCTAGAGAAAGAGATTTTTGCAGTTTTGGCTGATCGGTTCGTAAAACTCTCCTTGTCATTGGTCTCTAGCATATTGTGCGAGTCACTGATATTTTTCATCAAACATTCTCTTTCAGGTTCTATTGCACTTGTTAAGGTTTTACTACTGTTGGTACTTCGCAATAGAGCAGGGCGATATGACCAAAAATATTTATCACGATATACATTTGAAAATTTGCAATTACGATATAACTGATGATATTATTGACACTAGACAAAATACTTTACAACTCCACAACTTTATTAGTGCAAAAAAACAAACAAGCAAACAAACATCAATGTATTTTCACTTAAACAAGCAGCTGTTTTTTTTTTTTTTTTTTATGTGCATTAAAGTTATATAAAAATGTAACAGTGCAAATGCAAATTCTTTGCTGACAGTTTAACCAAAAAGCATTTCCAGTGGAAACTGGCCGACATATCCTCAGCATAACCATGTAAAATATCCACAAAACTTAAAAAGAGGTTATACACACAATACGGTAACATTATGTTGCCGCGGCGCGGGTTCGTAGCTTAGCAAAGTCGTACTACAACATTTGACAGATTTGCGAGCGCCGTGTACATAAAATCATTTCGAGGTCAGTAAACACAACCAGAGTTCATACATAAGGCACACGGGATTATAAGGGGCTCTGTCAATTTTCAGAAAAATCAAAGGGTTGATTTTAAGTGTGCCGTATTTTCCAAAAAACACGGTAATAACGACGGCCCGCTAGCATGCTCTACCAAAAATAGTGCTTTGTTGTGTATCTGACGGACGAAAGCTAAACCAGTTCCACACCACTGAAGTTGCAGCATTTTTACAAACCAGTTCCACTTCATCCGTTTCATTTGACGATCCGCTTTCGCCCTTCTCATTCTCCGTCTCCGCCATGCTTTTTCCACCATGTGCGTATGAAAACAAAGGCACTGCGCATGAGCGTTTTACCCATATTCTATCGCGGAATTTCATTTTCTTATCGTTGCCCAACATTATACCGGTATTACCGTGAACGGTATGAAATGGCCCAGCCCTACTTCACAAGTTTTTGTAGACAAGTCGGTGTCTTCCACGTAGGCTACAGGCAACTGCAATCTTACTAAGGCAATCATGAGGTTTTTGGTGTGACAGCGTCTGTGCAGCTAATTTTACCTAACGAATTGAGCATTACACATTTTTCATATCTACTATGGCAGACAACTCTTGAGCAATGTGTGCATGATGTCACCTGAGAAACTTCAATAGTTAGATGTGATAACAAAGAGACTTGGTACTCAAAGGATGATGAATAAAAACCTTAAAAGTCTACAGAAGAATCTGCAACATTAAAGTGACAGTTTTCCTGACCCCAAACAACAAACAGCCAGCCCAACAGCTAAACCAGGAAACATGAGCTGCTCAAGTCGTTGCAGTGACACATACAGTGGGGCAAAAAAGTATTTAGTCAGCCACCGATTGTGCAAGTTCCCCCACCTAAAATGATGACAGAGGTCAGTAATTTGCACCAGAGGTACACTTCAACTGTGAGAGACAGAATGTGAAAAAAAAAATCCATGAATCCACATGGTAGGATTTGTAAAGAATTTATTCGTAAATCAGGGTGAAAAATAAGTATTTGGTCAATAACAAAAATACAACTCAATACTTTGTAACATAACCTTTATTGGCAATAGCAGAGGTCAAACGTTTACTATAGGTCTTTACCAGGTTTGCACACACAGTAGCTGGTATTTTGGCCCATTCCTCCATGCAGATCTTCTCGAGAACAGTGACGTTTTGGGGCTGTCGCCGAGCAACACGGACTTTCAACTCCCGCCACAGATTTTCTATGGGGTTGAGGTCTGGAGACTGGCTAGGCCACTCCAGGACTTTCAAATGCTTCTTACGGAGCCACTCCTT
The DNA here is from genome assembly GCF_965226115.1 of Aulonocara stuartgranti. NCBI lineage: Eukaryota > Metazoa > Chordata > Actinopteri > Cichliformes > Cichlidae > Aulonocara > Aulonocara stuartgranti. The sequence goes on along the minus strand of NC_138957.1, from coordinate 3,716,140 downwards.
TGTTGCCCGGGCGGTGTGTTTTGGATCATTGTCATGTTGGAAGACCCAGCCTCGTTTCATCTTCAAAGTTCTCACTGATGGAAGGAGGTTTTGGCTCAAAATCTCACGATACATGGCCCCATTCATTCTGTCCTTAATACGGATCAGTCGTCCTGTCCCCTTGGCAGAAAAACAGCCCCATAGCATGATGTTTCCACCCCCATGCTTCACAGTAGGTATGGTGTTCTTGGGATGCAACTCAGTATTCTTCTTCCTCCAAACACGACGAGTTGAGTTTATACCAAAAAGTTTTACTTTGGTTTCATCTGACCACATGACATTCTCCCAATCCTCTGCTGTATCATCCATGTGCTCTCTGGCAAACTTCAGACGGGCCTGGACATGCACTGGCTTCAGCAGCGGAACACGTCTGGCACTGCGGGATTTGATTCCCTGCCGTTGTAGTGTGTTACTGATGGTGACCTTTGTTACTTTGGTCCCAGCTCTCTGCAGGTCATTCACCAGGTCCCCCCGTGTGGTTCTGGGATCTTTGCTCACCGTTCTCATGATCATTTTGACCCCACGGGATGAGATCTTGCGTGGAGCCCCAGATCGTGGGAGATTATCAGTGGTCTTGTATGTCTTCCATTTTCTGATGATTGCTCCCACAGTTGATTTTTTCACACCAAGCGGCTTGCCTATTGTAGATTCACTCTTCCCAGTCTGGTGCAGGTCTACAATACTTTTCCTGGTGTCCTTCGAAAGCTCTTTGGCCTTGGCCATGGCGGAGTTTGGAGTCTGACTGTTTGAGGCTGTGGACAGGTGTCTTTTATACAGATGATGAGTTCAAACAGGTGCCATTCATACAGGTAACGAGTGGGGGACAGAAAAGCTTCTTACAGAAGATGTTACAGGTCTGTGAGAGCCAGAGATTTTCCTTGTTTGAGGTGACCAAATACTTATTTTCCACCCTAATTTACGAATAAATTCTTTACAAATCCTACCATGTGAATTCATGGATTTTTTTTTTTCACATTCTGTCTCTCACAGTTGAAGTGTACCTCTGGTGCAAATTACTGACCTCTGTCATCATTTTAAGTGGGGGAACTTGCACAATCGGTGGCTGACTAAATACTTTTTTGCCCCACTGTAGTAGAAGTTTATGACTGAGCAAATATATCTATTTGTTGTGGTAATAAATATGAAGTTAAGTTTTCTTACTTTATAAGGTTTTTGTTTTTTGCTTACTTTCTCCCGGTTAATGACATTGGTTCAATGCTCCAGCAGGAGGAGCCAAAGACGAAGATTATTGGGTTGGATTTCTCATTAAATTCCTACCTTCATATTTAACAATAATACAAGCTGCATGGGAGATATTAAATATTATTGTATGTATTACAAATATTTGTAATGTCATAAATAATGCTTTAACATTCAACATACATTTAATGACTTAAAGTTGGCATTCACTATAGCGGGAGATGTACCAATTGCAATTTTTTTTTTTATTTTTTTTTTTTTGCCAGTTCTGTTTTTATTTCTAAGAGCTATGAAAACATACAAATAAAAATCAACTTTTGTTCAATGGAAATAAAAGAAACTCACAGTGGCACAGTGATTAGCACTGTTGCTTTACAGCAAGAAGGTCCTGAGTTCAACTCCGCCACCTGGCCGTGTGGAGACTGTACGTTCCTTCTGTGTTTGTGTGGCTTCTCTTCAGGTACTCTGGTTTCCTCCCAAAGACATGGCGTTAGACAGGTTAGGTTATTTGGTGAATATAAATTGAACATGGGTGTGAATGTGAGCATGAATGGTTATCTTTCTCTCTGTGTTAGCCCTGCATCAGGCTGGCGACCTGTGGCTGGGATAGGCTCCAGCCCCCCATGACCCTGATAAGGATAAACGGAAGAGAACGGATGGATGATTAAACTCTGCAACTTCCCCTGCAACTTAACAGTAAGTTCCAGGGTCTTCGCTCACATAAGCAACTGAAAATAAAGTGCTCTGCTACTGGTAGAAAGTATAACTGAAAATGAGTCGCTCTAGACCAGGGGTCTCAAACTTCAGTGAGAGAGTCAAAAACTAATGTGTACACTTATGTCTGCATTTTTATTTTGTTAAATACGAACACAGTTATAGCAGAAGTGCTGCCACTTGTCAGAAAGAGAGGACCAATGTGTTTATTTGGTAGTTTAATGAAAGGCTTCAGTTAAGAGTGAGAAAAACATTTGCATTCACGTTTTCTGTTTTGTCTTGTTATACAATATTTGAGATTTAAAAAAAACAAACAAAACATTACATCTTCAGAAATATTTGTGGGTGTTTTCTTGTTTGTTTGTGTTTGTGTTTTTTTTTTACTACTTGAACGCTAAAGTGGCCCTCACATGAGATGACAGTGTCAGCAGTAGCCCACATCTCATTTAGGTACCACACAGTTGCAACAAAAAAACGTCAAGTACCTTAATAGTTTTCCCAGTATGTTTATACATTTGCAGCAGCATAGGCTGTCATGAGTAGTGATGGGTGGTTGTGTAACCAAAAAATGAAAAAAAAATGGCTTGTAATTTAATAAAATAAAATCCCTCACGTTAACTTTTATCGAGTGGAAAAAAAATTGGCGTTCATCCTCCAGCTTCACTGTGCTAATGTTATGCTAACATAGCTGTGTCGCTAGCAATCACGTAGCACAACATTATATACCTCAGTAACCCTGCAAACGCCACTGCTGTTTAGTTTTCTGTCTTCATTTATATTGGAAGTGGTAGCAGAGCTGTACGTTTTTAATTAGTTTCAAAAATCTCTCAGTCAGAACATGGTATGTCATGTTTAGGTGGAAACTAGCGAGCTAACTTCCTGTTAACTTCTAACTCAGTTAAATTTAATAAATTCTGTTTTCATGGATGCCTGGATGTTAAACTTAATTGTTACACCTGGTAAAGCAGCAACGCTGATGATTTTATTAAAGATGAAAGAATTTAGACCGTTTTTAACTCTGTGTTCGTTTGACTTTGGGACCTGAAGCGGACGGAGTTTTGGACTCAGTTTACTCCGCGAAGCTCCTCACTACGGCAGCCGTAATGCTCTGACAATCCATCAAGCAGTGCAGCTTACCAAAGTTGTACTAAAACATTTTTTAACAGATTTCTGCCAAAATCGGTTCGAGGTCAGTAAGCACAACCAGAATTCATACATAAGGCACACTCACGATTTTTGTGAAAATTAAAGGATTTTAAGTGTGGAAAATACGTTATACAGAAGAAAATAATATATCACGATATATATCGTTACCGCACATGGTTTAAATTATATCCCGATATGGATTTTAGGCCATATCGCCCAGCCCTACTTGTGATGCACCTGGCTTGTTTGGCTTGCATTCATCAAATTACACTGATACTTTGTTTCTTAGTAAGAAACTTTGTTGTTTCTTTAACACTTCTGTGTTTAATTCAGAGAAAAAATTGAAGGCTGACTAACTTTAGCCTAAATGGGTTGGAGCACATTGATGAAGGCCCGGTGATTTGTTAAAATTCGTAAAGGGCGATCGTGGCTCAAGAATTGGGAGTTCGCCTTGTAATCGGAAGGTTGCCGGTTCGAGCCCCAGCTCGGACAGTCTCGGTCGTTGTGTCCTTGGGCAAGACATTTCACCCCCGTTGCCTACTGGTGGTGGTCAGAGGGCCCGGTGGCGCCAGCGTCCGGCAGCCTCGCCTTTGTCAGTGCGCCCCAGGGTGGCTACAATGTAGCTGCCATCACCAGTGTGTGAATGTGTGGATGACTGGATGTGTAAAGCGCTTTGGGGTCCTTAGGGACTAGAAAAGTGCTATACAAATACAGACGATTTACCATTTGTTTCCTGTATTGAAATGTATTTTAACTTTTTTTTTTAGTTTGATTTGATTTGTTTGTCTTGGAGCAGCTGTGACCATGTAATTACCTCTGGCATCATGGATAATTCCTCTGCAAGCACAGATACAAGAAGTCTTCATACTATAATGCAACTCATGTTGCACAGTGGAACAAATATGGATAGCAAATAATCATCTGTAATATCATTTTAATGTTTTACAGAGATTTTAATGAATTTTACTTTTTTATTTTGAGATTAGGTTTTATTCTGTGGACTTACTCTCTGGACACTATAACTGGACGGTGATCTTGAGATCCACATGTGCACTACTCATCTTATATGAAAGATAAATCCACACAGGTGAGCCCACACACTTCATATATTCTATGAATCTGTTATCCCCAGAAGAGATAAATTCATTATGGTTTAGGAAAAGGCAGGTTTACTTATTTATTCCACGTCTTGACTAAGATGTTGAGAGTTATTGCTAGTCAGAACAATTTCATAACACACACTCATTGAGGTGTTGTAGGGAAAACAGTTTTAAGTTAACAGCTATTAATCTGCTGCTGTGTTCAGACACCTGGATGTTGGAGTGACGAAACGCGAAAGAAAGAAGACCATTCAATTTGCTCTGCATCCTGAGGCAGTGCTGACGAGTTCAAAGAGGTATGATACTAAACGCTTGAAAGGAAATGGTCCTTACTTTGATAGGCAGAACTATCAGCTATAAGCTTTAATATGAAGCTGAAATTGAGAAATTGAGCAAATCACAAATGTCTACAACCCTTGTTGCCCTTTTTAAAAAGCTATTCACGAGAGAAGACTCACTGTCATATAGTCTCTAAACCAGGAATATCAAACTCATTTTACATTGTTGGCTACATACAACCCACTTTAATCTTAAATTGGTTGAACCAGTGTAACTGCCCTTTCTGTCAAAAAGAAATCTGTCAGCACAACTCTTTGAGTTTAAATGGTAAGGAATAAATGTGCAACATTTCAGAAAAATTTCGAGTTGCTCATTGAAAAAAAAAAACAAAGTCTATTGTAATTGAAAAGCAGAAACTTTTCTGTCATTTAATTGTTTAATCTCTGATTAATTACTTTAGTATGACTGACTGTGGGGTAGGGCTGCTCGATTATGGCAAAAATGATAATCACGATTATTTTCACTGAAATTGAGATCTCGATTATTTGACGATATTTATTTAACAATAACAATGTGTTGAATAATGACTTTAAAGATTGTCAAAAAATAATATAAAATAGTGTGCAAATACTGATAACAGTGCAAATGTTTGCAATATAAAAAATAAATGAAAAATGTAAACATCTATGTTTAGTGAACTTTGCAGTGTTGCTCTGTGGTGCAGCTACGACACCGTAGCAAAGTTTACACACTGTGTCTACTTGATCCACGTCTGACTCCGCGAACCCATAATGTTTCCACACCACTGAAGTTTTTTTACCTCTCTTTTCAACCAACAGCAGTCACTCTCCTCTCCAAATAACTTCTGCTTAGCTTTCCGAGCTTCCCTCGGGTCCTCTTAATTGTTGTGACGCGTATTCGAAATGCAGAGAGGTGCGCTCGATTTGCCACACGGAGCAGCGCGAGAGTAAAGCACGAGGGAGGTGCTAATAATCGGCTCCGTCATTTTTAATGATCGTTGAAAGCCCAGATCGTAATCGAGATTAAAATTCGATTAATTGAGCAGCCCTACTGTGGGGTAAGTCTGTTGAAGTTTAGCTTTCTATAGAAGCTGATTTCTGATAAAAATTATCACACGTTAGACTACTAATCCATCTGATACTGAATTATATGACTTGGTGGTAGGGCTGGGCCATATTATACCATTCACGGTAATACCGGTAGAATGTTAGGCAACGATAAGAAAATGAAATATCGCGATAGAATATGGGTAAAACGCGCATGCGCAGTGCATTTGTTTTCATACGCACATGTCCGAAAAAGCATGGCGGCAACGGAGAATGAGAAGGGGGAAAGCGGATCGTTGAGTGAAACGGATGAACCAGAATTGGTTTGTAAAAATGGCGCAGCTTCAGTGATGTGGAACTGGTTTGGTGTTTGTCCGTCAGATACCCACCAAAGCACATTTTTTTTGTAGAACATGCAAGCGGCCGTCGTTATTACCGTATTTGTTGGACTAAGGTGCTCGTAAATCTGGAAGTAATCTGGGTCCTAAACTCCATCTTCTTCAGATCCCAAAGTCAAATGAACACTGCAGCATCACTGAGAGTTACAAACTGTCTAAATTCTTTCATCTTTAATAAAACGATCAGCATTGCTGCTTTACCAGGTGTAACTATGAAGTTTGACATCCAGGCATCCATGAAAACAGAATTTATTACATTTAACGGAGTTAGAAGTTAGCGGAAGTTAGCTCGCTAGTTTTGCTTGTTACCTAAGCATGATATAGAGATTGACAGACCATGTGACTTTCGCGCATTGCTTTGTGGGTACCCGTGGCAACAAAATCAAAACACTGCATCAAGTGCTAGTATTTCCAGCACCGGTAATCATTAATTCTGCGGTTTTAATCCCTACTTGCATTTTATTTGCCCCAAAAACAGTGATGTACAAAACGACGGAGAACACAGCAGGGCCGTACAAAGACAGACTTGACGAAAAGGCAAAAAAAAGGACGAGGAAAAAAATCAAAGGCGTGAAAGGGTCAGACCCATACGAGCATACAGAGTGTAGTAAGGACGTTAGCGTGCTGCCCAACTTTCATCACACACATATTTATTATTATATGGTCATAAGTGTGAGTTCATACACTCACAAAATGTTTAGTAACTTTAGATCCCTGCAACAAGCCCAGGTCCAGTTTACTTTGGTGATTTGGACTGTTCCATTTCACCGCTGTTGTTAATTTTTTTTCCTTTATCTCCTGTACAGGCTAACGCAATCTATTTGTCATTTCAGGTTGTAGTGTTACACAACATTTTCAGATCTAATAGAAGTAAAATGAGTGTTTTGTAATTCATTCAATTTATTGTCTTTACTTATAACTGGCATTATTGTTTCATTCTATTATAGAATCTTACAAGAAAGAGGCAAAATTGTATTTGATTATGCTTTATCACCTGCTTCGGTAAAAAACAAATCAACAATGCAAAAAAAAAAATAGCAAAGCAACATACTGGAAAACAGTTATTCATCACTTGCTTACTTCAGTACAACACTTGGGCACATACATGCGGGACTTTTTGTGGCTGTTTTGATATCGCTCTCTCTCTTAACCGATCAAATCTGGCTGTGGTAGCAGCTTTAAACTCGGTATGACCCAGGTTGATAGAGGGCGGCCTAGTCTGGATCGCATTCCAGCATTTTGTAGGCTGGTTTTCCTACAAAACACAACAAACATTAGCCTGCAAAGCCACCGTGAACAAAGCAGCATAGCGCAACCAATTCAAATCAATATAAGACTTATTTGTAACCTACATCAACAATTATGTTATGATAAACTACGTAATAACTACTAGAAGACTTAACTTTGTGGAAATGCTTGGAGCAGACTAACATGTGAGCTGGAGTGTTCTGGAACGTTATATTTGGTCTTCGAATGGCTGCAATCCAGGCCATCCGTCGGCTCTTTGTTACTTCGGAAACACAGCTTAAACAATTTTTCTTCCGCGACGTAATCCGATAACAACCGATCTCTTTACCCGTCGGCTTCCCGTGGCTGTCATGCGACCGGCTATTGCAGTTAATAATACAACAGCTTCTTGCCATTTTTTGTGTTTCTTTTTATCGCTGAGTGACTGTTTTCATGTGAAAGCCTGCGTGTGCTAGTACCGCTTGCCACGCATTCCCAGAATCCTTTGCGGTTTTACCCCAGAATGACGTCACATTTTCAATCTCTATAGCACGTTCTGACTGAGAGATTTCTGAAAAAATTCAAGCGTACAGCTCTGCTATCACATCCAACATAAATGAAGACGGAGAACTAAACAGCAGTGGCGTTTGTAAGGTTACTGAAGTTGGGCTAGCTGGTATATAATGATGTGCTACGTGATCGCTAGTGACACAGCTATGTTAGCATAACATAAACAGTGAAGCTGCAGGATGAACGCTAACACGTTTCCACTCAATAAAAGTTAACGTGAAGGTTCCTGGTGGTTAGAGACAAATGCAATCGCATGGCAGGATGCTGTAAACGGACCAAACTTCAGTCAGGAGAACAACTGAGAAAATCCATCCACAATAAAAGTTTAGTCATTAATATACTGCAACAACATGGGAATAGCAGCTGTGATAGAATACAGCATTAATGAATCAATGGTACAGAAGTGGAGGAAGCAAGAAGAATGAGTTGAATAAAGTTTGATTTATCTGACTGTTTTGTTTCGCTTAATGTGCCTTATAATCCCGTGCACCTTATGGTCCGAAAAATACGTACTGCACACTGCAGTTTAATGTTGCAAAGCACCTTTTTTTAACTTCAGTGGATATTATACATGGTTATGCTCAGGATATGTCAGCCCATTTCTACTGGAAATGCCTTTTGGTTAAACTTTCAGCAAGGAATTTGCATTTGCGCTGTTAAATGTTTATATAGGTTTAATGTACATAATAAACAGCTGCTTGTTTAAGTGAAAATAAATGGATGTTTTTTTGCACTAGTAAAGTTGTGGAGTTGTATTTTGTCTCGCAGAAATTATATCGTCAGTTATATCGTTATCGCAAATTTTCAAATCTATATCATGATATATATTTTTGGCCATATCGCCCTGCCCAACTCTCACAGCCTTATTGTTTCAAAATATATTGATGACATCTTCTGCACAGGAATTTTTAAAATACTGACCGTTCCAGTAAGGGCTGTTGGGATCATAATCCAGAAGTGGAAAGAACATCATTTTATGATAAACTGAACACGACTTGATGCTCCTTGCAAGGTTTCAGACAGAGGAGTGAAAAAAATGGTCAAAGGAGTTGTCCAAGAGCCAAGGAACAGTTGTGGAGAGAGACAGAAAGACCTGGAATTAGCAGGTACAATTGTTTCAAAGCAAACAACAAGTAAAGCACTGAGCCACGCGCACCACGCAGGACTCCAATGCTGAAGAAAATGCATGCTCACAAGTACAAGTTCAGTTATATCGTTATCGCAAATTTTCAAATATATATTGTGATAAATATTTTTGGCCATATCGCCCTGCTCTACTTGGTGGACTAGTGCTGGCATATTCCATTACTTCATTTTGGAGCTTTGCTCACTACAGAAAGGGAAGTGATGAGTGGCTGACTGAGGTGAATGTAAAGAGATTTGTCTGGCTGTGTGGTTTCAGTCTGTAACTACTGTGCAAGGTCACATCGTGTTCAAATTTGTGACTGTTGTATGTCACCATTTCATGGTGTCTGCTCTCACAGCTTCTTGTGTTTTCCTTTGTAATTCCAGCAGAGTGCAAAGCTCCAGCACAGTAAAGAAGAACCCCTCAGTAAAGGCTGACTCTTCCAAGTACATTACAGCATCAGCACCCTGCCCTGACTAGTACCATCAGCCATCTTCACCTCAGTCATCCACTCTCAGGTATCTCTGATAACCTTGTCAAGCAGACTTTGATTTTAAGAGCAAAGTGTCCTGTAATGGCCATACATTAAATGAATGTAAAAAATAAAGAAGTTAAAATGTACATAAAGACAAGTGAAACATATCCGCAAATGTGACCTTGTCAGACTGCATGCCACCGATTGGCTAGTCAGTGGCATCACTCACCTTCACGAAAATCAAAACCGCCAGACAACAAGACAAATGGCTGCACAACAAACAACACTGTGGTCCCTGAGGCTGACAAAAAACCACAGACCAAGCAACACCAATGTCATTGCCTCGACATCCTGCTTTTATTTTGTCATCTGTGTCACATACAAATGATGTAACAGGACATTTGGCTGCGTTGCTATAATGACCCCACGCACATTAGGTGGTACTTGATTGTAATAGAAAATGAGCCAAATTGAGTAGGTATTGTTGGAAAGGGTACGAAAGCCCTGCTCGGCTCAACTCGACTCGACTTCACTCTGTTTCAGCCGTTTTCCATTACCTCAGTGTGCTTGGGGTTATTCTAGCAATGTGGCCAAAAGTCCAGTGACATTATTTGTATCATTTGTGTCTTTTGCTATATGCAACACAACAATGGAGAATGTCAAGTCAATGCTATACCTACTGCTCAGTCTCTGGGTGTTTGTCATATAGACCTCAATTACAGTACAGCTTCCCACAGCTTGGCCACAACCAAGACCAAAGCCCAAAACGAACTCAGAGTAGCTTCCAGTGTTGCTCTGAGAGTGAGCCTTTCCCCTATTCCACCCAGACTGGATCTGATTAGGTCTCAGAGGCAGGCTCTAGTGTCTCATTAAGAGGTGAACATAAAAATGGGCTGTTGTGACTGTTTGTTGTTGTTCATTTGTCTCAAATATAAAGAGTAACTTCTGGTTCTGCCAATGAAAAAAAGGTTTACTGCTGAAGCAACTTTCAGATTCACTCATAGGCATAAGGCTATATTTTCTAGGGCTCGCAAAATTTCAAAATCCCTGGTAGCCCTTCGGGCAGGGACTCTTCAGTTTTTGGTAGCCCAAAATAAATTTAAGTAGCCCGAATAAAAAAGAGAGCAATTTTTTGATTGACGTTTTGTTTCCTGTTTTGTTTCCTTTACAATATTATACATTAAAGTATAATATTGTAAAGGAAACAAAACATTAATCAAAAAATTGTTGAAACACAAATTACAACATTGTATAAAAATTACAATCATCAACTCAAATACTTGGTTCTAATTGAACAGAAATTTCTATGAACTTGTAAGAACTGTGTAGGACATGAATCAGTCTGTGTCAGATCCTGAATTTGAAATTTGCACTGAAGTCACGGGTAAGAGGCAAGTGGAACCAAGATCGAGTCCATTTGCTTTTTGAAGTTTGCAAAGACTGCTAAATTTTGCCAGTGGTAGTTCACTCTTTGCAACATAGTACGCTGTTCTAAACAGATCTTTCAGGTTTATTTTTAGTATGTTATTTTCAATTGGTGTTTGTTCCGGGAAAGATACTGCAGACTGAGCAATAATGCATTTCTTGCATTTCTCATGGGTTCTAATGGGGGCCTTTCTTAAAATTACTGGTCCCAGTAACAAAGGCGCTTGTCGACTCAGAAATCAAGGGAAAACCAACAACACACCCGGCAGAACATTATGTTATTTACACGGGTGCACATAAGTGGTCCGCAGGTACGCATTCGCTGTCAAAATAAAAGACGCGCACCAGATAAGAAGTTGCAACGCGCGTTTGCGTCCATATAAAAAGCACTGTTTTTGTCCGCTAGAGTGGGATTTTCACGGCACATTCTGCACCACATCTCTGTGCGTTCATTATTTGTTTGAAGCCAGCTCACCTCCTGCAACCACTTTTCCGAGAATACGTGCTTCTTTTGTGGTTCGGACTCCTTCTGACATTTCTTTGGAGGTGGAGGAACACCAAAGTAATTGCTTAAAGGAGCTTCTTCGACATCTTTAAGAGTTCTAAACAAATGTCTGTCCTCCTCCAGAAAAACTTCTCTTGTGCGTGTTTTTTATTTTGACAGCGAATGCGCACCTGCGGACCACTTATGTGCAGCCCTGGTTATTTAGCTCATCATATCGCAGCCACAGAAATTCTTTTGTCCATGAAACCATAAAGCTGCACTTTCTTTTTGCCTTATAGTCTGATTTGTCATAACTTTTCCGTTTTGTGGTAAGCTTTTCTTTGGCTGTCACTTCTTCACCCTGACCTGTCTTATTTGGCTCAGCAGAACTAAAATATATATCCTGCTGCTTTTACACACTCACTCACATAAGCTCAGCGATTCTCTGCGCGATCAACCTCTCACATGTTTAAGCTTGCTGCGGGAGATTTCACTTGTCATGTTTGCATAGTAAGCTAACGATAGATAAGACGATGTCAGAGGAATTGGTGCACAAATTATCATCACTCACCAATCAGTGCTGTCGCTCTCTATACACAGTTCACACGATTGCAAAGTGAAAGCAAAAAAACAAGCGCAAATTCAAACGCGATTTCAATATGTCACATATTGACAGTGGCTCACTGATGCCAATGACATAATTACCCAGCTACATTTCTGAAAGAATGCAAAAGCATTGACATATATTTTTCCTTCCTACGATAGCCCGACGGGCAGGGCAGGGCAGAGATAGATTTTGGTAGCCCGACTGGAAAAATCGCTAGCCCGACGTCCCGGGGCTAGCGATTTTGCGAGCCCTGTTTTCATTTGCACTTTAAGTTTTAAAACTGTTTATTTATTCGTTTAATTAGAAAATTATTTTGAATGTATTTATTTTATCAAGACATTATTTATCCGATTTCTATTTTCCCATTTTGTCCTGGTCTCTTTTGCTGGAGTAAAATTGAATTATTCATTATTTTTGTGTTATTAAGCCTGACTTGAATCTTTCAATTTCTACTTGAAGTTTGATTTGTTCCATGTATTGTTAACCTGTTTGGCATTTTGTTTTATGTGCAGGTTCACTTGCACATAATAAATAAATGTCTTTGTGATTCTTGCATTGCATCATCATGTTTATTTTACAAGGTTTTAGCTGTTAAAATCAAGTACATTTGATTTAGTTATTAAATATAAATCACCTGTACTGAATAAATTGATGAGCAACATCAGTTTATTCAATACAGTGTTAATATCTGAGTGGGCCCCGAGCCACTTTGTGGTGGAAAAGTTGGGCCCCGAGGTAACAAAGGTTAAGAACCCCTGATATAGAGGGACTGTGGTGTTGGGTTTTGTACAGCCATTGTTGCCGGGTTTCATAAATGGGTTGCTTGCTTGGAACCCTGGCTGAACCGTTATTCAGACAGTACCTGGTACCAGGTAATCCCACCTAATACAAAACCCCAAAATTGAATTAAGTCGAGCCAAGTAGGTACTAGTGGAAAAGAGACATTACGGAGCTGAGAAGTGGCTATAGTGAAGCTGGAGTAGTGTGTGTGCCTCAAGAAGGTTCGTGTGTGTGTGTGTGTTTGTTTGTTTGTTTGTGTGCTCGCTGCAGCAGTTTTCCATGTCGAAGTCTGCCCAGATGCCACTGTCCAACATCACTGTGCCAAAGCCCTCGATCTCCAGGGTGCCCAGCAGCATGGAAGGCATCAACCATGAGCTGGAGAAGGTCTTCATTAAAGACAATGGAGATAAGGAGGAACTTAAGGTGGGGCTCAGTTTCCATTTTCAGCATGGTATTTTAGTAAACCTGTGACTTGTGTCACTGCCATCTCTTGACTGAGCTTTGAATCTTATATTGTTTTCTCTGCAGTCCCTGGAGGTTCCCGATGGGCGACGAGCACCTTTCCCTCCACAGCAGCGCAGCAGCAGCACCCGCAGTGTGGACACCCAGACCCCCTCAGCTCCTGGCCGGTCCAGCAGCTGCTCTAGCCTGTCACCATCCCCCTCGCCAGCCTGCCCACTGGGATCACATGATGGCAGTCCTTACTCCACAGATGATCTACTATATGACCGAGATAAAGGTAAGCAACGCTAAGGTCCTACTGAAGTGTTCACAAAAAGTAGCTGCTGGGGTCAAGGGATTTGTTCCTATCCTGACCAGATCCTGGAGGAGATCACTAAAACTCTACAGTATTGCAAAGGAATGGAGTAAATCAAATGTAGACCATAGCCTATATTGGCTATGTAACATCTTTTGATGATAATGGAAACTTAAACCTATAGAGGCGTGAATTCAAAATTCTCTGCCACTAGTCCATTTTGGTGAAATTTCATTGCAGAAACTCAAATTGTTGTCAGCAGTTTGTATGGCCTTCATGTGCTTGTATGCATGGGGGCATACTCCTAATGAGTCAACAAATGGTGTTCTGGGGGGGATCTCCTCCCAGATATGACCCAGGGCATCACCGGGTTTCTGGACTGAGATGTTCTGCAATTCGATGGCGTCAGATGGACCAAAACATAATGTCCCAGTGGTCTTCTTCTTCATTTAGGTTAGCGGAGCATGGAAGCCATTCTTTCATCCTCCAGGAACTACCTGCATATTCTGACCACATGAGCCTGGACATTGTCATGCACCAGAACCAACTGCACTAGCATGTAGGGTCTGAAAATGGGTCCAGAGATGTCATCCCAATATAATAGCAGTCAAAGTGCTGTTGCCAAGCCTGTAAAGGTTTATCCATCCCTCCATCCATATACTGCCCCATACCATCACTGACCCACCGACATACCAGTCACTTTGTTACGGGCAACATTCAGAAGCGCCTTGAGGCGACTTATGTTGTGATTTGGCGCTATATAAATTGAATTGAATTGAACATTCTGTGGCTTCTCCAGACCTTTGCATGTCTGTCACATGTGCTCAGGGTGAACCTGCTCTTATCTGTGAAAAACACAGAGCACCAGTGGTGGACCTACCAATTTTGATATTCTGCGACAAATGCCAGTAGGGCAGTTCTAGTGCTGGACACTAGATGTCACCAGATATCACCTTATGCTACCGGGAGTGACACTGACCCCAGTCAACTGCAAAACAGACAGAAAAAAATTAGGAGCAAAGAATATCAGTTGCCTCCACCTTTAAAACCATTCTTGTTTTGGAGGTTGTGTAATAATATCAATGACGATAGATTAAATAAATACATTTCAGGTAGATGCCTGTGTATTGTAAAAGTCTTCTGTGCTGATTTGAACTGAGTATGTCGTTTGTTCAGTCTCTCAGTTAGTGTTGCGCTCAGTGCATGCCTTACTGTACATCATGTCATTAACACAAACATTTTAAAGGTGATAATTTAGGACTTCAACAATAATCCAGACAGCAACATGGGTTGAGCATCTTAGGGATAGTTAGTTGTGTTGGGAATTAAGCATTTGTCTAATTTTTTTGTGTTATATATGAAAGAAACATCAATATCTAATGACAAGACTTATGAATCGCGGTCCAGCAGTGGGGAGTTTTTTGCAGTTCAATTCAATTTTATTTATATAGTGCCAAATCACAAATCGCCTCAAGTAGGCAACACCTCAAACAGTAAAGCTTCATCCATATCAAAACCCAGCAATAGGCAGCAGTACTTGTCCCTGTACAATTCACAGAACCGTCTAATCCACATCTGACTACCGCCAAGCCCACAAGCACCATAACATAGTTTGTTACCTGAAATTGAACAATAAAAAAGGGTTGGAGCAACCTGTCAAAGCTATTTACACTGAAATGAACTTTATACTCAGGTTTTTACTTTTACTGTTTCACAAGGAGTTAAAAAGTAAATGTCCACAATTTAGACTTTAGTTGCAAGATATTTTATTAAAACAATTTAACAAAAATTTAATAAAAGTACAGTTCGGTGTATAATAATCAAATTAACTGAATTGCATTTATCTAATTAACATAGTCTGAGCTAATGCTAATTATGTTCTGATCCTTTTGAGGAGAATGGTTGGAGCGAATAAATGGATGCACTTATCTCTGTATACCGAGTTGATGATAACCACCCAACAGGAAACCGGCATACCCTTGTCATTCAGTGGCCGTATGGTGTAAACCAAAATCCTTCTGAATTAATCATCTAATGTGGCAAAAACTGAGCAGAGGAAAAGCCAAAAATATACAAAACCAATTTGCAGGTTCACAGTTTGGCATCAGTTGATCACTCCAGCGTTGGAATTTGCAGCTGTGACCTCTTAAGATCCCATCTTCTGAACTGCTCATCTCGCAGAAGACAAAAGGGAAGAACCTCATATCTTTTAATTCTTAACAAAGTCACATATGCTTCTAATTGACTTCATGTTTCATTTAGTTTATGTAATTGTAATTAAATTAGATTTGTCTTTAGCATATTCTCACATGAGCCTTCATTTTAAAATAATCCCCCTTTTAATTAAAATACAGAGGAATACTTTCTTTCTTGTTTTTCTCTTTAAAACTCTGTTTTTGTCAATCACAGTATACCCAGTTAGACTTTTTTGATAAGTCACACATTTTATAAGTCAGACACACACATAGAATCTTTATTATACTTCGGTTGACTTTTAGCAAATAGGGATAACAATAATAATAAATCTCCAGGGTGGGCCATTTATATGGATACACCGTAATAACATGGGAATGGTTGGTGATATTAAAGTCCTGTTTGTGGCACATTAGTATATGTGAGGGGCAAACTTCTCAAGATGGGTGGTGACCATGGTGGCCATTTAGAAGTCGGCCATCTTGGATACAACTTTTGTTTTTTCAATAGGAAGAGGGCCATGTGACACATCAAACTTATTGGTAATGTCACAAGAAAAACAATGGTGTCCTTGGTTTCAACGTAACTTTATTCTTTCATGAGTTATTTACACGTTTCTCACCACTTATAAAATGTGTTCAATGTGCTGCCCATTGGGTTGGATTGTCAATGCAACCCTCTTCTCCCACTCTTCACACACTGATAGCAACACCGCAGGAGAAATGCCAGCACAGGCATCCAGTATCCGTAGTTTCAGGTGCTGCACATCTCGTATCTTCACACCATAGACAATTGCCTTCAGATGACCCCAAAGATAAAAGTCTAAGGGGGTCAGATCGGGAGACCTTGGGGCCATTCAACTGGCCCACGACAACCAATCCACTTTCCAGGAAACTGTTCATCTAGGAATGCTCGGACCTGGCACCCATAATGTGGTGGTGCACCATCTTGCTGGAAAAACTCAGGGAACGTGCCAGCTTCAGTGCATAAAGAGGAAACACATCATCATATAGCAATTTCAAATATCCAGTGGCCTTGAGGTTTCCATTGATGATGAATGGACCCACTATCATTGTTCCCCATATACCACACCAAACCATCACTTTTGTTGTTCCAACAGTCTTGGAGGGATCCATCCAATGTGGGTTAGTGTCAGACCAATAGCGGTGGTTTTGTTTGTTAACTTCACCATTCACATAAAAGTTTGCCTCATCACTGAACAAAATCTTCTGCGTGAACTGAGGGTCCTGTTCCAATTTTTGTTTTGCCCATTCTGCAAATTCTGTGCGCCGATCTGGGTCATCCTCGTTGAGATGCTGCAGTAGCTGGAGTTTGTAAGGGTGCCATTTGTGAGTAGCTAATATCCGCCGAAGGGATGTTCGACTAATGCCACTCTCCAGTGCTACGCTGTGGGCTCTTGCTGAATGAAGCTAGGACAGCCACTGATGTTTCTTCATTAGTGACAGTTTTCTTGCGTCCACATTGTGGCAAATCCAACACTGAACCAGTTTCACGAAACTTAGCAAGCAGTTTGCTAACTGTAGCATGGGAGATAGGTGGTCTCGTAGGGTGTCTTGCATTGAAATCTTCTGCAATGACCCGGTTACTGCGTTCACCAGATATAAACACGATTTCGATCCGCTCCTCACGTGTTAACCTCTTCGACATGTCAATGGCTGTGAACAAAGAGAAACTTGTAAATAACTCATGAAAGAATAAAGTTACGTTGAAACCAAGCACACCACTGTTTTTCTTGTGGCATTACCAATAGGTTTGATGTGTCACATGGCCCTCTTCCTATTGAAAAAACAAAAGTTGTATCCAAGATGGCCGACTTCTAAATGGCCACCATGGTCACCACCCATCTTGAGGAGTTTGCCCCCTCACATATACTAATGTGCCACAAACAGGACTTTAATATCACCAACCATTCCCATTTATACAGTGTATCCATATAAATGGCCCACCCTGTATATATCTTGTCCTTTGTGCCCGTTTAAGAAATGTTGATTTTATGAAATATCTGCTTTTCATCTTATTATCTTTGAAAGAAACCAGTACAAAATTGACATGGCACAAAAAGGGCAAATATGTGCTTTGAAATGGAACGATATTTATGCAGTGCTTTTATTTTCTTACTGACCCCTCAAAGAGTTTCAGACATATAAAGGCAATTTTATATTCAGTGTAGAGTGTTTTAATTTATACACGTTCAGCACTTTATGTACCATCCATGGAGAATTTTGAATCACCCATTAGCCTAACATGTCTTTGAACTGTATTCTGTAAGTATCTGTGTTCTCCTGAAAAGTTGAGAGGAGACACTTGAATTTGCTCACCAATGTGATAATATCTCAGGAGTTTTGGTAGAAATCGAAACTTTAATCAGTTATTATATAAAATATGCATTCACAGTGGATCTGTGTCATTTGAGCAGATGACTGCAGAGAATAGTCTTTACTAATCAATCCCAAAAAAGATAAAAGCATCATATTTCTGTTTTCAGACAATGGAAGCAGCTCACCGCTGCCAAAGTTTGCCTCCTCACCCAAACCCAACAACAGCTATATGTTCAAGCGGGAACCACCAGAGGGCTGTGAGAAGATTAAAGCTTTTGAGGAAATGAGGTATAGATGCTTTGATACTTATACTGAATTTCCTCAGTACTCTGCTGCCCCCTTTA
Organism: Aulonocara stuartgranti; assembly: GCF_965226115.1. Taxonomy (NCBI): domain Eukaryota; kingdom Metazoa; phylum Chordata; class Actinopteri; order Cichliformes; family Cichlidae; genus Aulonocara; species Aulonocara stuartgranti. The sequence continues at coordinate 3,697,870 of NC_138957.1, read as the reverse complement.
ATTCCGCTGAACATGTTTTTGTGCAGCTCCAGGCAGTCCACATCGGCACCCCTCTTCTCCTGCCCTGACAAAAACAAAGTGAATTTCATCCCAACGGGTTCAGCTTTCTGTCCCGTCAAACTCCCTGGCTCTTTACAACTCACCCTTGCATCAGAGCCCGAGGAAGACGAGGACAGCAGGGAAGCAGGTTCTGGCTCTGACCCACACGGAACCACGTCATTCTATGGTGTCCCTACTCAGGTGTCCACGAGCACCAGCACAGATGATCCCCCAGAGGAGCCTGCCTCACCCTCAGAGACATCAGAGTCCCAGACAGACAGCCCGGCCATCAGCTAGACCTGAGCAGAGCTGGCCTCTGTCTCTGGGATGTACACTTGCAACCATCGAGCACCACCACTGACTTTCTCACCAACACCACCTTCTGCTCCACCAGGGGGTCTCTGTCTCTCTGTGCCCACTGTCTCCGTTGCCCTTCTATCTTTGCATGGCGTAGCAACAGTGTCCAGAATATCCACCACAACCAATATGATTTGCTGCCTCAACCTCCTGTCCTGCATAATAAGTGAGCTGCTGTTGGCAGGAAGAGACCTGACAGTTCAAGGGTTCATATGCAGGCGTAGTGAGGAGTGCAACACAATGGATCGGGGAGGGGCATGCATTTTAAGCTGGTAGTGTATTTCTGATGAAATGATGTGTTGTGTTCTGTTTCAACATTCACAGTATGAATAAGCTCTTTAAACATGTATATCCACATATAGCTCTATAAAAAGAAAGAAAAGTCTTTGTTTAAAACTCTATGGCTGTGTTATAAATGGAACAGGAAAGACAACAAGAACAGGATGATGTTTACACTGTCCAGGTCATGTTGTTGAGCTTTGTCTTAAATGCAACAAGGAAAACGTTGGAAGAAAAGGAGAAAATGGCCTCAAATGGTTACACGGTGTCAGATCTTGCTTCAGGTATTTCACAATCGGAGTCTATACTCAGGTAATTTGGAATGTATGTCCATAAAAAGCAGAACAGATTCCCTGACATTTATTCCCTCACATTTTCATTAATATACGAATCACTCTTTTCTGTTCAGTGACTAGACCTGAGCTCATGGCTGCAAATAGTGAAGGCTGTTGTGACCTCTGCCATGTGTTGTTGTGGATGTACTGATGGGGTTGAGCTTGCCTGTTAAGCTTAATGATAATGTGATTGGCTGATGGTGGAGCAAAAGCAATGAGGATGCAGTAACACTATGTGAAAGTATGAGGAAAATGTTCAAATGCAACCTGTCTTTGAGGAAATAAAACTTTGAGGACGTAAAACTGGCACTGGATTGGCAGATTAGACCGCTGCTCAAAGGGTAATTGCGGTTTCCACCCAAAATATTGTGAGCAGCATAAACTTGTTTTTATTTATAACCCAGATGCGTTACCACAACATTTTTTAAAGTTTAGTTTTCCACATCTTAGAATATATTCAGTCAAGCCTGGAGGTTTGACACAGCAAGCTTGCTGTTAAGTGACAGACCTCACTACTCCATAGGACACAGAGATGATAAAAAGCTGGATAAAACCAGGAGAGAATGATTATTGGACTTGTGTTTGTCAGATCCAGACAGAGAGAACTTTAAATAGTGGACCACATCTACTGAATGTCTAAATAGGGAATTCAGAGCTCTGGAGATGTTCCAGTTGTCAGCCGCCACATGGAGGCAGTGTTAAATGTATGGAGCTATATCTCTTAATGATTATGGGTTGCTGATTGCATCACTTCCAAAAGACGTCAGCCCTTTTCAGGCATGAGCTACGTGACCTTACTGTTTTTATTGCTCTGTAGAAGTGACAGCAGCATTCTTTTGGATCGCTACAGTGACTCCCAAAACCTGGAAAGTAGTTTTTCCTCTGAGTGAGCTCTGTAGTATCTTCATTTATAGTTCAATCCAAGCTTTCAAACAAGCAGCAACTGACCTATGCATAGCACTGTTTTCCAGAAGCAGCATGCTTTTGGCGTGTTGATGGACTGCAGGTAAGCATGTTCCCACAGGGTCTGTATTGTTCTAATTCTGACAATCTTTCCAAGTGTAGGTCAAGAGCTACAAAACATGCCAGTGACAGGCAGCTTTTGCCCTTAACGAGTAAGTTGTTTTGTTGCCCCCAGGTGGCCAAAATTAAGAAAAAAGCGTAAATAAATATATAAATCCAGGTAAATTGTGACTGACAGATCAAAGTCTGATTTTCACTATTCATGACGCCTGGTCTGGGATGACGCAGTTCTTGTGCAAGTTAAAAATGAATATTTGTACAACCTTTCCCTCCACTCTGCACTCTGGTAAGCTTCGAAACTTACTGTTCTAATGAAATCCATTCCATGAGATATGAGCATGAGAGGTGATTGATTCCTAAATTATGTTTGATCTTTGTTTCTGTACTCAGACTTTTGGTTGCAGCTACAAGAGCGCCTTCTGCTGTATGATGCATAGAGAAAGCATTACACTGGCCGGCCTCGTTTTCACTGTTATTATTATTATTATGGGATGCTGTAGGCACCCTGATGCTACCACCAAACTACAATACCATAGCATTTCATGTTTTCTGTGCAATGTTACAAACAGACATGAACATGGCCAAGTGTAAATAACCAGTGCATTTTCATCTTACTCATCATTTCTTTGGATAACTGGTGTATTTGTTGAATCCCTGTATTGACACTCCTTTTGTATATACGTTATTTTGTATATACAAGGCTTTTAAGGAGGTTCAATGTCGTGGTTTCTAAAGACATTTCAGCACCTTACCAAGAATTTTAGCTTTCCCAATGTTCCACATATACTTGGCATTGGTAACCTAGATGTGTGCAATAATAGGAAAAAAAATTAAAAAGAAAAGGTGTTGTCTTTTCGTTCTTTGACACAAATGTCTCATCTCACATTCCTTTGGTTTTGAGCATGAAGGCTGAATCAGCAAGAAGTTTGTTGTTAAAGCCATCAACTGATACAAAACCAGCAATGACCAGAGCACACCACTGGCAGGTCAGAGTGTTCATCAGCTCCTCTTTGTGTAACCAGTAGTGTCAAAGTTCATGCACAATGGCAATAAAGGAAAAAAAAAAATCTGGATTTTGTCTGTTCATTTTTGTGTGTCATACAGGGTTTTATTCATCACAGCTGTGAAATGTGTGATGACATAAGGAACTTTTTTTCTTTTTCTTAGTCTTGTACAGGTCATTAGAAATCAAGAGTTAGCTATCTTATGGAGCTGTTCGGCACTTCGGGATTGGTGGGAAAATATAATGGTGGTAATTTTCAGTGTTCTAAAAAGGAGATTTGGTATCTCACCAAAACTGTCCATACTTGGTATAACCACAGAACTTTCTGGTGGAGATTTTTCCAGTTATACAAAAAGATGGATTATTCTGGCTCTTACTACGGCCAAACTGGTCCTGCTAAGACATTGGTGGAAAAAGAACCCCCCTCCCTATGAAGAGTGGCTAAAGACAATGGCTAAGTTGGCGTCCTACGAAAAAGTGACTTATGGTTTATTAGACAAATTGCATCAATATGATTGTATTTGGTCCCCTTTACAAGCTGGCTTTCTGTAACTTGAGGAACAGAAGAGTAATGACAGAGTGGTGGTGTGGGGATTGGTGTGCGAAGAAAGAATAGGATAACTTTGTTTTTGTTGTTGTTTTTGTTTGTTTGTTTTTTTAAACTATTTATTTATGTAGTTATCCTTAAGTTCTGTTATTGAAGTTTAAAATGAAATAAATAAAAATTGTTGATGACAAAAAAGAAATCAAGAGTTAGCTGAAGCAGGTAGGTCTTCGTGTGTATCTAAGCAGTCTGATGTTTGCAGCAATCACCCTGAAAAAAAAGATGATGGTGATTTTGATTAAAAAAGAGAGATGAAGATGGTGGCAAACATATGCACAAATAGTTTAAACATTAACACTTTATTCATTCCATTTTAAATATAATTTGTTTTCCAAGAAAATATTGTGAGGCACTATATAAGTTGAATTGCAACTAGTGAACACCCCACTGGCAGAAATGACTATGAAATTAAATTACAGTTTTTAATTATGAACTCATTTTTGCCTTTTTTAATCAACTTTTGACTATGACACATACACTTGTGCCTGTGTGTTTCTTGGGCTAGTTCTTAAAAAGCCTTGTATTCACATCAGTTGTTTAGGTGTACAGTTGTCCACGACAGTCCATTAACCCGCAGTTTCATGTCCAACCCTGAGATGCAATCAAAATCCTACAAGTACAGCCCACCTGAACGAGCATCACTACCTCAGCAGCTGCCCCAGAGCTGCCTAGAAAACAAATCCAAGCTCCATTTCTCCAACGAGGGTGGTGAGTAAAGCTTCAGACTAAACTCCAGTCATAGTTTGTCAAGGAGCTAAGCCTGACAGCAGAAATCTGAAATACATTTAGAAAGAAATCAAAATTATTAAGAAGACATAGGGAGAGCTTTGGACAGCTCAGTTAAGATGCTGAGTCCTGTCCCGCTTTCTTTTCTTCCCTCCTTCCTTTCTTTCCTTTTAGGTCATCTGAAGTCAGAAAATGTATTTAGTTTAAGATGAGATTCAGCAACCAGCGGCAATCCCATATCCCCACAGTGTGCAACCGAACCCTATCCTCCAAGATGATAACACTTGGCCCCACAGAGCAGGGTTTATCAGACACTACCTCCAGAATTTGGAAGAGGAGAGGATGGAAGGGCTTGCCTGCATCCCCAACCTCAACTCCATAAATACGTCATACCAGAATGACCAACAGCAACCACAATGGCTGAGTTGTGACAAATGCCGGTTGAAGAATGGGTTGCCATTCACAGCTCATTGACATTAGCATTGATTTGACAAGTATTTCATACCCAAATACTCAACCTTTGGTGAACCCACAAATATTGTACCTTTTAAGGGGAAATAAACAGGCTTTCTAACAATATAAGATTTCTTGCCAAGAAGCATTGTTACAATGAAGAAATAATCTACTAACCAATAAGTTTATAGTTCTTCACCATATGTGGAAGCTCAGCTAGAGGGCAGTGTGCTCCCTAGACCAGTCATCCTGTCTTTAGTTAATCTGATTTTCTTACCAACTAATCTAACCTCTTTAGTTTAAAATCCATGCGATAATGTTTTACTCTACTGCTATTCTACTTTGTCTCCCTCACATTTATATTTATAGCCAATTTATAATGACTCTCTAAGCTAATTTCTTGGTTAGAAATTATGTTAATTATGTGTGCTGAAACCCATAGTGCCACACAGAAAAGCCCCAGTCAGCATTCAAACAAAGAAATATCACAGCAAGGAGGTTAAGACACGACAGAACATTGTCTAATGAATAGTATAGTTGTTTACCTATTACATAAAGCACTACTACTGTTGTGAACCGGTGCTGTATTTGAATAACAGCTGTTTCATTTGTTTTATAAATTGTAACCTCTGCCCAGCAGTGATATATATCCCCCAGCAGATGGCAGTAGACAACCGGCACCCAGTTGAATTTGGCTGATTTCAGATTTTGTCACAGTTTAGCATGTAAAGGGCTCAAACAGCTGTTTGTATCTCTCATTTTGAGAGCTCCAAACCTCCACCTGTCTTTACAACTAAAACTTGTTCTAGCCGTTGTGCACTAAGGGATATCATAGCACCAACATTTATATTTACATTAGCTTCTAAATTCAGAAAAGGAAATATTTCTCTGCCTGACAGGAACAGTTTCTCTAAACAAAAGCATCATTGGCCCTGTTTCAGCAGCTAATCGGCTTTGTCACAAACTCGATTCTCTGTGCTAATCTCGAGCTTCCAGCACATCCTAACTGAACCTAATAGAACAAAGGTAAGACTCTTTTAAAAGCAAATTAGGGAGCAGAAAGCCTCTTGTAATCCCCAGATTCCCGGCCTTCTGCTTCCTGCTGTGCTGCTGTTTCTCCATTCAGGAGCAGCTCTGTGCAAAATGCTAATCCTCATTTATCAAAGCACAGAGATAATACAACAAATAAGAACCCCAGATATGATGTCTGGTTTTATTAAGACATAGCCACACAGCTGGGTTTGCCCCTCACTCTGAATTCATATTTGGATCAATCAAGCCTTCAAATTATTAGATGCATAAGAGAGTTGTCCCTAATCAGAGCTCTCTCCAATCAGTGCTGCTCACTAAGACAGAGTTAAAAGGTTAAAAGGTTAAAGTCACACTTGCACCAAGAGGCTGCTTCTAAATAACAGATATTTATTCAGACCTTTCAATGAAAATAAAACAAAAATATTTCTCTCTAACCATTCATCTGTTATTTTATCATATTGATTAACTTCACCTGAAATTAAACAAAACATGGAAAATTTCAACAGCAAGCATTTTCCTTACACCCTCAAAATCTCAATTTGAGATAAACACTTATTTTATTGAAATTGTTATTTTTTGTTTTTGTTATTTTTCCTCATGTGCAGATTTAATTTGATTCTGTAGAAATAAAGCTCAACACTGCTACAATATTTGAATGGGTTTCGGCTCCATGTTGGTACTGAATGTTAGCCCCTGTAGAAGCTTTGGTCCATGTCTTATAAACTAGTCTTAAGCGTACGTATATATGTTTGACTCTTATTAATAAAGACTGTGCTTTTTCCAAAATCTGCTGGACCTATGGAGCAGGCAGAGAAGAGTAGCTGATGAGTAGTCACGCTAGTTTGGGGTGTTTCATTCGTTTTAAGGGTAGTTTTAATTTAGTTTGAAATGAGTCAGTATTTCTCCTTTCTTTTTCTGAACACTCTACCCTAAAATCAAATGGAACAGTTGATTTTTCGGTACTTACTCACGTGTTTCTCAAATGTATGCACACATTTCATGGAGAAATTTGTTATTTGTCAATATTTTCTAACCTAAATTTGTTTACATTCTACCAACAAATGTAAAACTACCCCAGACCTTGCTTACAAACAAATGGCCAAAGTGAGTGAAAAGACAAGCTTTTCATTTGTGCTGATGCGGAAAGATTGCAGTTTGAGCTGTTTAAAAAACTACATAAAACTTATTGCCACTTTAAAAAAATGTTCCTCTGTTTATGCTCACTCCTAGTATAAACAGATGTGTCAACTTTGTCAAATATTGAGTACAATGCTGAAGGAAGCTTTTGTGAAGGCGGAGGACTAAGCAACCAACTCGTCATCTCTGGGGACGTCAGCTGGTCAAGTGGATGGACTGCCACGTTCAGCTCTTTTGTGCATCTGTCTTTTCTCACGGGTCTATTGTGAAGACGAGACAGGCTGATCCCACCTCAGGAATCCAAACCTCCCTGCCTTGTATGCATGTCAGCTACCCCCTTCTCCCTGGGAGGGATTTCATTGTCCTGGTTCCCCTCCCCCTTTCAAATCAGATGCATTGAATGCTACACTGATCAAGGAAAAAGTAATCAAGTGCCCTTTTGTTTTAGCAGCTGCTTCAAAAGAGCAAAATAAATATATGGTAATGAAACCTTATCGTGTGTGCTTCAGATGCTGGCTGTCATGTGGTTTTGCCTTCCAGTGGTGTAGTTCTGTCCAGCCAAGGTTCCCTGCCACAAGATGAAGAGTTCAGCCAGCTGACAGAGATCCAGCACATTCTAATGGGCTGATGCTGCATCATTCACCATAACATCACTCATTTGAATACTGTTTAAAAGCTGGTTTATTAAATTGTTCTGTGTCTCTTTGGTTCTTTTGAGTAACAGAAATCTAAAACCAGAGACTCTTTCTACATTAACAGCAATAAAACAGTGGATCCAGGTCTTTCTGGCGTTTTGACAGGTGATTTGAACCAAAACTGCTCTACCACACGAGCCACAGTATTTGATATTTATTCATTTTGAGTCAAAGGACTGCTTTATTTATTACATTGTAGTCATCTAATTTGAATATCAGAAATGCCTATATGACACTTGAGAGTCATTTTGACACCTGTCAAGATGAAAATGGATCAGAGATCAAGAATTTTGGGGTCCTGATGGCACGTAACATTAATTTCTGTGAGGTGATTTTTTTGTTAGTGGCTTCAAGTGTGAAATGTTAAAGGTCATATAATATGGATCATTTTAATGATCAAGAAAATGACAAAACTATGTGACTCTTTCGACAATTTATTGTGATTCTTAATATTATATCACTTTAACAAAGTAAAACAGACGTTTCTGTTGCCTTTGGTGAGCTCGTTGACACCTGTCAAAATGAAAATGGAACTGAAGTGCCATCGTTGCCCACAAAGAAGACTCTGGGATACAGTACAGCAAAGATCGAGAATTTGGGGGCAATTGTTGGCGTATAACATACAGTTTCTATAAAGTTATCTTTAACATTCACCAAGAAAATTACACAAGTATTTTAAAAACTATGTGAACCATCCAACACAATCTTGGGCTCCTGAATGGTATATCACTTTTCAATAAAGTAAAAAGTTGCCCTCGTATCCATTTTTTGAAATACTTTGAAGCATTTAATTGGAGAAGGGCCACAATGGTGGGAATCAGTGTGTGATACTCTGGGTAGTCTTCACTGGTGAGTCTTTGCACCTGTTACCATTAATAGAAGTCCTATTTGAACGCATTGGTATGGACCTCATCAGGCCATTTCACCAGACTGCATGGGGATATCACTTTGTATTAGTTGGGAGGTGAGCAGGAAAACACTGTAAATAAAATGTCACCAACCTGGCAATATTGTGCACATGTTGGGTCCTTTGGTCACAGACTGCTTTTGTCATTTACACAAGATCTCTAAAATCGGAATCATCCTGTCTCACAGTGATGCTGAAAAACTAGTTCGTGGATTTATTACTTCTGGGCTGGACTATTCCATTCAATTACATGTTACTTATATAGCAGAAAACCCACAACAACAGTTGCCTCAAGGTGCTAATATTGCAAGGTAAAAACCCTACAATAATACAGAGAAACCCCAACAATCAGATGACCCCCTATGAGCAAGCACTTTGGTGAAAACTTCCTTTTAACAGGAAGAAACCTCCAGCAGAACCAGGCTCAAGGAGGGGCGGCCATCTGCTGTGACCAGTTGGGGGTGAGGAGAGGGAGAAAGGACAAAAGACATGATGTGGAAGAGAGCCAGAGATTAATAATAACCCATAATTAAATGCAGATCAGTGTATAAACACATGGTGAGTGAAAAGGCGTGAGAGAAGTAGAAACACTGTGCATCATGGGAAGCCCCGAACAGTCTAAATTTGCAGCATAGCTAAGGTTGGATTGAGGGTCACCTGATTTAGCCCTAACTATAAGCTTTATCAAAAATGAAAGTCCAATGTGCTCTATTGGGGTGAGGTCTTTAAGAAAAGATCCAGTCCAGTTATTCTAGACCATGTATGTGAGGAGAAAGATTTTAAATTCAATTCTAGATTTAACAGGATTTTAACAGAGAGTCAGTGAAGAGAAGCCAATATGGGAGAGTAAGCATCTTTAAAATCAGTTTATTACCGCCACATCACATGGGGACCTATACCTACAGCGCATCCTTGAAACCTCCCACACCCACCTTCCAGATAGAGAGAGAGAGCTGTTCTTCACTTATAAGTCACATGAAGATTTACCTTCCAAGTACATCCTGGAGGCCCCGCCCTCACTCCCCAGATAGGGGTCTCTTCTTCTTTTAACAGGAAGAAACCTCCAGCAGAAGGGAGGGGCGGCCAACTGCCACATCCAGTGTGGGTGGAAGACAGGACAAAAGACATGCTGTGGAAGAGAGCACAAGATTAATAACAAGTAATTATTACTCTGGTCATTCAGTTCACATTACTCTGTTAAATTACTGATACCATCACTTTGGTCATTTTGTTTATTCTACTTGAATTGCTCTGTTAATACATTGCTAATAAGGCACAAAGCACTTTAACATTCCATTTGCACAGTGTGCATTTTAAGTTTTTTTTTTTTTTAATTTAAATTTACTTATTGTTTGTTTTTGCATAGTCATGCAGCAATTCAGGACACATTTCACTGTGTGTTGTACTTGCATGACTATGCATGTGACAAATAAAGAATCTTGAATCTTGAACCTTCTTGAATGATGTACTGTAAGTACACACCTACACAGCATGTTAACAAACCATGAAAAAAAGCCACACAAAAAATGAATGACTGCTGGTAACGGTTTCTATACATTAGTATGTACGAAGGGTATGTTGTGACTTACCTTAAAAATTACAGCGGTCCCTCGCTATAACGCGGTTCACCTTTCACCTCGCTGTTTCGCAGATTTTTTAGTGCAAGTTTGCATGCTTTTTTTTTTTTAACATCACATTGTGTCCTGCGTCCTGATCGCTGCAGACGATCTCCTCCGTGACGTCTCTCCAGTACAGTACAGAATCGCTGCATCGATTGCTAGCAGTGTGACTCTGAAGTGCAGTACTGTATGTCCACGATGTCCACGAAACGTTTTGCACAGTCAAAAAATAAAATTAGCTACTTGATTTCACCTATCGCTGGTTATTTCTAGAACTTAACACCCGCGATAAACGAGGGACAGCTGAGAAATATAACATTTGAATCCATTTTCTCTTTTGCCCTGAGGCGCGGGGAAAAAATATTGACAAGTCGATGAACATCATTTACAGATATATTGGATAAATGCCCAAGACATCTATAGAAATGTAAATCGCCGCTTGATTCATTCATTTGCTTAACTTATTTTGGACCGTAAACCAGGCGCGAATAGGGCACCGGAAACAAAGCTCCCCACAGGAGTTTCCGCACCGGAAGTAGCATATGCTAACGTGCACATAGTCAATTCAGGGTCTGCAGCCTTAAGTACGCAGCCTTAACGGTCCACAAGGGCCGCGTTCTCAAAGACCGCTAAGGCCGGAAGTGCAAGGCTTGTAGGCTTCTGAAATGGGACGGTCTAGTCTCCGTAGCACTGCCCAGGTTGCCTAGCAACCATGATACTAACCGCTGGAAACGTGTCATACAGCTTTGTTTGACAGAAATGAAGGAGAACATATTTTGTTCATTTGTTTGTTTGTTTCTACAAGAGCTTTGTGTGATTTGATAAGTATCTGAGGCTGAGACCACAGGACAGTAAAACATGATTCTTGGGCTTCATTTCTGCACTGAACAGTCATTTAAGATTAGCTAGTAAATAACAATTAGCTAATGTTGTTCATGAGACTAAAGTCATATCAGTTATATGTAAATATAATATGGCCAATATTATAGTTAATATATTAATCATTATTAGTTATTACAGCAGTGAACATGAACTCTGTGTCAAACACTGAGCTTCAGTAAAGATTCAAGTTGCAGTTATTTATATGTCCTATCACCTTAAATCTTCACTCAAAGACAAGTATCTTTGACAGTGCATATATACCTATATATATGTATTGGTCATTGGTATTATATATAAGAGACAAATGTTGTTCCTTCAGTATGTTGGCAATACTAAATTTGGCTCAATGCTTACATGTATGTATAAAAAGAAAATGTACGAGCTGTGATAACTGTTTCTGATAAAATGAAAAGTAGACTAGAATAGAATATTCTTTATTGTCATTGTCACAAGTACAATGAAATTGAAAGATGTCTCCGGTCAGTGCAACATCACGAAAGATAAATACTTAAAAACTATAATAGATATGATATAAAAGATAGAAATACATATAAAATACAGTGTTCTCATACAGTAAATACACCCAAGCAATCCAGGCCTAAGGCCCCATACAGACACTCAACATACGACCTAGTTGATATATCACTCAAACAATCAATCACTCAGTCAATTTGTTAGCGCATCCAACAAAACATGTCTGAAAGCATTCCAACATCAAGGGCACAAATGACAACAGGGGCAATGAAAGTCATCTACTTTTATTAGCATTGAGACATGATATTGCAATTGGGTAGAAACTGTGTTTGAGTCTGTTAGTCCTTGTGTATGTTGTTCTATACCGTTTACCTGAAGGCAACAGTTCGAACATGGAGTGTCCAGGGTGTGAGGTGTCCTTTATGATGTTATGGGCTCTTTTGAGGCAGCGGGAACTGTGTAGGTCTTTCAGTTTGAGGAGAGGGCAGCCGATTGTCCTTTGGGCAGCGTTGATTACTCCCTGGAGTGCTTTCCTCTGAGCCACTGTGCAGCTAGCGTACCATATGCCTATGCGGTACGTTAGTATGCTTTCGATGGAGGCTCTGTAGAAAGACACCAGCAGTCTCTGTGTGATGTTGTTCTTCCTAAGCACTCTCAGAAAGTACAGTCTCTGTTGTGTCTTTTTCAGTAGCTCAGAGGTATTCACACTCCAGGATAGGTTTCCCTCTATGCTGACTCCCAAGAAGCGGAAGTCTGCCACCCTCTCCACATAGTCGTCGCTGATGATTAGTGGTTGGATTTCTGTCTTGTGTCTTCTGTAGTCAATTATGAGTTCTTTGGTCTTTTTCGTGTTTAGGAGAAGGTTGTTATCCTTGCACCATGAAGACAGCCGCTCCACCTCATCTCTGTAGGCAGACTCATCTCCCCCAGATATGAGCCCCACCACAGTAGTGTCATCTGCGAACTTTACAATGGTGTTGCTCTGGTGGGCGGGGGTGCAGTCGTGTGTATAAAGCGAGTAGAGCAGTGGACTAAGCACGCAGCCCTGTGGCGACCCAGTGCTTAGACTTAGGGTTGGAGATGTGTAACGTCCCACTCTCACTCTCTGTCTGCGGTCGGTGAGGAAGCTATTGATCCACTTACAGGTGCTGTGAGGAAGCCCTAGGTCTTTTAGCTTGGCGTCCAGTTTGTATGGAAGAATGGTATTAAATGCCGAGCTATAATCCACAAAGAGCATACGCACATAGCTTCCTTGCCTCTCCAGATGTGTTAATGCTACATTGAGTGCTGTTGCTATGGCGTCCTCTGTCGATCGGTTTGCTCTGTAGGCAAACTGGTGTGGGTCAAGGCTGCTGGGTAGGGCTGCTGTGATGTGGTAACGCACAAGTTTCTCAAAGCACTTCATCACCACCGGGGTTAGTGCCACTGGTCTATAGTCATTTAGGCTAGAGATGTGAGGTTTCTTGGGCAAGGGTATTATGGTGGAGGTCTTGAGGCAGGGTGGGACGTTTGACTGTTCAAGGGATTGGTTAAAAATCCTGGTGAAAATATAGGCAAGCTGGTCTGCGCAGTCTCTCAGCACACGTCCTGGTACACCATCTGGGCCGGCTGCCTTCCTCGGGTTAACAGCCCGCAGGGTGCGCCTCACTTCATGCTCCTCCAGAGTGATGATGGTACTGCTGCTGTGGGCTGTATGGTGTAGCTGTTCCTCTGAGGCATAGGGTGCAGTGACCTCAAAGCGTGTGAAGAAGATGTTCAGCTCCTCCGCCAGTGCTGGGTCACCTTCAGCCATACCTGATTTGGACTTGTAGTTTGTCAGCTGCTGGACACCCTGCCACACCAGCCGGCTGTTCTTACTCTCCAGGTGGTTCTCGATCTTCTTCCTATAGTCCGCCTTGGCCTTCTTAATGCCTTTTTTCAGGTTGGCTCTAGCCCTGCTGTAGCTCTCCCTGCTTCCGGACCTGAAGGCGCTGTTCCTCTCTTTTAACAGCTGCTGGACTTCCCGGGTCATCCATGGCTTTTGGTTGGTGTAAACCCGGATCTGCTTGTCTACTGTGACAGTGTCTATACAGTGTTTGATGTAACAGAGGACACTGTTTGTGAACATTTCCAGATCTTGATGTTGGAAGATATTCCAGTTGGTTCTGTCAAAGCAGTCCTGTAGCTGTTGAGAAGCGCCCTCTGGCCATGTTGTTACAATTTTAGTGATGGTCGACGCAGTTTTCCTGATTGGGGCATATGCAGGAATTAGGAGCAGGGATAAATGGTCAGATTGGCCCAGATGTGGTAAGGGTCTTGCCCTGTAGCCCTTCTTGATGTTGGAATAGACTTTATCTAAGGTGTTAGCCCCTCTCGTGGCACACTTCACATGCTGGTGGAAATTAGGGATAGCTGTTTTTAAATCCACCTGATTAAAATCACCCGCTATAATGTGCACTGCGTCAGGGTATTTATTGAGTTTATTGTTGATGTTCGTGTGCAAAAGCGCTAGTGCCACGTTAGTATTTGCATCTGGCGGTATGTAAACAGTTGTTATTGCCACAACAGTGAACTCCCGTGGAAGATAGATGGGCCTGCATTTGACAGTCAGATATTCTATGTCCGGAGAACAGTGACGGTCTATGATCACTGTGTTTGTACACCAGCTGTTATTCACGTATATGCAGATTCCCCCTCCTTTTCTCTTACCGGAATTGTTTGTTCTATCCTGGCGCTGTGCGGTGTAGCCTGCTAGCTCAATAGCAGAGTCCGGGATGGACTGATGCAGCCAGGACTCAGTGATCAGAAGAATACATGAGTTTTTGATGTGATTGTCCGTTGTTATTTGTAACCTTAGTTCGTCCATCTTGTTCGCCAAGGATCTGACATTCGAGAGATATAAACTCGGGAGCGGTGGTCTAAAAGGCTTCCTCCTTAGCCTGGTTAGCACGCCAGCCCGGCAGCCTCGCTTCCTCCTTCTCTCTCGTCGCCGTCTGCGTCTCCCTCCCGCCGGAATAGTAATCCAAGGAGCGCCCGGTCTCCTCGCTACTTCCTCTGGTATTTTGTGTGTGTGGATAAATTCCATGGTCACGCTCACACGGTAACTCATTCCGATCTTAAGAAGATCATGTCTGCTGAAGATGTTATTCGCTTGACTGATCGCGCACAAAACAAAACACAAAACGTACAAAGATAACCAAACACCACACCGACCAGTGGTACATCGAGCTGCTGCAACTGTGTGCGCCGCCGCCATTTTTCTGAGAAAAATGGCCAGATCAAAATGATATATTAAATATTTCTTTATTGGGTGAAAAAATCAGACCATGTCATAACTGCTTTAAGTCATACAGAATAGATATCAGAGCCTTAAACAGGCTGACGTCTGCTAAATGGGTCAAACTGAAACTGCAGAAAGTAAACAAACACACAACATCCTTATAGAATATGATGTAACACTATAGATCAACTTAGCTCAGAATATATAAAGCATATAAACAATTACAGCAATATGATGCAACAAACACAGCAGCTACTGATCCAAAATACTCAAAGCTTCATAGAACTGAAACCAACATTTATTTTAGCTCCATTCTGCTGCTGATACAAACTTTAGGTTTCTGAACATTAAACTTGTTGCTGCCTTTCATAGTGTGTAACTTGAAGGCCCTGAGTACTTTCTCCCACACTGAAAACACTGGAATGATAAAATTATTTGAACATTACCTAATAAGACTGATTCAGGACAGACAATTAGTTATTTTAAACTTTTCTAGCAGTCCTTCACAAACAGGGAACAGTCTGTTTGTGAAGGACAGATAGACAGGTGACAGTCTCAGGTGTATAAACTGCTGCAAACAGGAGGATTTAGTGTTTGTGTTATTACGAGTGCTAAACAAGAAGAGTTCCCAGATGGTACAGTGGACACATGTGTGACTCCTGTGATTAAAGCATCTTTCTTTCAGCTTAACGAGTGAACCATCAGCTCATTCAAACACATGTTAAGTCCGTTTGGCTCGACACCACCGAACAGAGGCAGCAATATAACATAGCTAACATTAACAGTGCAGTGAATCCTGCTTGTGCCGTGATATTCAGGACTGCAAACCGAGCAGCATCACTGAGCTTGTTGTGTTTGTGGATATACGACTGACTTTAATTATCCATAAATCATCACATTCTCTGTAAGATTAAGGTCGACTACTGAACGGCGTATATTTTGAAGTAAAGGCTTTAAAACCAAGTTAGTACAAACATCACTAATGTCACATAACTTTGCCGACATGTGGCCAACAGTAATGTTTTAATGTTCTTCATTATTAAACATTTGCGCATAAATAAATAACATAATATTCAGTACTTACTTTTGAAAGTTTACTCTTCGGCCACCCCGCTTCCGCCGGTTTTTTACGGCAAAATTATCCACACCACCGCCGCGCTATGAAGTCTGCGATATGTTGGGCCATGAAGGCTACACCGACCCATCCTTAAAATTCAGGGAGATGAAGGACGCATTTGAGGGCCGCATGAGCAGCCTTTGAATTGGGACAGCCTTCGTTGCATCACTGTGACGCAATCGGCCTTAAAACGTGGCCTTTAAGGCTGCAGACCCTGAATTGGGATACAGCCATGGGTCGTGTCCAAATTCATGGGCTGCATTCTCCCGAGGACCCAGCCTTCGCGGTCTATGTGGGCCAGGTCCTCAGAAGGTTGGGTAGGCCGGAAGTAAACAGCTGGGGAAATTGGACGGTCTAGCCTTCTGATTAGCGTCACCGCTGTCTCGGTGGAGTTTAATAAACTCGGCCGTCTGCTCCTTGCTATCTAAAATATAACCAGACACTGGCGTAAATTCTCGACTGTCTCATACTTCTGTTTAATCAGTTTTCTGTTTGATGTTTATTCAGCTGTGTAAAAACCAAGGAGGAGGGGGATTAATAAAGTTTTATTTTATCTAATCTAATCTAATAACTTTAATCTCAGCCAAACCGATTGACTCACGAACAAATAAAACACTAAAAAAGCCCAACAATAACATTTTTAGGTTGTCTAAGTGACTTACGTTTAACCTGAGTAGCGAAAGTCCGCGGTGATGTGAAAATGATGTGCCGGGAGTTGTGCCGGGAGTTGTGCCGTTCTCGGCGGCTTCAGTGACCCTCGAGCTCCCGACTAGCTATCGAGCTGGTGGGTAGCAGACGTCTCCGAAAACGTCAAAGCACTTTTGCAAATATGCGATATCTTGATGAACCGAGCAGATATTTGATGTTTACACAGCTACTTTCTCGCCTGAAAATATGTTAAAAGTTTATTTTGTGACCCAGAAAGATTAGTAAGAGTAATTTTAAAACTTAGTAGCGGCCGCCATTGTTGGAAACTGGAGTTTGGCTGGGCCGTGCTATGAATTCTGGGATATGGTAGGCCACGAAGGACACACCCGACCCATCCTTCA
Source organism: Aulonocara stuartgranti (assembly GCF_965226115.1). Taxonomy (NCBI): domain Eukaryota; kingdom Metazoa; phylum Chordata; class Actinopteri; order Cichliformes; family Cichlidae; genus Aulonocara; species Aulonocara stuartgranti. Next base: position 3,680,880 of record NC_138957.1, on the reverse strand, counting down.
AATTCGGGGAAAAGGAGGACGCATTTATCGGCTGCATTCGGAGGAATCTATGAATTGGGACAGCCTATGGCGCGTCGCTGTGACGTAATCGGTCTACAAATGCGGCCTCAGGAGGATGCAGCCCATGAATTTGGACACGACTATGGAGTTGGATACCGGCGGAAACACCTGCAAAGATAGAACAACCACACTCATATATATTCAAATAATTTAAAAAAAATTCATTTACCCGTTACTACCACACACCAAATCCGGTCATTGGTACTTCCTGGCTTGTGTAGTTACTAGGTAACAAAAGCTCAACACTGCCCCTAGCGTCCTGGAGCACTTCCGTTGTGTATTGGAGTTTGCATGTGTTTTGTATTTTGTACGTTTTTTGGAGTTTGTAAGTTTTGGGTCTAAACTCAGACCCTGCTGACCCTGGGACTCATTCCTGTGAAGGAAAAAACAAGGTAACAGCGGTCGATCGATTTACTTGCGCAAGGGAGGCCTCGTCGGTATCTCAGGAACGCACTTCGAATCCTACCACAATATGACCCTGACTCCGGCCTCCGCTCGCTGCCTTTTATTGGAAAAACAGTTACAATACACAATACAACACAACACAACACAAGCACCTCCCACCGTAAAAAAACCCCCCAGTGGTTCTAAGACAAGGCACTATGTGTGTGTGTGTGTGTGTGTGTGTGTGTGTGTGTGTGTGTGTGTCATGGGGGTGCGTTTGTGTGACCTCCTGCTCACCAAAAGGGTCATAAAAGCAGGAAGCTTACCAAACATCAAATGGTATCTTCACAAGGGATGTGCTTGTGATAAAACACTACAGCCTCCTCCCAGAACTTCGAGAGGCTGAGGAGGGGGACAAAGGAATGTGTTGATCATATAGTTTGAACTAAGACTTTACAAATTTAAGAAACACAATGGCAACATTCAACAATTTGACTTAACATTAAGTGTTTTGGAGTTTGCAAGTGTTTTGGATTTTGTAAGTGCTTTGGAGTTTGTACGTGCTTTGTCTCTAGGGGCCACCGTAGAGAGGAGAGGGTTATCACAATCTTAAAATCAAGTCCTTCAGTTTTTTATTCATTCAGTTGATTAATCCTTATTTGGCACTGCTGTGCTGTGAGTATTTGTTGCAACAGAATGGAGGTTGAGTAAAAATAAAGATGTGTGTGTTATGCATACAAAATGCAACACAAGGCGTAACAGTGTGTTTTAATGTCAAACACCTAATCATTTATGGGCAACAATGGGACAGAGGATGGACATAACTTCTGATACTCAAAACAAAAAACTAACAGAGATTGTAACATGCAGTGTAGCTTGCAATGAGTGACATGTGGACACTCTAAATACAGACTGCCAAATGTCACTGCTGGGCCCCATTCCAGAATACAGCTTCAGGGAAAACTGAGCTTGTTAGCCCTGAGATGAGGAAAACTATGGAATTTCCATTCCAATGTGAGCACTACAGATGTGACGTTTCTTGGCATAAAACCATACTGCTGCTCGCTGATGGTCATCTCTCTTCAACAACTATTTATCATAGCTTCATGGCATGGCTCATCAGATTTATCCCCCTCTAGTTACTACAGCTATGCACATAACCTTTCTTGAAAATCAGTTCTTCTTCATTCCTCGGGCATTCTCACTTTTAAAAATTGTGCTAAACAAACAGGTTAAATAGTCTTCTGACCTCTAATTTCTAGCTCTTTTGAGTTACCTATGCTTAATACTGATCAAAGTTTAAGATTTTGCTGAAATGGATACTCCTATAAGAATGAGCTAATAACACATATACCTAAAGCGGAATTGCATACACTGAATAAAACCTGAAGTGGAGTGTATTCATATGTGACCAAATGTTCAAATGTGATGGAATTATTGACAAATCATGTTAAATACAACTTACAAAGGAGGAGGATTGGGATTTCCTTTGTCCTCCTGCTGGATTACAACTTCCCTGTGGTCGGTAACTTTGAGAAGATTTGGATTTCCACAGTATTCCTGAAGGATTGAATTTCCAAGGGATAATGCTTTCCTATTGGATTATTATCAACATAGAACACAGAGGTAAGTCCATTGTTGGGCCTGGATGTACTCGTTTTTGTTCCAATTAGTGCTGCCACGATTAGTCGACTAGTCACGATTACGTCGACTATCAAAATCGTCGACGATTGATTTAATAGTCGACGCGTCGTTTGAAGCTTTGTAAGATCCCAAAAGACGCAGGAATACGTAGTAGGATTTAAGAGTGTAATAACGGACTGAAACAGAAGATGGCAGCACTGCATGTACAAGGATGCCAGCTGCCGTTAAACCCCGAAGAAGAAGAAGTAACTCTGTCCCAGAATTCATAGCGCAGCACTGCTCAGTTTCCAACGATGGCGGCAGCTAGTTAGTTTTAATATTACTCTTATTATTCTTTGTGGGTCACAAAATAAACGTTTAACATATTTTCAGGTGAGAATGTAGCTGTATAAACCTCAAATATCTGCTCAGTTTATCAAGAGCGCTCCGACGTTTTCGGAGACGTCTGTTACCCACTAGCTCGATAGCTAGCCGAGGGCAAGGCTCACTAGAGCCGTGAGAACACCGCACTCCCGGCAAATCGTTTTCAAACCCACCGCTGTCTTTCGCTACTCAGGTTAAACATGATATATAAGTCACTTAGATAACTTAAAAATGTTGTTTGGCTTTTTGTAGTATTTTATTTGTTCCTGGCTGAGATCAAAGTTATAGTTTTTACACAGCTGAATAAACGTCAAGCAGACAGCTGATTATCAGAAGTGTGAGATGCTGGAGAATATACTGTCCCGTTATATTTTAGATAGCAAGGAGTTTATTAAACTTCACCGAAACAATCTGCAAATTTCATTAAAATTTAATAAACTATCATCTTGTCTTTATTTTTAGTTAGCACAGACCTTAAACACTTAAAGCTGTCAGCTAATGATAGTTATATAAGAGCAGATGCTGCTGGTGCAATAATCTGTAGTTTTACGTCCAATGGATGATGATCTGATTAGTCGACTAATCGCAAAAATAATCTGTGACTAGTCGACTATCAAAATAATCGTTTGTGGCAGCCCTAGTTCCAATCTCTGTCCTTCCAAAGTCTAGAGCAAATTTAAGTGATCTGATTATAGGATTTGTTTTTATTATTATTTGATTCAACTTTTGCAGAATCAAATAACTCTAATAAATCAAATGAGTTCCAAAAAGTTGATTCTTTTCATCTGGACAAAGCGATTTCAATGGGAGAAATGTTTCATCACTCATTTGTATATTCAGCCATTATGCAAATGTATTGTTTCTAAAGTTGGGGAAACCTTTCATTCAGCTAAACCTGATCCAGCCCTAACTATATGTCATGATCCTGGGTCCTTTTGACCCAGCGTTTTGTGTTTTCTCTTCTTGCGATTTTGGTTCTGTTCTTCCTCTGGTTAGTGTTTACTCTGTTCTGCCCGTGTGTTCCTGTATCTAGTCTGCGTTTCTTAGTTTGTGTCCTTTCATGTGTAAGTTCCTGTTTTATTGTGAAGGTCTGCGTCTTATGTGAGTGTTTTCAGTTTGCCTCCCTAGTCTCGTCACGTTAATCACTCCCAGCTGTGTTCCCACCTGTGTGTAATCTCCCTGTGTTCTCTGAGTGTATTTAAGTTGTGTCTTCTGTCATAGTAGTTGCTGGTTCGTCTGTGTTGTTTCCCCTCGGTCTCCCTGCATCTCACCATGTGTATTTCCCCGGATCTCCCTGCAGCTTCGTTTCTGGTTTGTTTTATTAGTTTTACCCAGTTTAGGTTCCAGTTTCATGTTCCCAGTGCCTTTGTTGTTTGTTTTTCCCTTCGTTAATAAACACTCACCTGCATCAGAGCTGCCGCATCCAGGTCCTAAATATTCCACACGGCTTGCCCTGGCAAACCGTGACACTATATGCTTTAGGAAAAAGGAAAGTTTGAAGCCTAATCTTGAAAGTAGAGATAGTGTCTGTCTCCTGAATCCAAACTGAAAGCTGGTTCCACAGAAGAGGAGCCTGAAAACTGAAGGCTCTGCCTCCCATTCTATTTTTAAATACTCTAGGAACAACAAGTAGGCCTGCAGAGCGAGAGCGAAGTGCTCTAATAGAGTACTGTTGCTCCAGCATTTTGGATTAGCTGAAGGCTTTTCAGGGAGTTTTTAGGACTTCCTGATAATAATGAATTACAGTCGTCCAGCCTGGAAGTAATAAATGCATGAACTAGTTTTTGAGCGTCACTCTGAGACAGGATATTTCTAATTTTAGAGATGTTGCGCAAATGGAAGAAAGCAGTCTTACATATTTGTTTATTATGTGCATTGAAGGACATGTCCTGGTCAAAAATGACACCAAGGCCATCCAGGTCTTTATGTCTTTAAGACATTCCTGCAGTTTAACTAATTGGTGTCTGTTATCTGGCTTCATGGACAGATAGAGCTGGGTGTCATCTGCATAGCAGTGAAAATGTATGCTATGATACTGCCTAAGGGAAGCATGTATAATGTAAACAGAGTTCGTCCTAGCACTGAACCCTGTGGAGCTCCATAATTAACCTCAGTGTGTGAAGAGGACTCTCCATTTACATGTACAATTTGGAGTCTATTAGATAGATATGATACAAACCACTGCAGCGCAGTACCTGTAATACCTACAGCATGTTCTAATCGCTCTAATGGGTTTTAAGGTCAAGTGCTGGCTGCGTGGCAGGCTGAATGAGGACCCAGGTGCTGGATTTTGGAGGCAAAATGTAAACTTGGAAATCGTTTTATTGCCGGGAGTTACGAACTAAAACACAAAACTGTCATGGTCCCCGTGTCTGCCCAGCCAGCCCCGCCAGGCTACATGTGTTTTTGTTTGTTCTCGTTTCTCCTCCCTCCTGCTCCTGCATCACTCAGCTGGGGCGGAGCTCTCCTCGGGCTCCTGCCTTTGGCATGTACACCTTCCACTAATCACTCACCTGTAGCTCATCACTGTTTCTGGTCACTACTAAAGGGAGCAGCTCAGAGCCTCCTGTCGCTGGAATATTGAACTACCATATTAGTCAGAATCCCAGCTTATAGATTCGTGTCCAATATTGTACACCTTTTAGTGATTGCTTCCCTTCCTGTCTTCAGATTCCCGGACCCTTCCCGTTCCCCGCAGTTTGGAGGATTAAGCGTGAGTGAGTGAGGAGTGGCTGAGACCCACGAGTGTGGAGCACCCGTCCCTTTCGCTATCAACCCATGGACCCACTGGAGCCCTACCCCAAATCCCTCACTTTGTAAATAGCACCTGGTGTTCAATAAAGTTAAGACTGTGAACGTGACCCGCTGCCTGTGCTTGAGTCTGACCCGCTAGCCCTGACGAAAACACAAAACTCTGGCATGAAGCAAGAAGTTGACAGTAAGACAGAAAACAGAGCACACAGCAGGGCACACGATGACTTACATATACATATGGGGTAAGGGTAGAGTGTTCATTTTTAACGCATTTTGTGTTGAATTTGAGCATAATTGTCCTTTAACTTCTCAGGAATTTTGCTGAGATGAAACTCGGCAAAAATATGGGAGCAGGTAACATTTAAGATTTCAATGAATCATGAATGAAGAAGCACATTATCAGCAAAACTGAAAAGTAGAATAAATGAAAACAATTGGAGTCCTGGAGCTTTGTCTCTCAATTTCCTGGGAAAAAACAAAAAAACAAAAACAAAACAGTGTGTGTGTGCCTATGTTTGCTATCAGCGACAAAGGAGAAAAAGCATACTGTAAAACTGTGTTCTGACAAAGTAACAAATAAAAACTTAAGCTCTACTAGTGTCAGACACAACCTCCAGATCTGGTTTGGGATCTATAAGGAAGCATGTCTGCAAGAATATCATTTTTCTGTATTTAATTTTCTTTTAAATAGTATCTATTTATTAGATTATAAGGCAAAGACCCTAGGATAATACTGAGAAAATCATCTACAGCTAACTGCCACTGTTGAAGAGAGCGGCATCTCTTGGTGGCACTCTGCAACTGAGTGAAAGAAGGTTTATAATGGAAAGTAGATACACCCCAAGGGAAGGAAGGGGGACTCCCAGTGGCTGACTGTCTGCTGACAGCTGGCTGTCAGTTAACTGTCAGCCGGCTGACCTTGGGCTGAAAGCAACAATTTTGAGTGGGTGTATCTGTAAGACGCGCGTTTTATAGTTCGTCTTCTGCATATTCTAGTTTCAAGAGGAGACAAGTGTAAGGAAGTTGCAATTCTGAGGACATGTTCCCCTCCTGTACCCCTAAACCAGGCTGCAACACTTGATGCAGTCATCAGTGGGTGAATAGAAAAACTGCTTGTATGAATGACTGAATGAGGGATGGAGTTCTTATATGGAGTAGAAAAGTGCTATATTATAACCTGTTCATTTACCATTTACACGTCTGTCCAAATACATTTGAATTCATGGATAAATATATTTACATTCAAAAACACTGAAGTTATTTGTGCCATGAAGTGCATGAAGACACAGGTCCTTACAAAGCTCCATTTGCAGTAAAGATAAGAGCAATTAATTCGCCATCTTCTTATCCAGTCCTCTATAGGAGGTTTCTGTGGCTGGGGTATTTTAACATTAATGTATATAGGCTGATTATTTTCATAGGAGAGAAAATCCTTGATTAAAGCTTACTTTGTGGGTGACATCTGTATGAATTGCATCTTTCATGCAGCTGTAATAGGAAGGGCAATGAGCAGCTTTTGTCTGTCCAGTCTTACAGGGTGTTTACCATTTTATATGTGTGTAAATTTGACATGTGCCAAATGCAAGCCTCTTACCAGATGTCTTTCCTTTTTGTCAGTTGTGTTTGTAAAGGAGCAACAGTTAAAACATTTAATGCACATATTTAAAATATAAATATTTAATATGAATATGGTCCTACCTAAACTAAAAAGATTTAATTTCATCACCAAGTTCACAGATAAAAAGGAATCACATATAGACTGATAAGACCTTTATAATTAAAATAATGGGCTTGTTTGTTTGATGAGAGAAAGAACAAAGGTGGGGTAATACATATGGTCCTAACCATTGTGGATTAAGATCACAATCACATTACATTACGGCAAATGTACACTATATTGCCTAAAGCAGCAATTCCCAAAGTGTGGGTGGATACCCCTGGTTAGTCACAAAGGCACTGTGGGTGGGCCTTAGTCATAACAGGATGCTTTCTATTTCAAACTGAATTTCTAAGTCACATATATTTTTATAAATTATTTCGTTTTTAGTTATTTTATATAAAAGGTGATTTCAAACTTGTAGTAGGAGGTGGTTAGTTTGTGTTATAACTCATTACCTTGACCTAAATTTATTGCTCTTGTATTGTAGTTTGAGTCCCACTGGGAGGTGAGTCACTCACTGACCTTAACACTTTGTATATGACTAGGTAGTTTAGAGCCAACAGCCTGCATTCTTTATGTTTTTTAAATGAAATTTTCAAAGGGACAAGGTAAGCGACCCATGTTGTAGATTTTGGCGGAGAAAAAGCAAATGGTAGCATAGAGTTTAACAAAGGTTTTTCAAGCTTCAGTATTACCAAATATACTAATCAACTGTCATATAACTAACAACATCTGTTTTATCATCTCTAACACCCTGGAGGACAACGGGGAGAGTTTAGACGCTCTCCAAGATTACATCGACCGCTGTTTTCAAGATTTAGTAATGAATAAGGCCCAGAGTGCATCTTCCTCGGCCAAAATTGAGACGCCGTCATCGAAGAGATGTCGCCCGGCAGACTCCCCCGGTACAACATCGCCTGCCAGCAAAGACATCGCAGACATCCTGGAGTCAATCGACAAGCGATTGTCCAGTTTCGATGCGAGGCTGTCCCTGGTGGAGATTTTACACCGGGAATTTAAATCTCTGAGAGAATCCCTGGAATTCAGCCAGCAGCAGGTGGAAACGCTTGCCGCTGAAAATGCCACGCTACGGGAGTCGGTCAAATCTCTCACCGATAACGTGACCCAGCTAAACATTGAAAATAAAAAAATAAAAGAGTCCGTTATCGATCTACAAGCCCGTAGCATGAGAGATAATCTTGTGTTTTCTGGTATTCCAGAAACTGCCGGAGAGGACGCAGAGGCAACGGTGAAAAGCTTCATTAAAATCCACCTGAAGCTGCCGGAGGACACCGTAAAGAACATCAACTTCGATAGAGTACATCGCTTGGGGGGCGTGCGGTCGCGGACCAGGAGACCACGGCCTATTGTGGCCAAATTCGGTCAATTCAAACAGAAGGAACAGGTGAAGAGTCGCGGCAGAGAGCTGAAAGGAACGGACTTCAGCGTGAACGACCAGTTCCCCAAAGAGATCCTGGAACGACGCAAGGTCCTGTTCCCAGTTCGACGTAGCTTCATCCAGAAAGGCTCCCGTGCTGTCATCGCCGTGGACCGGCTCTACGTGGACGGACAGCTGTACCGCGACCCCGGCACCACACCGTGGTTATATTGACTGCACTCCAGATAAGAACCCGCTACACTCTTTTCTTATTCATTCACACTTTCTCCTTTAACATGGGTTTAACCTAGTAATATCAATATGATGTCATAGCAGATATAACACCGTCACCCTCCGTCATTGTTTTAATTGGAATGTTTCCATTTCGTTTCTTTTTTGTTGTTGTTGCTCACAGTTCATGTGGTTTCTTTCTTTCTCTTGTCTTTCACTGCTGTGATCACCTACTTCCCCACTCACCTACAAACAACACCCTCTATTTCTCCATATTTTCACACCACGATCACGCAAACACATCAGCTCAACGGCAGCACATTCACAACAGCCTCACAGCACGCACAGACTTGCAGGACACATAAGCAAGCCACGCTTGTTCATATTAGTGAATATTCACACACATAGTCAGACTTATGGAGCCTCTCACCACACTTCTTTTTCTCTTTCTATTTACAAACAAGGGATGTTTCCACATTCTCTCCACCTGTCTAAACGAAACACCCAGCGTACATCATTAGACATACACACACAATTATGGGCATGCTGAGGTTTGTCACATGGAATGTAAATGGAGCTGGCTCCAGAGGAAAGAGGTTAAAGATATTTAACCAGCTTAAAAAACTACAGGCAGATGTTGTTTTATTACAAGAAACTCACAGACCTGTCACAGGTTTAAACGACCTTAAAACACCTGAGTTTCCTAACGTGTTTGCAGCCTGTTATAATTCTAGACAACGGGGAGTAGCAATTTTAATACATAAAAATGTTAATTTTACAGTACTCGATACAGTTATAGATCCAGAGGGTAGATTTCTAATTATTAAACTATCAATATTGAACAAAAAACTATGTATTGTAAGTATATACGGTCCAAATGTTGATGAACCCTCATTCTTCCACGGATTTTTTAGTGCACTCTCTGAACATCTTGATTGCACACTCATTCTTGGCGGTGACCTCAACCTTGGACTAAATGAAGACATGGATAGGCTCAACACAACAGGAACTCAGCGCAATTGGCAGTCCACAAATATAATCAAACAGTATATGAGCGACTTTGGTCTTTGCGATGCATGGCGCTCTCTTCACCCCACCAGTAAGGAATATACTTTTTTCTCGCATGTTCATCACTCTTACTCTCGTCTGGATTATTTTTTGGTCAGCAGCTCACTGCTGTGTGACATTTCAGACACTGAGATTCATCCTATAGCTGTCAGCGATCATGCTCCTGTATCTTTAACACTAATGCACAAGAATAACACTACGCCAAGAAAAAACTGGAGATTTAATATATCACTACTTAAAGATGAAGACTTTATTAAATATTTTAAAAAGGAATGGACTTCATATTTAGACTTTAATGACACTCCCGGAATATCTGCTTCTGTTCTATGGGAAGCAGGGAAAGCTGTGATGAGAGGTAAAATAATTTCTTTCTCATCACACAAAAAGAAAGAAGAAAACAAAAATATTCAGGAATTAGAAAAAAACATCAAATCACTAGAAGAAGCCTACGCGTCCCACCAAGATCAGGAAACATTGAACAAAATATGCAAAACAAAACTAGAATTAAATGAAATTATTAATAAAAAAACACAATTCCTTATACAAAGACTTCGCTTGCAGAATTTTGAACACAGTAACAAATCAGGTCGATTTCTAGCTAACCAGCTAAAAATAAATAAAGAAAAAACAACTATATGTGCTGCTAAAGACTTATCGGGGAACATAATATATGATCCTGGAAGAATAAACAACATTTTTAGGGATTTCTATGAAACTTTATACTCACCACAAATAAACCCATCTAAAAATGAAATTGATCTGTTTCTTGACAACGTAACTCTTCCAAAATTACTAGACAGTCAAGCAATGGAACTGGATTCGCCACTGACGCCAAGTGAACTCCAGGAAGCCCTGATAAGTATGCCCAATAATAAGGCTCCAGGTCCAGATGGCTTCCCTGCAGAATTCTACAAAGAATTCTGGACAATTTTGGCACCAGTATTCCACGGCATGTTGCAGGAAATCGAGGAAAATGGCAGACTACCACCAAATATGAATTCTGCCAACATTAGTCTCCTGCTAAAATCAGGCAAAGACCCTTTATTTCCCTCAAGCTATCGTCCAATTTCTCTTTTAAATGTAGACCTTAAAATAATCTGCAAAGCTCTCTCAAAGAGATTAGAGAAAATGACCCCCCTCTTAATTCATCCTGACCAAACTGGTTTCATAAAAGGTCGGCACTCCTCAACAAACACTCGTAGATTACTTAATTTAATAGACTACTCATACGATAAAAACATCGAAACCATAATATTATCTCTAGATGCAGAAAAAGCATTTGACAGAGTTAACTGGAAATTTTTATTCGCAACTTTACACAAATTTGGTTTTGGAAACTCTTTCATAAACTGGATAAGAATATTATACAATTCCCCAACAGCTCGTATCAGAACAAATGACCAGACATCCTCCAGCTTCTATCTTCTGAGGGGCACCAGACAGGGATGCCCACTCTCCCCTTCACTTTTTGCAATTTTTATCGAACCTCTAGCAGCAGCATTTAGACAGGCTACAACAATTAAGGGCATAAAATGTAAGAACATAGAACATAAAATCAGTCTCTATGCGGATGATGTGTTGCTTTTTCTGCAAAACACACAAACCAACCTCTCTGAGGTAATTACTTTAATAAACTTGTTTTCAAGAGTTTCAGATTATTCAATTAACTGGCCAAAATCTACAGTTCTCCCCATTAACTGCTCCTTCCATAATTCTTCCTCTGCCCCACTGCAATCCGGAAATATTAAATATTTAGGTATTAATGTCTCTCCTAAGCTTTCAGACTTAACTAAATTAAACCACATCCCACTTCTAAAGAAAGTAGAAGGCGATCTGACTAGATGGAAATCTTTACCCATATCACTCATGGGAAGGGTCGCCACTATAAAAATGATGATCTTGCCAAAAATAAATTACTTATTTTTGATGATCCCTAACAAACCATCACAAGATTGGTTCAGATCTCTGGATTCATATATTTCCAAATTCCTTTGGAAAGATAAACCCCCGCGTATTAGCTTAAAAACGCTACAAAGAACCAAGGATAGAGGAGGATTAGATCTGCCTAATTTTCACCAATACTTCTTAGCCAACAGGCTTCAGTTCATCTCAGAATGGTCAAAACATACCTTCTTAGTTGAGCCCTGGCTAGATGTTGAACAGGCACTATGCAAGGATCTAGAGATTTCAGACCTACCATTTATTAGCTCAAACATCAAAAGACATGAATGCTTTAAAAGTATCAACATCAGCTTTTCTCTGACAGCATGGTGGGAGTTTCTAAAAATAACGGAGTCTTCATTAATCCCATGCAAACGTACACCTATCTGGAATACCCCTGACATATTACAAAACAATAATATGATTCATTTCCCAGAATGGAGTTGTAAAGGAATTAAATACTTAGAACATATATTAGAGGGAACAGAATTTATTCCATTTGACAGACTAGTTGCACAATATGGGATCAACAAGACAAGATTTTTAGAATATCAACAAATTAAATCCATAGTAAAAAAGAAATTTAACCTCAGTCAAGTTGAATTACAAACACCACTAAGTGCGGCACATTTTCTTACTCTTAAATCCCCCAAATTATTATCTAAAATATACAGAACACTTTCTAAATTAGATGAATCAATATCCCTTCCTATTGCAAAGTGGGAAGCAGATTTATCAGTCAGCTTAGACCAAAACTTCTGGTCTCAGATTTGCTTAAAAACCTTTAAATTAATTAAAAATCCCAGTCTGCAATTAATACAATACAAAATACTACATAGAGTGCACTATACAGGTCATCGGATGTTCAAGATGGGCTTTACATCTTCCAACAACTGCTCACACTGTCAAGGCAATACACCAGACAATTACATCCACGCTCTTTGGTTCTGTCCACCAGTGCAAAAGTTTTGGCGCGAGATATGTGAAGACTTATCAAAGTGTCTGAAATGTAACATTCCAACTTCCCCCTTAGTGTGTTTACTGGGCAGCTTAGATAATGTCACTTCAGAAAAGAATATAGCCCATATGATTTTCACTGCCCTATGCATAGCCAAGAAAACAGTCCTCATGAACTGGAAAAATAAAAATAATCTTAATTCTAACCAATATAGAAATTATCTATTAGATTACATTAGTCTTGACACAGCCTCTGCCACCACATCAGATCAATTGCTCTGGACTCCTTTTATCAGCTCCATCACCTAGTGGGGGTGGGGGGTCATAATTTGGTCCCACCTTCACTGTTGTGATTGGTGTGGGGGTAGGGACAGGCTTAGGGCGTCGGGGGGTTCCCCGGAGGCATCTTCCTTGGGGGGCTCAACCCGGGGTAGCGGTCATGTCCGGTTAGGGGCTCTGTTGGCTCTCAGGTGACTGTTTCCTCGCGGCTGCGTGCAGCGGGGCTAGGGGAGGGTCTGTGCTGACGGACGTGGGTTACTGACCTGGCAACCTGGCTGCCCCTGGGTGGGTCCGGGATGGGCGTGAGGTTCTGGGGGCGCTCCGTCTCTGGGCTGGGGCCCGGGCCGGGCCTCGGGGGCTTGGATCCTGGTTGGTGTGTTGCCGGGGTTGTGGGCGGGTGGGTGCATGGGGGCCCGGCCCTGGAGCAGGGTGCCGCCGGTGCGTCGAACCACCTGGGGGGCTCTTCAACTGGTGGGGGAGATGGTCACATCTTGCAGGAGCTTTCCTCTCTTCAGGAACTCTCTCTGCAGGAGGGGGAGATACAGGAGAGGTGGAGGAAGATCTCAGCCTGGGCGTTTACTGTCTTATGTAGTCTGGAAGATGAGTGGATGGTGGGGTGGGTGCAGTTTTCTCTGTGGTGGGGTTGGGTGGACTGTCCCGGGCTCTGTGGGGCCGGGAGGCGCTGCTGCACTGGGCCCCGGTCTGGATGGGCCTGGGCCCCCTTTCCCTGGCGGGTCGCGGAGTGTGGGAGTGCCTACTGGGGTCAGCGGGGGAGCTGGCCCCAGGGAGGGGTTACCTGCCCCTCCCTTCCTTCCCTCCCCATCTCCAGCTGCCTCTCTCTTCCCGCTCCACCACAACCACCCACACATGCAGGGCCTTGGAGTAGGGGTATGTCACCAGGGTGCAGAGGAGGCTACCCCCCCCCCCCCCCCCCCCTCTGTCCCCTTCTGGCTGCCTCTGCCTCAATTTTATCCCACAACTTAGACATTCACATTACTCACACTCTCATTACACATACATATAGGATCTTGGGGGTGGGCACGATACACGGAGTCCAAAGTACCATCAGGGTGTACACCTCACCCCTGGCGTCGTTGCCCACCTCTCAATTTTAAATACACGTAGACATTGAGGGCTATCAGGAGGGACCATGCGCTTACCTGCTGCTCCTTGGCAGGTAGCTCCATGCCCTCCTGGGTTTTAATTGCACCTTAGAACACACATGCATCAACACTACAATGAGCGGGTGGAGGGAGGTTTGGAGTCTTCTCCCACCCCCATTCTCTGCGGCCTGCTGGAGCGGGAGGGCTAGGTGGAGTTGGCCGTCCGACTGCGGTCTGGAGTGTGGGGCCTCCCTGCTGCTACGGAGTCGGGGTGGTCTGCCTCTCCCCACCGCAGGGAAAAGGGTAACACCACCTGGGTCTGGGTGCAGTTCCCCCCTCCAGGGGCAAGGGTACCTAGACCCGGTTTGTACAGTACGCTTGGGGAGTGTGATCGTGTGTACAGCGTCTCTTTATGTCTGTCTCCACGTTGGTTGAGTGTGGAGTGAGTGCATATGAGAGCATGAGGGGGGGAATGGATGTTTGTGTCTGTGTGTGCCTGTATGTCTGTGTCTATATGTCAGGTTGGGTATCAGACGCCACCTCTCTGGGGACACCTCAGGCCCTCCAAGGTTTGGAGGCCTATCTCCACCTACCACCACTTCCCCTGCCGGTGGCGGACTCCCTCAGGTGTCGGTGCGTTGGTGGTTCTTTGTGTCTGGGGGTGGGCACCCAGGTACACACCGGCTCACTCCTTGGCGGCCGCTTATCGGGGCCTGGAGCCTGGGGCTCGCTCGGGCCCCTTCGGGGGTGGGGTGCCCCCGGCCTCTCGGCCTGGGGCTCGGTCACTAGCTAGAAGACAACCCCAAATCTCACAATTTTATATAATTGCAGTGCTACTGGAATTTCTTGTATTATTGATAGTAGAGTCTGGGACATGTAATTAATTCAACATTGATTATAATGCATTGTTATTTTTGTGCAGGGAGAGCAAAAACATTAAAACTCCCTCTCAGCTTGTTCATGGCCAAAAATGGCCACTCCTTGTTTACATTTACAAAATGCTATAAAATTAATATATATTAAAAATAAATTTAAATACCAGTTAGATCACATAATCCTAGGAACTCATAAATGGAAAAAATCGCAAAACCCCAATTTTTTTCTAAATAATACATGCCATCTGATTTCTTTTCTAACCATGATGGAGGTTAGATGTATAGCAATAATTAACAGTATCAATGAGTTTTATGCATCTTTGTTTTTTTGTGCAGTGACAGAAGAACAAAAAAACTCCCTATCAGCTTGTTCGTGGCCAAAAATGGCCACCCTGATAAGGATTTTGAAAGGGACTCAGGTGCAGGCCAGGTTTTTCTGTTATGCGAAAGACGGTGCGTTTATTTACAGTGAGTACAATCACCAAGTGGCTATATACAATGTGCAGGGGAAAGGGGTCCGGGTCGCCAGGGTCCGTGGGGAAACAGGGTTAGGGGAAAAGGTGCTCCACACTCTCTGTACGGAGGCTGTGTCCCAATTCACGGTATGCACGCTTGAAGTACGCACACTACGCGTACTACATATGGTGTGTACTATAAGTACGAGAAGTGCGGAAGTGAGAGGCTTGTGAAATGGGACAGTCTAGCCTTCGTCGTGCTGTTCAGGTTGCCTAGCAACCATGATACTAACCGCGAGAAACGTTACATACAGCTTTGATTGACAGAAATGAAGGAGAAAAAATGTTTTGTTGGTCATTCATTTCTGTCATGACGTCACTTTGATTAGTTGAGTATCTGAGGCTGAGACCACGGGACTGTAAAACATGATAGTTGGGCTTCATTCCTGTACTGAACAGTCATTTCAAGATTAGTTAGTAAATAACAATTTGTTGTTCATGAGACTAAAATCATCTCACTGTGGTAATGTAAATATAATATGGCCAATATTATATGTATTGTCAGATTGTTATGAGATATATGTATGTATGTATGTATGTATATATCTATATAGATAGATAGATATATATATAGTAGGGGTGCAACAATACACAAAATTCACGGTTCAGTTCGGTTCGATACTTTGGTGTCACAGTTCGATATTTTTTCGATACAAAAAATGTTCATACCTTTTTAATTTGTCATTTATTAAAATTATAAATATATATTTTAACTCAAAAGTACAGTTTTTAAATTTAATGTTGCTGAAACGACAAATAAAAAAAATAAATCTATCTGATTGAGAAATCACTCATCTTCGGAAAAGAGAGTTTATTACAGAGAAATGGCTCTTTCCAAAATAAAAGCTATACTATACGCTTCTTCTGGGGTATACTCTCTTTTTTTATTTTTTTATTTTTTTTTTCTTGCCTGTCCCGTTTGACTCTTTTGCCATCAGAATTGTTGTCTAAAGGTGAAGAAAGATGCCCAACGGATTTACTTTACCAAATTGACCATCCCAGCCTTGCCATAATGGTCCATTTGATTCACCTTTTATTGTTTATTTTATTTTCACTTACTGAATACGGGACAGACTTGACTGGGGGAAAGAAGGGGAGAAAGAAAGAGGGAAAGAGAAACAGCTGAGAAGAGGGACGGGGAGAAGGGCAAAAAACAAAAACCAACAGAATAAGCAGACAAAAAAAAAATACATATATGGATCACCTGGATCACCTGTTGAGAAAGAAAAAAGAAAACAAGCAGAAGAAAACGAGCGTAATAGAATAAACAACATCACAATGATCTATGGGAATACAACAGTAAATTCTAAATATTAAACATTATTGTGCAGCACGTAAGATCGACAGCGCACAGTGTGCTTTGAGGTAGAAGCCAAAAAGGGTGTAGTTTGTGTGTGTGATCACCCGTGTGTACACCTGTAAGCATGGACGCGCTTGTTTTTTAAAAGGTTCCTTCATGTAATGATCTGCTAGAGGGTGTGGGGGGCCACTGCCCCGTCCTCCAGGGCATGGGGTATACTCTCAGCAGCATGTTAAACATATCAGGTCCCCATAAGGAGAATCATGTGCTAACGGCTGTCTAAATGACTCGGGTAAAGTTTGTAGCATGCGTGCTTGTTGCTTTTGTCTGCTTCCACTTGTCTTTGCACTAGGATGATGTCGGCGTAAATGTGCAGTCATATTCGTTGTTTTCTCACTAGTGCTGTCAGCGTAAATCTCGTTGAAATGACGTTAACGCCACAACACGGCAAATCTCCGTTAACGAGCTACCGCAGATCGCCCAGTGCATGGGGCTGGACGGCCAACACGTTAACGAGCTAACTGCGCTAACACACTAGCTCCCACCCATGTAATTGAGCATTGCGTGGCACATCCAACATACTGTTTTACTTTAGTCCATGACGCGCTTACCTTCAGGGTCATACGTCACATGAAAACCAAAATAGTTCCAAACGCCAGATCTGAATGAGGGTGGGGGAGGTTCAATTTGCCATGTTGCAAGGGGAGCTTAACTTCTGTCTCGCTAGCTTGCCCTGCGCTCAGTGAATCTGCGTTCGACTACTCTGCCTAGGCTGCACTGTCGAGCGCAGATCCACTGAGCGCTCAACACAGACAGCATCGTCAGAAGGAAAGTTGATAAAATAAATTAAAAATTTTTTATTGTTCGATACATATGCGTACCGAACCGAAAGCACTGTATCGAATGGTTCGATATCGATACGAGTATCGTTGCACCCCTAATATATATATATATATATATATATATATATATATATATATATATATATATATATATATATATATATATATATATATATAAGTAAAGCCTTTAAAACCAAGTTAATGCTGAGGGTACAAACATCACTAATGTCACATAACTTTGCCGACATGTGGCCAACAGTAATGTTTTATTGTTCTTCAGTATTAAACATTCGCACATAAATAAGTGACATCATATTCAGTACTTACTTCTGACAGTTCACTCTTCGGCCGCTCCCTTCTGCCGTATTTTGCGGCAAAATTATCCACACTAGGGCTGGGTAGGCTATCGTCACTGATTTCTAGAATCGATTTGATTCGATTCGATTGTATTTGAATCTGGGAAATTTTGCCTCAGACAGTCAGAAACATTATAATTCAGATCAGTATATTTACATATTTTTGTATCTATAAAAAGGAAGCTGACACTCTCAAGACTTTATCAAAGGTGTAAGCATCACAGCAGATGCTTTTGTGTCAAAGCAGCTGAAGACAAAACATAAAGCATAAAGGTGATTTTCCTGGCCTGAGATTTTATAAAAATGTTCTGCAGTAGGTCAAAAACGAAAGAAAACCATTAATCAACATATGAACATTACCTCTGAAGTTACAGCGGTTTTATTAGAGACACAGCTAAGCGTTTTGCATTTTGCATAATTTTAAAAAGTTTAAATTTGTTCAGAAGCCTATTGAACGGCAGAAATTAGGTTTTCTTTTCGGAAGTAAGTAAAAGGAAAAAAAAACAGCGGTCGACAATGGTAGACTTGTGCATAGCAAGCAAGCGAATAATGAAGAAAACAGATTTTTAGACAGGAAACTGTTCTTGAAGTATACAGAGAGAGCAAGAGAGAGAGAGAGAGAGCTGTGCATGAATTTAAGAAAAATTTCCACTTTCATTGACTTGATTTTTTAGATTAGCATCAGTGCTGTTCATGAAAATCAAAATTTCATTCAAATTCAGAATTTTAACCCTTTAAATACCAGTTAAATCACATAATATAATGATTTACTTAGGGACAAAAGCATTAAATCCCCATTTTTTTTCTAAATAATAAATGCAAACTGATTTATTTCCTAACCATGATGGAGGTTTGAGGCATAGCAATAATTAAAAGTATCAATGATTATATATGCATCATTATTTTTTGTGCAGTGACAGAAAAACAAAAAAACTCCCTCTCAGCTTGTTCGTGACCAAAAATGGCCACCCCCTGTTTATGTTTACAAAATGCTATAAAATTAATGTATATTAAAATATTTTTCTACTTTCATTGACTTGATTTTTTTAAATTAGCACTGGCTCTAGTCATGAAAACCAAACTATAATTCAAATTCAGAAATTATACCCTTTGAATACCAGTCAGATTATGTATTATTACTACGCTTTTGGGGGAAAATAGCAATGAAGTTCACATTTTTTAGCATATGAATGATGAAACCTAATTTTTTTTATCATCATTGCAGGTCAGTAACAGTAACAATGATTTATTTTTACTTTACTTTATAAAAAAATTTTTGGGATGAATGGCCAAAAAGAAAATCACACATGGTGTGTTAGTGGCCAGAAAGGCAATTTAATGACCAAATAACCACAAAAATGATCAAAATTTATCTTCCAGTGTGTGTGCTTCTGTATGCATCCTCATTAGCAGCAAGATGTGCTAAACACAGTAGAGTGGTATTTGTAGGCACACTTTCTACACTTGGTGCAAGGGGCTGCTGTTCCAGTCCTGCAGGTACGCCCTTTGCACCTTCTTCTCATTTTTTGGTGGGGTGTGGGTCACACTCTGGTTCAGACTACTGTGTCTTGATATCAATGGCAGAATCAGGGACAAGGGTGTCATGTGCCCCAGCTCTCCCAGGATCACTCTTCATTTGTAGGTTGTAGAGGACTCCCCCACTTCAGTGAAGTTGTTTCCAGCGGGACAAAGGCATTGTATCCCAAGACATTCAGGAGATTGGAGAAAAGAGCCATCAGCCATCAGTTAGTTTTCCTTCTACAACTCAAGGTGCCAGCATCCTCTCTAAGTTATCCAAGCTGTATTTGTGCCTATTGTGGTCCAGGATTGCTTCTTGCTTCCAGGCTTCCTCTATTACCCATCACTAACTGCTGGTTCCCTGTGTGTTGTGGTCAAAAGAAGCACATTCCTCTGTTGCTTTGGCATGTGAGATATCGCCGTGGTAATTTTGGTGAAGCCAAAGACAGACAACAAAATCTTCCACTGTTGCAACTGGAGGAGCTGGGGAGGAAGCTCTGGGTTGTTTCCCCTGTGCCAGTTTTCATCTCAAGACTTCCTCTGCCAATGTGACCGAAGGAAAGACGTTGTCCTTGGAGCTCCTCCGTCAGTTGGAGTCTGAACCCCATGCCATTTTTTAAATTCCTGAGAACTTCCTGTGTGGTCATCCAACATGCTATGTATTGCTTTATTCTGGTGTAGGCTTTATCTCCACTTCATCTATAATCCTCCAATCCTCACACCTTCGCCTCCCGTGCAGATTTGTACCCTTACAGAGCAGCTAAAAGACTGCCATTGTTATAAAAAAGTCAAAAGTAGATCTCAGGCTGCTAATGCAGGAAACTGCATACAGGGTGAGCCCTGGTTTGATACCAGTAGGTACTGGATTGTAGAGCAGTCTCTTCATGACGGATCCACTCAGTCACCGGCTCCTCGGTCTCAGAAAAATGCTCCTATGTTCTTTTCTATCAGCTGCTTGGCCTCCACCTCCATGCCCCCCCAACCCCAATCCTCCCCCAAAGAAGAGGATTCAGGTGCTGGCTAGTACTCATCAACAGTACTGACCCACACATATGGTTCTTACACACACTGGACTTTCTGGACATTGTTTTCACTTCATTACTTAAATCACGCTGCTGTTATTGTGTATATATTTATTTATATTTAGATTTCTTCATACATTCTTATATAGTTCTATATTGTGTATTTTGTTGTACAGTTATTTTATTTTCAACTTTAATTTATATATTTTATCTTATTCTCCCAGTTAAATTTACCCTTCATTCTAATTTGTGTTGTACAGTTATTTCATTTTTAACCTTAATTTATATTTTATTCCTTCTTAGTTAAATTTACCCTTTTTAATTTTTCATATTTATTTCCTATCTTATTCATAGCCTTTTCCTTTTTTGTTCTCTTTAGGTCACGAGCAGTTGTCCAAGCATTTCACTACATATCGTACTGTGTATGACTGTGTACGTGACAAATAAAATTTGAATTTGAATTTGAATTTGAATTTGAATCATCAGTGGTAATGCGGTCAGCCTCTTTGGTGATTGTCCCCTCATCTTCTGGAGAAGAAGTTTCTTCATCTTGGGCAGATGTCTTTTCTTCAAGGGCAGAGGACTGCTTGCTGAACAACAGCCTGATAGCTGCAGGCCTGACAACAGGAGATGTATCACTGCTGTAACACCTGTACCATTCAGCAGTCGCCTCATGGTTCTGACACACACAACAAAACTATTGACTACACTACACACTAACTACACAAGATTTGCGCTAAACGTCGCAAATCTCTCACATCTAAAAAACACCGCCGCCACTCCTAAAACTTCGCCCTTCCTAAACAACTAAATGCCATGTTGCCATATCATTTTTTGATTGGTCCACGTGGTACATTTTGTCGACCAATAGGAAAGGGTGGGGTTTTATTGGTTTTGTTTTTGCTCACAGGCGGAGAGTGCTTTGTAGCGTTTTCCCTATAAAATGCAGTTTTTACTGTTTCTTCCCACAGTAAATATAAACAACGACAGTATTCAGGAAGAAAACCAAACATTGCAGATATTTTTATCATAACTCTGGTTTTACGTGGCCGATCAACACAGTTTAAAAACTGGTATAAAGTCCACACTTTTTCCATCAATTGTTCCGTCTGTCCTGCTCACATCTCCAATGGTTGTACACGTTGTCATTAATGTGGCTTCACTCCACATCAGCCACGCTGCCTTGCTAGTGTCGGTACATAAGGACGCTGTCATAGCCTGTCAACGACGTTGATTAACTGCGTATATACGAATCGCATCATTGGCTGGACTATGGGATAAGGTGGCATCGTTGTAATCCCATACGGGAGCAGACAGTCACTTACTGACTAACACTGCAAAACAGAATTGTTAAATTATTTATTTTAATTTCAGTTCAGGTTAGATTTTTTTTCTGTGCGCAACGCAGATTTTCTGTGCGCAGAGACACGTGCTCAGCTTAGAGGGAACATTGGCGCAGGGTCAGCAGATGCTGAGGCTCATAGTGTGCAGAGGTTGCCAGTTTTCTGCAGAGTCCATTGCTACAGACCTTGAAACATCATGTGGCCTTCTGATTAGCTCAACAACAATGTGAGAGAGTACAAGACAGATTAAGTTAACTCTACAATGAGTTGAACCATTAACTTATTTATTCCTGCATATACAATTTTTGCCATTTGTATTGTGTCACTATGTATGTCCCTCACAATTTCCTGTCGTCACCCCCTTCGCTCTGTCATATTTTTCAAGTAACCTATACTTCCTACAACTAACCTATAATTCTGTTTTTGGTGTCCTACCTCAATATTTTCAGTGGACACAAATGTCCACTTCTATGTAAAAATGGTGGCGCCGCTGTACAGCTATCATGTAGCGAAGCTCGGTCAGTTGGAAATGGTTTGCCTCACCGACTGACTATTCAATATATTACATTTTCAATCCAATTTTATTTGTTTTTGCATTTATTGTGCAAAAATAAGTGGAAAATCACAACAGCAGTCGCCTCAAGGTGCTTTATATGGTAAGGACCCTAGAATATGTTTAACAAATAGCGTTTAACAATTTTATTAGACCACCTGTCATAGGAACAACAAAATATTGAATCTATTAAAAGCTTGTTTACAGTTAAAAATGTAATGTAAAAAGCTAACAGTTCACAATTCACATTTTCATACCCGAATTTGAGCCAACAAAATGGCAAAGGCAGGGGTGTTTCTCAGAGAAGCAATGATAACATTCAACTATGAAAACAAATTTTTCTGTTCAGGACTATCTGTATTTTAGCAAATTAATAAAATATGTACTTCGCTAATTTTTCTGCTTCACTGAAAAACAGCATCTTTGAAAATGTATCTATAACAATAATTAGTAGCACTGTACTACTGATAAAGAAATGTAATCATTGTTTTATTGTAGAAATAATACAATTTGTAACAGAACCTTTACGAGAACATTTGGGTCCTTTATACAGGCCGGGTAGGGTCTAGCTTTTACACAGTTCCTAATGCATTCCTTCTTTCTGAGACTGAAATAAGTAGCTCTGCTTCAGCAAAAATATTTCTGTTTATATTTTGCATTTAACTTGATTAATTTCTGACTTCTCCCCTGCCTTTGCCATTGTACAAGCCCAAATTTTGCTTTAAAATTTGTGAATTTTCTATTTGTCTAATAAATAATAAAATAATTCTAATACAGTTTTTATATAGGTTTTAAAAGATTTCTACAATATTTTCTTATGAGAAGTTTGTTAGGCACTATTTTTTTCTCTCCAAAAAACAGTAACCGGGGGCCACAAACCTTAAGCTCAAAAAAATTTGTAGAGTTGCAGCAGAAGGCGCATCTTGGCTACTTCAAGCATGGAAATCATAAAGTAGTGGTTCTCAAACTGTGGTACGTGTACCAATAGTGGTAAGTGGGCCTCTTGTGGTACGTGTTTAAGATTAAATAAAACACCATGTTCTGATTGAGGGATTTCTGAGAAAAAAAACTTATTAAAATGTTCCTTACAACCACATGTATGCAGTAATATTGACCATGGCTGTGTTTTTTATTGTCTATATTTTGCAGAGCACCCCAGGCGACTTGTCCGAACATGGAGGCCAGTCCAGCACAGCACTTCCTGAGACACTAATTGCCGAAATGGGACCGTTGGGAAGACGAAAGCGCGAGGTGTCAGGTAAAGGGGATGAGTGCCTCAGCACATATAATGGCATAGAACTGGACTACGTTAAAGGGTCCACAAGCTCATTGACGTTTGACCTGTGTGAGGTCATTGAGTGTAAAGGGGCTAGTAGCAGCTGGAGGGGATATGATGTGTGGGTCTGTAGTCACCAAATGATATGCACCAGGAGAGGGAGCCCTTATTTCAGTCCAGGGATCCATCGTTCAGTGGGAGAATACACAGCAGGGCAATGGTGTTCCTGGGATATTGCGGTAAGTTGGACAGGAGTAGGGTGGCAACCATAGGCTTAAAGGGAATAGGAATTCAGAGGGATTTTTCTGCATCCCAGAACCCTGTCACAATTTCCCTAGGTCCGTGGAACACTCTGCCCAAAACCGATAGCCTGGGAGGTGTGTTCTATTTGGTAATTGGGGTAGATGTGTCGGGAACAGATCCAAGTGGGGTAGTTAGAGTAAATCTAGTCAATCCAAAGTCTAAGCCGGTCATAGAAAAAACTGTCACACACATGATTAACAATACAATAGACTCTGTCACACACTCTACAGGGCAATTGGGGAATTGGTCGTCAACTGTTACCCAAGAGGAGCAAGAACCAAAAGGGAAACCAGTCCTGACGGTGGATTACACTAGGTTGAAACCTCAGGACCTAATTGAGTGTGCCACTGGTTTCACTGATAGTAACCTATGGCTGGACTGGGTGGCTCAAAATGCTAAAGAACAACATGTATCTGATTGTGTTGCCTGTGCTTCAGCCAGACCACGTTTGTTCACAGAGCACGCACCACTGTATCCAGAGGACAAGTGGGGCTATGACTGTATGC
This sequence comes from Aulonocara stuartgranti, assembly GCF_965226115.1. Taxonomy (NCBI): domain Eukaryota; kingdom Metazoa; phylum Chordata; class Actinopteri; order Cichliformes; family Cichlidae; genus Aulonocara; species Aulonocara stuartgranti. The sequence goes on along the minus strand of NC_138957.1, from coordinate 3,656,649 downwards.
TGCGGCTGACTAAAAGTGCAGTGAGTACTGGCAACTGCACTCTGTTGTCTAGTCTTTTCCCCCCAATCCCAAAGCAGACAACAGTGGGACCATTTATGCCAAAACAATGCAACTATACATGTTTTAAGTTTTCAACGGATGAGGTAAAGTACAAATTGGGAGAAATTGACCCAAGCCGGTGTGCTGTTACACTTACGGGAAGAACCACAAATAATGTAAGTGACCCAAACACAGTGATTGGAACATGGGCAAGAAGTGGGTTATATTATTATTGTGGGCAGAACACCCTTTTGGTTCGTGTTCCTCTGGGAAGTGAAGGGACATGTGCTATGGTGCAGCTGGGAGCTCCACTCATACTAATTGGAAACAAGGTAAAAGCCATTCCACAATGCAATACACGCACTTTAGCAGCCAAACGTAAGAGACACATTTTGGCAAAAAGAGGTACCCAGGGGGGTACATGCCTATGACCCCAGATTGAATTTACCCACCTGGATTGACTCAATAGGGGTGCCCAGGGGAGTTCCAAATGAGTATAAACTAGCCGACCAAGTAGCTTCAGGATTTTCAGATGGGTAACGCCTAATAAGAATGTTGATTGCATTAACTATGTTCATTAAAATGTGCTGAGACTCTCTAACCTAACCAGGGACGCCATGGAGGGGTTCGCAGAACAATTGGGTCCGACCTCGTTGATGGGAGTGCAAAATCGGATGGCCCTTGACATGTTGTTGGTGGAGAAGGGGGGCGTGTGTGCCATGTTTGGAGACATGTGCTGCACCTTTATCCCCAATAACACTGCTCCAGATGGCTCAGTAACCCGAGGGCCTGAAAACTTTGTCTAAAACCATGCATGAGCACTCAGGAATTGACAACCCGCTGGAGAGCTGGATGGTATCCGTGTTTGGACAATGGAAGGGATTGGCTATGTCTGCAATGCTTTCAGTTGCCACATTTTTAGGGATACTGGTCACCTGCGGTTGTCGTTTCATTCCTTGTGCCAGAGGATTGTTGGTAAAGGTAATAACGAGGGCTGTGGACCCGGGAGCGGTCGTTCCGGTGTCCATAATGCCATTGATGGAACTAGAACCGGCTGAGTGGGCCGAGGAGTGACACAACTCGAGGTGAGTGACATTTCTTTCAAAATGTCAAAAGAGGGAATGTGGAGAAACAGAAATTATTTTACTGCTACAATATAAGCAGCATTATTAACATTGTATTAAAAATATATCCTATAGCATTGATATTGTATTAAAGATGTTTATTAAAGCTATTGCCACCATGTTAACCTTTTTATTACAGGTGCAGCTATAATTATTTTATACACATTGCATGTTTGTGCTCATTCAGAGTAGATGCTCAGTCTATTAAAGAAGGTTTTAAGCTTTGTGAAGCGCTATGTCTTCACAATCTATTGTGTAGGTGACTTGGAGCATAGAAGGATTGTGTACATGCTTACAACACACATATAATCCAGAAACTTGCCAGGCCAAAGGCCCAAAATTCATTTAGCTTCTAACTGCATTTCAGTTTGCTTGGTAACAGATGACAGTCCAGTCAAGAAAAGGACAAGCCCTTAGAGACCATCTATTGTATGTATAACTTCCTGTTGATTGCTGATGTCACAGGAAGGAACCAGGTGAAGAGGGGGAAGAAAACTGTTGTCATTTAATTACGTTTTGTTTGCTTTATTGTTATATGTATTATTGTAAAATGTAATGGCTACACTTTAGAAGTGTGTGCTTTGTTGCTGATAAAAAAAAAATAGCATCATAAGTGGATGATTGTAATGTAATATTCTTGTACTGAATATTCCATTGGAGAGTACTGTGTTTGGATATTTTGAGCATTTAAACAGAAGAACTCAGTTATTCAAGAGAAGAGGACCAGGTGAGTGTAGCTGAGTGCACTTGACATTAGCTTTGATTGGTTTAAGTTCAGTTGTTTTTTAATTGTGCCATGTTAACTTTTGAGTTGATGATTTTTTTTGTCAATATTTTTGGTCACAGTGAGTGTAAATCACCTGCTACACTGGACAGCATCTGTCTCCTACCCTTCATTTTCATATTGATTTTAAAATTCTTCTAATTAATTTTAAAAGTTATGGCACCCAGTTATTTAAGCAAATTCTTCAGAGCTTGTTCCTGTGCTGCCATGACTAGTGCCTCTGTGCTGTCTTTGAGTCCAGCTTTGTCCAGACACTAGTAGGATTTCTGGATATCAGCCACCTCCTTTATCTGCCGGTGGTACATACCGTGCAGGGGCCTGTCGTTCTATGGTGCCTCTTCATCCTCCTCTTTCTTGGGTTTCTGCTTCCTGAGGTATTCACTGAGCAAGCAGTCGGTTGGGGCCACCTTCCTGATTTATTCGTGGATGTTTGTTGTGTCATTGTGGACTGTGGTGCTGACACTCACCAGTCCCCGGCCCCCTTCCTTCCGCTTAGCATACAGCCTCAGGGTGCTGGACTTGGGTTGAAACCCTCCATGCATGGTAAGGATCTTCCTTGTCTTGATGTCAGTAGCTTTTAGCTTCTCCTTTAGCCAGCTTATTATCCCAGCATGGTACCTGTTCACGTGCAGGACATAGGTGTTGATAGCCCGTATCTTGTTCTGACCGTTCAGCTGACTCCTCAGGACTTGCCTGGCCAACTGCAGGTACTTGGTGGTTGAAGCTTTCCTAGCGGCCTCTTCATGATTCCATTTGCCTGTGGGATACCCAGGTACTTGTAGCTGTCCTCTATGTCTGCAGTGTTGCCATCTGGTAGTTCTATCCCCTCACTTCTGACTACCTTCCCTCTCTTCGTTATCATCTGACTAAACTTCTCCAATCCAAATGACTTTTTGATGTCATTGCTGTATATCCTGGTGGTGTGGAGCAATGAATCAATGTCTCGTTCACTCTTGGCATACAGCTTGATGTCATCCATGTACAGGAGGTGGCTGACAACTGCTCCGTTCCGTAGTCGGCATCCGTAGCCAGTCTTGTCAATGATCTCACTGAGGTGATTCGGGCCTATGCAGAACAGTAGTGGGGACAGAGCATCTCCTTGGTAGATCCCACACTTGATGGTGACTTGTGCTATGGGCTTGAAGTTGGTATCTAGAATTGTACAGCACATCCCCATTCAGTTCCTGATGAAGGCTCTTAGGGTCCCATTGATCTTGTATAGGCCTAGGCCAGTGGTTCTTAACCTGGGTTCAATCGAACCCTAGGGGTTCGGTGAGTCGGTCTCAGGGGTTCGGCAGAGCCTCCACTGCGGAGGTCGCAGAGGTCCAGCCACGCCCGAATTATCGTGTAAATTTGTGATGACACGCCCCCTTCTGGCCATCACTGGCTGCAGACGATCATGCTACACTGCTTGGCCAATCAGGGCTGCGGGGAATGTAGCGCACGCAGTAGTCAACATGTGAATGTCGTGGTAGTACTTCGCGTGATTTTTTTTTTAACATTTTAATCCATACTAACTATGTCGGGCAAAAAAAGAAAGTGGTTGGACGAATATGTACAATATGGATTTACATGTATCACGGAACGTGATGGGAGTGAGCGTCCTATCTGCATGATTTGCAACGCCAAGTTGAGCAACTCTAGTCTCGCACCGGCAAAACTAAAGGAACACTTCTTGAAGCTGCATGGAGACGGGGAATACAAGAACACAACACTTGCTGAATTCAAGGTGAAGAGAGCCAGATTCGATGAAAGGCCCACTCTGCCTGCTCTTGGATTTGTACCCGTTAACAAACCGATCCTCACAGCATCGTACGAAGTTGCTTACCTGATCGCAAAGCAGGGCAAGCCACACACCATTGGTGAAACACTCGTGAAACCAGCCGCGTTAAAGATGGTAAATCTGATACTAGATGCTAATCTAAGCCAGCTTACTGTTTTTGTGCGCTATGTGAAAGATGACATGATAAAAGAAGATTTTTTATTTTGTAAGCCTCTTACAACAACAACTAAGGCAGCCGATGTGAAGAAGCTTGTGGATGACTTCTTCGGAGACAACAATCTTTCATGGGACATGGTTTCTGCAGTTTGTACAGACGGAGCTCCCGTCATGCTGGGAAGAAACTCTGGTTTTGGTGCGCTAGTAAAAGCCGATGCACCACACATCATTGTGACTCATTGTATTTTGCACAGGCATGCATTGGCAACAAAAACCTTGCCTCCAAAAATGGCAGAAGTATTAAAAACCGTGGTGGAATGTGTGAACTATGTGCGAAATAGTGCTCTGAGGCACCGCATCTTCAGTGAGCTGTGTAAAGAAATGGGCTCTGAATTCGAGGTACTTCTGTACCATTCTAATGTTCGGTGGTTATCCCGGGGACAGGTGCTGAATCGTGTTTTTGCCATGCGTGTGGAATTAGCCCTGTTTTTGCAAGAGCACCAACACTGTCATGCAGATTGCTTCAAAAATCCTGAGTTCATTCTCATTTTAGCGTACATGGCTGATATATTCGCAGCTCTCAATCATCTCAATCAGCAGATGCAGGGTGGTGGAGTCAATATCATAGAAGCGGAAGAACACCTGAAGGCTTTTCACAAAAAGCTAACGTTATGGAAACGACGAACAGAGAACAACAACTTTGCAAACTTCCCCCTTCTGGACAACTGTGTAAGTAAGGTCGAAGATGTGTCTGGAATCGGAGATGTTTCTGTATCCACGGAACTGAAGCAAACAATTGCAACGCACTTAGATGAGCTTGCAAAGTCTCTCGACAGATATTTCCCTACAAGAGAGTCATATCCAGCATGGGTGAGACAGCCGTTCACGTTTGCTGTTGAGACAGCAGATGTCAATGATGAATACCTTGACGAAATCATTGAAATTCAGCAGAGCCAGGTTCAACAGCAACTCTTCAGAACAACAACACTCTCAACGTTTTGGTGTCGACAAATGGACAAGTATCCAATTATTGCTAAGAAAGCCCTGGATTTTTTTATACCATTTGTTACAACATATCTTTGCGAGCAATCCTTTTCGACGATGCTGGACATAAAAACGAAGAAAAGGAACAGACTTTTCTGTGAAAATGACATGAGACTGGCACTTGCCAAGGTGAAGCCACGCATATCTGAACTGGTCTCTCAAAGGCAACAGCAGAAGTCACACTGATTTGCAGGTATGTAATTTGTTGTAAGTTCATGCATTGTGTTGGTTTTGTTCTTTGAACAAGGTGATGTTCATGTACGGCTCATTTTGTGCACCAGTAAAAAAACATATCTATGTCTTGAATTTGAAGAAGAAAAAAAAATTTCACTAAAGAGGAGTTCGGTGAATGCGCATATGAAACTGGTGGGGTTCGGTACCTCCAACAAGGTTAAGAACCACTGGTCTAGGCATTGCAGGATCCAGGTGTGGGGCATTGAGTCATAGGCCTTCTTGTAATCTAGGACCAATTCTGTTTACATTATACATGCTTCCCTTAGGCAGCATCATTAGAAGACATAGCATACATTTTCACTGCTATGCAGATGACACCCAGCTCTATCTGTCCATGAAGCCAGATAACACACACCAATTAAACTGCAGGAATGTCTTAAAGACATAAAGACCTGGATGGCCGCTAACTTTCTGCTTCTTAATTCAGATAAAACTGAGGTTATTGTACTCGGCCCTGAAAAGCTTAGAAATATGGTATCTAACCAGATTCTTACTCTGGATGGCATTACCTTGGCCTCCAGTAATGCTGTGAGGAACCTTGGAGTCATTTTTGACCAGGACATGTCCTTCAATGCACATATTAAACAAATATGTAAGACTGCGTTCTTCCATTTGCGCAACATCTCTAAAATTAGAAATATCCTGTCTCAGAGTGACGCTGAAAAACTAGTTCATGCATTTATTACTTCCAGGCCGGACGACTGTAATTCATTATTATCAGGATGTCCAAAAAACTCCCTGAAAAGCCTTCAGCTGACCCAAAATGCTGCAGCAAGAGTCCTGACAGGGACTAGAAAGAGAGAGCAGATTTCTCCTGTTTGGGCTTCCCTTCATTGGCTTCCTGTTAAATCCAGAATTGAATTCAAAATCCTGCTCCTCACATACAAGGTCTTAAATAATCAGGCCCCATCTTATCTTAATGACCTTGTAGTACCATATCACCCTATTAGAGCACTTCGCTCTCGCTCTGCAGGCCTACTTGTTGTTCCTAGAGTATTTAAAAGTAGAATGGGAGGGAGAGCCTTCAGTTTTCAGGCCCCTCTTCTGTGGAACCAGCTTCCAGTTTGGATTCGGGAGACAGACACTATCTCTACTTTCAAGATTAGGCTTCAAACTTTCCTTTTTGCTAAAGCATATAGTTAGGGCTGGACCAGGTGACCCTGAATCCTCCCTTAGGATAAAAGATGGCGCTGGAGTGACGGCAGCCTTTCCAAGTAGCTCTGCAACACCGCACCTTTTTTGTTAACTTAAACTTTTTTAGACTAGGCTTTTCAAAGTTTTTTTCACCTTCCTCTACTTATACCTCTTAGATATAGCGATACAAGATGGATAATGCACTTTTTAAAACTTCTGGAACCAGTTCCTTCATCTATTCGAGAGCGGAGCTGCTGGCACTAAGAACAAAGGGACAGACCGGCATGCGACACAACATCCCGGCCGAGCTAAAGAGGAGCTACAGAGGCTGCAAAGCTGGAACGAGGAGAGCGGATCACCGGAGGCGATTCAAACCATCAATCCCGACAGTGATCATGGGCAACGTGAACTCGTTACAGAATAAGATTGATGAACTGTGCGCTCTGAACAACCACAGACTATACCGTGAGTGCAGCTTGTTTATCTTCACGGAGACGTGGCTAACCGAGCTAACGCCGCAGGCTAACGTAGACCTATGCGGTTTCACATCCGTGAGAGCCGATAGGGACACGCAGGCCAGCGGAAAAAGCAGAGGTGGGGGACTCATTGTCTACGTTAACAACAGATACTGTAACCCTGGACACGTCTCCGTTAAAGTTTCGGTATGCCGTCCGGACCTGGAGCTGCTAGCTGTTAGCTTGCGGCCATATTATCTACCTCGGGAGTTCAGTCATGTGATCTGTGTGTGTGTTTACATCCCTCCGAGGGCCGACGCAACAGCTGCCTGTGAGAAAATACACACAGTCACAGCAAGACTTCAGACACAAACCCCCGAGGCTTTCATTATTATATCTGGAGACTTTAACCATGCCACACTGGACTCTACTCTGGCTGCTTTTCACCAGTTTGTGAATTGTCCCACAAGGAGCAACAGGACAATTGACCTACTGTATGCTAATGTGAGAGATGCATACAGAGCCACCCCCCTCCCCCCACTAGGGAAGTCAGACCACAACCTGGTTTACCTACAGCCACAATACACACCCCTCGTCCAAAGGCAGCCTGTCACAACGCGCTCCATCCGGAGATGGACCCCAGAAAAGGAGGATGCTCTGAGAGACTGCTATGACACCACAGACTGAGATGTGCTCCTGAGCCCACATGGTGAGGACATAGAGGGGGCGACACACTGTCTTACAGACTACCTCAACTTTTGTGTGGACACAGTCGCCCCTGCTAAGACGGTACGGTGTTATCCTAATAACAAACCGTGGGTAACACAGGAAGTCAAAGCTGTCCTCAACATGAAGAAGAAGGCTTTCAGGAGCAAAGTGAAGGAGGAGATGAAAGCAGCACAGCGGGAGGTGAAAGGCTGCCTGAGGGAAGCAAAGGACACCTACAGGAGGAAGGTGGAGCAGAAGTTGGAGAGGAACAATATGAGGGAGGTCTGGAATGGTGTGAAAACCATCACAGGCCACAACACCAAGAAAAGCACAGTGGGGGGGACTGTGGAGAAGGCAAACGAACTCAACAACTTCTTCAACAGGTTTGACCAGCCCACAACCCCCCCACCCTCACCCTCACCTTCACTACAGAGTCCAATCCCCACTCTCCTACCTCCCTCACTTCCCCCCCTTCCTGACACCATGACACCCCCCTCCTCCAATCCCTCTCTCAGCAGCAAGACATCTCCCCCCCTCCCCTCCTCCCAAACATCTCCCAGTGTCACAGTGGATCAGGTCAGGAGACAACTGAGGAAGCTTCGCCCCAGAAAGGCAGCAGGCCCAGACAAGGTGTGTCCTAGGATGCTAAAGGCGTGTGCTGCTGAACTTGGGGAGCCGCTACAACGAGTCTTCAACCTCAGTCTGCGACTGGGGAGAGTGCCCGCCCTATGGAAGACATCCTGCATCGTCCCGGTCCCCAAAAAGAACCAGCCCAATGAGCTGAATGACTTCCGACCGGTGGCACTGACGTCACATCTTATGAAGACTCTAGAGCGGCTCTTCCTCAACCTCCTCCGACCACAGGTACAACATGCCCAGGACCCACTACAGTTTGCATACAAGGCGGGTGTCGGAGTGGAGGATGCCATCCTGTACCTCCTACACAGAGCCCACTCACACCTGGATGGGGGGAAAGGCACGGTCAGGATCCTGTTTCTTGACTTTTCCAGTGCCTTTAATACCATCCGGCCCTGTATGCTTCAGGAAAAACTGAACAGGATGGAGGTGGACCCCTGCCTGGTGGCCTGGATCTCCGACTACCTCACCGACAGACCACAGTACGTCAGGCTGAAGGACATCACGTCTGACACTGTGGTCAGCAGCACAGGAGCACCACAGGGAACTGTGCTGTCCCCTCTTCTCTTCACCCTGTACACCTCTGACTTCTGCTACAACTCTGAATTATGCCACATTCAGAAGTTTGCAGACGACACAGCCATCATGGGGTGTATCTGGGATGATCAGGAAGAGGAGTACAGAAGTCTGGTGAGGAACTTTGTCGCATGGAGTCACACAAACCACCTGCAACTCAACACCTCAAAGACTAAGGAACTGGTTGTGGACTTCGGGAGGTCCAGAGAAGGTCCACTGCCGGTTCAGATAGAGGGGGAGGAGGTGGTCAACAAGTACAAGTACCTCGGGCTGTGGGTGGACAATAAACTGGACTGGTCATGCAATACAGAGCACCTGTATAAAAAAGCCCAAAGCCGACTGTACTTCCTCAGGAGGCTGAGGTCTTTTAACATCTGCTGGAAGCTCCTGAGGATGTTTTACCAGTCGGTGGTTGCTGGAGTACTTTTCTATGCTGTGGTGTGCTGGGGGAGCAGCACAGCAAAGAAGGACTCATCCAGGCTGGAGAAACTGATCAGGAGGGCTAGCTCTGTGGTCGGCATGAAGCTGGACACTCTGGTGACAGTGGCAGAGAAAAGGACATTAAAGAAACTGATGGACATTATGGACAATGCTGGGCATCCTCTGCACACGGCCGTTAACAACCAGAGGAGTCTGTTCAGTGACAGGTTGCTTCTCCCCAAGACAAGAACTAACAGACTTAAAAACTCCTTTGTCCCACACGCCATCAGACTGTTTAACTCCTCTCTGGAGGGGAGAGGGAGGGGAAACAGGAGGACAAAGGAGGTGGGAACAACTAAGCTGTAGTGCCTCTTCACCTCACTGTGCAATACCTTGTGCAATACTCTTTGTAAATAGTCAACAGTGCAATAGACTCAATACTTGAAATGTGCAATTCACTTGTATTTTTATTTTTTATTTTTTATTCCTATTTATTCTATTTATCCCCTTCGTATATTTTATTTATATTGTCTCTGTGTTTATATGTGTGTGTGTGTGTGTGTGTGTGTGTGTGTGTGTGTGTGTGTGTGTGTGTATACTGAACAAAAATATAAACGCAACACTTTTGTTTTTGCTCCCATTCCCCATGGGATGGACGTAGAGACCTAAAATTCATTCCAGATACACAATATAACCATCCCTCCCAAACAGTGGTCACAAATCAGTCCAAATGTGTGGTAGTGGGCACATCTGCTATATTGAGATAATCCATCCCACCTCACAGGTGTGCCACATCAGGATGCTGATCTGACATCATGAGTAGTGCACAGGTGTACCTCAGACTGCCCACAACAAAAGGCCACCCTGGAATGTGCAGTTTTTTGCACTATTGGGGGTCTGGGGACCCAGAACCGGTCAGTATCTGGTGTGACCACCATTTGCCTCATGCAGTGCAACACATCGTCGCATGGAGTCTATCAGATTGTCAATTGTGGCCTGTGGAATGTTGGTCCACTCCACTTCAATGGCTGTGCGAGGTTGTTGGATATTCGTGGGAACTGGTACACGCTGTCGTATACGCCGGTCAAGCACATCCCGAACATGCTCAATGGGTGACATGTCCGGTGAGTATGCTGGCCATGCAAGAACTGGGACATTCTCAGCTGCCATCTGCCCTGAACAATGTGAACCATGATTCATCCGTGAAGCGCACACCTCTCCAACGTGCCAGACGCCATCGAATGTGAGCATTTGCCCACACAAGTCTGTTACGGCGACGAGCTGGAGTCAGGTCAAGACCCCGATGAGGACGACGGGCATGCAGTTGAGCGTCCCTGAGACGGTTTCTGACAGTTTGTGCAGAAATTGTTTGGTTGTGCAAACCAATTGTTCCACCAGCTGTCTGGGTGGCTGGTCTCAGACGATCTTGGAGGTGAACCTGCTGGATGTGGAGGTCCTGGGCTGGTGTGGTTACACGAGGTCTGCGGTTGTGAGGCTGGTTGGATGTGCTGCCATATTCTCTGAAACGCCTGTGGAGACGGCTTATGGTTGAGAAATGAACATTCAATGCACGGGCGACAGATCTGGTTGACATTCCTGCTGTCAGCATGCCAATTGCACGCTCCCTCATTGCTTGTGGCCTTTTGTTGTGGGCAGTCTGAGGTACACCTGTGCACTACTCATGATGTCAGATCAGCATCCTGATGTGGCACACCTGTGAGGTGGGATGGATTATCTCAATATAGCAGATGTGCCCACTACCACACATTTGGACTGATTTGTGACCACTGTTTGGGAGGGATGGTTATATTGTGTATCTGGAATGAATTTTAGGTCTCTACGTCCATCCCATGGGGAATGGGAGCAAAAACAAAAGTGTTGCGTTTATATTTTTGTTCAGTGTCTATATAATATTCTGTAACTCTGTAACTTCTGTCGGTGCTGTGCTTTTTTGGAAATCGAATTTCCCAGAGGAACCCACCCGAGGGATTAATAAAGTTCTATCTTATCTTGTCTTATCTTATCTTATCTTAGTTATGCTGCAATAGACGTAGGCTGCCGGGGGATTCCCATGATGCATTGAGTTTTTCCTTTCCAGTCACCTTTCTCACTCACTATGTATTAACAGACCTCTCTGCATTGAATCATATCTGTTATTAACCTCTGTCTCTCTTCCACAGCATGTCTTTTATCCTGTCTTCCTTCTCTCACCCCAACCGGTCGCAGCAGATGGCCCCGCCCCTCCCTGAGCCTGGTTCTGCCGGAGGTTTCTTCCTGTTAAAAGGGAGTTTTTCCTTCCCACTGTCGCCAAAGTGCTTGCTCATAGGGGGTCATATGATTGTTGGGTTTTTCTCTGTATCTATGAAGCGCCTTGAGGCGACTTTTGTTGTGATTTGGCGCTATATAAATAAAATTGAATTGAATTGAATTAATCAATCCTTAGGGGTCCTTAATCAATCCTCTGGCCTTAGGGGTGGCTGTAGCTCAGGTGGCTGAGCAGGTCAGCCACTAATCAGAAGGTCGGTGGTTCGATCCCAGGCTGCCTCCTGGCTGCGTGCCAAATATCCTTGGGCAAGATACTAACCCCATGTTTGCCTACTGGTGGTGGTCAGAGGGCCCGGTGGCGCCAGTGTCCGGCAGCCTCGCCTCTGTCAGTGCGCCCCAGGGCAGCTGTGGCTACAATGTAGCTTGCCATCGCCAGTGTGTGAATGTGTGTGTGAATGGGTGAATGACTGAATGTAGTGTGAAGCGCTTTGGGGTCCTTAGGGACTAGAAAAGCGCTATACAAATGCAGGCCATCAATCCAGGAAGTGCACCGGTTGGTCAGCCTAGTCTTGCAGTCTCGGGCGACTGCTCAGTCTTAGCAGTGGCTGGTGTTTTGCGCCTCTGGTATTCTTGCCAATCCCTTTCTTTGCCCCACTCATATATTAAACCATGTGCCTGTTAATCTTAGCCACTATGATGCCTTACAGGAGCTTCTATGTGGTACTGAGGCAGGTTATTGGCTGGTAGTTGGATGGAACTGGTCCCTTCTGGAGAACTGTCTGGCCTTCATTTAGCCAATCTGGGGGTCTCCATTATTGACTACCAGCTGAATCATTTGTACTGCCAGACGCTCATGGAGTGCAGTCAGCTTCTTTAGCCAGTAGGCGTGAATCATGTCAGGGCCTGGTTCTCTCCACCTCTTCATACTGGAGGTGCTTTCTTAGATGGCTGCCACTGTGATGGTTACTGGACCCTGTTCAGAGAGGATGCTGTGGTTTGCTCTTAGATCCACTAGCCACTGAGCATTGCTGTTATGGGTTGCATCCTTCTCCCATATCTCTTCAAGTATTGCTCCATCTCAAGCTTTGGTGGTGCTTTGGTTTATTCTCCTGCCTTCAATTGTCTGGGCTAGGCTGTGAGTTTTTGCTTGTACTCTTTAGGTACCTTCTTCATCGCCCTTTTCTGCAGCTCTGAAAGTTGGCTAACCTCCCTCTGTGCTTCCTTGATCTTGGCCACTTGTCCAGGGGTCTAGGGTACTGTCTAGGGTACTGCTCCTTGTGGCTGTTCATCTTGTAGCCAAGCATCTCACTGATCACTGCTGCTGTTTGTGTAGTGCCAAGCTTCAACATGAATCTGTCTTTCAAGTCAGTTCCAGTTGCACTCAACGATCATTCTTCCATCACACCTGGGGCTTGGTACTGAATCTCGTGTGGGGTTGATGATATCTCTCCCCTGACCTGTCAGCCTGGCTCCCCCTTGCCATAGCATTTGTGTTGTACCTCATCAATCTCTAGCTGTGAGAGCAGTTCCTTCTTCCAGATGATGGAACACTGAGCTACTAGTTGTTACACCACCAATCAGGATGCTGTGTATTGAAGATTCCATACGTCCCTCATCCTAATCATATAACTCCTTCCGCTGGAGTTACTTGCATAGTCGCATTCCAACAGGACCTCATTTTCATTTCTTGCCCACTTATGCCTTCTTGTTCCAGTAGCTCACTTCACGTCAGTGTGTTCTGGTTCCTCAACACCTGACATGGACCTTGTTAATCCAGCTGACGTCAGAGCCGGCCGGTATGGCTTCAGTTTTGTTTCTCGCTATCCAGCTGCTATGAAATTATAATTAAAAATGATAACACTGCATAATATCTGGTAAGTTGCTACAGTAATTTGAAGGAAAAAAAACTATTTTTACAGACAGGTAAGAGAGTTCAGACTAAAATTAGCAGTACAGTGGATTCTTTTGTCTGCTTTGAGACAACCATTCAAACAGCTCTCCCAGCCCCCCACAGAAGGGCAACAACCTCCAAATTACAGCCAAAATATCACTTTCTTTTCTCAGCTGTGATTTTAACACAGTAAAGCATCCTCTTTGGAAGACTCATTGACTGAAAGTATTAACTAACACTTTTATAAAAATAGTAGTAGAATAGCTTATTCTTTGTATTTTCCCAAACTTTAGGACAACGGTAAAAAATGAGGGATTTTTGCTTTTCTCATTTTAGTGCTTGTTGTTCAGCTGTCACGCATCATTTCGCCCGTCATCACACTGAAACTATCATCACGTCTTAATGATGAAATAAGAGCCTTTGTTCTATGGACAAGCAGCAATCCCTTTTCTCCATGTCTGAACAATTTCTTATTGAATGCCATTGATGTGTTTTGTCCTTTAATAAAATTATTCATGAAAGATTTGTCTATTTTTTAGACTACTGTCAAAATCCTGTTTTTAAAAGTTTGCAATCCAGAGTATATTCATAAAACTGTTGTTTACACATGTGCAAACTGAAAAGTTAGCTCTTTTGTCTTGGTGGTATTGAGGTCCAGGTGGTTGTCTGCACACCAATCCAGCAGCCTCTGAACCTCAGCTCTTTATGCTGACTCGTCTCCCCCAGAGATGAGCCCCACCACGGTGGTAGCATCTACTTAATGACTGCGTTGCCTGAGTGGGTGCTGACACAGTCATGTGTGTACATAGTGCACAGTAGGGGACTCAGTACGCAGCCTTGTGTAGAGCCGGTGTTGAGGGTGAGGGCTGAGGAAAGATAAGGACCCATTCTAACTCTCTGTACAAGGTCTGAAAGAAAGTCTCTGATACAGCAGCAGGTGGTAGAAGGAAGTCATTGAGGCTGCTAATGTTGGTCTGTTTGGGCAGTGGGACAACTGTGGCCGACTTTAGGCACAGCAGGATGCAGGACTGGGACAGCGAAGCTTTGAAGATCTTAGTGAAGACCCCAGCCAGCTGGTCTGCATATTCTTTTAGGACTCTCCTGGTCACCCCATCTGGACTGGTGACCTCCCAGGGGTTCACTGCCCTCAGTGTGCACCTCACCTCATATTCCAGCACCATGAGGCTTGGGCTGATGCTGCCATCCGATGTTTTACCTGCTGCTGTTTCTAGGATAAGAGTGTATGCAGGGATCAGCAGCATGGACATGTGGTCTGACAAACCTAGCTTTGTGTCAAGATGGGAGTTCTGCTGACTGCTTATTGCCTTGTGCAATAACTCGCGAGGTATGTGCGGGGAACAGTTGCTGTCTACAGTCATATGTTTTTACACCAGCTGTCATTGATGTAGATGCATAAGCACCCTCCTCTGTTCTTACCTAAGTGGCTGTTCCTGTCGTGTTGATGGACCGTGCGGCATGCTAAGGCTTAAGTGGTTGTTTCTTTAGCTGTGCTAGAGGGCCCACCCTGCAGCCCCGTTTTTGCCTACTTTGCCTGCGTTCCCTCTTGGGCTTGCCGCTGAGAGGAACCAGCCACAGAGACTCTGGCGTTCTTATTTTGTCCTCCGGAATGCTGTGGAAGTGGTAATAGTCCAATGTAAAATTGGACAGCTAAATCCCAAACTCAGAAGGTCCTGACAACCGTAAAAGTAAATTCTACTTGACATACACTGGTAAAAAACACATACACCCACACATATACATGTAGACAATATAGAAAACAAAGCACAGAACGTGAAGAGCAGTAAGTAGTTGCGTGCATGCCACCTTTGCTATCCTACTAGAAACGTAGACATCATTTTATTGGTAGTTTACATTAAAACATAAAATGACATCTACATAGTAATGTACACTACATTTCTGGGGAGGGGGGGGGGACTGGCTGATAGCAGGTATCAGAATTGAAAGTGGCAGTTATATGTGTGTGCGTGCGTGTGTGTATATACATACATATATATACAGTACTGTGCAAAGGTTTTAGGCAGGTGGAAGTGAAAGACGGAAGTGTTAATCATTTATTTTCATCAATCAACAAAATGCAGTGAATGAACAAAAGAGAAATCTAAATCAAATCAATATTTGGTGATTTGACCACCCTTTGCCTTCTTCTGGGTACACTTACACACAGTTTTTGAAGGAACTCGGCTGGTAGGTTGTTCCAAACATCTTGGAGAACCAACCACAGATCTTCTGTGTAGGCTTCCTTACATCCCTCTGTCTGTTCATGTAATCCCAGACACACTCGATCATGTTGAGATCGCAGCTCGTGGGGGCCAGACCATCACATCCAGTACTTGTTGTTCTTCTTTACGCTGAAGATAGTTCTTAATGACTTTGGCTGCGTGTTTGGGCTCGTTGTCCTGCTGCACGATACATTTGGGGCCAATAAACAATCATTTATATTTCTGAAACCATTCTTTGTTTACAGCATTTTTGCCCACACCTGCCTAAAACATTTGCACAGTACTGTGTATATATATACATTTCTACATATATATATGTGTAAATCTTAATTATATCTACTTTTAGATTTATCTAGTTTTAGATTCCACAAGAAAAGCACTGGTTGAAAGATTTGTTAGTGTGACGTTGAGACAGAGAACCTGTATAATCAAGAGAAGTATGTGATAATGCAACGAACATGTCAAAGTGAGCCATGTTCCCTTTTGTTGCTCTGAGAGCTGGCTGTTAAGCACTGCTCCATGCTCTTTGTACTATTCTCATCATCAGGAGCTGTTTAGTATGCTGCGGGTGTAAATGGGAGATTGCCGGGGCACTGGGCTGCAGAGCGGAGCCACTCTGTCATTAATGTGCCCATTGCTGTTATCATACGCCTAATGACATCGCTCTCAGATGGCACGCTGGGAGCTCGACCGCAGGGAGCCCGGCTCAAATGTCTGCAGGCGCCTACGCCTCCCATCATCAATTCCACATGTCTCTTTCCCAAAATCGCAAGCTTCTAGATAATGTCTTTCACGCTTCAGCAGTCTTACAGGGTTTCCCTCCTGCCTGGCCCTGAAATGGGCAAATTAATAGTTCCTTTGAAACAAATTGGAATTACACCCCTCGATGCCTTAATGTCAAAATACAAGAGCGCTGGCATCCCAGATCTGACTGCTGATGAAAGAACCCCTCCAAAAAAACAAAACAAAAAAAGAAACAGACACAGACACCCATCAGCATGGACCAGTACAGTGCTTTGTGCAAAAGGAAGCTTGGAAATGTTTCATCTTTTGCATTACAAGGACAAATCCTTTGAAACACACTGGATAGTTTTGTGAGACATTCACATCATTTATCACAGAGTTGTTTGCATGGCAACAAAGAACTTCAGCTGACAGCACCGTGCCTATATCTTTGATATTTTCTGTGCATTCAATGGCATTATAGAGGATGGTTTGCAGTTTGCTTTATGGGCATCTCTAACACTTTTGTTAAACTGCGGATTAAAAACTTAATCTGATACTATTATTATGGTTCATCTTACTGCTTCATGGTGAATATTAAGGAGCTGGAAACCCAGACTTTGTTAGCAGGCAATCAAAATACTGTTATAGTGAGTATAGTGGCCTGTCAATATGTCCATTCATCCATTACATTACCACTATCTTGTGGCCGCAATAAGCGGTCAAAGCTCAAAGCTGCACTTACAATCTCATAGGACATTGCAGCTCTCATATGGGTGTGTCTGTTTATCACAGGGGTAGGCAACTCCAGGCCTCGTGGGCCGCTGGCTTTAGATGTGTCCTTAATCCAACACAGCTGATTTAAATGGCTTAATGACCTCCTGAACATGTCTCAAAGGCTGTATCCCAATTCAGGGTCTGCAGCCTTAAAGGCTGCATTTTAAGGCCGATTACGTCACAGTGGCGCACCGAAGGCTGTCCAAATTCAAAGGCTGCTCGAAATGCGGCCCTCAAATACGTCCTTCATTTCCCTGAATTTCAAGGCTGTGACGGTGTAGACTTCATGGCCCAACATATCCCACAATTCATAGCGCAGCAGTCGGTGTGGATAATTTTGCCGCAGACGGCAGAAGCGAAGTGGCCGAAGAGTAAACTGTGAAAAGTAAGTACTGAATATTATGTCACTTATTTATGTGCAAATGTTTAATAATGAGGAACATTAAAACATTACTGTTGGCCACATGTCGGCAAAGTTATTTGCTATTAGCGATGTTTGTACGTTCAGCTTTTACTTGCTTTTAAAGCCTTTAAAATATAATAATACAATAGTCGACCTTAATCTTACAGAGAATGTGATGATTTTATGGATAATTAAAGTCAGTCATATATCCACAAACACAACAAGCTGAAAGTCAGTGATGCTGCTCGGTTTGCAGTCCTGAATATCACGGCACAAGCAGGATTCACTGCACTGTTAATGTTAGCTATGTTATATTGCTGCCTCTGTTCGGTGGTGTCGAGCCAAACGGACTTTAACGTGTGTTTGAACGAGCTGACGGTTCACTTGTTAAGCTGAAAGAAAGATGCTTTAATCACAGGAGTCACACATGTGTCCACTGTACCATCTGGAACTCTTCTTGTTTAGCACTCGTAATAACACAAACACTAAATCCTGCTTCTCTGGTGCTGTTGTGTAGCAGTGTGTACACCTGAGACTGTCACCTGTCTGTCTGTCCTGCACTCTCTCTCTGTTTCTTTCTCTCTGATTGTGGAATAAAAGTATGAACATGTATTTATAAGTTACACTTGTGTTTGAATCCTGCAGCTTATCACACATTTGATTTCCATGTGTGACGACTGCAAGTGTCCAGAGTGAGGACAGACTGAGGGACCCACTGCTGCACATCATCTGTGAGGCTTTGCACCCCTGATGATCCACCAGGACAAACTCAGCAGTGTGTGAGGCAGAGGAGGAGGAAGAGCCAGCAGCAGCTGACAGATGGAGAGAATAGACAGACTGTTCCCTGTTTGTGAAGGACTGCTAGGAAAGTTTAACATAACTGTCTGTGCTGAATAAGTCTTATTAGGTAATGTTCAAATAATGTTATCATCCCAGTGTTTTCAGTGTGGGAGAAAGTACTCAGGGCCTTCAAGTTACACACTATGAAAGGCAGCAACAAGTTTAATGTTCAGAAACCTAAAGTATGTATCAGCAGCAGAATGGACCTAAAAATAAAGGTTTGAGTTCTATGAAGCTTTGAGTATTTTGGATTAGTAGCACTGCTGTGTTTGTTGCCAACATTCACCTCAATTTTTCATTCATATTTTAATTCCCCATACAGTGGGGCAAAAAAGTATTTAGTCAGCCACCGATTGTGCAAGTTCCCCCACCTAAAATGATGACAGAGGTCAGTAATTTGCACCAGAGGTACACTTCAACTGTGAGAGACAGAATGTGAAAAAAAAATCCATGAATCCACATGGTAGGATTTGTAAAAAATTTATTCGTAAATCAGGGTGGAAAATAAGTATTTGGTCAATAAGAAAAATACAACTCAATACTTTGTAACATAACCTTTGTTGGCAATAACAGAGGTCAAACGTTTACTATAGGTCTTTACCAGGTTTGCACACACAGTAGCTGGTATTTTGGCCCATTCCTCCATGCAGATCTTCTCGAGAGCAGTGATGTTTTGGGGCTGTCGCCGAGCAACACGGACTTTCAACTCCCGCCACAGATTTTCTATGGGGTTGAGGTCTGGAGACTGGCTAGGCCACTCCAGGACTTTCAAATGCTTCTTACGGAGCCACTCCTTTGTTGCCCGGGCGGTGTGTTTTGGATCATTGTCATGTTGGAAGACCCAGCCTCGTTTCATCTTCAAAGTTCTCACTGATGTATTAACAGACCTCTCTGCATTGAATCATATCTGTTATTAACCTCTGTCTCTCTTCCACAGCATGTCTTTTATCCTGTCTTCCTTCTCTCACGCCAACCGGTCGCAGCAGATGGCCGCCCCTCCCTGAGCCTGGTTCTGCCGGAGGTTTCTTCCTGTTAAAAGGGAGTTTTTCCTTCCCACTGTTGCCAAAGTGCTTGCTCATAGGGGGTCATATGATTGTTGGGTTTTTCTCTGTATCTATGAAGCGCCTTGAGGCGACTTATGTTGTGATTTGGCGCTATATAAATAAAATTGAATTGAACTGAATTGAATTGATGGAAGGAGGTTTTGGCTCAAAATCTCACGATACATGGCCCCATTCATTCTGTCCTTAACACGGATCAGTCGTCCTGTCCCCTTGGCAGAAAAACAGCCCCATAGCATGATGTTTCCACCCCCATGCTTCACAGTAGGTATGGTGTTCTTGGGATGCAACTCAGTATTCTTCTTCCTCCAAACACGACGAGTTGAGTTTATACCAAAAAGTTCTACTTTGGTTTCATCTGACCACATGACATTCTCCCAATCCTCTGCTGTATCATCCATGTGCTCTCTGGCAAACTTCAGACGGGCCTGGACATGCACTGGCTTCAGCAGCGGAACACGTCTGGCACTGCGGGATTTGATTCCCTGCCGTTGTAGTGTGTTACTGATGGTGACCTTTGTTACTTTGGTCCCAGCTCTCTGCAGGTCATTCACCAGGTCCCCCCGTGTGGTTCTGGGATCTTTGCTCACCGTTCTCATGATCATTTTGACCCCACGGGATGAGATCTTGCGTGGAGCCCCAGATCGAGGGAGATTATCAGTGGTCTTGTACGTCTTCCATTTTCTGATGATTGCTCCCACAGTTGATTTTTTCACACCAAGCTGTTTGCCTATTGTAGATTCACTCTTCCCAGTCTGGTGCAGGTCTACAATACTTTAACTGGTGTCCTTCGAAAGCTCTTTGGTCTTGGCCATGGCGGAGTTTGGAGTCTGACTGTTTGAGGCTGTGGACAGGTGTCTTTTATACAGATGATGAGTTCAAACAGGTGCCATTCATACAGGTAACGAGTGGGGGACAGAAAAGCTTCTTACGGAAGACGTTACAGGTCTGTGAGAGCCAGAGATTTTCCATGTTTGAGGTGACCAAATACTTATTTTCCACCCTAATTTACGAATAAATTCTTTACAAATCCTACCATGTGAATTCATGGATTTTTTTTTCACATTGTGTCTCTCACAGTTGAAGTGTACCTCTGGTGCAAATTACTGACCTCTGTCATCATTTTAAGTGGGGGAACTTGCACAATCGGTGGCTGACTAAATACTTTTTTGCCCCACTGTACATATTGACAGTCTACCATGTCACACGCTGCTCAAGCCTTTTAATTAAATTTTTTACAATGACCATTACCACCACTTGTCATTTTTATTAATAACAAAATCTATTTTCTTAACATAGAAGATTTTTTTAACTATGAAAATAATAGTCAGGCAGTTTAAATGGTAAGTTTTGATCTGATCCCATTTATCTTGTCAAATAGATTAACAGTGGAAGAAGATGGGTTTTTTGTGTGTATATGTGAGGTCCATCACTGTACAACAATGTTGTGATATGTCTCCCTAAAAATGGTAGACAAGAAACAGATTGCTCCTCATACATGACTCCAAATCCCATATTGCAACAATACAACTTTGTAATGCAAGCTTGATGAAGTCACTATGGCATCTTTAAGTTTCTTCCTGTTTTGTGATGAGTGAAGGTTACCTTTATATATATATATAAAACAGATAACACAGGCATAATCCAGCACAACTGAGAGAGGGTCACCTGATCAAGCCCTAACTATATGCTTTGTTAAAAGTACAGAGGGCGTCGTCTCCCAAATCCAAAATGTGAGCTGGTTCTAACAGAAGAGGGCCCTGAAAGCAGTGCTGGACTGGTAATCTGGCATATCGGGCATTTGTCCGGTGGGCCGACATTGGCCTTTCAATTGACCCAAAAGTGTGTCAAGTCCTGACAACAACCTGTTTATTTTCATTACTGATACTGTATTGTGCCCATTCAAATCTCTAAATACAATCAGGCCCTCCCGTATCTTTGCTGTGTGCTCACACAGCTTTTAGAAGAGAAGTTTAGTGTGGAAGAAGTTGTGAAAAGGTGAAGCTAAAAAGTTAAAAAGAAACTAAAAAGAAACACAGCAAAATGTGTCAACATATTAGCTATTGTGGCAGCTGCTGCACTGTCACCAGTACCAACAACAACTAGTAACAAGATATTGCAGTCACAGGAGGCTGGTCTTGCTAGCACCAGCTGTGGAGAAGCCCAGGAGAAGTGCTCTATTGGGGTGACTAAGGGACTATGAGATAACACAGTGCTTGATTATTCAAGACCTTGTATGTTGGGAGGAGTATTTTAAATTACTTTAAATTGATTTTGGATTTAACAGTGAGCCAGTGAAGAGAAGCCAGAATGAGTGAAATATGCTCTCTCTTTCTAGACCCTGTCAGTACTTTTGCTGCAGCATTTTCAATCGACTGAAAGATTTTTTTTTTTTTTAATGAAAACCTGTAAATCAATTACAGTAGTCCAGCCTAGAAATAATACATAATTAACTAGTTTTTCAGCATCACTCTGAGATGGAGGATCTCTAATTTAGAGATAATCTGCAAATGGCAGAAAGCAGTCCTACATATTTGTTTAATATGAGTATTGAAGGACATATCCTGGTCAAAAATGAATCCAAGACTCCTCAGTGTTGCTGAAGGCCAAGGTAATGCCATCTGGTTTCCTACCATATGTCTTGATGATTTTTAGGTACCATAACCTCAGTTTTATAGGTTATCCGTGTACTTATGTCTTTAAGACTTTCCTGCTGTTTAAGTAATTGCGGGTGTGTTATCTGGATAGATGAAGTTGAGACATAGCAGTGAAAATGTATGCTATTCCCTTTACTGACACTGCCTAAGGGAAGCATGTATATTGTAAACAGAACTGGTCCTAGGACAGAACCCTGTGAAACTGCATAGTTAGCCTCAGTGTGTCAGGAGGTCTCTCCATTTATATGAACAAATTGTTGTCTAGCAGGACACGTACAGAGATGTTTCACTGTCAGAGGCCATTTGTAACCTTTACCAATGCCGTTGACTAAACCGTTTCTCTGCAGAACTTCATATCCATTTAAGTCACAGCAATACTGATGCTAAGACCACTCTATTTTGAAATAACAAAGTCAGCATAAGAAGGCAGACGGTGTGTGTTTTATAAATTGTAGACATGTCATTGTAGACATAGTATTGCAAAGGTGAAAATCCCATTCCCAATACATGTACCTCAAGAGGAGCAAGGGTAAAACAAAAGCCTTCAAATCACAGCTAACCAGCACCATTCAAGTCTAAACTCTAGTCTAAAGATATATTTCTGCTAAGAACTTATGCACTGATTAAACCAGACTTAAAAGAAAAGCACTGTGTGGTCATCATGTGTTCTGCTTTGTACGTACTGCACGTTATAAAAGACCGTGTGTGCTGTGTAAAATGTGTCAACCTGATTTTTCTGAAACTGTATGAAGAGATATACATGTCTTATTGAAACTCACCAGAATTATTTGTTACATTACAAACAAATGTATTTGCTAAGCCCCAATTCATCACAAACGTTGTGAGTTTGTGATGAATTGGGGGTAGTATAGTAAAAAGGAATTGATTAAAACTCACAGAAGATTCCGAACGTATAAGTCAAATAATATCAGCAAAGCAACGACTGAGAAGCACTGCCATGTACTGTGCAGTTACTGAAGGTGCAAACACAAAGGAATACACAGAGTATTGTTCAAAACTACAAAAGTATACCCAATATTAAACACAACAACCTGAGAGTTTATCCGCTGGTCATTCGCCATGACGAATGACTTTCTGAAGTCTTAATTCAGCTCAAGACGCTGTAGATTCCCGTCAGTAACACTTTCGGTCCGCTAGTAAAACGTAGTTCTATTAATCTGCGCTTGAACCGGAACCGGATGTAAGTTCCAAAAAACTGAATTTTGGAACTGAAATTGAATTGTAGAACTGAAACTGAATGGTGAGAAATGAAACTGAAATTATTCGAGAGCTGAATTTTTAAAGGATAAAATGCAGCTTCAAAGCAAATCAATTCATTTTCAAAATATAAAATTCAATTTCAATTTAGTGATGATCATTTTCAAACCATAAATTCAATTTCAATTTAGACTAATTCAAATTCAGTTTTCAAAAGCATTTATTCAAGTTACAATTCAGATTCAATCTGAGCAATTCAAATTCAAATTGAACTTATTCAAATTCAGTTTCTGATGGCACAGATTTCTGCCCATAGTAATCCGGCTCCTGTAGTATTTTCAGGTTTTGTATAAAATGTAAAGTTCTTGGTTTTTTGCAACTATTACTTTCTGATGATGTGTTACTCCAGGTAGTATGACGCTAAACAGGCTAATAACTAGAGAATGAGACTTTGAACGTGTGTTAGTGAGTTTAAGTGATAGAGAAGCATTTAGGCTTTCCAATTCGGATTTATTGGCACTTTAAGGGATAGCTTCAGATTTGCTGACAGGCAAAAAATCTGACAGGCCATGATCTCTGGTCAAATCTAATGATTCGTTTACTCTCTGTTAACAGTCATAGAAACTAAATGTAGTCACCACTTTCAAACATTTCTAAGGTTGTGGATACTGTAGCAGTTGATGTGAGATAACACTTTTGCTGCTTCCTTTACAGTGGCCCTGAGAAGTCAAATACACTGCAACTTAAAAAAAAATACCAGCAAATAGAAAAAAGGTCTATTAGGCACACAAAACTCCAAGACACAAAACAAAGGTTGATGGAACAAATGCTTCAAAAATACTCCTAATAATTCTGTTTTTTTGTGAGCTGGTGCAGTGTTTTTTCCCCCCTTTCTCCACTATGTTTTATTCACCTTCTGTTGTGTTTTGTGTGCTTTTATGCCATTTTTCTATTTGCTGTCATTAATAAAGGAAGACAGGATAAAGACAGCATGTCTTTATCCTGTCTTCCTTCTTTCACCCCAACCAATCACAGCAGATGGCCCCGCCCCTCCCTGAGCCTGGTTCTGCCGGAGGTTTCTTCCTGTTAAAAGGGAGTTTTTCCTTCCCACTGTCGCCAAAGTGCTTGCTCATAGGGGGTCATATGATTGTTGGGTTTTTCTCTGTATGCATTATTGTAGGCTCTACCTTACAATATAAAGCACCTTGAGGCAACTGTTGTTGTGATTTGGCGCTAAATAAATAAAACTTAATTGAATTGAATTTCTTAAGTTGTAGTGCACTTGACCTCTTAAGGCCATGCTCTTTGGCCTCAATTGATGTTAAATTTCAATTGCAAAGTGAGTGAGAGCATGGACATTTAGTTATGATTACAGCCTACAAGCAGGTCAAACAACCTATGAAAAAGAAGTAAAAGAGTTCCAAACTAATTCTACTTTACAAAGTATATAAATAAAATACTTAAGTAGATATATTTCCTAAACAAGATATTCATTAAGATCCAAAGGCAAAATGTAGCATAATAAGTTTTGTACTGCTGAAAATAAAAGTTAAAAAAAAAAAAATCAACAAAAAAACTAATCCTAAAACCTTATTTTCTCACTTGTTTAGTTACATAAGTTCATAAGAAGTAGGAAATCCTGGTGGTATGAATAAGATACAAAAATAAAATGCTCCAGTTAAACACACATTGAAAGTTGTTGGAGGTATTACTGCTGACCTCTGACTGGTTTAAGTGTGTAAGCATGGTCAGCAGGGAATAGGGGGGTGCTCTATGGGCTCTGACGAAAAAGTGTCATCTTGTAAACAGGACACTGAGCATACTTTGTGTGGCATGATGATCATAAGTGTATGAAAGCAGAGTAAAGAGTCAGACACTGCTGTAGAAGGAGCTCAGTAATATATGTTTCTGTGTGTACTCCTGTGCTGGATGATTTCATGTGCTTCATAAGGCTGTCTGAAACCTGTCGGTTTCACCCTCATCCGTAAAAATTACAAATTCTTTCCTTGAAAGTAAAGATATCAACATTTGAATACCATTTGTCAAAATACACCTCTGGTTGCTAACCTAAAGTAGAAGCTAAAAGCTGTTTGTCTACAAACTTTGGGAAACTAGTAGAAAGTTACATGTGCTTTAGTCTGAACAACAAAAGCAGAGTGGCAGCGCAGCCATTAAGAAGGTGTGTTTGTGTCCTCTCTATCTGGATTAGTTTGGATTCCCCCGCTCTGCTGTTTCCTCTTGAACAGCCTCATCTTCCTCCATCGGCTCTTCCTCTTCCTCCTGCAAAGACACAGCACACTTTTATATAGACAACATATACACAAAAACCACTACAGTGTTTTCAGGTTCCCTGACCAAAACTAAGGAGGGATACGATGTAATTTGTTTCTACTTTCAAAATTCAATTCAATTCAATTTTATTTATATAGCGCCAAATCACAACAAAAGTCGCCTCAAGGCGCTTCATAGATACAGAGAAAAACCCAACAATCATATGACCCCCTATGAGCAAGCACTTTGGCGACAGTGGGAAGGAAAAACTCCCTTTTAACAGGAAGAAACCTCCGGCAGAACCAGGCTCAGGGAGGGGCGGGGCCATCTGCTGTGATTGTTTGGGGTGAGAGAAGGAAGACAGGATAAAAGACATGCTGTGGAAGAGAGACAGAGGTTAATAACAGATATGATTCAATGCAGAGAGGTCTATTAATACATAGTGAGTGAAGTCCTTGTAATTAATATCATGTTAATTTGTCCAGTTACTCAAGCCTCTTAAAACACAGGGACTATTTACAAAAATGGCTGTCATTTCTAAACACTTAATCCAACGCCTTTTTACATTTACTTTTAAAAGTAATTATAAACACAATATAAGGATGGTTTTTATTACTTTTATGAAAATCCCTTGTAGTCATTGACTCATTTAAGGATTGTAAAATAAATTTTTTGTTGTTGTTGCTTATATTAACTTTAGGTGTAAAGTATGAGGTATGAAAATCTGTCAGCATTCTTCTGAACCTCCAAGCAACAAGACGACCTTCGAGCCTTACTGTCCAGCAAGAATTTCCCCCTCTTTCTACACAGAAAATAGTTATCCAGTAGGAGTTGATCTCACTTCTTGGCTTATAATAGAATACTGAAAAAAGAGACACTAAAGAGTACATTGCCTGCTGTTGCCTCATTAGGTTAGCATGTTAAAATTCAAGTCACACAGACAAACTAATTCTTTAAATAATAGTAATATTATTTATTTATTTTGCCAATGGGTTGTGTCTGGCTTAATTAGAGAAACTCAATAGCTCAAAAAAGGCAGTAACTGAAAATCCATCTTAAGATAAAAAATATTGCAGCAGGAGTATGACACCTTTGTTGTTGAGTAGTAAGACTACTAACCGGGGTAATGTAATTGTTAGCTTTGATCATATGCACATGCAAAAGACCACTGCTAT
Source organism: Aulonocara stuartgranti (assembly GCF_965226115.1). NCBI lineage: Eukaryota > Metazoa > Chordata > Actinopteri > Cichliformes > Cichlidae > Aulonocara > Aulonocara stuartgranti. The sequence continues at coordinate 3,630,035 of NC_138957.1, read as the reverse complement.
GGGGAAAATGAAATACTGAGGGATGATCATGAACACTGGGTAAGGGAACAGAGGGATTCAGACAGAAACGAGAACAAGGGATCAGCTTACCCTGCTCACGACAGGGTCACCCGGGCCCACCTTTTGACAAGGCCCCACCATCCATTGTAGGTGCCGTAGGGGTCTGGTGCTATATAAAATAGTCAGGAGCTGAAGCTTTTTTTATTTTTATTTTTTTTATTTTTTTTTGGGGGGGGGGGGGGGGGGGGGGGTTGTTCTCAAACTTTTTACATCATTCCCCACATGGCAGGAAGGATATTTTCAAAATATTGACAGAAAAGCTGCAATTTAATTAGATAAACTCATTCACAATGAATCCTTCAGTGGCATTTCAGACACAGATTCATCCTATAGCTATCAGCGATCATGCTCCTGTATCTTTAACACTAATGCACAAGAATAATACTACGCCAAGTAAAAACTGGAGATTTAATACATCAATGCTTAAAGAGACTTTATTAAATATTTTAAAAAAGAGTCACTTCCAAGTCATTCCTCTCAGCCCTCCAGATGACTTCTTCACAAAGGCAAAAACAATATTCATTAAATTCATTTGGAATAATAGAAGAGCCAGACTGCGCCTTTCGCTACTATATCTCCTGTATGACAGGGGAGGTCTGTGTGTTCCAAACCTCAAATGGTACTACTGGGCTGCCCAGCTTTCTGCGGCCTCATGCTGGTTTTCAACGACAACCTTACCCTGGGTAAATTTAGAAAGGACAAGCACTACCCCCTTACCGCTCAGCACTTACCTGTACTCCGCAAAGTATAAAGATCTGATGAAAGATACATCAAACCTCTTTGTTACAAATACCATCCGTGTCTGGTTTGACGCACTCAAGTTTAAAAATGAAACGCCAGCTTTATATGATATCATATTTAGACTATAATGACACTCCCGGAACATCAGCATCTGTTCTATGGGAAGCAGGGAAAGCTGTGATGAGAGGTAAAATAATTTCTTTCTCATCACATAAAAAGAAAGAAGAAAACAAAAATATTCAGGAATTAGAAAAAAACATCAAATCACTAGAAGAAGCCTACGCGTCCCACCAAGATCAGGAAACATTGAACAAAATACGCAAAACAAAACTAGAATTAAATGAGATAATTGATAAAAAAACAAAATTCTTAGTACAAAGACTACGCCTACAAAATTATGAACATGGTAATAAATCCGGTCAATTTCTAGCAAACCAGCTAAAAATAAATAAAGAAAAAACAACTATATGTGCTGTTCAAGATCCATCTCGGTATATGACCCGAAACAAATAAACAACATTTTCATGGATTTCTATAAAACGTTGTATTCACCACAAATAAACCCATCTAAAAAAGAAATTGATCAGTTTTTGGACAACATAACTCTTCCAAAATTATTGGACACTCAAGCAATGGCACTGGATTCACCACTGACACCAGGTGAACTCCAGGAAGCCCTGATAAGTATGCCCAATAATAAGGCTCCAGGTCCAGACGGCTTTCCTGCAGAATTCTACAAAGAATTCTGGTCGATTCTAGCACCAGTTTTCTACAGAACGTTGTTGGAAATTAAAGAAAAGGGCAGACTTCCATCAAATATGAATTCTGCAAACATTAATCTCCTGCTAAAACCAGGCAAAGACCCTGTATATCCCTCAAGCTATCGTCCAATATCCCTTATAAATGTAGACCTTAAAATAATCTGCAAAGCTCTCTCAAAAAGATTAGAGAAAATAATCCCCCTCTTAATTCATCCTGACCAAACTGGTTTCATAAAAGGTAGGCACTCATCAACAAATACACGTAGGTTACTCAATTTGATAGACTACTCATACAGTAAAAACCTAGAAACTACAATATTTTCTTTAGATGCAGAAAAAGCATTTGACAGAGTTAACTGGAAATTTCTATTTGCAACTTTACACAAATTTGGTTTTGGATCCTCTTTCATTAACTGGTTAAAAATATTATATAATTCCCCAACAGCTTGTGTCAAAACAAATGACCAAACATCCTCCAGCTTCTGTCTCCTGAGGGGCACCAGGCAGGGATGCCCACTTTCCCCTTCACTGTTTGCAATTTTTATTGAACCACTAGCAGCAGCAATTAGACAGAATTCAGTAATTAAGAGCATGAAATGCAAGAATGTGGAACATAAAATAGGTGCTGGTCCCCATGAAGTGATACACTTGCTTTCCCCTGCAAGTAAAGCGTGATGTCTTATCAGGAAGCAGACCCTGACCCTGGGTTACTCTAATTTTCTGGCAAAGGTTAGTCTTGGAGTTTTTGCAGAATTTGCATTCACCACACTGAGGCACATACAACGGGATGACAGTATCACCTGGCTTAAACTTGGTAACACCTTCGCCAACACTTTCAAACGTTCCAGCACCATCGTGTCCCAAGCTAACAGGGAAAAGCCCCTCAGGGTCACTGCCACTCAGAGTGTAGGCATCTGTATGACACACGCCTGTAGCAGAGATCTTAATGCGAACTTCATGGGCCTTAGGTGGGGCTGACTCCACCTCTTCAATAGAAAGAGGTTTCCTTGGCTCCCAGGCAACAGCTGCCTTGCACTTGATTATTTCACCAGCTGTCTCCATGCTCAGCCAGTTTCGCCAGATCAGCCTGCTGAACGTAGAGGGAAAGATCTTCTTCGGTGTCTTGGCCCAAAGGCTATCTACCTTCCTGCAAAGAAACTACTATATATTGACACATCAGTGCAGAAGGCCGGCATCCGGGGCTTCTTGGGATGTCTGGAGCATGCCAGCATCATCTGGCACCAGATTCAAACTGCCAAGAAAGAACGAAGAGACCTTCAAGTGGTGTTTTTAGACCTTGCCAATGCCTTTGGGTCAGTTCCGCACAAGATCTTGTGGATGGCCTTCAACTATTTCAGCGTACCAAACCACATCACAGGACTGGTCAAGATCTACTTTCAGGATTTACAGTTTTGTGTGACAGCTGAGAACACCACTACAGCCTGCCAGCACCTGGAAATTGGAGTTATGGCAGACTGCACGATTTCCCCTCTGGCATTTATCATGGCAATGGAGTTGGTCATACGGGCATCCTGGTGGGTAGTGGGAGGTGAGAGACTCAAGAGTGGCCTTCGTCTTCCTCCCATTCGGGCCTACATGGATGACATGACATCACTACAACAACAAAACCATGTACTAGGCGATTGCTACAGAAGCTCCTGGAAAACATAGAATGGGCAAAAATGGAGTTTAAGCCAAGTAGATCTCACAGCATCTCCATCACAAAAGGAAAACTGACAGCCGAGCAATTCTATATCAGTGGAGAACCAATTCCAACAGTCTTAGAGAAGCCCATAAAGAGCCTGGGACGGTGGTATAATGCAGACCTCAATGATACGTGGCAACTAGAACAACTAAGGCAGAACTTGGTTGATGACCTCAAGTGGATTAACAACACTGCACTCCCAGAGAAACTGAAGCTCTGGTGCTTCCAGTTTGGGTTATTACACAGACTACTGTGGCCGTTGACAATGTACGAGGTCTCACTCAATCATGCCAATCGACTAGAGAAGCTAGTGAGCTCCTACGTTAAGAAGTGGCTCGGACTTCCCAAATGCCTCAGCAGCGTTGGACTCTACAGCGAAGGGATACTGTCATTGCTTATCCCCTGCCTGGTCGAGGAGATTAAATGTGCAAAAGTGAGGCTTGAGATGTCACTCATGGACTCCTGGGACCCCATAGTGAGAGGCACTGCTCCCACCCTAGCAACGCGGAGGAAGTGGATCCCAGCCACATCTGTGCTACAGGCGAAATCCGCTCTTTGGCATCGTGACGTGGTGGGTCATGTCCAACAGGAAAGAGGGGGATTTGGTCATGGCACAGTAACACCTTGGTCGCAACAGGCATCTGTAACTGAACGTCGAAAAATGGTGGTGGAGTAGGTGCGTCGACAGGAGGAAACAGCCAGACATGCCAGAGCCGTGGTACTGGCCAAGCAGGGTTGCTGGATGAATTGGGAGAGTGTGGAAAAGAGGAAACTCTCATGGAGTGAAATCTGGGGCATGGAGTCTAATAGACTAAGTTTCACCATGGAAGGCCTCCATGGAATGTCTGCAAAGTGTTCAGAATACTGCTACAAGGCTTCTGACCAAGTCTTCCAAGTACTCTCATGTCACACCCCTGCTGATCCTGCTGCACTAGCTCCCCATTAAATTCAGAGTCCACTTTAAGATTATGACTTTGACATTCAGGGCTCTGCATGGACAAGCATCGGCATATATCAGAGATCTTTTACATGGCTGTATTGTTGAGTTATTTGAGCTGACAGCAAATTTACACTGTTATACAAGCTATACACTGACTACTTTACATTGCATCAAAGTGTCATATCTTCAATATTGTCCCATGATTCAGTATAGTCGCTTATCTTAACGTCTTAACTACACAGGCACAGTCTTTGAGAGGGGCTGGACTGCAGTTGCCAACAGTGAGAGGCAGCGGGCAAGGATGGGTATTCTAATATCTTCCATTATATAATAAATAATCTATATGGAGGTGAGGTGTGTACTAACTTTTTTGATCCCATTCCCATTAAGAAGGCAAAAAATTCCACAAATGAACACTGATAAGGCTGTGAAGTGAAAACCATTTCAGGTGACTACATCATGAGGATCATTGAGAGAAGGCCAAGGTTTGCAGTAATGTCAAGAAATCCAAGGATGGCTATTTTAAATTAAATTGAATTGAATTTTAGATTCCTCAATTTTATTTATACAGCGCAAATTCACAACAGTTGCCTCAAGGTGCTTTATATTGTAAGGTAGACCCTACAATAATAAATTCAGAGAAAATCCAACAATCATATGACCCCCTATGAGCAAGCACTTTTGCGACAGTGGGAAAGAAAAAAGAAGCTTTTTTTCCCTGCTTTTTAAGAGGAATAAACCTCTGGCAGAACTAGGCTCAGGGAGGGGCCCGTCATCTGCCTTGACCGACTGGGTGAGAGAAGGAAGACAGGACAAAAGACATGATGTGGAAGAGAGCCAGAGATTAATAACAAGTATGAGTCAATGCAGAGAGGTCAACATAGTGAGTCAGAAAGGTGATTGAAGGGGGTGGGCACGATACACGGAGTCCAAAGTACCATCAGGGTGTACACCCCACCCCTGGCATCGTTGCCCACCTCTCAATTTTAAATACATGTAGACATTGAGGGCTAGCAGGAGGGACCATGCGCTTACCTGCTGCTCTCTGGCAGGTAGCTCCATGCCCTCCTGGGTTTTAAATGCACCTTAGAACACACATGCATCAACACTACAATGAGCGGGTGGAGGGAGGTTTGGAGTCTTCTCTCACCCCCGTTCTCTGCGACCTGCTGGAGCGGGGGGGCTAGGACTAGGAGGAGGAGTTGGCCGTCCGACTGCGGTCTGGAGTGTGGAGCCTTCCTGCTGCTGCGGAGTCGGGGCGGTCTGCCTCCCCCCACCGCAGGGAAAAGGGAAACACCACCTGGGTCTGGGTGCAGTCCCCCCTCCAGGGGCGGGGGCACCTAGACCCGGTTTGTAGAGTACGCTTGGGGAGTGTGATCGTGTGTACAACGTCTCTTTATGTCTGTCTCCACGTTGGTTGAGTGTGGAGTGAGTGCATATGAGAGCATGAGGGTGGGAATGGATGTTTGTATCTGTGTGTGCCTGTATGTCTGTGTCTATATGTCAGGTTGGGTGTCAGGCGCCACCTCTCTGGGGACATCTCAGGCCCTCCAAGGTTTGGAGGCCTATCTCCCCCTACCACCACTTCCCCTGCCAGTGGCGGACCCCTTCAGACATCGGTGCGTTGGTGGTTCTTTGTGTCCGGGGATGGGCGTCCAGGTACACACCGGCTCACTCCTTGGCGGCCGCTTATCGGGGCCTGGAGCCTGGGGCTCGCTCGGGCCACTTCGGAGGTGGGGTGCCCCCGGCCTCTCGGCCTGGGGCTCGGTCACTCAGGCGCAGCTGGCTCCCGGCGGAGCTCAGGGGCGCGTCACTGCAACTCCCCCTGGCTTCTGCTCCGCGGCTGCTGAGTGAGCCCTCATCTGGGACTCTCCTCAGCTCTTTCCGGGACAGTGGCGCAGCTGCCCCTCTGTTGGTCTTCCATGGTCTCTTGTGTTCTGGGGGCCTCTGGATGTCTGGAGTTTTGATCTCCTCCACACCTGCTTCACGCCCTGGAGGACGGGGCTGTGGCCCCCCCCCCCCACACCCTCTAGCAGATCATTACATGAAGGAACCTTTTAAAAAACAAGCGCGTCCATGCTCACAGGTGTACACACGGGTGATCACACCCACAAACGACACCCCTTTTGGCTCCTACCTCAAAGCACACTGTGTTCTGTTGATCTTATGTGCTGCACAATAATGTTTAACATTTAGTATTTACTGTCATATTCCCATATATCATTGTGATGTTGTTTATTCTATTACTCTTGTTCTCTTCTGCTTGCTTTCTTTTTTCTTTCTCAGCAGGTGATCCAGGTGATTGATATATGCATTTTTTTTCTCTGCCCGTTCTGTTGGTTTTTGTCTTTTGCCCTTCTCCCCCGTCCCTCTTCTCAGCTGTTTCTCTTTCCCTCTTTCTTTCTCCCCTTCTTTCCCCCAGTCAAGTCTGTCCCGTATTCAGTAAGTGAAAATAAAATAAACAATAAAAGGTGAATCAAATGGACCATTACGGCAAGGCTGGGATGGTCAGTTTGGTAAAGTAAATCCGTTGGGCATCTTTCTTTGCCTTTAGACAACAATTCTGATGGCAAAAGAGCCAAACGGGACAGGCCAAAAAAAAAGAAAAAAAAAAAAAAAAAAAAAAGAAAGGTGATTGAAGAAGAAATACTCAAATGGAAGAAAGAAGTCCTACATATTTGGTTAATATGTCCATTGAAGGACATATCTATATGGGGCGATCATGGCTCAAGAGTTGGGAGTTCGCCTTGTAATCGGAAGGTTGCCGGTTCGAGCCCCAGCTTGAACAGTCTCAGTCGTTGTGTCCTTGGGCAAGACACTTCACCCGTTGCCTACTGGTGGTGGTCAGAGGGCCTGGTGGCGCCAGTGTCCGGCAACCTCGCCTCTGTCAGTGTGCCCCAGGGTGGCTGTGGCTACAATGTAGCTTGCCATCACTAGTGTGTGAATGGGTGGATGACTGGATGTGTGAAGCGCTTTGGGGTCCTTAGGGACTAGAAAAAAGCGCTATACAAATACAGGCCATTTACCATATCCTGGTCAAAAATGACTCCAAGGTTCCTCACAATGTTGCTGGAGGCCAAGGTAATCCCATCCAGAGTGAGAAACTGGTTAGATACCATATTTCTAGGAATTTTTGGGCCACGTACAATGACCTCAGTTTTATCTGAATTTAGTCTTGGTACAGGGCTTTGAAGATGATAACAGTGGGTGAATTATATTCTTAAACTTAGTTACAGAACTACAACACTAGTTGATGTTTGTCATGGCGGTAATCCCCAAACTAGATGAAGGGAGCTGTTAAGTTGAAAGAGGAGTCCTATCTGGCTTAGTTAGCTTGTAGGTTACCGGAGGAAACTGGCAGGTTCCAACAGGCCAAATAAATCCCTCTCTCGCCCCAGTGGGCGGCCTATCCTTCAAGCTTGAGTCCTCTACCAGAGGCCTGGGAACTTGAGGGTCCTGCGCAGTATCTTAGCTGTTCCTGGGAATGCACTCTTCTGGACAGAGATCTCCGATTTTGTTCCTGGGATCTGTTGGAGCCACTCGCCTAACTTGGGAGTCACCGCACCTAGTGCTTCGATTACCACTGGGACCACTGTTACCTTCATCCTCCACATCTTCTCCAGCTCTTCTCTGAGCCCTTGGTATTTCTCAAGTTTCTCATGTTCTTTCTTCCTGATGTTGCTGTCATTTGGAACCACTACATCTATCAGTACGGCTGTCTTCTTCTGTTTATCTACCACCACTATGTCTGGTTTGTTAGCCGTCACCATTTTGTCCATCTGTTTGGGGTGAAACCCTCCATGCAGGGTCAGGAGTTTCCTGGTCTTGATGTCAGTGGCTTGTATCTCCCTCCTTTGGCCAACTTATTATCCCAGTAGGGTACCTGATCACGGGCAGGGCATAGGTGTTGATAGCTCGGATCTTGTTCTTACCGTTCAGCTGACTCCTCAGGACCCCAGACCTTCTGCAGGTACTTTGTAGTTGCAGCTTTCCTAGTGGCCTCTTCATGGTTCCCATTTGCCTGTGATTCCTAGGTACTTGTAGCTGTCTTCTATGTCTGCAATGTTGCCTTCTGGTAGTTCTGACTACCTTCCCTCTCTTTGTTATCATCTGATTACACTTCTCCAGTTGGAACGACATTCCGATGTCATTGCTGTATATCCTGGTGGCGTGGATCAGTAAATCAATGTCTCGTTCACTCTTGGCATACAGCCTGACGTCATGCATCTACAGGAGGTGGCTGACAACTGCTCCATTCCATAGTCGGTATCCATAGCCAGTCTTGTCAATGATCTCACTGAGGGGGTTCAGGCCTATGCAGAACAGCAGTGGGGACAGAGCATCTACTTGGTAGGTCCCGCACTTGATGGTGACTTGTGCTATGGGCTTGAAGTTGGTATCTTGCATTGTACAGCACATCCCCATTGAGTTCCGATGAAGGCTCTTAGGGTCCTGTTGATCTTGTATAGGTCTAGGCATTCCAGGATCCAGGTGTGGGGCATTGAGTCATAGGCCTTCTTGTAATCAATCCAGGCAGTGCACCGGCTGGTCAGCCTAGTTCTGAGCTCAGATAAAATAATTATTGTGGGTGATTTTAACATACATGTAGATGCTAAAAATGACAGCCTCAACATGGCATTTAGTCTGTTATTAGACTCAATTGGTTTCTCTCAAAATGTAAAAAAACCCACCCACCACTTTAATCACACTCTAGACCTTGTTTTAACATATGGCATAGAAACTGAACATTTAACAGTGTTTCCTGAAAACCCTCTCCTGTCTGATCATTTCCTGATAACATTTACATTTACAATAATTGATTACACAGCGGTGGAGAGTAGACTTTATCAAAGTAGATGTCTTTCTGAAAACGCTGTAACTAAGTTTAAGAATATAATCCACCCACTGTTATCATCTTCAATGCCCTGTACCAACACAGAGCAGAGCAGCTATCTGAACGCTACCCCAACAGAGGTCGATTATCTTGTTAATAATTTCACCTCCTCACTACGTACGACTCTGGATACTGTAGCTCCAGTGAAAACTAAGGTCTCAAATCAGAAGTACCTGACTCCCTGGTATAATTCTCAAACACGTACCCTAAAGCAGATGACTCGTAATCTGGAGAGGAAATGGCGTGTTACAAATTTAGAGGATCGTCATTTAGCCTGGAGAAATAGTTTGCTGCTTTATAAGAAAGCCCTCCGCAAAGCCAGAACATCTTACTATTCATCACTGATTGAAGAAAATAAGAACAACCCCAGGTTTCTCTTCAGCACTGTAGTCAGGCTGACAAAAAGTCAGAGCTCTTTTGAGCCAACCATCCCTTTAACGTTAACTAGTAATGACTTCATGAACTTCTTCACAAATAAAATTTTTATCATTAGAGAAAATATTACCAGTAATCATCCCACAGATGTAATATTATCTACAGCTACTCTTAGTACCACTGATGTTAAGTTACTCTTTTTCTTCAATTGATCTTTCTGAGTTAATCTCAATAATTACTTCCTCCAAACCATCAACGTGTCTTTTAGACCCCATTCCTACAAAACTGCTCAAAGAAGTCCTGCCATTAATTAATTCTTCGATCTTAAATATGATCAACCTATCTCTAATAATCGGCTATGTACCACAGGCCTTCAAGCTGGCTGTAGTTAAACCTTTACTCAAAAAGCCATCTCTAGACCCAGCAGTCTTAGCTAATTATAGGCCAATCTCCAACCTTCCTTTCATATCAAACATCCTTGAAAGAGTAGTTGTCAAACAGCTAACAGATCATCTGCAGAGGAATGGCTTATTTGAAGAGTTTCAGTCAGGTTTCAGAGCTCATCACAGCACAGAAACAGCTTTAGTGAAGGTTACAAATGATCTTCTTATGGCCTCTGACAGTGGACTCATCTCTGTGCTTGTCCTGCTAGACCTCAGTGCAGCATTCGATACTGTTGACCATAATATCCTATTAGAGCGATTAGAACATGCTGTAGGTATTACAGGTACTGCACTGCAGTGGTTTGTATCATATCTATCTAATAGACTCCAATTTGTGCATGTAAATGGAGAGTCCTCTTCACACACTGAGGTTAATTATGGAGTTCCACAGGGTTCAGTGCTAGGACCAATTCTGTTTACATTATACATGCTTCCCTTAGGCAGCATTATTAGAAGACATAGCATACATTTTCACTGCTATGCTGATCACCCAGCTCTATCTATCCATGAAGCCAGATAACACACACCAATTAGTTAAACTGCAGGAATGTCTTAAAGACATAAAGACCTGGATGGCCGCTAACTTTCTGCTTCTTAATTCAGATCAAAATGAGGTTATTGTACTCGGCCCTGAAAATCTTAGAAATATGATATCTAACCAGATTCTTACTCTGGATGGCATTACCTTGGCCTCCAGTAACGCTGTGAGGAACCTTGGAGTCATTTTTGACCAGGACATGTCCTTCAATGCACATATTAAACAAATATGTAAGACTGCGTTCTTCCATTTGCGCAACATCTCTAAAGTTAGAAATATCCTGTCTCAGAGTGACGCTGAAAAACTAGTTCATGCATTTATTACTTCCAGGCTGGACGACTGTAATTCATTATTATCAGGATGTCCAAAAAACTCACTGAAAAGCCTTCAGCTAATCCAAAATGCTGCAGCAAGAGTCCTGACAGGGACTAGAAAGAGAGAGCATATTTCTCCTGTTCTGGCTTCCCTTCATTGGCTTCCTGTTAAATCCAGAATTGAATTCAAAATCCTGCTCCTCACATACAAGGTCTTAAATAATCAGGCCCCATCTTATCTTAATGACCTTGTAGTACCATATCACCCTATTAGAGCACTTCGCTCTCGCTCTGCAGGCCTACTTGTTGTTCCTAGAGTATTTAAAAGTAGAATGGGAGGGAGAGCCTTAAGTTTTCAGGCCCCTCTTCTGTGGAACCAGCTTCCAGTTTGGATTCGGGAGACAGACACTATTTCTACTTTTAAGATTAAGCTTAAAACTTTCCTTTTTGCTAAAGCCTATAGTTAGGGCTGAAGCAGGTGACCCTGAATCCTCCCTTAGTTATGCTGCAATAGACATAGGCTGCCGGGGATTCCCATGATGCATTGAGTTTTTCCTTTCCAGTCACCTTTCTCACTCACTATGTATTAACAGACCTCTCTGCATTGAATCATATCTGTTATTAACCTCTGTCTCTCTTCCACAGCATGTCTTTTATCCTGTCTTCCTTCTCTCACCCCAACCGGTCGCAGCAGATGGCCGCCCCTCCCTGAGCCTGGTTATGCCGGAGGTTTCTTCCTGTTAAAAAGGGAGTTTTTCCTTCCCACTGTCGCCAAAGTGCTTGCTCATAGGGGGTCATATGATTGTTGGGTTTTTCTCTGTACCTATGAAGCGCCTTGAGGCGACTTTTGTTGTGATTTGGCGCTATATAAATAAAATTGAATTGAATTGAATTGAATAGTCTTGCAGTCTCGGGTAGCTGGTGTTTTGCTCCTCTAACCAATCTCTGATGGCTCCCCCTTGCTGTAGCATATGTTTTGTACCTCGTCAATCTCTTCCTGTGAGAGCAGTCCCTTCTTCTGAATGTTGGAACACTGAGCTACTAGTTGTTTTGCCGTCAATGATGATGTTGGGTATCGACGATTTCATACATCCCTCATCCTATCCATGCAATCCCTTCCGCCAGGGTTCCTTGCATAATAGCATTCCAACAAAACCCTATTTTCTTCTCTTGCCCACCGATGCCTTCTTGTTCCAGTAGGCCACTTCTCATCAGGGTGCGCTGGTTCCCCAACACCTTGTTGATCAGGGCGATGACCGAGCCAGCATGACTTATTTATCTCTTTCACTCTGGTATGCCAGGCGGGAATCGAGCTTGCGACCCTCTACTCCAACGGCGTGTAGTGGAGAACTGCTGATAATGGATGTGACTGGAGGGTTGTATTTGACCTGCAAGCCCAATGTTTAATTCGAACAGTTGTTTTCTAAAGACACAACCTCATGAGTTTGGTCAACTGTTGCCACCAGGAATGCCCTTTGTCACCTATTCTTTCATAATAGGTGTAGCCAGGTGGCAAAAGACTTCTACTTTGGTGGCCTCAGAATCTCATCTCTGCTTTTTGCAGATGATGCCGTTCTATTGGCTTTATCATGTGGTGGCCTCTAGCTCGCACTGGAGCAGTTCACAGCTAAGTGTAAAGCAGCAGAAATGAGAACTAGCACTTATAAATCTGGGGCCATGGTCCTCAGCTAAAAAAGGGTGAAGTGCTCACTCCAGGTCAGGGATAATTTGCTGCACCAAGTAGAGGCGTTTAAGTATCTCAGGATTTCAGGTTTACGAGCCAGGGGAGAGGGGAGCAAGAGATTGACAGATGGATTAGGCTGGCATTTGCAGTCAGTCAGAGGCTGTTTGTTCCTTTGTTCATACTTACCTTTGTTTCTTTGTTTTGAGCCTTAGGTGTTAGGTGTTTGGGATCATCACCATACCTGCCATCACCGGCCTTAACCAAGAGGAGGAGTTTTTTTAAGGAAAGTTTTCTTCGTTTTTGTGTTTTTCGAGATTACGGACTAACTTATCAAGAGTTATCTTAGAGGGATTTATGTAAATGAGCTAATCAGTGGAGTAGTGAGCCTTATGTCTTTCTCATTTCCCTGAGGAGGAGCGGTGAGCTGTGCTGCCTAGGCCATATGCTTTTAGATTTTTATTATTATGAGTTAATCTGGGGATCTTAGGCTTAACTTTCATGTGTTATGGAGATCACTGTAAATAAATTGGTCATATCTGGGGACCCAAAATATCTGCTGAGTCTGCTTACCTACCACCTTGCTTGATGGGGTGTCACTCATGAGGTAAAGCAGGTCATCTACTAATCGGAAAGTTGGTGGTTTGATCCCTGGCTGCTCCAGTCTGCATGCCAAATATTCTTGGGAAAAAAGTGCGTACAGTGGGTGTATAAAGCACTGTGAGCACTCTGGGAGAGTAGAGAAGCGCTATATAAGAATCAGCCCTTTTACAATTTTACAATAATATGAGAGCTGCTGTGAATAAATCTGCCATAACAACAAAAATAAAAGACCAAATGTGATCAAACTAATCCTTTTTATCTATGTCCATTAACTTTTTGCACAAATTGTCCTGCTTTGACTTACCCTTTAAAATACTAGACATGATCATCAAGTGGACCCAAAAGACCTTTGCAATACTTTATGTGTTTAACATACAGTTGGTGTTCCTACTGGAGCAGTTACAGTTGCAGTTATAAAGCAATTGAAAGCACGTTAGTTAAAGAAAGTTAGTTCTGCATAAGAAAATCTCTGTTATTTCTTTTGTCATGTTAAGCTACTTCTTATAAATGTTAACAATATGTAACTTATTAATACATTTTTTTCATACCCCTGATAATATGTTTTTATCATGAAAGATGGACCCGACCACACAGTTCACATTTTCAACATTCGGTTGTTGTCTCTACCACTCTCAGTTGCAGCTTTTCAGCTACAACCTCCACACACAACAACACACCACAGGTCCTGGCACGTTTTGTACAGGGGAGGCGTGATGAGCTGATGGAATTCCGGTGTATCGGCCTCCCCTGAAGCCCCGCCACAATGTCAGCATCAATAGTCTTCTGTAGTAATTAAATACAACTTTATTAAGAAGAAAGGCCTGTCCTGCTTCATAGTAGTTGTTGTTAGTTTTGCTGTTGTTGTGCTATACTATTAGCAACCTTATGAGCCACCTGATGTGGATGATATTATAGTTATAGCTTATAAAAATTATAGAATTATAGAATCTATTTCTATTCTATTTGGTCTGTAATGGAAAATTTGTGTTTCACCTTATTGAAGCCCAGCTTACTATTGGTATGTAGTTTTCTTGAACAAAGAATGAGTGTGAATATTTGTAAACAAACTAATTGGAACTGTGTTCATCATCAGGTTGGTGCCTACGTGACTGTGAGGACTGAGCTCCCTACAGCTGAACAGACAAAGATTCCCACTTGTTGGCTACAAAGGAACTGTTATTATTTTACCTTTTTGTCTTTGCCAGTTCGTGCTGTATCAATCACTTTGCAAAGGTTTTAACTTTCTTTTAATAAATCTCAGAAAATCAGTTTGGTTTCATGTTGATTCAGGAAAACCTGGATTTAGACTCCATGAGTCTGAAAGAGTGCTTACCTGCAAACAAATTACTGAGGAGAAGAGTGCCTGGCAACTGAGAGCAGACATTGACCGCTGAAATCTCAATTGATAAAGAATCCAGAGTGGAGAGAATTTTTCAAGGACAAATAATTTGATTTAAGGAATTTGAAATTATTCTGTGTTTGGTAAGAGGGTCCACCATTCAGAGAAAAATTCTGTAAACACAGTTGGTTTGGGCTGATCGCCAGAGGGAAGATGCAAATCAACACTGTAAAGTAAAGTAAAGGTAAAGTGTGTGTGTTAGTCCCCATAGGGAAATAGTTCCTCTGCATTTAACCCATTCACCCAGTGAAGCAGTGGGCAGCCACCAATGCAGCGCACGGGGAGCAGTGTGTAGGGACGGTACCTTGCTCAGGGGTACCTCAGGGTAGCCGTTCAGTGGAGTCGATCCCCCAACCTTCCGATCATGGGGCCACCACTCTACCTACTGAGCTATCCCTGCCCCTTATCTGTTAACCTGGGCTGAGGACCATCGGCAGATGCAAATTATCACCGTTAGTTTGGGCTGATTGCCACAAGCAGACACACGCTAATGGCATTATGGGTTACATAAGGGACAACTTACTGGGCCTGAATTCACAAACAGCCATTGGTTGATTAGTTGTGATTGAGAATCTACAGATTGGATGTCTGAGATTGAACTTGAGTACCACCAGGAACAAATATGGGGAGCTCAAAGTCCAAAACAGAAAGCCGACTCAAGAGGTATACCATAAAATAGTCCAAATGTCCAATTTATGAAAAACAAACATGGTGAAATATTGTAGCAATAAAATGTGCGGATAAATTAACTTTAATTTCTAAAAAATGGGTATTTCAGTATAAGATTAAATAATGCAAAAAGGGGAAAAGGAAGATGAGGAGACATTAATTAAAAGAGAAATAGTATGTGTCATTTAATACAGATTGAAATGATTATTATCTTGTGGCAGGACTGCAAGAATCAGAGAGGGAACATGTTAACAGGCAGGGATGAAAAATTATATTAATTAAATGCCTCAGTGTGTCAGTAGCAGGCAAACCAAGACCTGGATCAACCTCGACCAACATCATCAGACCTACATCAAGGGCCAGGTTTGGCTAAATATTCCACAGCTTTACCGCCAGCCATCTTGAACTGTGAAAAACATGTTTCAACGACAAAAAAACCCTCTCCCTTAAGACACAATACTAGAGCAACGGCAGTGACATCAAGAGTCAAAGGAGCTTGCAAAGAAAATCGTCTGGACTTCTTTAAGTTGCTTGAACAGAGGGACTCCAGATAGCTGAAACAAACCTAACCACACCGCTGACAATGTACATGTCACAACCATAAAATACTGCAGGGCAGGGAGCAGCAGAGAAGTGGAGGGAGAAGAGAACATGAGGCTCTTTTTAGTGTGGTGACACATGAATAATTGGGTTAAGGATTGTCCTGAAAATAAGAAAACTGAGGCTAACTGACTCGGAGTGGAAGGTAAGAAAGAGAAGGGTCCTCAGCATCCTCAAGCGGTTATACAGGGCAAAATTATTGTTATAAAGAAATGAATGCCACAATTGGAAGACTAAAAGCACATAGAAGCCCTGGCATGGATGGTTTCACTGGTGAATGGTATAAGGCCTACAGGGAGGAATTAACTTCTAGACTAAAGGCAGCGTGTAACTGGGTCCTTAAATGAGGGGAGGTTACCTGCTCATGGAAAGAAGCGGCCATATCTGTTGTTCCAAAGGAGGAAAAAGATAAATTGAATTATAGACACTATCAACCAAGATCAGTATTAAACCTGGATTAATGTTAATAATCCATTAATTTATTAATCTTGACTAAGCTGGGTTTATCCATCAGAGCCAGACCCAAGACAGAATTAGAAGGACTCTCCACGTCATACATCATATAAAAAGAATAATATTGAGGCAATGCTGATAGGTTTAGATGCAGAAAAAGTATTTGACTCTGTAAGATTGTCATTTCTCTATAAAGTTTTAAAGTTTAGATTTCATCAAATAGTCATTAAGGCAATTCAATCAATCTGCAATAAACCAACAGCCAAAATGAAAATAAATGGCAGTCTATCGGAACCATTTACTCTTGAAAGATTATGCCGACAGGTCTGCCCCCCTGTTACCGATCTTATTTGCTCAGTTTGTTGAACCTCTTAGCCAGTACATAAAACAGGATAATCAAATTAGAGGAATCAATATACAGGGAGACTGCTTATTATGTCTTTGCGGCTTCAACGACAAAAATTGAACAAACTCTGCTTCAAATGGACCCAGTATGTCATAAGTTGCTGGTGTACTTGGATTTTTCCACACAACCATTTCTAGGGTTTACAGAGAATGGTCTAAAAACAAAGAAAATATCCAATGAACAGCAGGTCTTTGGGCAAAAATGTCTCATTGATGCCATAAGTCTAAGAAGAATAGCCACACTACTTTGAGCTCCCATCCATCCATCCATCCATCCATCCATTCGCTTCCGCTTGTCCTTTTCAGGGTCGCGGGGGGCGCTGGAGCCTATCCCAGCTGTCATAGGGCGAGAGGCGGGGTACACCCTGGACAGGTCGCCAGTCTGTCGCAGGGCCAACACGCAGGGACAGACAACCATTCACATTCATTCGCACATTCACACCTAGTGACAATTTGGATTATCCAATTAACCTATCCCCACAAGCTGCATGTCTTTGGACGGTGGGAGGAAGCCGGAGTACCCGGAGAGAACCCACGCAAACACGGGGAGAACATGCAAACTCCACACAGAAAGACCCCGGCCTGATGGTGGAATTGAACTCAGGACCTTCTTGCGGCAACAGTGCTAACCACTGTGCCACCGTGCTGCTGCTTTTGAGCTCATAAAGAATAATCACTCATTACAACTAAGGTATGCAAAAGTGCAATTGTGAACACACAACACATCAAATCGTGAACCAGATGGGCTACAGCAGCAGAACACCACATCAGGTGACACTCTTGTTAGCTAAGAACATGAGATTGAAAGCAAAAATTTGAACAGACCGTCCAACATTTGCCAACAGAGAATTGGAAAAATAGTGCCTGGTCAGATGAGTCTCAGTTTCTGTCATTTGGACAACAGGGTCAAAGATCCTGATTTTCTTGGCAAACTTTGGGCCTCCTACTATGAACTGTGCATTGTTTAAACATAACAGCCGGTCTTAGCATATATTTTCTGATAGCTGCTTCCTGCAATATAATTTTTGGTTAGATAACATAATCCCTAGTTCTTTAATAAGACTGGGGTGTTTCACTATGGGAATCTACTTGACACGACCAAATATAGAAGCTCCAATCTCACCACATCTGTCTGTGACACACCTGTTGAGCCATGGTTAGGGGTCCAGCCCCTCATACTAACATGGTCAGCCAGCTCCTCCATACTCATTCTAAGCACTTTTTTTTCCTGTGCTAATCGCAAAAAGTTGATTCTGTTCATTTGGACGTAGCAATTTCAGAGGGAGAACTGTTTGTAGAGCAGATGCTGTCCTTCTTCTCTTCTGGATCACTGGTGCCTTCCCAGCTTTGACAAATGTTCAGCTGGGATAACCACATTTACTCAGGGCATTCTTAATATGATGTTCTTCTGCTTTCCTGGCCGCTGTGTCTGTGGAGATTGTGTTCGGTCTGTGTTGTAGTATGCTGATGACACCCAGTTTGTGCTCCAGTGGATGATGAGAACTGTCAGTTTTGGCTGGCGGTCATAGGTTCTGTGCAATAATATGACGCGAGACTGGAGTAAAAGACATCCATGGATTGGCACTTTATTAAAGACGGAGCATGATAACAGCACAAACACTAACCACAACTAAACAAAATGGCTTCCTTTTATACTCTACCTTTTCAGGTGAGCATCCGGAATAGCCCAAGTATGGGGGTTAACTAATCAACATGAAACATAACCCTCCACACAAACAAACATACAATAACATTAAAGCACATCACAAACATATACATATTTCCAACATATACTATAAACAAACCAATAACATAAGCTTCACTCATTTCTATCTAAATTAAAACCCTCTTTAAACATACTCCCTAACCCGGCACACTGGTCTGCTCCAAGAGCTCTTAAACAGGTGATTGAGCCGCTTTCACTCTTTTGCTCCACATCCTGCAAGAAGCAACCAGGACAGGTGAGTACCTTTACAAGTTCTCATTTCACATATGTTT
Source organism: Aulonocara stuartgranti (assembly GCF_965226115.1). NCBI lineage: Eukaryota > Metazoa > Chordata > Actinopteri > Cichliformes > Cichlidae > Aulonocara > Aulonocara stuartgranti. The sequence continues at coordinate 3,611,456 of NC_138957.1, read as the reverse complement.
AGGTTATTGATAAATGATTAACTGCAAGCAGCTCTAACTTTGGCTCTTCTCCGACACAGGCAGGATGGCCAGTCCCACTGTCTCTTTTCTGTTACAAGCTGTCAATTTAAACGTATGTCAAATAACCTAATAAAAGACTCCATAAGAACTAATGTGTTTTCTTTATTACCCTATTTTAAATTCCCAATCCAACAATTTATTATTAACAATACCAACCAGGTAATGGAACCCCTGGTCTCCATTACAAGAATCAAACCTTAGATACTGATCCAAATGTGTTGGTTTACTGTGGACTGATGGAAATGTCACAGTCTAAGAAGACTAGCCTGTCAAGTTTAAATGCTCCCTGGTGTATCCTATGTGTTGGTTCACCGAGTTAATGTGGTCAGTGAATTGTGGTACATCCTGAGATTTGATTTTTATCCAGGTGTCATCCACATACCTGAACCAATGACTTGGTGATGTAGAGTTGGATAACAAAGCCAACTTTTCCACTTCTTCTATGTACGAGTGGGAAACAGTGGATGAAACTGGGGAACCCATGGCACACCAGTTCTGCATGTACTACTGACCCTTGTATACAAAATAAGTGGAATGAAGACACGGTTCCAAGAGCAACAACCAATGATTAATGACCATTGGTCAGTAACAAGAGGATTTCCTTGCATGGATGATTGAGCATGCATCAATGCATCTAATATCTACTGTCTCAGGTTGACCTGAGACACTAAATTCAAGCACTGCCTGAGCCAGGGATGACTGTGGAACATCCAGCCTATAAAACGCATAGCCCAACTTGCTGCTGTACTGACACACCTCTGAACAAAATCCATGACGTGGCCATACCCATAGTAGAAAGAGCTCAGAGTCCCACCGAGGCCAGAGAGCTCTTACAGCTTTAGGCCAGAGATATGTCCTCAAATACACTTTAGTGAGTCCAGAGGTCAACTGCAAACAAGATGGGGTGAATGGATAAAGTATGTAACTCACTAACTTGCTTGACAGGGGTTAGAGCCAACAGTAGAGTGGTTTCAAGTAGGAGAAACTTTAACTCCAGGATCAAGGGGTGGTGGGAGAGGATGTCTAAAGCGACCAACAGATCCTATAATGTAGGGTTGTCAAACTTAGAAAACACAGCACCTCAACTGCAAAGCACTTAAAAAGGATGTTTTTCAAAATACCACTCTTCTAAAACATGCGGACACAGCTCTTGCACTCTAAATGATGGCAATAACCTTCTGAGGCAGGACTGCAGTATTCAAATTACACCTTTTGATGGGAAATTTTGTTAAACCATTGCTCAACTTATGTCTGCATGAGAGCAGTTAATTAAGGTGTACCTGCAAGGGGACTTGTGAAACAGGACAAAACGTTGAGAAACAAACAAACTGAAGACAGGACAGTTGGGGTCGAGGTTATAAAGATAAGAACACTGGTTCTCAGCATATATGCATGGGCAGTGGAAAGTTCAGCACATTTAAGTACTTGTAAAACTCTGTGCAATCACATTATAAATGAGGGCAAGACACTGTATGCTTTAGTCGTACTTTGTCCACTGCGTTGTACACTGGTGTGGACTCTGTACGTCTCCTTACTGCAAGTAAAACCTGTTGAAAATGTGTTTGTGAGACTCTGTGGCCATTGCTCAAGTGTTTTGATAAAAAATATTTTGACAACTTTCATGCACAAGTCCAGAGAGCCAACCAGCATGGGTGAGGATAATATATCTGCCTCCGTGCATGAGATAGAATGTCCCTGCTGATGAGTGCACACTGTTCATTCGCTTGGAACTGAATTATATTTGACACACAGCCACCCTCTCTACCTGTAAGATTAAGTCTAACACTTTCCTTTTTGATGATGCATAAGGTTAGGGCTGAATCATGTGACCCTGATTCCTCCCACTGTTGCACTGCATTAGGCTTAGGCTGCTGAGGACTTCCCATGATGCACTCACTATACACCACTCTGCATTTAGTCAGTAGCTCTTATAATCTCTGGCTCTCTTCTATAATGTGTCTTTCATCCTGTCTTCCTCTCTTCACCTTCAACCAGTCGCAGCAGATGACTAACTTTGAAGATGGTTCTGCTGCAGGTTTGTTCCTGTTAAAAGCTATTTTTCCTTCCCACTGTCGCCAAGTGCATGCTCTTGGAGGGGTAGTTTGATTGCTGGAGTTATCTTTGTATTATTGTGGGGTCATTATCTTGTAACTTAAAGACTGTTAAATAAATAAATAAAACTGAATGCTGTGATTGTAGCCATTCTGTGAAAGGTAATTGTGGCATGGGCGTGGGTGTGACAGCGGAGCGGGAGTGTCTTTGTCCGAGTGAAAACAAAAACCACAGTGAAATCACATTCGGAAATAAAGTAGTGCTGTCATTACGTCCGTGTCCTGTCTATGTGTACCGAGTCCAACGTCACACTGGTGTCGAAACCCTGGCGCGATGTCCGATCCCCAGTCCGCTCCACCTGCTCCCCCGGCGGCTCAGCCGCCTGCCCAGCCGCCCGCCCAACTGCTGCAGATCGCGGGCCAAAAGATGATGGACATGGTGGCAATGGCGGCTCGACAGGCTGCGACACAGGACCAGCAGTTGGCGTTGCTTCGCCAGCAATTTGAGCAGCAGACCGCGGCTCTGGAGCAGCTGCTGGGGAATGCAGCCGCGCCGGCGCCCCCCCCCCCCCTGCTGTCAGTGACATTGCACCGGATGAGGGAAGGGGAGGACCTGCTGGTGTTTACTGAGGCTTTCCAGGCCACGGCGTTGGCCTGTCGCTGGCCGGAGGAGGAATGGGCCACCCAGCTGCTGCCGCTTCTGTCGGGCAAGGCTCAGACGGCGGTGCTGAGCTTGCCCCCCAGATCGCGGGGGGTGTTTGAGGATGTATGCCAGGCGGTACTGGACCGTTTGGGTGTCTCCCCGGAGGATTATCGCTGTCAATTCAGAGCCAGCAGAATGATGGGAGGGGCTCGGCAGCTGGAGGACGCGGCAGCGAGGTGGCTGCGATCAGGCTGGGGAGGCTCGGCTGCTCAATCTGGTCGTCCTCGAGCAATTCGTGGGGGGCTCATTGGGTCCGCTGCCACCGCCCGGCAGATCTGACGGCGGTGGTTACGCTGGCAGAGGACCATCTTGCGGCCAACCCGGGACCCAGCCGAGAGGAGCCGCAGCGAAGCGACCGTGTTCTGCTGCCTAGGCTGCCGGTGGCGGTGACACAAAGGAGGGACGGCGGCCCTGTTGGAACGGAGCAGGCAGCGGGGTGGAGCCCCAGGAACCTGTTCCGGCCGCTGCTTCCAGCCGGAGCCACGGGGAGCCGCAAAGACGCCGGGGCCGGAATGCTGGAAGTGTGGTCGGCTGGGGCACCTGCGCCGGGAGTGTCCGCTCATAGAGGTGAGGTAGGTGTTCCGTGTTGCCGGTGCTCCAGTGCCCTCCCCGGTCCAGGAGGGATGTACCGCGTGCTGGTAAGGTGTCAAGGGGGCATTCGCCATGCTTTGATGGACACGGGATGCACGCAGACCCTGGTCCACCAAAGTTTGGTTCGCCCCGGGGCGTTGTTGGAGGCTGACTGGGTGGAGGTTAAATGTGTGCACGGGGACATTCACCGATATCCTGTGGTGTCGCTGGTGTTGAAATTTAAGGGCAAAAAACATAGAGTGAAGGCAGTGGTTAGTCCGCGCCTGTCACATCCCCTGATTTTCTGCACAGATTGGCCGGGGTTCCATACTTTATTGGGGCAGTATGCAGGAATGCGATTGCGGCTGGTAGACACGTGTAATGTCTGTGCGGCGTTCAGTGGTAATGCGGGGTCGCCCGACACTGACTCGGGGGGGGGGGCCTCCGGTAATGTGCCCCACGGGAGATTTCCCACTCGAGCAGTCTCGGACTGACACCCTACGCTAAGCCTATGACCAAGTGATGGAAATTGATGGTCAATGGGTGCACCCTGTGGCCACGCGGACTTAACCGCACTTCCAATTGAAAAACAATAGGCTGTAGCGAGTGAGCCGCTACACTCGCACTAACAAAATTCGTACCGAGTTGCTGGTACCGCAAAGCCGCCGGGAAATGATTGTCCACGGCTGGACACATGGGATGCGAAAAAACTCTGGAGCAGATAATGGCCCGATTCTATTGGCATCTGGGCTGCATGCGCCGCCGGTGCTCGTCATGTCCGGAGTGTCAGCTAGTTAGCCCTCATGGAGGTCCTGTTTCACCGCATCGGTATGGACCTCATCGGGCCATTTCACCGGAGTGCACGCAGCTATCGCTTCGTATTAGTCCTGGTGGATTATGCGACAGGATACCCGCAAGCAGTGCCACTGCGCACCATTTCCGCGAGAAGTCAGGCACTGTTTCAGGTTGTCTCCCGGGTTGGTATTCCGAAAGACATACTGACCGACCAGGGCACATCGTTCATTCATGTCTTGCACACTGAGGGAACTGTACGGGTTATTGGGCATTAAGGCTGTTCGGACCAGCGTCTACCACCCTCAAACCGACGGGTTGGTGGAGTGGCTGAATAAAACTCTAAAGTCCATGATCCGTAAGTTCATTCACGAGGATGAACGCAAATGGGATCGCTGGTTAGACCCTCTGTTGTTCGCAGTGTGGGAGGTGCCCCAGGCCTCCACGGGATTTTCTCCCTTTGAACTGTTGTACAGCAGAAAGCTGTGGGGGGTGCTCAACCTGATTAAGGAAAACTGGGAGGAGGGTCCGAGCCCTGCGAAAAGTGAAGTTCAGTACGTGCTAGACCTGAGAGCAAAGCTGCACACACTGGGGAGACTCTCACGGGAGAATTTGCTCCAGGCCCAGCAGCGACAGCAACGCCTGTACAACAGAGGGGTGACAACTCGGGCAATTTTCACCGCGAGATGAAGTGCTTGTGTTATTTCCTTCTTCCAGCTCTAAATTACTCGTGGTCCTTGGACCTTTGTGGTCACACGGCAAGTGGGGGACATTGATTATGAAGTAGTATAGTCGGACAGGGGCGGAGCCATGCAGATTTACCACCTCAACCTCCTCAAAGCCTGGAGGGAGGCGGAGACCACTTCTCTGGTGAGCCTGGTAAGGGAGAGAGACGAGTTGGGGCCGGAGGTGCCGAAATCTAACAACCCTGACTCCCTCCATTGTAGTGACCATCTCACACAGGCCCAGAGGGCAGATATTGCTGCATTGCAACAGCTTTTTGCCGAAATGTTCTCCCCCCCTACCTGGCCTCATAGAGCACCATTTTGAAACGTAGCCTGGTGTGATGGAGAGTTCACGACCCTACAGGCTGCTGGAACATAAAAGACAAACTGTTCTCCGGGAATTGGAGGAAATGCTGAGGTTGGGCGTAATAGAAGAGTCACACAGTGCTTGGTGTAGCCCCATTGTTCTTGTGGTGAAGAAGGATGAGTCTATACGGTTCTGTGTCGATTATCGCAGAGTGAATGAGATGTCACATTTTGATGCTTATCCCATGCCCTGGGTCGACGAGCTCCTGGTTGCCTGGTTGGGCACCGCTCGCTGGATTTAACCAAGGTCTACTGGCAGATTCCCTTGTCTGCAGAGTCCAAGGAAAAGACGGCCTTCTCCACTTCGTACGTTACGCTTCCGTTTGGCTTGTTCGGGGCTCCTGCCACCTTTCAGCGCCTCATGGACCGGGTGCTGCGGCCCCCCACTGCCTATGCTGCCGCCTATCTGGATGATGTCATAATCTGCAGTGACACGTGGGCGGAGCATGTGCGGCGTGTGGCTGCGGTGCTGGAGTCTCTGAGGCAGGTGGGGCTCACGGCCAACCCGAAGAAGTGTACGGTTGGACGGAGGGAGGTACAGTATTTGGGGTACTACTTGGGGGGCGGGCAAGTGTGGCCTCAAGTGGAGAAGACCGGGGCGATTGCATCCGCCCCAAGACGAAAAAGTAGAGTAGACAATTTCTGGGGCTGGACGGCTACTACCGGCAGTTCGTACCAGGGTTCGCGGACCTGACCAGCCCTTTAACTGATCTCACTCGCAAGGGTGCCTGAATCTGGTCCAGTGGACAAAGAGGTGCCAGGCGGCGTTTGTGCAGGTGAAATGGGCTCTCTGTGGAGAGCCGCTGCTGTTCACGCCTAACTTCTCCCTCCCTTTTTGTATGCAGACTGACCCCTCGAACAGGGGGCTGGGGGCCGTTTTGTCCCAACAGGTAGGGGGAGTTGACCAGCCGGAAGCTAACGGATCGCAAGTCACGGTACAGTACCTTGAAGAAGGAGTGCCTGGCGATCCGGTCGACTCCCTTCGCTACTACCTCCTGGGACGCCCATTCACCGTTTCCTCAGACCATGCCCCGCTGCAGTGGCTCCACCGCATGAAGGATGCCAACGCCCAGATCACTCGGTGGTATCTGGCTCTGCAGCCCTTTAAGTTCAAGGTGATCCGTAGGCCGCATGTGTGGCGTGGGTGTGGTCTCTGGCCAGCTGCAGAGGAGGGGTGACGCAGTAAGCTCCCGGGGCAGCGCAGTGGGGGGGTGAACAGATGTGCTGGGATGTGAGTGTGATTATGTCTCTTTATATGTTCACAGTGACAGTCGGAGAGGGAGAGAGCGGACGTGACAGCAGAGGGGGAGTATCTGTGTCCCAGTGAAAACAAAAACCACAGTGAAATCACATTCGGAAATAAAGTAGTGCTGTCATTACATCCGTGTCCTGTCTATGTGTACCAGGTCCAACGTCACAGTAATCATGGCCATTGATCAGTGGTCATAACAAGTTGCATATTAATGAACATGAAACTGACCTTGTTAGTTAGTGGTGCTACTTTCGTTCTTTGCAAATATACTGTTTGTAAGGTTGGGGAAACCTGCAGCAGCGGAGACTGAAGAAGCCACTTGGATGAGTGATGAAACATTTCTCCCAATGAAAACAGAACGTCCAGATGAATGGAATCAACTTTCTGGGATTTCCTGACCTGGATGATTGAGCATGCATTGAGACATCAACATAATAAACACTTACTTTGTTTAAATGTGCCATATAAGTAAACTCATTTGACTTTTGTAGAGAATTAGCTTTCTTTCTTCTGTGCCTATATAATGCTTGATCCCTGCAGGTTGTAGAAGTGCAGGTATGCGGGATCCCCTTAATTGAGGCAGTGACCAGTTTCCTGCCTCTGGGCAGTTAAGTTTTTATTTAACCTACTTTAACCTACTGCATATATCCTGTTGAGCTGTGTTTGACCTGGGTAGGTTTGCTACCCAGCAACGGGGTAATAAAGGGGTGCCTATATAAGCAAGGCCTGGATCCTTTGTTTGGTGAATTCCTCAGGACAACACCATGAGTGACTTTTACTGACTGAATTCCTCCAACACTTTCCTCCCAAGATAGACAACTGAATGATTTTGAAACCACTGAGGAATCATAACAGTCTTTGGCTTAAGTCAAAGTCAAATTTAAGACAAAAATATACCTAATATATGATTGGTTTGATAAGTGGAAATTTAAAACTCTGAAGTTCATTGTGCATATTTATGGAAAGAACATATTGTTTCTGAGTCCACAGTGCCATTAGAATATAGCATCATTTCTTTTGAGCCATCAGGGACATGAGGGAATGCTACCTTAATGAAGACTCTGTGCTGTTTCTCAGTGTCTGCTATATTGTTTACAGACATACAATACTAAGGGCTCTAAAAAGTGGCCTCATGTATGCTTTCTAGCATGAAGGTTATTAGAATAGAATAAGGTCCAGAGAATTGTACTGCCTGGGCCACCAGGGAACTTGACAACAATTACACACTTCTGTTTACTCCACAAATTGGCCTCAGAGAGGGGCATGGGCATCTGTAGCGCCTAGTTAAAGTGATTGAGGTGACCCCAAACCATTGATTTTTTCCTTTGTCTTCAGCATCAAGCCTGGCCACCCTTGATCATTCGTCTGTACTCTGAGCAGGCTAGTTTAGCAGTCATTTCTTGCTTTTAGATCACATTAAACTGTGGTTAAACTTCAGCTGCTTCAAAGACACAACAATTACTGATGATGTTATCAGACCTTAAAAAAATATTCTTGAGTAAAAGCCTCAAGTGTTATTAAGTGCACTTCTGTAATAACATTAGAATTAAGCTTGAATACAGATAAGAAAACATGGAGAGCCACAAATTCAAATCACACTCAAAGACTGATCTTCATTTCATAAATGCATCAACGATAGTGATCACCTGAAAATTCTTTCAGAAAATAAAACATGGTAATTGTTAGATTTTTCCAGTAAGACACCCACTGAAAGAAGAACTGACGAAAAAACTCTTCCTAAAGCCTCTGTCTAAATACCAGACCAGCTGATGAGTAATGATGCCTATTTTTCTTTCAATTTACTTTATATAGTAAAATCACCAGAGTGTAACACTTCATTAAGTTAATTAGGGTAACTTAATTATAGTCTTTCATGGGTCAACCATGAAGCTTCTGATTGATGGCACAGCCTGTAAAGGTAATCTTCTTGTGAATTGAAAAAAAATTTCATTAGCTGTAAGAAAAACGCATCAAAAAATTCTGAACGCTTAAGGCACACTAAGCATATAAACAGCCAGTAGTCCAAATCAGCAAACACTAGCATTAAATACCTAACTGCTATATTGCCATAAAGAGCTGGATACTCTTGAGGTCATAACAGAACTTCAAATACAAATTATTTACTAAGCAGTAGGAGGCCATTGGCTGTGGAGGAAGTGAAGAAAATGAAACTTTTAGGCTATAATTTCAGCAGTTGCAATCCTTTTGATGAAAACAAGACTAAGTGCAGCAAAAGGAGTGCATCCCACACAAGTTCACAGTTGAGTACTTTAAACACTGTCTGAAGAACTTTAAGAGCTTTTGGCAATTCAAACCTTTTATCCAAATCTTATGGTCTGATTCACCACATTACGGAGTATGCCAAGCAGTGCTGCAAGGGTGTAAATAAAGTCTTAAACAAGTGCCCCTTTGGCATGGTAACAGGGTTGAATTGAACACCATCCGTATATTATGAGTAGACTGTCCCTTTATTACTGAAATCAATTTTGTGAGCGCCTGGGGCATTAGCAGGACGGATGTAGGCTTGGTCAGAGTGAGGTTTATCTAAGCTAAGCAGGCTGAGAAAAACACAGCATCTATAATATCCTCAAGGCTATCCAACAAAGCCTTTTTTCCCCCTGTTGCACAACAGAAACATGTGTGCAATGGCACCAGCAGTGTTCCAGTAACACTCTAAACCAGGAGCTGTAATTACTATAACTTTAAAATAATTCATCAACACCAAGCAAATCAAAGGGACATATCAACAAAAAAGATGTTGGTTACAAATCAGAATGAAACTTATTTTCTGTGACCTTGAGCAAGAAACAAAGCAAAACTCTTACAGTAACAAAAAGACTAATCTCGCAGTTTGTTTATGGAAGAAATGATAGCACCAATATTAACTTTGTTGTACAAGTGTAGACAAAGTCCTTTCTAACAAATAAAAACACATACAAGACTGAGATTTTTAGAAAGAAAGTTAGAAAGACAATTCTTTGTATGATAAAACTATTTTACCAGCAATGTACAGTAGTATGAAAAAGACTTTTCCTCTTTCCTGATTTCCTATTTTGTATAGGTTTGTCACACATAAATATTTCAGTCAGAGTCAGAGAGACTTTATTCATCCCCAAAGGGCAATTAAGATAGATACCTTGCCAACCGTACATACAATACACAAACATCATATTGCGGAGACAGGTCAGGCTAGGTAGCACTGGCCGGTCGAGCGCACGAGCAGCGACCCGGAACCGAAACAATGGAAAATGCATGATAGATCATCGATATCTATTATGGGGGGAAAAAAATCCAAACCTACATGGTAGAGCAGGGCGATATGGCCAAAAATATTTATCACGATATATATTTGAAAATTGCGATAACGATATAACTGACGATATAATTGATGCAAGACAAAATACAAAATGCAACTCCACAACTTTAATAGCGCAAAAAACCCATCCATTTATTTTCACTTAAACAAGCAGCTGTTTTTTTATGTGCATTAAAGCTATATAAAAATTTAACAGTGCAAATGCAAATTCCTTGCTGACAGTTTAACCAAAGGGCATTTCCAGTAGAAATGTGCTGACATATCCTGAGCATAACCATGTATAATATCCACTAAAGTTAAAAAGAGGTGCGTTGCAACATTAAACTGCCGTGTGCCAAATAAAAAAGTCAAATACGTATTTTTCGGACCATAAGGTGCACGGTATTATAAGGCACATTAAGCGAAACAAAGCAGTCAGATAGATCAAACTTTATTCAACTCATACTTCTTGCTTCCTCCACTTCTGTACCATTGATTCATTAATGCTGTATTCTATCACAGCTGATCTATCCCCATGTTGTCACAGTATTTTAATGACTAACTTCGTATTGTGGATGGATTATCTCAGTTGTTCTCCTGACTGAAGGTTGGTTCGTTTACAGCATCCTGCCTTGCAATTGCATTTGTCTCTAACCATCGGGAGCCCTCACGTTAACTTTTATTGAGTGGAAAAGTGTTAGCGTTTATCCTGCAGCTTCAATGTTTATGTTATGCTAACATAGCTGTGTCGGTAGCGATCATGTAGCACATCATTATAAAGCAGCTAACCCAACTTCAGTAACCCTACAAAACATCACTGCTGTTTAGTTTCCTGTCTTCATTTAAGTTGGAAGTGACAGCACAGCTGTACATTTGAATTTTTTTCAGAAATCTGTCAGTCAGAACATGGTATATCTGCTTAGGTAACTAGCGAAATTAGCGAGTTAACTTCCGCTAACTTCCTGCTAACTTCTAACTCCGTTAAATGTGATACATTCTGTTTTCATGGATGCCTGGATGTTAAACTTAATTATTACACCTGGTAAAGCTGCAATGCTGATCATTTTTATTAAAGATGAAAGAATTTAGACAGTTTTTAACTCTCTCAGTGTGCCGCAGTGTTTGTTTGACTTTGGGACTTTGGGATCTGAAGCAGATGGAGTTTTGGACCCAGATTACTCCCAGATTTACGAGCACCTTAGTCCGAGAAATCCAGTAATAATGACGGCCCGCTTGCATGTTCTACAAAAAAATGTGCTTTAGTGGGTATCTGATGGACAAACACCAAACCAGTGCCACACCACTGAAGTTGCACTATTTTCACAAACCAATTCTGGTTCATCCGTTTCATTCAACAACCTGCTTTCCCCCTTCTCATTCTCCGTTGCCGCTATTTTGGCCATGTGCGTATGAAAACAAATGCACTGCGCATGCGCATTTTACCCATATTCTAGCACGATATTTTATTTTCTTATCGTTGCCTAACATTATACCGGTATTACCGTGAACGGCATAATATGGCCCAGCCCTACTACATGGCCCTGTGCAGTTCCTCTAGCCACACCCAAGCCTGCTTACTGCCACACCTGTTCTCAATCAAGAAATCACTTAAATAGGACCTGCCTGACAAAGTTGCGTAGACTAAAAGATTCTCAAAAGCCAGACATCATGTCACAATCCAAGAAAATTCAGGAATAAATGAGAAACAAAGTAAATAAGATTTCACAGTATGGAAAAGGTTATAAAGCCATTTCTAAAGCTGTGTGACTCCAGTGAACCACAGTGAGAGCCATTATCCACAAATCGCAAAAACATAGAACAATGGTGAACCTTCCCAGGTGTGGCCAGCTGAACAAAATTACCCCAAGAGCGCAGCGACGACTCATCCAAGAGTTCACAAAAGGCCTCAGAACACCATCCAACGAACTGCAGGCCTCTGTCGCCTCAGTCAGTGTTCATGACTCCACCATAAGAAAGAGACTGGGCAAAAATGGCCTGCATAGCAGAGTCTCAAGATGAAAACCATTCCAGCCGGACTTTATTCAGACGACGCACTCAATGACTATAACGGATGGACCATGGTGGGGTATTCCAACCCATTTATTCACAAGTTACCACAGACATATCGTAAGAGCTGTTCGCCTTCCAGCTAGATGCTAATTTAAAGATGGATGGAAAACAATAACTTTCTCATTAACTTTTTCTTGTGAGCAAACAGTAGCAGCTCGATCTTCCTTCCCAGATGTTGCCCGTTCCGAATTTCAAAATAAGAGTCTAATGAACATTATAAGGTATAATTCGTTCAGGGATATAAGAAAGGAATAATTGGAATAATATCAAATAGAACAAGTAATCTGGGTCATTTACACTCCCACCAAATCATTAGTATTCCAAATATCATAACTTCATAAACATAGGAAGAGAGAACACAAATAATTTCCTAATACAAAGAATGACCAACCAACAGAAGCCTAGTATGCAAGGAATGAACTAGTCATTTTCCAACAATAAGACTAGTTTTTGAACTGGCCGTTCAAGCACTGACCGCTTGGTGAGACGTTCACCAATTTTGCCAGGTTTCCTGTCCCCTAGACATAGCTTTACTCTCCTAACCAGTCCATCTCTGTCCATTGTAGTTTCTACGACTCTGCCCAACCTCCATTCATTTCTGGGCAAGTCTTCATCCTTCATTATGACTATATCCCCGATCTGTAGGTTTCTCTTTGGGGTTTGCCAGCATTGTCTGAAGGCAATGTTGGCCAAATACTCTTTCTGCCAACGGCTCCAGAACTGCTCGGCCAAATATTGTAAGTGGCACCATGTCTTTCTCACGTACATATCTTCCCTTATGAACTTGCTGGGGGGAGGAAGGGCAATGGTAGGCTTCAGGGTAAGTAAGTGGTTTGGTGTCAGTGGCTCACGACTGTTGGGATCGTGTAGGTTTTCGACAGTGAGAGGACGACTCTTAACTATGGTCATTGCTTCATAGAAGAATGCTTGGAGGGAAGCATCAGGTAGGTTTTTAGGTGAGAGTGCAAGGGTCGCGTTGAGAACACTCCTGACTGTTCTAATTTGACGCTCCCACACTCCACCAACATGACTTGAACCAGCAGCATTTAGGATGAAGTCACACTGCTTCTTAGAAAGGAAGTTAGTCAGTTTATCACCATCTAGTTCCATGAGGGCTTCCTGCAGTTCATTCTTGGCTCCTAAGAAATTACTGCCTTGGTCAGATTTGATCTGGGGCACGGCTCCAGTTATAGCAATGAAGCAGCGCAGTCCAATTATGAATGTGTCTGTAGATAGGTCCTCCAGCATTTCAATAATAGGAGAAGCAGGTGAAAAGGAGACTGTATCGTTTTCACACACTATGTCCTTGCTTGCTATAGAAGGGTCCAAAGCAATCCATTCCACAGTAGGTAAAGGGTGGAGATGAATTTACTCGCTCTGGAGGGAAATTGGCCATTTTCTGTTCTTCTGTCCGTCTCTGAAGCTTTCGACAAACTACACATTGGCGAAGATAAGATGCAACCGTCCTACCAATTCCTGATATCCAGTAACCCCTTGTCCTGATCATACTGAGAGTCATCCCCTTGCCTTGATGCTTGACTTCTTCATGACAGTATGCTATGATCATCCTTGTAACATGATGTTTCTTTGGAATGATGGTAGGGTGTTTGACTGAGAGAGGAAGACTTGAATCACAGAGTCTACCTCCAACCTTAATCACACCATCGCTGTCCAAGAAGGGGTTGAGGTGATGTAGCTTGTTATGAGGTGGCAGCTGACAACCTTTCTTCAAAAGCTGCACTTTCTCCGAGTATGTTTGTCTCTGCAGATTTTGATAATGAGGCACTCTGCTTCTTCTCTTTCCTGCACTGCAGAGAGACCATTTGACTTATCCTTGTTGATCCTTTGAAGAATGCCAGCCACTGCACAAACGGCACAAGTCCAGGACGAGAACTTTGTCAGCCAATAGGTAAGAAAATCTTGTTCTACGGTTTCCGTGTTTAGAGTCCGTGTTTCCTAAACTTCTGGATCTCCGACTGACAGTTCCCGGAGCCACCTCTTCCGAGAGGTCAATTCCCCTTTACCATAGAAATGCAGGGCCGGTAAACCAGTTCGATGATATTAGCTCATTGACAAAACAACCTCTAGAAGCACGATCCACAGGATTCTGGTCGGTAGGGACGCATCTCCATTGCCTTTGATGCGTGTAGAGATGTATCTTCTGGATACGGATGGCTACAAACGTGTGAAAACGTCGAGCCACGTTATTGATGTGCCCTAGTACAACCTTTGAATCAGTCCAAAAATGCTCTTCAATGTCCGCATATCCAAATTCTTCCTTCAAAACATTGCTGGGTTTCATAGAGATGACTGCAGCCCTCAACTCTTATCTTGGGATTGTGGTGACCTTTGTTGGGCCACACAAGATTTGGCCATGACTAGTGCACAGAGAATGTCTCCTTCTTCATTGCTAAGCCTCAGATATGAACACTGTCCATAACCGGTTGGACGGTGATGTAACTCATGTTTGATAACCTTTTCGAAGTGTGCTGGTGCGGAACTTCGGGGTATATTTATTTCTCCAAGTTGTTGAGGTCATTTTTCCATTTCTCCCACCATGGGCGAAGTTCATTGGTTAGAGGGTCATCCCAACCTGTTCCATGACAGCACATCTGCTGCAGCACTTCCTTTCCAATGAACAAAAAGGGGGCTACGAGACCCAAGGGATCGTACAGGGATGCAACAATGGACAATATGCCTCGACGCGTTGCGGGCTGTTCCTTAAGATTGGTGCTGATCTTCAGGCAGTCTGATTCAACCACCCAGGGCACAAAGTCTTCTGGCTTCTTCTGCCAACTTAATAGTCTTCTCTGAGCTGTCTGTACTTATGACTCCATCGTCAACATAGAAATTTCTCAGAATGAACTGAGAGCTTAATGGGTATCGGTCTTTATTTTCTGTTGCCAAATGCTTCAATCCGTAGTTCGCACAACCAAGCGATGAGGCTGCGCCAAAGATATGCACACTCATCTTGGGGCTGTGCACCGAGATCTCCTTTCTTCCACCAAAGAAGTGCAGGTAATACTGGTCCGACTTCCTCACATGAAATTGGTGAAACATTTTCTCTATGTTGCACATCAATGCAGTGGAGTGCAACCGGAAGCGAAAGAGTACGACGTTGAGATTGTTCATCAGGTCAGGATCAGTGAGCAGAAGATCATCCAGACTGGTTCCCTGGTACTTGGCAGAGCAGTCGAACACCACACACAGTTTGCCTGGGTTCTTGTCATGGAATACACCGTGATGAGGTATGTACCATTTTTCGCCCTCCTTCCCATCATCGTGGACTTCCTCTGCATCACCCTTTTTTTATGACCTCCTCCATGAACTTGACATACTGTTACAGTGGGGCAAAAAAGTATTTAGTCAGCCACTGATTGTGCAAGTTCCCCCACCTAAAATGATGACAGAGGTCAGTAATTTGCACCAGAGGTACACTTCAACTGTGAGAGACAGAATGTGGAAAAAAAAATCCATGAATTCACATGGTAGGATTTGTAAAGAATTTATTCGTAAATCAGGGTGGAAAATAAGTATTTGGTCACCTCAAACATGGAAAATCTCTGGCTCTCACAGACCTGTAACGTCTTCTGTAAGAAGCTTTTCTGTCCCCCACTCGTTACCTGTATGAATGGCACCTGTTTGAACTCATCATCTGTATAAAAGACACCTGTCCACAGCCTCAAACAGTCAGACTCCAAACTCCGCCATGGCCAAGACCAAAGAGCTTTCGAAGGACACCAGGAAAAGTATTGTAGACCTGCACCAGACTGGGAAGAGTGAATCTACAATAGGCAAGCAGCTTGGTGTGAAAAATCAACTGTGGGAGCAATCATCAGAAAATGGAAGACATACAAGACCACTGATAATCTCCCACGATCTGGGGCTCCACGCAAGATCTCATCCCGTGGGGTCAAAATGATCATGAGAACGGTGAGCAAAGATCCCAGAACCACACGGGGGGACCTGGTGAATGACCTGCAGAGAGCTGGGACCAAAGTAACAAAGGTCACCATCAGTAACACACTACAACGGCAGGGAATCAAATCCCGCAGTGCCAGACGTGTTCCGCTGCTGAAGCCAGTGCATGTCCAGGCCCGTCTGAAGTTTGCCAGAGAGCACATGGATGATACAGCAGAGGATTGGGAGAATGTCATGTGGTCAGATGAAACCAAAGTAGAACTTTTTTGGTATAAACTTAACTCGTCGTGTTTGGAGGAAGAAGAATACTGAGTTGCATCCCAAGAACACCATACCTACTGTGAAGCATGGGGGTGGAAACATCATGCTATGGGGCTGTTTTTCTGCCAAGGGGACAGGACGACTGATCCGTGTTAAGGACAGAATGAATGGGGCCATGTATCGTGAGATTTTGAGCCAAAACCTCCTTCCATCAGTGAGAACTTTGAAGATGAAACGAGGCTGGGTCTTCCAACATGACAATGATCCAAAACACACCGCCCGGGCAACAAAGGAGTGGCTCCGTAAGAAGCATTTGAAAGTCCTGGAGTGGCCTAGCCAGTCTCCAGACCTCAACCCCATAGAAAATCTGTGGCGGGAGTTGAAAGTCCGTGTTGCTCGGCGACAGCCCCAAAACATCACTGCTCTCGAGAAGATCTGCATGGAGGAATGGGCCAAAATACCAGCTACTGTGTGTGCAAACCTGGTAAAGACCTATAGTAAACGTTTGACCTCTGTTATTGCCAACAAAAGTTATGTTACAAAGTATTGAGTTGTATTTTTGTTATTGACCAAATACTTATTTTCCACCCTGATTTACGAATAAATTCTTTACAAATCCTACCATGTGGATTCATGGATTTTTTTTCCACATTCTGTCTCTCACAGTTGAAGTGTACCTCTGGTGCAAATTACTGACCTCTGTCATCATTTTAGGTGGGGGAACTTGCACAATCGGTGGCTGACTAAATACTTTTTTGCCCCACTGTATGTTGCTTTTGCTTAGCAACATAAAGGTCTTGATGATTCCCAAGACTTCTGGGAAAATACTACGTGGACTGACAAGGCACAAGTTAGACTTTTGGCATTAAAGTAACACAGCATTTCAGAAAAGGAACATCATGCCAACAGTAAAATATGGTGACGGTAGTGTGATGGTGTGGGGCTGTTTTGCTGCCCAAGACCTAAAAGAATTTCTGTAGTAAATGGAACCACAAATTCTGGCGTCTCCCAAAATGTCCTGAAGAGAACATAGGCCATCTGTTTCTGACCTCAAGCTGAAGTGCACTTGGGTTTTGCAGCAGGAAAATGACCTAAAATACACCAGCAAGTCCACCTCTGAATGGCTTAAGAAAAACAAAATAAAGACTTTGGAGTGGCCTAGTCAAAGGAGATCTGCAAATTGTTAATAGTTTGTATTAACCCCCTAAGAAAACTCTAATATTTTTAACACTGAGGCAAGGACAGTAAACAATGGCCCAGTCAAAGTCTAGACCTCAACTTGATTAAAATGCTGTGGAAGGAAATTATCACAGCTGCGAATGCCCTCAAACATCAATGTTGTAAAGAACAGTATAGCAAAATTTCTCTACAACAATGTAAGACGCTGATAAAGCCATACAGAAAATACTTATTGCTAGTAAAGGTGGTTCCACATACTATTGCATCATAAGGTGTACCTAGTTTGTTTTTTGTTTTTTTACAGACGCTGCTTCTCCCATCCACTCACAAATTGCTGCTCATATTGAAAGCGGGATGGAGGGTGGGTGAATAACTTTTTACACCGGTTTTTGTACCAGACTGTCAAGCAGAGGGGTTGCCTAACCCCCTATATCTTGCTCATCTAGCTGAATCTCGACTGCACTGATCAGGTAATATTCTGCACTTAATGCTGGCATTTAAGAATCATTTTCCCCCCACAGGCAAAAATAGTGCATGACTTGGCATTTTAAAGCAGATAATAAAACTTTCCTTAAATACAGCTCTCATCTCAGAGTGCTTTTTAGCTGCCCTTAGTGGAGTCAATTATCTCCCCACACTTGCTATTACTGAGACACTCTGAGCACCTTGCGCCTGAAAAGGTCTGTACACCATACTTTCGCAAAAATGTCACATTCTTAAATGCCTCTCAAATGTAGACCCTGCAATATCAGAAATGGCACACACGTGGTTTCTTTCATCCATTTGTTGCTTAACCAAGCCTCTTCACCGGGCCCGATGAATTCAAAGTGAATAGTAAAAATCCTTCAAAATCAGAAACCACGTAGCCTGTTGTATATTGATGAGTTACTTTCCAAAGCAGAAATGAACAGATTGTTATGAACAATGCTTTGAACAGATGCTAAATACAAGTGTTCTTTCCATGCTAACATAATAGAGGAAAGAACGCTCATATTACTTTTTCATATCAGTACTTTTGTTACCATGAAATGCAGCCCTGCTATTAGCCTAGAGGTTCTCCTATTTGATTGTTCTAAACTAACCGTTAGTTAGTTTATGTCTTCTTTATAATCAGCATGTTGTGGTTGGGGATAGCATTGAAAAATGTTAAAACAACAGAGATACATTAGCTTCTGAAAAATGACTAATCTAGGCAAAAAAAGGTAACTGAAGAAAAGAAAACTTTCATTTCATATACACTGAGTCTTTTGACAATCAATTTAGCTTTGCTCATACAATATGAAACTCTCTGAAATTCTGCTTTTGATTATTTTGACTTACTGTCTAAATAATTAGGATGAAATGATTCAACCTCTCACTGATCATTCAAATCTAACCCTAACCCCACACAGAAGTTTGGCTCTCAACTGTCATTTCTGTCTAAAGAAATCATCTGCAGTTAAGAATAGAATTATGTCTTAATTCACAAGGCTGATCATCAAATCAGCTTGGTATTTTATTTCACTTAATCACTCTAATTTAGCTCTTCTTAATGCTAGACAGTCTATTTCAGTAAATTTATTTTGTATACGAGTGTTTTTAGACCGTAGTAACTGCAGTGGCTTTAAAAGTAAAGGTAATTAAGAGGCAAGAATTGTATCACTTTTTTTCCCCAAGTAGAAGTACTTCAGGTGTTGGAAACAGGACTGGTTGTTGTAAAGAATTATTTTGGATGGAACCAGAATCATGTTAGTATCACTGATATTATCGGTAATTAAAAAGTGCTTTCTATTCTTGCTGATCACGCCTACTGCTTTTGCACGATAAGCCCAATTCATCCATACACAAACACTCAACAAAACCTTTTTCTATGGAGTGTAGTAGGAGTAAGTTGATGGATTAATTGTGTGTCTTGTGTGTGAGATTCAGTGTTTCCACTATGGCCTTTATAATTCCCTACCTCTGCAACAGAATCATTAAGGAAGTATTTGCTCCATAGAAAAGTTTAGTAGAAATCCATGGTAGATTTGAAAGATATGAAAATTCAGATGTAGTTATTAATTAGTTCGAGAGGCTGTCAAACATATGCAATGCAATATTATTCCGTACAAACAAACAACTAGACAAAATCTAAACCAAAATATGTGGGATAATCTCATTGTGATAATTCATAAATGTATATTAAACATATACAAACTTAGTATAGAAAATAAGGAAATTTGTGTTTCAATTCAATTCAATTCAATTCAATTTTATTTATATAGCGCCAAATCACAACAAAAGTCGCCTCAAGGCGCTTCATGTTTGGTTGATGTTTGTTCTAACAATTCTTCTTGGTAATGCATTTTATATTTCGTTAGTTGTTTCCCATGAAATGGTGCCACATTTTTCAGGAAAATGCATTTGTGGGTTGAAGAGCAGGGTTGATCATGTGAGTTGCACCCATTAAACGCCATGCCATGCTTGGAAAAAATTCTCTTGAGTTTCTCTGATAAACTGCTACATAAGGAATGACAGTGTTCTTCCGTTTGTCATTCTGTTTCTCCCTACTTGGTGTGACCCTCTTTCCTGTGCATCTTTTCCAATTTGATAATGGCCCAGTTGGAATAACAACATGTTTTGAGATCTTTCTTTAAAAGGGTGTGCTCCTTTTCCTTCCCTTTTGCCTTACAGGAAACTTTATCTGCCTGGTGTTGGAGGGTCCTGATTATACCAGTCTTGTGTTCCAGAGGGTGGTGGAAATCAAAGAGCAGGTACTGGTCTGCCTTTGTGGACTTCAATACACTTCAATGTTTAGACCCTCATCCTTTTTAATGTGCACAGTGCAGTCCAGAAACAGCTATTATCCTTCATTTCTTCCCTGGTGAACTGTTTCTATCCACTGAGTTGATCTGAAAATTGATGGTGACCCGGGTGTCATCCACATATCACCAACAGCTTTACTTTCTCCATGTAAAAGTTAAGTACTATAGAAAAAACACCATTAACTATGGCACAATTTAAAGGGAAATAAACAGGCTTTCCAAACATATAAGATTTACTGTGATTTACAACAAAAAAAAATAATCGACAAACACAATTTCCTTACCCTTCTGCTAACTTTATCTTTAGGATGTACCTGATTTTACTTCAAGTGGAAGAATAGAGGTTTCACTGAACTATCCCGACAGTGAGTAGGGAAGCAGGAGTTCTCATGCTGATGTTTATAACTATAAATGACTCTAACCCTGACAACGCACAGATGACAAAGGGACCGCTCAATGATGAAAATCATACTGTATAAATGATTAATTAATATGAGAGCGACTTTTTTAAATGTATGAAAGAATGGCCTATAATCAGTATTCTGCATGAGTAAATGGTAAATGGTAAATGGCCTGTATTTATATAGCGCCTTTCTAGTCCCCAGGGACCCCAAAGCACTTTACACATCCAGTCATTCACCCATTCACGCACACATTCACACACTGGTGATGGCAGCTACATTGTAGCCACAGCCACCCTGGGGCGCACTGACAGAGGCGAGGCTGCCGGACACAGGCGCCACCGGGCCCTCTGACCACCACCAGTAGGCAACGGGTGAAGTGTCTTGCCCAAGGACACAACGACCGAGATTGTCCAAGCCGGGGCTCGAACCGGCAACCTTCCGATTACAAGGCAAACTCCCAACTCTTGAGCCACGATCGCCCCAGTTGAGTAAGTTATCAACAGTTTTTCAATCTGCATATACTTGAATATTAATTAATTAATTTGATATACCTTTATTAGTCCCACAAAGGGAAATTTCATAAGGCTGCTGACCTATTGCACGCATTGGCGGCGCCATCTTACCCTCCGACCATACATACATTACACAAAACATCACATGGGGAAGACAGGTTAGAGAGGTATAACAATGAAAAATGCACCACATGAGGAAAGATAAGGTGAAAACTCCCCCCAGACTGAGCTCCAACAGGGAGATCAGTTTGAGAACAGAAAAAAAACACCTCTGCACATGAAAAAACTCTTAATACACCAAAGAAACACATGACAAGCAACAGGGGTGGGTAAAGGGTGAGAGACAGCCGATTTAGACAGTACATCCGGGGCTGCGTGCGCTGGTCTCCTTGATCCACCGTCAGCATCGGAAGGGAATAAGCGTCGAAGGCGTTTGGAAAGGGAGGGGAGAGTGAGAGTGTGCATATCAGTGTATATGTATGTGTGTGCGTGTCCAGAGTTCAGCTGAGACAGTGTCCTTCGCCCTGCCAGGCTAAGTAAACAGTCTTCCAGCCAACCCAGGTGGCCTTGCATGGAATGGGAAGGAACAGACTAAACACAGTCGTTATCAGGGTGTTGTTGTTCAGCTCCAGCCTTGAGACCGCAGCTGGCGCCAAAGGGGTCTCCGCATGAAGTGATGGTGCTTTTTACTTTAGTGCGAACAGCTCATATGAATTTCAAAGCAGTTCTACAGTCCAACACTGGTCTCTCAATCTCCCGTTGGAGAGCCGCGAGCTTCGCCATACTTGCGTTCTTTGATGTTGTCATTTCTTGTGCTCGAGGAGCCGATTCTGAGAACTCACGACAGTGTGCCTCCCCGAGATGTCATCCAATTTGCACCCAGAGATGTTATTCTGAGCTAGCCCTTCCGAGATGTAATCCAGTCTGCAGTCAGAGATCTTATTCTGAGTATTCACAGCAGCCGTAGCCTCTCCAAGATCTTATCCGTGCTGCACTCAATGAGCCCATTTTGAGAAACTCACGCCTCTTCCCATCGTTTCAATCCCAGCGGGCAGCCTTGTGGGGGTTTGAACAGCTGGTTCAGCTTTCTTAATTCTTCGATAAGTCAGGGCCAAGCCAGCTCCGATCAGCCAGAACCCTGTTACCATGGTTCCGAATAAGTAGATATCTTCAGCACTCAGGCTCACCCAAGCCCAAACTTCTCGTTGAGAAAGGGTGTCAATTGCATTTAGGGACCAGTTGATCCAATCCATAATTCCTCTTTTAGGTTTTAGAGAACAGACTGTGAGAGAATGTTCCAGGGAAAAGTAATACAAAAAACACAAGACTAGACAAGGACATAAGAAGCTAAGGGAGAGGAGGAGGAGAGGAGAAAAGTGTGACCGCCTTCGTCAAGAGCAACAGCAGAATGAATATAATAACAATATTTAATAATGTTACTACAAAAAGCATCAACAACAGCACGGATTCAAACTATATTCACTGCTTTCTATATCCATTTAATTGCAACCTGTCAGCATTTTTAATCATAACACTTCAGCAAATTTCTTTGCCATCCTAGTCATTCAGGAAAAATCTGGATTTCGGTGGGTACTGTGACTTTGGACAACCCACTTCACCACCTAGGTTGTGATTGCCCTGCTAAATAATAACGATAAATGGACTGGTTCTTATATAGCACTTTTCTATTCTGAGCATTCAAAGTGCTTTACACAACTTGCCTCATTCACCAATTCACACGAGCACTTATTTCTGTGAATGTGTGTATATATACACACATTCATACTCTGATGGATGCATCGGAGAGCAACAATTTCTTGCCCCAGGAAATTTGGCATGCAGACTGGATCATACGGTGAACAAAAACCAAACCTTCCGATTAGCAGGTGAGCTGCTTTACCGCCTGAGCTACAGCCATAACACCCTGCTACACTGGCTGAATGTGCTAGAATATGAAATGTGAATCATTGAGTAATTTATGTATTGGTTCTTAAAAACATAAACACAGAAGGTCTAAACAACAATTTAAAAATAACATTGATAAACTAGTATTCACCAGCTTACAAACACTTTTACTTTGTATTTAAAATGTCAAAGTAAAAGCACATTTTTGGTTTTGTTTTTTGGAATTATTTAGTTTGATGTGAATTTTTTAACTGGGGCAGTGATTTAAAGGAAATCATTTAAGAATATTATAATGGAAGTCACACTTTAGTGGAAGAACTGCCACTTACTTGTAGATAAATGTTTTATTTTATGAGTTTTTATGTTACAGTCAAAAAGAAGTAGTAGTTAAAATGAAGTTATAGTACCTCTGAACTGTAATTAACAACAGTCCTCAAGTTTCTTTCTGAGTTATACACATAGACTGTATGCACACTCACTTTAGATGAGGATGTGTCACACTCCTGGCAGATCCAGCCATATCCTGTCTGCTTGGGTGATTTCTTCAGTGGAGGGTCCAGACACCCAAAGTGATAGCAGAGTCGACACTCATCACACCTGAGATGCAGACAAAGGGGGGGCACACGTTATGTCCCAGACACTTAAAGCCTGAGTAGTCCTTTAATGATGAGGCCAGTTCAACAGTGATGGATGATGACAAGGCAGGTGTCAGTGAGTGAACTTTGTTAATGTATTCCAAATATCCTCTAATCACTCCATTCCCTTGACCTTACACAATCATTGTCTGCCCAGTGGTTCATATCAGTGTTCAGATAAATACAGGCCTTGGTAGTGCCAGTAGTGCCTATAAAATCCTAAGGAGCTGGAATATAAGCCCTCTGGTGAAGCAAAAGGGGTCAAATAACTTTTAGAGTATGTTTCACAGAGAAGACATATATTCAATTGCAGCTTTTCAAACCAAAACTGAAATAAACAATCAAATTAATAGTTGATTTATGAACATAAGAACCTTTCCTGGAGTGTGAACACCTCCGAGCTGCTGAAAAAGGCCCAACAGAGACTGTACTTCCTGAGAATTCTCAGGAGGAATAACATCACACAGAGACTGCTGGTGTCCTTCTACAGAGCCACCATTGAGAGTGTTCTAACTTACTGCATATGCATCTGGTACACTAGCTGCACAGGGGCTCAGAGGAAAGCACTCCAAGGGATCATTAACACCGCCCAAAAGATCACTGGCTGCCCTCTCCCCACACTGGAAGTTCTACACAACGCCCACTGTTTTAAAAAGGCCCAAAACATCATAAAAGACACCTCACATCCTGGCCACTCCCTGTTCGAACTGTTGCCCTCAGGCAGACGGTACAGGGCAATCAGAGCAAGGACTAATAGACTCAAACACAGCTGTTATCCAACTGCAATAACACATCTGAATACTACAAAAAAATGTCCATCACGCCACTCTTGTGTTAATCTATGCACGGTCTGAAGCATGTGTGTGGGAATGTATGTGAATGTTTTACTGTTATATCTTATTAGTATTTTAAGTATTCTATCTATTTTATTTATTGAATTTTATTGTTTTATTTATATTTTGATATTGCTAGGGATGATGCAATGATCGGGGACCATTCTTAATTTCGTTGTTCTCATGACAATGACAATAAAGTTTCTGATCGGATTCTGATATTTCTTTCTTTTTTAGAAAATTAAATGTTCACATGCATAGAAATCTTGGGTTAGAATCACAGTGAAATTAATTTAGCATACAGATTGTAAAGTGGTAACATGGTTCTGTTCAAATTATAGAGATACAGCAACTTAAACTACAAAACCTCATTAATTAATTTAGTTTCCTTAACCAGTAGTTAACTGGGCAGCACAACGGTACAAAGGTTACCACTGTTGCCTCATAGCAAGGGGGTTATGCACTCACATCTGGTGGCCATCTTGGACCTTTCTGTGTAGAATTTGTGTGTTCTGCCTGTGCTTACGCGAGTTCTCTCCTGTATCCTAGCTTCTTCCTACAGTTCAGAGACAATGAATGTAAACTTGAAAGATTGTAACAGGGCTAACAGACAGACAGACTGGCAACCTGTCCAGGATGAAACCCATCCCTTTGCCCTTTGACAGCTTGGATAGGCTACAGCTGGGGAGCGGAGGGGCTGGGCAATGCTGTGTAGACTCTTTCCTCACATAGCTAATCACCATTAAGTCACCATTATTGGTAGCTTACTAGCTAAACCCTGTAGATGTTTGAGACAGAGGTGTGGTCTCTGGCTCCACTGCAGGGGAGGGGTGATGCAGCGGGCTCGAGGGGCAATGCTGTGCAGGCTGGCAGGGCAGCTGTGTACAATGTGGTAATCAACTAGGTTTGGGCGGTATAAACAGTATACAGTAGAAACGATATGAATCTGGCCAAAGATAGAGATTTTGACTATACCGCTCTACCGCGATAGTGCATGTTTATGAGGTCATCAAGCTGTTCCTGTTTTGGTCGAAAGCATCGCAGCGGCTACAAGCTAGCATGGAGCTTACAGGTGGGGAGGAGGAGGGAGTGCTCATAAAGAAGACCAGTGCGACGTCGGTGATATGGACCTGGTTTGGGTTTAAGCTGTCAGAAGTTGAGCAGAAAAATATCATCTGCAAATTATGCCAGGTGACAGTAATAGCGAAGAGAGGGAATACAAGTAATTGGTTTTATAACCTCAAAATGAAACACGTTTTGGAATATGAGGAAAACCAAAAACTGCGCCTTCCACAAATGCCCAGTCATTCAAGTGGAAAGAAAAAAGGTGGCCCTACACACCAGCAGACTGATATTTTTTCCAAGCCTTTTCTAAAGGCACATTTTACACTTTATTTTAAACAGTTTAGAATTTTGTGTTTTACTGATTTTTTTTATTCAAAAATCTTTGTGCATTTATCTTCATTTTTATTTGTTATTTAAGAGTTTTGTGTTAAATTGTTTGGAAAAAGATCTGTTACATCTTAAAAAAATATTTGATAAGTTTTGTAATTTTTAATATGTAAAAGATTAAGATTAAAAAAAATTTAAGAAAGGTTTTGCACAATAAGTGTTCTTAAAATGGCATGCTATACTGTTCAGTCATTTTGACATATGTATACAGAAGAAAAGAATATATCGCAATATATGTCATTGCTGCACATGCTTCAAATTATACCGCAGTATGGATTTTAGGCCATATCGCCCTACAGCCCTACAATCAAGACACCCATCATGATGAAGTGCTTCTAGAGGCACATTAAGACCCTGCTGCCACCCAAACTGGACCCACTCCAGTTCACCAATCAACAGATGATACCATTGCCACCACCCTACATCTGGGCTCTCATCCACCTGGATAATAAAGCCTGGAGAATAACCTTCTCTTAAACATCAGCAAATCCAAGGAGCACAAAGCAGGCGAGAAATTACGAGGCACTATATGTGGTGCGCCAGTGGAGAGAGCAGACAATTTCAGATACCTGGGTGTTCACATCACACAGGACCTTTCGTGATCCTGTCACATTAACACTCTGGTGAAGAAAGCCCGGCAGCATCTCTTCTTCCTCAGATGACTCAGAGACTTCCACCTACCTCTGAAGGTGCTCAAGAACTCTACTCATGCACCATCCAGAGCATCCTGACGGGAAATATCTGCACCTGGTATGGGAACAGCACCAAGCAGGATAGATGATCTCTCCAAGGATTGGTGCACTCTGCCGAATGCATCATTTGCTCAGTGCTTCCTGACCTGCAGTCTATTTACACCAAGTGGTGCATGAAAGACTTCTCCCATAACAACAAGGTAGTCTTCGCACTGTTGAGGTCAGGGAAGCGCTTCCACTCACTTAAGGGCAACACACAGAGAATGAGGAGGAGCTTCTTCCTCCAGGCTATATGGGCCCTGAACCAGGTGTAGGACTGGACTCTAAATATGTCTATACACCATCGCAAAATAATGTACGCCTGATCTGGGGCCTGTTCTTCGTACGTCGCTCACTACATCCAAGATCACATGACACATCCAAGACCAAACCATCGCGCTAACCGTGAGCTCGCTAATCCGGTTCCCCGAACACACCTGCTGTTGACGATTAGTACAGCTGGACGCAGTAATGTGACATCACTGGGTGTCGTAAAAGGGGCTACGCATCGATAGTAGAAACATTGATCGGCAACCCGCTGATTGGTCGGCGAAAATGTCGAAGGGGCGTGCACGGTATTTTCCGGCAGCAGAGCAAGAACTCATGAGTGCGGGATTTCAGGAGTTTCAGAGTTTAATTAAAACGCAAGAGAACACTGCAAAGGCTGCAAAAGCAAGGAGAGAGGGCTGGCAGAAAGTTGCTGACAAATCAAACTCGTAGGTAATTCAATAATAATAATAATAATAATAATAGATTGGATTTATATAGCGCTTTCCAAGGCACCCAAAGCGCTTTACGATACCACTATTCATTCACTCCCACATTCACACACTGGTGGAGGCAGCTACGGTTGTAGCCAGGCTGCCATATCGCGCCATCGGCCCCTCTGGCCAACACCAGTAGGCGGTAGGGTAGATCTATCATATGACACTATATTGTCCAATATCATATGGCATTATATTATATTATAATATGTTATATTATATCCCCTTTCACATTAGAGCCACAACAGGACCCACAAGAACATGGGAACAAGTAAAAGTGGAATACAGGAGTATTCTACAGAATGGTAATATTTATCTCTTAGATTGCTTTTCGTCTCTTGGCAAGGTAATACTGGCCTGTAATACTCTGTTAGTTTGTTCATAACAGCAACCAAGAAAAGGGCAGAAGAAAAAAAGACAGGTGGTGGTCCTGCACCCCCTCGTCAACAAGTTGGTTAAGTAAATAATACCCTCACGGGAAAATCGATATCTCTCTATGAGCACACTGTCGCGCTGAGCTAAAGGATCCTGTCTGTCCCGCAATATACGCTGAGTTCTGAAAACTCTCCTTATCAATCTTGCACCTTCCGCAATGGGTTGGTCGCGTATACGGACAGGACATGGCTGCGACAGACTTCCCAAATCCACCTTCGCTTTTATAGCCGTGGTCTCTCATCTTGATTACACGAAGTAATTTACAATTACTACTCTGAAATATGAATTACATCTGTAATAATCACATACATGTAATAGAATGTTAATAGTACATTTCCCTTTTTTAGGAAATGACCTGTATGTATCTGTGTGACATCAATAAAAGGATCAAGTGCTGCATTATCTTCAGTTACATTGATGTTATTTATTTATGGTGAAACAGTGGTGGAATATCGCTGTTGCTTTCGTATAAATGAAGCGGACATACCTGCGTGGCCGCGATCTAATCCTGTTTACATAAAGTAAACCTGCTCCCGAGCAGGTTTACGCTTACGGCTCTGTTGCTATGACAGCAAGTCCCGGATGAGCTTCGGGGAACCGACTGATCCAGGATCACGCGAAATCGTCAACAATCTAATCCAGCTAACTTACTTAGCGAGGTACGAAGAACAGGCCCCAGGTTTCTCTCATATCACATCACTGTACATGCACTTAATAAAACAATTTAATTCAATAATATACTCAATAACTGTTTTTGACTATTCACTGTCAATCTGCACACTGCTGATTTGCATACCTTTTTAATTTTGATTTTTAACTTTAATGTTATACTTGATTTTTAATTTCAGTTTATTCTTGTATCTGGTTGGGAATTGCACAACAATAAGCATTTCACTGCATGTCGGACTGTGTATAAAATTTCATCAGATCATAGATTTCAGTTCAGCATTCAACACAATCATCCCTCAGCAACTCTTCCCCCATTCAGTTTTCCTCTGCAACTGGATCCTGGACTCACGACTGTGCAGAAATGCACAGTTTGAACCACATCATCAAGTTTGCCGATGAAACGACCGTGCTTGTCTCATCAGCAAGAGCTGAGGACTGTGGTGATGAGTCAGCATACAGAGAGGAGTTGCAACAGCTAACAGACTGGTGTAGAGTCAACAACCTGTCTTTGAACGTGGACAAAACAAAAGACATGATTGTCGACTTCAGGAGAGCACGGAGAGATCACTGTCCACTGAACATCAATGGATCCTCTGTGGAAGTTGTCAAGACCACGAAATTCCTTGGTGTCCACCTTGCAGAGAACCTCTCCTGGTCCCTCAACAACAGCTCCATAACTTGTTGGTTCATGTCTTAAGCTGTCATGTTTCATATCTGCGTTGTTCAGGTTTGTCAAGCTCGTGCCATGTAGGCATCCTGTCATGTTTCCGGTTTATTTTGAAGGGTTTTGTTTCATGTTCTGTGCTTAGTGTACACTTCCCCCGTCGCGTCATTATGTGCATTTGTTTCAGCTGTTTCCACTTTCCATGATCATCCCTTGTGTATTTTTTCTGTGTTTCCACTTGTTCGCTGTCGCGTTGTCTGTGTTACCACCCCCCATGTATTCATAGCCATAGCTGTCACAGTCTTAGTCTTTGTATTTATAGTCTTAGTTTTCTTCGGCATAGTCTTCTGAGTTTTCATAGTTGTATCTCAGTATTAGTTTCCCAGTTTAGTTCTAGTTCTGTTTCGCCACTGTGTTTTGTGCCTTGTTTGGACTCAATGACATCAGCCATAATAAAGGTTCATTATTCGTTTAAACTCAGTTTTATCTCCTCACTCACTCACACACGGTCTGTCCCCGCAAGCCGTGACATCTAGCAGTATCTAACAAAATAGTATCTAGCAGGACAAGCACAGTGATGAGTCCACTGTCACAGGCTATACAAAGGTCATTAGTAACTTTCACTAACACCGTTTCTGTACA
This sequence comes from Aulonocara stuartgranti, assembly GCF_965226115.1. Taxonomy (NCBI): domain Eukaryota; kingdom Metazoa; phylum Chordata; class Actinopteri; order Cichliformes; family Cichlidae; genus Aulonocara; species Aulonocara stuartgranti. Next base: position 3,581,782 of record NC_138957.1, on the reverse strand, counting down.
GAGATAAGTTCTGAAACCTGACTGAAACTCTTATTATTCATCACCTTACAAATCAAAAGATGCCAATTATCTGCGACAATTAAATTTCTGCTGTGGTTTTAGTAAAACTAAAGTGCCTAATGTTTAAATACCTTTTTTTATATATGATTGTTGGGGGTGTTGGTGCCTGGGATGTTGGTGAGGACCACACTCATGTGTCCACAAGGGGGGGAAAAAAAGGTTAATGACTTATTAGAGAAATACAAGATGATAGATATCTCAGCCTGTTGCTGGTGGTGGAGCTGACATTTCATTTTGCTACCTGATTTACCTACAGGGCTGGGACACCTGTCAATATTTTCGAAATTCAGACAAAACTGAGATTATTCTACTTGATCCTAAAAATCTTAGGAAAATGTTGACAGTTTTAGGTGCAACCCTAGAGCAATCAGATTTACTAAACGATAATGTCTTAGAGATCAGTTTTTTCCACAACTGTGCAGGCTCTTTCAGGTTTTCTGTCAAAATCGAATCTAGATTTCCTGTTTTTGAGTGTAACCAGTGGTATGCACCTTGTAAACCCTCTGTATTTACATTAATAGGCATCTCTTATAGACTTTGACAATGATATGCCTACCTCATAGAGAGTTCTGGTGTTACTGTGTACCAGTACCAAGTCTGACATGTAAGAGGCATCAGAAGGAGTCTTGGGTTTTGGACGATATTCATCTGCACGTAGCGTTTTCAGTGGGACATTGAAAACTCTACCCCCAGATGAACAGAATCAACCTTTTGGGATTTCCCTTCCTGGATGATTGAGTTGTAATAGCATCTGTGTTGGATTACGGAGAGACTTACCAAACTTTAATAAGCATTTAAATTTATGGAATGTTGCCCTCTTGCACAAGACTAGAAAACCCACGAAACAGGTGCAATACACACTGTGGTATTTAAACATTAACCCATTTAGATTGACTAAAACCATAGCAGAAATTTCATTGTCACAGATAATTGGAATCTTTTGATTTGTAGAGACATAAGATAACAACTGCTGCACATTAACACAAATATGCCAAAGCACCAAAGTCTCTCACAGTCTCACACAAACAGACAGACACACACACACACACACACACACACACACACACACACACACACACACACACAGTCTGTGCGATGAGCTGAGCTGGCCTATCTGCTAGGGAAACAATGAGAATTTAAAGTACCCTCCAGCCCCCTAGTGAACAGAAGACAAATGACCAAAGTGTGTGGGCTCCACTAATGAGCACATTCCTATTGTTGCACACAAACTGCCAATTGATTTCACATGAATCTCCAACTAAGGAAAAAAAGGAACGGGAAAATTCTTCCGTTTCGCTGCTGGAGACCCTTGAAGGCCTTTCAAATTCACAGGAGGGCTCTTTAGCAAGCCTGCAACGACTGCACAGATGCTTCGCTAATTACTCTACTTGAGTGCACTTTTTGTAATATTTGTTGTGCATTATGTGGAAGATCTCTGAATTAAAGCACCGCTTACTGATATACTTTTTCCCCCCTTTCTGTATGTGTGACAGTGCAGCAGTTTTTAATTTCCATTTCTCTATGGATAGCAAAATAAGCTTCATTACACTTTTCAGCAAAAGAAAGCTCTATATTCGGGTAATTTCAGAAGTTTACACTAAACGTTGAGCAACACAAGCACAGTCTACATCTCTAAGAGCACAACATTGGGACCGACATTAATTATTTCAATATGAGGAATCCTATGCAGAGGAAGCACATCCAAATGACACTTTTCATGTAGTGTAATGTAATTAACTATAAAAATGTCAGTTTAACACAAACTAACAGATCTAACAGTCAAAAACATAGGAACCTACAGCAGTAGCTGCAGCTATCGAGCAGATAGTGTCTCAGCACATCAGAGACTGTCTACCCCCCCTCCCACGACCTCCAACAGTTTGCTTACAGAGCAAATTGGTCTGCGGAGGATGCCGTCACCCTTCATAGAGCACTGAGACACCTGGAGAACAAGAAGAGCTATGTGAGGATGTTTTTTGTGGACTGCAGCTCAGCATTCAGCACCATAAACCCAGACATTCTCAACGCCAAACTGGACCATATTCATATTCCCCTTGCCACCTGCTCCTGGATCAAAGATTTCCTCACCAACCGGCCTCAATTCGTCCAAGTTGGCTGCCTCCACTGTCACTTCGCACCGGATCCCAGCAGTACTGCATTCTCAGCCCCCTACTGTATGTTCTGTAAACCTATGACTGCACACCAACCCAGCCAGCGTGATTGTCAATCAGAATCAGAATCAGAATACTTTATTAATCCCGAAGGAAATTAGGGTTACAGCAGGCAGCACGCTAATGGCGCATGCGCACTTACAAAGGAACCTTCTGACCAGACTTACACGAACAACACATTGGGAGGACATGTCAGAGAGGTATGCTGATAGGAAAAAAACAACGAAAATACATAACATGAGGTGAGAAGAGGAGAAGAAAAACTCCCCTCAGACTGAGCTCCTACTGGGAGAACAGTTTGATAACAGAAAAAACACCTCAGCACAAAAAGCACATGACTATCAATACACCATTGAAACACAAGACAGGCAACAGGGGCGGGTAAAGGGTAAGAGAGAGCCGGTGTAGACAGCGCATCCAGTCCTGCAGCATGTCTGCGCTGGTCCAGTCGACCGCCATCTTCCCCAGGAGGGGACAAGCATCGAAGGCGTTTGGAAAGGGAGGGGGGATGAGTGTGTATCAGTGTATGTGTGTGTCCAGAGTTCAGCTTAGACAGTGTCCTTCGCCCTGCTAGGCTAAGTAAACAGTCTTCCAGCCAACCCAGGTGGCCTTGCGTAGGAGGCCCACCTGGGTTGGTATGCGGTGGTATGCTGATGATACCACCGTAGTTGGGCTCATCTCTAATGGAGGTGAGACAGTGTACAGGACGGAGGTAGAGAACTTGTCCCACTGGTGCTCAGAAAATAACCTGCACTTCCTGCATGTCCTGAGAAAGATTAACCAGGACCAGAAGCTCCTGCTGCTGTCCTTCAGCTCCTCAGTGCTGTGCAGAGGGTAACTAGCACTGCCCACAACATCATTACCTGCCCTCTGCTACCACTGCAGGCCATCACCAGATCCTCAGCAAAGCCAGAGCCATCACAGGTGACCCCCATGCACCCTGCTCACCACCCATTTGACCTGCTGCTTTCTGGTCAGCGCCTCAATCAGGTCTCACACCTCCAGACTCACAAACTGCTTCTTCCCCTTGGCCATTTGGAATTTCAATAAACAACCAAGAGCACAGAAAAAGGCAGCCTTATGGAGTTCAAACAGATGCCAGTGATCAAAGGAGAAGGGCTAGATTGCAGTGAGCTGATAGGAAGGCAACAATAACACAAGGATTTACAGGAATAGTAAATTTGCATCATGGCTTTGTCACTGATAAATCTGCAGTAATTTTTTGATGCTATCATGTCAGTATAGACCAAAATCACTTTCTATTCCAGCTCGGTAATAATGTGGTAATAGTGGAGTAACAAGGTCTTGATTTTTATGAGTTAACTTCAATAATCACTACTTCCAAACTATCAACTTGTCTTTTAGACACCATTTCTACAAGACTGCTCATGAATATGATCAACCTATCTCTATTAATCAGCTTTGTACCACAGGCCCTCAAGCTGGCAGTAGTTAAACCGTTACTTAAAAAGCCATCACTTGACCCAGCTGTCTTAGCTAATTATAGGCCAATCTCCAAGCTTCCTTTTATCTAAAAAAAATCTTGAAAGAGTAGCTGTAAAACAGCTGCCTGATCATCTGCAGAGGAATGGTTTATTGCAGTTTCAGTCAGCTTTCAGAGCTCATCAGAGCATAGGAATAGCTTTAGAGACGGTTACAATTGATCTTCTTCAGACTCTGACAGTGGACTCATCTCTGTGCTTGTCCAGTGTTCAATACTGTTGACCATAATATTCTGGTACAGCTATTAGAGCATGCTGTTGACATTACAGCTACTACACTACTTTCACTACACTAAGGTCAATTAAGGAGTTCCACAGGGTTCTGTGCCGGGACCAATTCTGTTTACATGATACATGCTTCCTACAGGCAGCAGCATTAGAGCGCATAGCATACATTTTCGCTGCAGATGACACCCAACTTTATCTATTCATGGAGTCAGATGACACACACCAATTAGTTATAATGCGAGAATGTCTTAAAAACATAAAGATGTCTAAATATCTGTTTCAAAATTCAGAAAAAAATGAAGTTGTTGTACTCAGCCCTAAAAATCTGAGTAATACTATATCTAATCAGATGGTTTCTCTCGATAGCATTACCTCCCAGGTGGCCGCCAGTAACACTGTGAGGAATCTTGGAGTTGTTTTTGACCAGGACAATGTGCGTATTAAACAAATATGAACAACTGTTTTCTTCCATTTGTGCAACATCTCTAAAATTAGAAATGTCCTGTCTCACTGACGCTGAAAACGTTCATTTTCATTCATTCATTACTTCTAGGCTGGAATACTGCAATTCATTATTATCAGGATGTCCTAAAAACTACATGAAAAGCCTTCAGGTGATCTAAAATGCTGCTGCAAGAATATTGACAGGGACTAGAAAGAGAGCGCAGATTTCTTCTTTACTGGTTTCTCTACATTATTCGTATTTAACACGGAGTCAGAGTTGAATTTCAAATCCTTTTCATCACATACAAGGTCTTGTGTTAACACATCACTCTGCATGTATTAGTTATTATTATTAATCTGGCTTTCTTCCACAGTGTGTCTTTATCCTGTCTTCCTCCCCCAATTCTCAACCGGTCTCGACACATAGCCATCCCTCCCTGAGCCTGGTTCTGCTGGAGGTTCCTTCCTATTAAAAGGAGTTTTTCCTTCCCACTGTCACCAAAGCATTTACTATGGGACCATATGATTATTGGGGTTTTCTCCGTTTTCTCTGTATTATTGTGGGGTCTTTAACTTAACCTAACAACCTAACTGTTGTTGGGATTTGGTGCTATATAAATAAAATTGAATTGAATTGAAAGTTATAGCTACAGTAATATTAGATTGAAATTTATTTAAACAGATACTAAACAGGCCAGAAACTGGGGGTAATAATGTGAAACAAATACATGTCTATGAGGGAAAAACCAATCAGTATTATATTGGTGGAAATATGATGACCTAACATGGACTGAATGGTAAATGGACTGGTCTTATATACCACTTTTCTACTCCTCATGAGCACTCAAAGTGCTTTATACGACTTGCCTCATTTACCCATTCACACAAGCACATTTTTCTATGCTTTTTTTCTAAGCAAGTGCCATCTATGTATCATTCACACACATTCATACTCCAATGAACGCATCAGAGAGTAGCTTGGGGTTAGTATCTTGCCCAAAGATATTTGGCATACAGATAGGAGCCATCACCAACCTTTTGATTTGTAGATGACCTGCTCTACATCCTGAGCTACAGCCAAAGAATCTGTGCATTACAATTTTCACATACTGACTTGTGTTATTAACCTCATAATAAGGTAATACTTACTAATGTTTAACATATTAGCATACCGGGACTAAATTATAATGCTAGAATTAATCTTGCTTCACGCCTCTAACATCCTTCTTTGTTTGAAGGCAAGAGTGTAAATATTGTGCTTAATGTTGCAGCTTCTTACCTGGAAACAAAGTCTCTTTCATGTTAGTTACCTATTAAAAGCAACCTTCAACAAGTGTGACGATTACTTGGAAATGTGTGGCAGGGGAATGTAAGTTACAATTTCACAAACCAACTGCATTTCCTACTTGCCTAATATCAATACATTATTTTGGTTATGTCACTTTTACAAGCATGTCTGTATAAGATAGGTTTCCCTAATTAACATTTTCATTTCAAATATCAACGTTTTGCCACTCAGCATTAATCTTGGAAACACCTACAGGCATAATTTAATTTTCAATTTCAGGAGTCACCATGATAAAAACTGCATGTGAAAAAAACAAACAGTCAAACTGGATATAATGCTTGGTCTTCCCTCACAGCCCTGAACATACACGCAGTTGTATGACATTGTGGATTCTTAAATGGCTCCATTCAAAGTCAACATGGAACAAAATACATGCTAATTCTGTTATGTGCACCAAGCCATTAACAAAAAAACTAAACAAAAAAGTTGTATACTTATAATAGCCACATCATTTGACATCTGAAATGTCCTTTGGTCATGTAGCATATTCACATACTTTTACTTAAATCCATTTGTGGTCTTTAATATGCTTTTAATGAGTGTCATTCACAGCAGTGAATGGAACTAACTACTAACTACTTTGTGTTGAATTGTTAAGTACCTGTGTATTAGTCAATATTAGCAGTTCACTGGGAATGTCTACTTACAGAAATGTATTAGCTCATGTACTGATATCAAATATTCAAATATTATTTTAAAAAAAGTGTCTGTGATATTTATTCAAGGTGCTGGTATGGAGAAGGCTAAATTCATAAAGGTACACTATGTAAAATCTCACCACGAGATATCAGTCGATTGCAGTCAACTGAATTCTGTTTTCTTTCCCCTCCCAATTGCTGCAGTGGCTGCTGTGGGACAAACATCTCTGGTCGCTGTTTATCTGCAGTGAGTATGGGCTGTCAATCTGCTATTTACCTCCGCTGTCAAAATGTGTCCCCATATTCACTTTGGAGGAAGCTGTAAAACTTTGTGAAGGGAGTCCAATACGAGTGAATGAGTCAGTGAAGCTCACTTCTATCCAATAACAACAATACTGAAGCAGGTTGTTGAGGATATCCTGAACTCATTTGGCATGAGCGCTGCTATTTTTGTTGCTATTAGATGGTGTTAGAACTACTTCAAAGACAGTTTCACTATGTATGCATGTGGCTAGAGACCACCCACACATGCAAAATGTAATTAGGCAGAACCACTGTACTGAAGATGGCAGGGCAACATTGGCTTCCACAAACCGGTGCCCCCTCCCATGCAATTTTAATTGGATTAATCCTAAATTTATGAGAACACATCAGTTTGTTGCAAGATATGCACCTGCAGACATACAATCTTGTTTAAAAATATATTCACGCTGATGGATGTGGCTTAATGGTTAGTTGTTGTTTGCCCTTCAACTCTAAACTACATTTAATTGGTCAGTCATTAAAACATTTGCCCAGAAACCTGAGTGCACGATCATAGACACTTCCCCTGCATTCTGTGGTTTCAGCTGTACAATGGTCAGTTTGTGGCCCTGTTGTTTGATCCACATAGTGAATGTCGTTTTCAGTTGCTTCCCAGTCACCTGTAAGCATCAGCCTTTATCTCCTGCCAACATTACCCTTACACACAGAGCTACAGCAAGGTCTTTGATGTTATCAAAGCAATTTGGCCCAGCTTTAATCATTGGGAAAATTGAGTAGTTCCCCCCCTCCTCCCTTGTACTTGTACTAAGCAGACAAAATCCAATCAGTCATATAAGAGATTATTGATTGATGTAATCTTATTGGAGGTGAGGTGATGGACGGGACATGACTGATTGCTTTTGTCTGCTACATGTCTTGCTCTCAGTTGGCGATTCATGTCCACTTTGATCTGGTGTTTAATCTTTTTCTGAAGTTCTCATATCAGTCCCCAGAGACAGGTTCTCACCAGGCGGGGCTGATGGCCCACAAAATCCAAGTTGGTTACATTTGATCTCATCCACATCTTCAAAAGCACTCTCACAGTCCTGACTAGATCTCTTAAAGAGAAGTGTCATTACTCCCGTATCATATCAAATCATATCGCCTGCAGAAATATTCACCGATTTGTCATTAGAACTAAATTGAATCATGCTGATCAGGAAATAAACGACAAAACATTACATCAAGTTTAATGATGAGTTCATCCCATCCAAGAAACCTGTGGTTCAATTTTATAAGTTTATTACTTAGTTATAATTAGCAAAATATTTTACAGAAAATTCTTGCTAAGCAACCTAGCTAGGTTCATTGACAAACTCTCATCCAAACATAGTCAATTCTGGTTAAAAAACAAAAACCCCCACTACATTTCAGCCAAAACGCTGACGTTTAAAGCTTAAAAGCAATATGTGATGTGTTTTATATACACTATATGCCTGAACCGTTCTGGTCAGTGGCCAAAATTTGATAATCATGATCTAAAAGTAAACATTAAAATGTTATACATGTATTTTCTACACAGACTTTACTAACATTAGCCACAATAAGATACTGTTCACAACAGACCAAGCAAAAGCTATGACAAAAATCTTAGATTGGCCGACAGCAGGTTGATTCAGCTAACTGATCATAACTGGCAATGTAATAAAAAGCCCACTTCATAAGGTTTGTGTTTGGATATCAAACTATTATCTTTCCATTAACACTCACTCTAAAAAGGACAACATGTTTTACTATATAGCTTATACATTGTGTTTTTTGTTCTTTTAAATATGATGTGTGCTCATAAATGTTTTGTGTGTATCATAATGGGGTAATTTAAGTAAAGTGTACACAAAGCACTTTTTTTTATTTGTTTCAAAGTACTGACCAAAGTTATCTTGTCCCTTTTCTCTTCAAACCTTCACCAACACACAGCAAATATTTATATTATGAAGTATATTTATTTCATATTTTTATTTCATATTTCATATTAATCCAGTCTTAAGCCTGATCCATTTTTGGTACTGAATTTAGCGTAACATATGGTCAAATGAGACTACGGGTGAAAGGGATACTTTTGACCAACAGGACCATTATAGCTGCAGTTAGGCTGTTTCAGATACACAACCCTTTTACAGTGAATATGTGTGTTAATGAAAATTAAAACTTGAACTCTGCTGTTGCTGCCTTTCAGGTCTCCCTGTGAGGCTAAGCGCATAAATTTTTTTTTAGAGGACTGCATTCACTCTGTGTGGCCGAATACCTAGGAAAATGGCCACAAACACGCTACTATGAATTCTGTTTAATAAAGTGAGCACAGGAGTGTTTTGTCTTGAATTCAGCATCACTACGGTTAAACTCCCCCAAATATTAAATAAAATAATGAGAAAAGTTAAAATGATAGAAATCAATCACTTAGAACAGCAAATGTGACGATAAAACATATAATCGGCCATGTTATTGATACTTGTTTCTATGCAACTGCTGAATACCATGAAATCATGTATTGAAAGTGGTTTTGTAACCTCAAAAACTTCAAATCTTTGCAACAGTGTGTTTGTGTCTGAGCCCGAGCTCAAATGGCTGAAACAAGTAAGTGAATTTGTCAGAACCGGGCAACACAATTACCTTGGAAAAGTCCATGTGACAGGAATCAATATGACACAAAGCACTCAGCCATTAACTCTTCTCCATAACAAAGTGTGCAACTGTCTTTCCAAAGAACAGTTGATTATTGAACTTAGAAAGCCTTTTACCTTTTGATCTACTATTTGGTCTATGCAACGTTACAAAACAGCTACTGTTTTACAAGATAGGAAATAATGAATGGACTGCTGAAGTTGCACCTATAGAAAAGTTAAGTCAGATCAGGTCCCTTTATTAGCTTATCTGACCACAGCTTATTCACTGCTGGGACAGAAGAGATAGGAAGAGAGGAACAGGAGTGATCTATACAACCCTCACCTAGTGTTTTGTTTTTGACTGAACATTTTCGTATTTTGCAGCAGGGGGCCCCATTAAACTGTGTATCAATCGACAACAGGACTGAATTCACATTAGATATGTTGTCCTCGTGTTTGAAATTTGCTACAGACAATCGTCTAGAAATACAAAGACCTTGTAGCACACTGTAAATCCATCAAACCAATCTGAGGTGAAGGAATCAGTTAAGATATAACGTTTTGATATGGCCTTGGGGTTCAAGATGTAATGATTAAATGGGCAAAAGGCAAACACTGAAGTTAACTGGATATCAAGAACAAACCAGTTATGGACTAGAAAGAAACCACGACAACTCTGGGGAGCATTCAGCAGACCCACACAGTGGCAAAGTCACAGGACTAACAGATGGGGAAGAGACTAATAGATTTTAGCTCCTTGGCCACACCTCCCACACAGACCCAGTCCTCTGGTGTTTTCTGTTTTAAATGTGGGGGAAAAGGGTGAAGTCAGCAAAAACAAACTGCCACCATTAAATCATCTTCCTGAATCTAATGTCAGAGCAGTAATGGGAATGCACCCATGATCGCAAAGGTTACTCCTTTCTTGAATCTCTGTGCTAGCTTTTCTTTCTCTGTATTCCTCTACCCCTCGTGCTCATCCCCTAACCATGAGTCAGCTGTGGCCAAGATCATGTCTTATTTGCTGGCTGCTGTTCTGCCATAAAACACTCTTTACTTGATGATGATGGATGGGAACATCTAAAGCTCACCATGGTGAGTTGGTTTCACCTGAAGGAGATGCCTAAATTAATGCTGCCACCCTGTTCAAACCCAAAATTTCCCTCTTACATCTTTTCCAAATATTGTTTGAACTCCAAAGGCTGCCCGGCCTCCTGCAGAAACAGTGCATCTTGTTAATGTCTGCTACTAAATTTGAGTCTTTATTTATATTCAGGATGGCAGCATTACAAATTGAGCTAAATCTCAAGAGATAGTTTCAACTGGTAAAAAAAATCCTAACCCAGCTTGCCTTACATTTAAAAGTGACACATAAGATCCCTAGATGCATCTTTTTAAAATTTTTTCCTTCAGTCCAAGAGAGATACACGACCTAGTCGAAGATACTGTGCAGAATAACTCCTTCAAACTGAATGCTGAACACTGGAGCCTGCTATAGTGTTGGTCTCTATAGCTAATCTCTTTCTTATTAACAATGGTATGGGGATACACACACACACACACACACACACACATACATACATATGCATATATACATGTATCGCCAGTATGTCGCAGGGCTAACACATGGAAACAGACAATCATTTGCACTCACATTCCCGCCTACAAGCAATTCCCTTACTAACTGCATGTCTTTGGACTTGCATCCTCAGACTGTATGCTAAGCCAAAGAAAGAAGACTGAGGACAACAAAGTATGAGTATATTAAAAAGATGGCCACAACTCACCACATGGTTAGTGGATACCTCAGGCAGCAGAAACCTGAGAAAGAAGAGGAGAAAGAACAAGTGGCTGATACTGAGAAATCCTACCAATGGCTGGATAAAGCTATTGGTAGGACAGCACAGAGAAACTAATCATGACAGCTAAGAAACAACCAGGGTCTTGCCTGGTGTGGGGATTACCACACCAGGCAAGACCCTGGTTGTTTATGATGCAAAGATGCCCCCTGAGACAATCCAGCACACAACAGCTGGATACAAGATGCTAGCAGGCAGGACATACATATATAGAACCCCATAACCAAGCAGCTGGCATAGTATACAGGAACATCTGTGTCGAGTATGGCCCTAAAATTAGGAAGTCAAAATGGTGGTTGAGAATGACCAAGCTAAGATCCTGTGGGACTTCCAGATACACAAGAACAAACTGGTGATGGCTAACGAACTGGACACAGTAGTGGCAGACAAGCATAAGCCCGTAGTGATAGATGTAGCCATACCAAGTGATAGAAACATAAAGAAGAAAAACAAGAATCTCAAGAAATACCAAGCGCTAAGAGAGGAGCTCCAGAAGATGTGGAAGGTAAAGGTAACAGTGGTCCCTGTGGTAATCGGAGCATGCAGGGCAGTGAGCCAAGCTGGGCGAGTGATTCCGAGACATCTGTCCAGAAGAGCACAGTCTAAGAACAGGTAACATACTGTGTAGGACCCTCAAGCTTCCAAACCTCTGGTAGATGACCCGAGTTTGAAGTTTTTTATACATACATTCTCTCAAACACAGAGACGTGCAAGGAGGGAGGGAGGAAGGAACATAGGTCCTATGAATGAAATGCTTTGATTCAGCCAGTTTGTTCTAGTAGTGTCTGATAAACAATACGGCTCGATGTGAAACTAATGATATTAACACAGTATCCGAGAAACATGTGGTCCAGGTTTTGCACTGATTATGAAATGTAATGCGATTTATATAGCACTTTTCTAGTCTTACTGACCACTCAAAGCACTTCAGAATACAAACTTCATTTAGCAAAAAATTCATATTCTTTGTGAAAGCTGCAATACCTGTACTACACAAAAACGGTTCCAAGTGGGGTTCGAACCAAGAACCTTTTTTGCTCTGAGGTCGTAGCACTAACCACTTCACCGCAGCACTGGCCGACTAACAACTATGTGTGTCCAAACAAGGCAGTGTTAGCTGATAGCATTCCACTCGCTTGCCCAAATATGGTCATTTTCTCTCATAAATAAATAAATTTTAAAAAATACATTTCAAAGCCTACAATATAGTGACTTTACAAATCAAAGAATGTTGTCATAGTGGCTGTGTCCATCTTTTTGCCCAAGGTTCTCACACATTTCTGTATTCTCTCTAGTGGCCTGTATTTGACTTACTGCTCCGTAATGATAATAATCACTTGTATGCCAACGTTAGGCCTATGACATATCTGCATCCTATTACGGAAAGACATCAGCTGGCTTAATAACAACATGTATGCTATGTTACAGTTAATGTACAGTTAGCAACAAGTTTATTGACTTCAGGGTCTTTTGTTCTTAATCTTTTTTTCATTGTTCGGCTTGTCCAACCACGGACCTAATTGTGAACGTGGACGATTTTCTGTAGTATGAAAACCGAAAAAGAAAACATTAACATCCCACAAATAGAAGGTTTGTAGTTACTTTTTCTTTTTTACCGTCTTTGTTTTGTTTCGTAAAAATTTTGTCACTGCAATAACACAATCAACCACATCTGCTGAAACTTTACGTAGGCCAAGAAGCAATATTTCCTCTGCCCCCACCTCCACCAACAAGGCCCCTTCGCAGGCGATAAATCACAGATGACAGAGGGCACTACATGCACAAGCGGACCACCATGCCGCAGCTTTACAACAATTAATTAACTGTCTGACAGTCATTTATCATGGCAACAATAAGGTGAAAAAGTCAAGAGTTTATTAAAGCTCTGCTTATTTTTCAAGAGCTATAGACCATAGGAAACACTTCATATACATGTACAAATACATATGCAACATTCACATTCTTACTTCATACAGAATGACAGTAACACAAAACACAATTAATCAGAAAGAATCCCTTAAAAGCACATCTGTAAACAAATATTTGCCAGACAAAGAAACTTCTCGAACACGTCACAAATCAGAGTTCGAACTCGGCAACACAAGCTTAAGGTTACTACAATTAAGTATGTTGGCACAAAGTGAAGACATGTTTGGCCTTTTTAATAAATACTGTACACTGCATCACACTAAATGACTACCTGTTTTTCAAAAGCGACAAGACAACATCACTAATTTTCAGTTTGAAGTTATGGTACAGATCTGATATAGCCATGCACTGTAGAACTGATATGCAGTCTTTGAGACTGACTAGGAGACTAGGAATAATGGGATAAGGACTGGTCAGGAGTCAGTAGGTCATTCTACAATCTTATCCCAAGAGAAAACTCCATGTGGTGCTGTTTCTGGACAAACTCTGGAAAAAGCAAACAGCAGTAAAATGCCTGCAACTGCAGTAACTGTTCTCAAAAGCATGCATATATGGCCCCAAATAGGCAATGGAGTGACATTTGAGGGCAGAATCTGACACTTGTCAGAAGCCCTGGGAGAGCAGCAATAAGATATTGTTTTGACAGCACTTCGGGCCACCAGAGACATGCAAGCAAAGCTGCGCTTCTTTCTGAGGACGTCAGTTTAACTGTCACTTCAAGATATGAGACAAAGGAAGACTTCTAAATGCGTAAAGACATTAAAGACACTAAAGACATTAGGACTAATATTTAAGTGCTATTACTGCTAACTGCTAACTACACTAGCTCCTTCCGACTACAGCTGCTTACCACAGTTGATTACTTTACTCCTTTACGTGATACAACAGAAACTTTGTGTATTAGAGATTTTGCATTTTCTGTACATAATAATCCTGTTTCTTAATATTTGTTCTCCTCAGTATTCATCAGCACACAACACAACAATCAACTTTAGAAAAGCCCACGTTCAAGAATGTTTCCAGTTAACCATATTTAATAATAGACACCACTGACCAGAACCGATAGGTCACACAGGCAGGTCAAATGTGTGGCACACCAGAGTAGAAGCAAAGCAAAGCATGTCGAAACGCTGGTTTCAGGAGTACGCCTAGACGCATAGAGAGGGTTACGTTGAGATATAGTCTAAAGTGCTCCACAGCAGCACATTCAGCTTACTACAGGACTTCCTTTAAGAAGTTAAACGCTAAACCAAACAAACTTAGCTGCTTTATTCATTGAGAAAGCTTTATCCTACTCGACTGATTATACTTGAAATCAATCTTAAGGAAGCCACAAAGTGGGCAACTGAACTTTGCATTAAATTGCTTTCTTTTTTTTCTTTTTTTTTTTTAATGAACAGAGCAATACAGGTGTTCATGTTTCACTGTTACTGTCTAATGTTAATCTAAAACGATTTTCAAAAAGAAATACAGCACACATTAAAGAAGGAATGACAATATTTCATGAAAACCATTAAAGATAACTCAAATGTATTACAGATCTTAATTTCAGGTGGCTTAATAGTAAACGCTGTCATTTTCTACTTGTTTTTTTTTTTTTTTTCTTTTGCTCATGTATTTTAGTCAGTCGTCAAAAGTGTTTAAATCCTAACATGTCTTGCTGCATGCAGCTGTGTCCAAATAATAAGATAAGTTAATGGTCATATGTGCAAGCAGTTGAGAGTCCAACACTAATAAAAATATAGTAATAAAATGAAATATAACTGTGTCTGACAATTCATCATGTAGGGATCCATGTTTTAGATTCACACAGATCTGCTCAATTTCGTTGGTCCAGTTTGGATCAGAGGTGGCTGTGGGGCGGCGTGATGGTCTCGTTCTTCAGTCTGACTTGACTGCCATTCTTCAAATGCTTCAATTTGTCTCTCTCTCTCTCTAAGCCAACGGTCATCTGTCCCGAGTTCTTATGGGAGGTGAGGTAGCTGCCCCAGCTCTCACAACCTGTGCAATGCAAAGATAGAAAGAGTCAGGGCAGCACACCTCACACCCCGACCAGAACCCCTGAAACTCAAATGCTGCCTCAAGAGCACCAAAAATAACACACAAATACTTTAGTATTCAAGTGCTGAGCTCATTCCAATCTGTTAAAATGACACTGGTCCTGAAAAGGTATTTGACATGTCAATGTGAATGAAAAACTAATATTTGTAACATTCATTCTACATTAGTGTGATACTTTACACTACAGACACTACTTAGCAGATTGTCGCAAAAGAAAAGACATTAAAGATTTAAACTGTTGAATAAAACTCTAGTTACTAATAGGATGCCTGAATCAACCCAGTACAAGTGCTGGATGATAGATGATGGTTTTATTTCAACTCAAAAGAATCCAAACACCAAAAAAGTGTTTGTACTCTTCTTTGTTTCCTGTCACTCATTGGGGTATTTAATAGTCACAATAGAATTTTCTGCACTTTTTTTTAATTTAAAGGATGTGCATTTGTTGCTTCACTATTTGTCTGATCTTGAAAAGAAGACAGTGAATTCTAGAGCACATAGTAATTCACACTATCCACATTATTTATACCGAGTAAAGAAAAAGAAGAGCGGTACACACTAGAGACCACTGAGTGTCAAGCTTTTTTTGAATGACTTAAATCAATGATGGAACTGAAACAATGAGTAAAGTAGAAGAGATGAGAATTTATAATTTAGTCACTGCAATAAAACTGTAGCAGAATTACAGAATTGATGCTGAACCCTTTCTAAAGTTATCCAAAAGCTTGAAAAAAAAAAGAAAAAAAGCAAATGATGATTTTGCACCAACAAACAAACAAACACCCGCAGATTAGGACAGATGTTTTACAAAAATGAATGAAAAACACAAGTGACTTCATGCATCATCTTTGAATTTACAATAGAACGGCTAAAGTTATATTTCAACATAACCTTTTAAAAACTGATAAGGTGCTTAAAGTTACAAGTCTATGTGCACTCTAGAGCAACAAGACAATGTTCATGAAGGGAACTGTGTTCAGTGGGAAGTCTGAATAATTGGGAAAAAAAAATCTGAGGGTTTCATCACAGGGCAATGTCCTGACAAGGTCCCCATTATTACCAACTTTTTTTAAATTATTTCTTTCATAGAATGCCAAATGCCAAGAAGAATTCTGTTTATTAGACACCTGACATCAGGGGTAGAGGAAATTCTGCTGTTCATTATGCCTTAATGAACTGTGCAAATGTATGTGGCAGGTCAATATAGAGCGCCTATGGAGAAGAAATCGTCAACCCCCTCATTCTGCAGAGCATAGGCAGCCCGAGCCTAATGAAGACTGAACTTTAATCATCAGGAGGATATGGTTGCGTCATGGGACACACACACACACACACACACACACACACACACACACACAAATAATAACCTCTGAGACTGAGACACACACACACACACACACACACACTTGCATTACCTCACCTCACAAGGTTTTCATTGTCGCCTGGTCCTTTGCAGGTTGTACACTCAGTCCTCGTGTCATCAGCTTTTGGTTTTTTCTGCATTGCAGACTGGCGTTGTCGCCGTTCCCGTGGCAGAGGTTCCTATGGAAACAAGGCTGATTAGGAATGAGACCTGTATGAGTGCTTGTTGAGTAGTAAAAAATAATGAGTATTAAACTGGGGAAAGATGTGAAGTACATTAAAGCATTATTTCCACAATATAACTGATGAATGTGATAACTGGGGCAAGGCCCTATTGAAACTTTACATTAACTACTAAAACAGCTGTATGGATGCTATGCAGATGATTTCCAGTTTTATCTATCCATAAAGCCAGTTGACACACACCAATTAGTTAAACTGCATAAATGTCATAAAGACCTGGATGACCTCTAATTTCTGGCTTCTAAATTCAGATAAAACTGAAGTTGGTTATTGTACTCACCCCTAAAATGGTAAAAACATCGTGTCTAACTGTTGTGGTCCTGGGTCTTTGACCCAGTATTTTGAGTTTTGTTGTTGACTTGTGATTTATTTCTTTTGGATCTGAGATGATTTACTGTTCTAGTTCACTATCTTGTCCTTTGAGGATTACACTGTTCCCTGGCATTTCTGAGTTTGTTTGTCCTCTGTGCTCTTATGATTGTGTTATTTCTGTTTCGTGCCCAGTCTGTTCTAGTTTTGTCTCTGTCTCTTGTCCTCAGTGTTTCCTGTGGTAATCAGTCATCTGTTTATCTCCGGTCCCTGTGTCACGTTCAAACATCTTAGCCTGGGTCTCAGCATGTTTATTGGTCATATCCTGTTTTATTTTCATAGTCCCCTGTCTCATGTGCATGATATTCAGTTTTGCTTCTTATCAGTTAGATTCTGTTCAGCTGTGTTCCCAAGTGTGTCCACTTTGTCCTAATCTCCCTAATGTCCTTCCTCACTGATTACAAATGTGAACCAAGCAGTCACATTAATGGATCAGCATACACAGGAACATAATTCCTTTTATCTGTGCATGTGTTATTAAAAATGACATAAACATTAATATCCTGGAGCCTGTAAAATACAAAATTTTTGCATCTTTACTTGTTTAAGGCATACCTAAACCTCAGAAAATTCACAAAAAACTTAATGAATTGTTTTTTCAACATTAGTTCCTATAAAATGCAACTTTACTATAAAGTCTGTACCACGATTAGGAAACATGACAGATCAGATTAAAGCAACATGCCAGTAGTAATGACGTTTTCGTGAAATGAGTCCATCAGCCTATAGGAATATTTGCTCTGAGTTTATTACGTACCTGAGACAACATTCAGAACTTGGAATCATCCATGAGCATCCCAAAACCAAAATAGTTGAATTCATTTTTGCACATAGCACAATGGCAATTGCTATTAAACAGTGATTATCAGAATCAGGGCTGTCTAACGTGTTCATTAAAATCAACTGAACTGTGTATGTACAAAAGTTTCTACAACTCTGTCATGAGCACAACAAATTCTAAAAATAAACACCAACACATCAAGTTGTGCACTGTACAATCTTGTGTATAAGAATACAGATACACCGATCTACCCCTCAGTCTCCTAGTAGACACACATTTGCCTTGTTCACAAGATTTTCATAACACTTGACCTCTGACTTTGAGGTCAAAGTGACTGAGATTTGTCCAAGACTTCTTTTTGGACTTTCTTTGCAGATGCACCTATAGTATCAATCTCAAAATTCTAGTTGACTTCCTTCTTGAGTTATCACAGTCACAAGATTCTCTGACCTCTGACCTCAAACTCATCCAACATTGTCATAGATATACCTGTGATATCTATTTGAAGTTAATGCATTTACAAATTAGGTGTTCACCTGCCCACTGCCTGCCCGGCAGGATGAACACAATACCTCGCCAGTGTTTTAAGCTAAGGGGTAAACAGCTTTGGTCTTATTAGCCCAGCTTGACCTTTTCTGTCAGTCTCGCAATCACAAACTTGGCAAAGGAGAGAGAAAAAAAAAGCTTAAAAACATTTGCATTCTTCCTCTTACATTCTTAAAGTATGTATTGAAATCTGTACTGTGAGGAAAGTCAGTTCCTTTAAACAGTAGGATTCTTCTTGAAGAAACAATTAACTATTTTTTAATTTCAATAGAGGAACAATACTGGCAAATATGAGTAAGAAAAGACAAAAAACAAAAAAAAACCCTGGAATGACAGAATGCGACAAAGAAGCAAACATGGGCAGGTAGAAGAGCTTAACTGAATTTCTCAAGAACATGTTGTTTAGAACAATACCTTTTTTTCTGTAGAGAAATAAAGCAACAAACCTCAATTTTATCTTCTCGCTCCTCACAGACTGGAACTCTCTTCCTCTTCTGCCCTCTGGTTCTCTATTTAAAAAGATAAATTAAAAATCCGAGCGGTTGTAAATGGTTGAAATGGTAATGCCATACAAAATACAAAACAATACAATATAATTTTAAGAAGAAATTAAGACATTTTTATTTCTGGGTGGGTCAAAGCCTTGTCTGACACCTTATAGCTTGATTTTTCTCTGCTGAAATCCAGATCAGAGAAGAAATTAATTTTAGTAATCCAGGTGTTGGTTGCTTTATAAAAGGCTTTCAAGCAATGTGGCATTCTTGGTTCATTTCATTTGCCTTAGATTGTGTCCTTGAAGGAACAGGGAGGGGCTGCCAAAGGTAGCTTGAAGAAGAGACATTGTATAACATGAAGACAAGGAACTCAAAGAGTCTTGAAATGAAATCTATGGAAGAGTACTGAAATGACAAACACGTGTCTTCCTACACCCTTGGTGGTTTGTGGACTGATCTGGCTGGGTCCTGGTTCGGTTCTGAGCTTTGGCCCCTGTGGGGACGTGGTCATGGAGGGTGGGGTAATCCTTCCCTACTGCTTCCAGGTGAGCATTGCTGCCCAGGTACAGGTCTTGTTGGTTCCAGGGAGCGCGGGTGGATGTTCTGCTGTGGTCGTTGACCCACTCTCTCAGGAGTGGTGGTCTTGGGTTTCTTGGACCTCTTCTGCGTGGGAGAGTGGTGGGGGTAGGGGGCTCGGGACTCTGCCAAGTCCTGGGCAATTCTTGGTTGCTAGGGTGACGAGCCTCTAGCGGGGTTGGCTGCCTCTCGCCCTTTGGCAATGGGCACCCCATCTGAGGTCTACCTCCTGCTCGGACAGACTCGCAGTTGTCGACAAAATGTGTAGCCTCAGGTCTTCGGTACTCATGGGGCCTGCGGATGGGTTGATCTCCTCGATCTATCTCTATCTGCCTTCGGCTCCTGGGGGCTGTCATTGCGGCTTCCCACCCTTATTATCAAATACACTTCGTGACAAAGTCACATACACAGACACTCAGTTTCGCTCAGACCCACACACACACACACACACACACACACACACACACACACACACACACACACAAGAAGACTGTTGATTTATGTATCTGTGCATTTTCTAATTTTTGTGTACCAGTTGCTGTAGGTTTTGTTTTTTGTTGCAGCAGTTGACAGTACGGGGTCTGATCATTATCTAGGCAAGGCAAGGCAAGGCAAGTTTATTTGTATAGCACAATTCAACAACAAGGTGATTCAAAGTGCTTTACAGAGACATTAGAAACAAGAACAAATAAAAAGCATGATTTAAAATTGAATAAAACAAGCAAATAAACTAACTAACTAATTAACAAACAAACAAACAAACAACAGTATATAAAATCAAAACAGATAAAATCAGAACAGTAGATAAAATCAGTAGTTAAATGTAAGTTTTGAAATTTAAGCTTAAAGTGTGGATTTGGTGCTTTATTCAAATGCAGCTGAGAACAGGTGAGTCTTCAATTATAGTTAATTATAATTATAGTCATAGACAAACACAATCTGACACAATAATAGATGAACAGTTGTTTCTATCAGTATCTTCTCTTGTCTTTATCAAACAAACTGGGTATCTATTCACAGTCCACGCTGTATTATAACAGTGACCATAAACACATAACAGTAAGGAGATGCATAAGTATGGATGATATAATGATTAACATCATTTTGTTAAGAGATAAAATTCCTGGCACATGGAAACTTTATGTCATTATTGTTTCTCCTCTTTTAAATTTTACATTGGGTCAGTGTCAAATGTGCCAAAAAGGAGACACATGCTGTTACTTTTTTCAACAAGTCATGGACTGGAACTTTAAATATATAGCATTTTTGAAATATCTTATTTAAGTATATATATTATATTATGACTAAATCATGGCATTTCAAATTATTTTCATTTAATTTAAATGCATTGGTTAGGATTTCAGATATGCTTTTACCTTCGTAAGATATTTGGTCATATCGTAATAATTTTATTAAGTTATGCACTTTGTTATATTTATGTTGTGTTTAATCTTGTTTTTTTAATGTCTGCTACGACGAGAAATTGGTATTAATGTTCAAAGTTTGTTAAAGAAAGATGTTTTGGAAAAAGGATTAATCTGGGTTCATTAATCATTTCATTTGGCTCTCTATGCACGTATTACATTAGAAGCGCTGCAAAAAAACGGAAAAAAATATCAATCTGCCTCTATGTATATATAGACACACACACACACACACACACACACACACACACACACACACACACACACACACATATATATTTCTTCTACATAAAATGAAAAGTATTCTACTTTCACATAGAAACATTTTCATACAGTTTCTTCTTGGGGGCTAATTCAATTAACTTAGAAGGAAAAAACTTCATTCAGAGGGGGTGTTACTAAAAAAAAATGATAAGGTTTAGACTGTGAGCCAGCCAAGTAGATGAATTAAATGCTTTTATTTCGCAACTTCATTCACAGCACTGTTGGTAAACCCTTAAGCTACATTGGAAGCAATGACCAGAAACCAAAGATGGTGACTAGAAAGCAAAAAAAGCGAATGATATTCCATGACTTCAAGCGACTACGGATGAAATACCCGTGGATGCCACAAAGTGGACAAGCATAGAAATAAACCTTTCTGGTGTCCATTCTTCTCACAGAAAAAAGGATACCATAAGTTGAATACGAGTGTGAGAAAACAGAAAACACCTTATTTCAAGCAAATGTCTGAGCTGCTGGAGAGAGTTTAAAAGGGGAAGAAAAATTGACAACATATTTAAACAGATTGTGAAAACAATCCCATCTGTCGCCTTTGGCTCAGCACAACTTGCCAGATGGAGCACTTATCATTAAGAATGTTAACTGCAAGATTGCTGCCAATTGGCTCCTTCATAGTTCCTTTTCTCCTGTGAGTGAAGCACCAAATAAAAGGCTTGACATTATTTAATAATTTTTGTATTAAAGTAGTGCCAGTTAAAGTAATCTATAAACCCAGGGAGAACAGAGTGTAGCTGGATCAGCTGAAAAAGGTTCAGCCACATAGCATAGCTACTCTCAGGCTCTGCTCAGGTGAGGAAATTAAAAATGTGGGCAGTTCATACGTCCCAGGCAAAATCAATCTTTAATTAAGTACATCAGTGCATCTTTAAGAAGCATGAATTATTGCACAGGATTAGAAAAATTAACAGAGCATGAGAAGACACGCTAATTTCAATTTGCCACCTTTTTTCATTTGTCCACTTTATTCCGTAACTCAGGTAAAATTTAGGTGAAGGCGTCATTACAAAGGCTTCAGTGTTCTATTTCTAACTTAAAGAACAACTGACTGTTCTTTAAGTTATACTTTGTAATTATAAATATACACTGATTGGTTTGTAATTAGGCCTTCCAACAAATTAATATTTTCTCACAAAACTAAAGTTTTGTGAGAAAATATTAATTTGTGTCTGCACCTTCGACGCATGATATGAAGGATCATTTATCACCAAGGAAGGGGTCCCCTTCACCAAATAAGCAAAAATGTAAAGGAAAGAGGCAGCATGACTGTTATTTTGTATTAACCGGTGTCACAGATTAACTAGTGTTGATCAAACAGATTGGTTGTAGAATTGCTTCTCAGGAGCCACTACCAACAAAGCAGGAATGTGGTGAATACTTTGTCTTTACAAATGTGTGATGAACCGAAGATTTGAACCAAAATTTTGATTCATCAGTCCATAAAACCTCCTTCCAGTCTTCCATTGGCAGTGTTTCATGGCCCAGGCAAGCCTATTTGTCTTATTATGATGTCTTAGCAATGGCTTTCTTGCTGCAACTCGTCCTGTCAAACCTGCAGCTGGAATTCTTCTCTTCGCAGTTGAAACCGAGTCTTGCTTACTACGACCACTATTAAGCTGTGCTTGAAGCTGTTGTCCTGTGAGCAGCTTATCACGCAAGCTGTTAACTCTCAGAAACTTGTCCTCTGATTTAGTTGTGGCTTTGGGTCTGTCAGACCTTTTCCTGTTAGTTTGTTTCTGAGAGACTTTTGATGGTGAAGAAAACTGTACTTACAGGCACCTTGATGTTCTTTGCAATTTCTCTGTAGGAAACACCTACATGTTATGATGGTCTGTCTCTCTTTCATTGTTAATTGCCTTTTTCTCACCATTTTTGTAGCAACACACTACTCCTCTGCAGTACAATACTGTAGTTTTCAAGGCTTGATCAACCTCTATTGCTGAGGAACAGCTTTAAATTGTTAATCTATGTTGTGTTCCCTGAAAAAGGCCTTTTTGTATAATTCTGTTATTTTTCACTTTTGGTTAACCTTACCTTTAAAACCAACAAACAAACAAACATTTGTACCTTTGTACCATTTCAAACTATTCATTGGACTTGAACGACATGAACTGTAATAAATAACTGGAAAAATTGGGGTGTTCTAAAACTTTTGACTGGTAGTTTATATTTGTCAAAGTTACATGCTTCAAAACATTAAACCAATTTCAGCATTAGACAAAAATAATCTGCGTAAATACAAAATCCAGGTTTTCAATAATGATTTCATTTATTAAGAGAAAAAGCTAGCCAAACCTTCGTGGTCCTATATGAAAAATCAACTGCCCCCTAAACCTAAGAGATGGTTGTACCACGCCTGGCAGCAAGGGTCAAGCACTTGTGATAAACGGCAATGAGTCTTTCACATTGATGTGGAGGAACTTTGGCCCACAATTTTTGGCAGAATTGTTTTCATTCAGGCACATTCAAGGGTTTTGTCCCACCAGTCTGCAGAATATTTCCCCAAAAGTCTTGTGTATCATCAAAATGTGTTTTGCCCTGTGTTCATTTTGGCCAGCTATGGAACTCTCCCTCGGATATTTTTTCCCAGTGTGCGTCTCATTGCTGAATCAAGAACACTAACCTTAACTGAGACAAGTGAGGCCTGGAGATATTGTTCTGGATTCTGATACCTTATCCAGGAGGTCACGACCCAATGTGTTATTAGAATCATTTGATAGAAAGTTTGAAAGTTCGCCACAGTTTTCTCCATTTTTGTGGATAAGGGCTCTTACCTTGGTTTCCCTGGAGTCCCAAAGCCTTAGAAAGGACTTTGTAACCATTTCCAAAATCGCAAATGTCAATGATTTTGTTTCTCATCAGTTCTTGCGCTTGTTTAATTTTATCAGACAGGTTACACTTGAATTACTTCTCAGTTCAAGAGTTTTGACAGCAATCAGGGTAGGGTGCGGATAGTGAAACTGATATTCACTGTGATTAATCATAGTTAATTCATTTTAATGAAGTCCCTCATTGGTAAAATACCCCATGTTACAACCCTGTTGACAACAGCCAGCTTCGTAGAGGCCACAAAGGTGACATTTAGGTCTTTAGGTCGTGGCAAAATTCACTTTTTTTCTCCTTTCATTGTTTATTTTGTTTTTGTTTGGAAAGGAGATTGTGTCAAAGTCACATGCACTCTACTGGAAGCTGGGCACAGTTGGAATCCTGCAATCTAAAGTGCCTTTATAAAGTGCCTTAAGTGCCTTTATTTATAGGTACAGCTATTTTTTCTGTCACTTTCAGTTTTTTCTATGTTTCAATGATGAAAGCTTCTGCTTTAAAAAAAAACCCAAAACGGTTGCTTGTTATTACATAATAGTTCATAAGCAGTACTGGATTGAGTTTTAGGATCTTCTAAACTAAAATAAACAGGATGAAATAATTTGGAATTTATTTGGGGTAAGTCCTATATTATTCCCATGTATAGGCAGATTGTGGTTGTGAATTGCTCCTGCATGAAACTCAGTGTGAGAACTTCACATGGTCTTCAGTGATCAAACATACGTAGCTATGCAGCATTTAAAAAAAAAAAAAAAAAAAGGGGTCTCATTGGCTGACTTTAAAAGATTTTCCTCCAGTACACATTACTAACTACAAGCTGCAAGACTCGTAGTTACAAGCTGCAAGACTCGTAGTTACGTGTCATTTAGCGGTGTTAAGCCTATTGCCAAAGGAAAATGTCTGTGTATACAAACACAGACACACACACACTTGAGCGATTAAGGCCAGCAGGAAGTCAATTTGCCAGTCCTGATAAATTGAGACATGGCTTTAGAGAAGTGCCAGTGCTCTCTGCCTTCATAAAAGCATTAAAAATGCAAAGCAGGGGACTTTCAGCAGCTGCCATTGCTCACCTTGAATTTGAAGATAAATACTGCACTGAAATGCCTAAGTGGCTGGGGCTGCAAGGAAAATCAGAAAGCAGCTTAATCCTGAAGATCTCCAGCAGTGTTCTCGGCACATGTCTGGGGCCAAACTGGCACTGTGTTCTAACTAGGGATGGACCGATCCGATATTACGTATCGGTCCGATACTGACCTAAATTAATGGATCGGATATCGGAGAGAAATAAAAAATGTAATCCGATCCATTAAATATCAAAAAAAGCACCTCACAAAACTTGCGACATGGCGTAACTCTGCTCATAACCGTAGCACGTCGGAGCAGTATGCATCAAGTGATAGAGCGTCTGTGGCGTGCGAGACCTGTCAGCGGTCTGGTTGAGTATTTGTAGCCTCGCTACCAAACAGCATTTCATCTCCGAGAAAGTTATCCAAGAGAGAAGTAAAGCAAGTGTGTAAGTTCATCTCTGAATGTTTGTAAAGCATTCCCGCGTTAAGCTTAACAACCAATATATGGCGCGACTGCTTCTTCTCTCTCCCTCCCTCTCCTGTTGCTACTTCAATCGTGAAACTGATTAATGATCAGCTGATCGGCTTTTCTGTCGCGAGTCCGTCTCTCTTGTTTGTTTATCGCCCACTTCGTCCCAGAAAGAGGAAACCAGCGGCTGAACAACAGCAGCACGTTTAAGCTTGATAATCTGTTGTTAGTAGAGCTGGGTGATATAAGATTTTTTCATATCACGATATGTTTTTTTCATTTCAGGTGATAACGATATATACCATGATATAAGCTAAATAACTATATTTGTAAGATTTAAATGTGCCGTTGCTCACAAGTAAAATGTAAAATAATCAGCAGCTTGTTTTGATTTAAATATTCATTTCCCATAATAAGTTCAACAGGGTAGATGTACTTAAGGAACATGAGACTTTTTCAGATAAATAAAGGCAAATATTGCAAACTACACAAAAGGCAGCCGCTAAAGCGTTTAAGTTTCAAAACAGAACAAACAAAACAGACTAAATTGTCAATTCCACTTAGAAACAAAATATTAATTCTAAAAATAAATCTTAGTTTGTTTTACAGAAGAACAGACAAAATTGACTAACTTTTGTCAATATCAAATAAACTGAGAACTAAAAGGAAATTCTCAATCTCTCCTTGTTGTATAGCTGAGCTTTTCAAACAGTTTTAACAGTTACTTTATTCTGACAAAAGCCGAATGATGAATTAGCGCTTCCAGTCAGAGATTAAGCTGCACCGCTTTACTGTATTTCCAGACTTGCTTTCGGCACAATTTACAGTGCGCGCTACTCTGTTTTTTTGTCAGACTTGAAATAGCCGAAATACCTTCACACTACGAAACTTCTATGGCTCTTCCGTTCGACAATCTCTCCGGCATTGGAACCATCATCTGTTTTCTCTTCGGTAACGCTCTCGGTTGATTTTTCTAGTCGGCACACTCATTTCCTCCATTCCCCGGGTGGAATGGCGGTTGACTGCTTCCCAAACAAATACAGCATGGCACTTGTGCTGTACGTAACAAGTCACGTGACGTGACGCTGCGGCTGTGATTGGTTCGGCTCTGCGCTACTTAATTTGGATTGGCTGTTCTTTTTTTTTCTTTTCTTTTTTTTAAGAGGACAAGAGCGGTGAGGTCTATCGCAATAGTTTAATTTTTCTATCGAGAAAAAGTTATTTCGCAATACATATCGTTATCGTTCTATCGCCCAGCTCTAGTTGTTAGAATTTATTTAATATTACTTTCTACACCAGGATCTTTTTCTACGTAGCTGACGGCTGGTAACTGTCTAGCAAAGTTTAGCCAGGGGGGCCGATAAGGATTGAACAGTGAAAAGGGGGCACAAAGACATACTTTTCTTTCATATTCTCAGTTAAAATGTCGAGCTTTTAATAAATAATTATCTGAATTTTACACCCAAAGTTTTAATCTGATGTAAGATGTATAGAAGTCCATTACTGTATATAGTAACTATTAAGTCTAATATACCCTAGTAAGCTATAGTACTATTTCCATCTGTGCAGTCTGCAATTCTGTTGAAGAAAGATGTTGAATCTATTTATTATTTCTTGAAAAATAATTGATTTCTGTGCATTTTTTTCCCACACTGCATCAAATTAAAGTTGATTACGTCGATTAAGCATCATGAGGTGGAGGGTGGTTCCCTATTTTTTTTTTTTTTTTTTTGCTGGCAGTTTGCAACCCTATTAGTTAGGTTGCTTACTCTTTAAAATACAGTGGGGCAAAAAAGTATTTAGTCAGCCACCGATTGTGCAAGTTCCCCCACCTAAAATGATGACAGAGGTCAGTAATTTGCACCAGAGGTACACTTCAACTGTGAGAGACAGAATGTGAAAAAAAAATCCATGAATCCACATGGTAGGATTTGTAAAAAATTTATTCGTAAATCAGGGTGGAAAATAAGTATTTGGTCAATAACAAAAATACAACTCAATACTTTGTAACATAACCTTTGTTGGCAATAACAGAGGTCAAACGTTTACTATAGGTCTTTACCAGGTTTGCACACACAGTAGCTGGTATTTTGGCCCATTCCTCCATGCAGATCTTCTCGAGAGCAGTGATGTTTTGGGGCTGTCGCCGAGCAACACGGACTTTCAACTCCCGCCACAGATTTTCTATGGGGTTGAGGTCTGGAGACTGGCTAGGCCACTCCAGGACTTTCAAATGCTTCTTACGGAGCCACTCCTTTGTTGCCCGGGCGGTGTGTTTTGGATCATTGTCATGTTGGAAGACCCAGCCTCGTTTCATCTTCAAAGTTCTCACTGATGGAAGGAGGTTTTGGCTCAAAATCTCACGATACATGGCCCCATTCATTCTGTCCTTAACACGGATCAGTCGTCCTGTCCCCTTGGCAGAAAAACAGCCCCATAGCATGATGTTTCCACCCCCATGCTTCACAGTAGGTATGGTGTTCTTGGGATGCAACTCAGTATTCTTCTTCCTCCAAACACGACGAGTTGAGTTTATACCAAAAAGTTCTACTTTGGTTTCATCTGACCACATGACATTCTCCCAATCCTCTGCTGTATCATCCATGTGCTCTCTGGCAAACTTCAGACGGGCCTGGACATGCACTGGCTTCAGCAGCGGAACACGTCTGGCACTGCGGGATTTGATTCCCTGCCGTTGTAGTGTGTTACTGATGGTGACCTTTGTTACTTTGGTCCCAAGCTCTCTGCAGGTCATTCACCAGGTCCCCCCGTGTGGTTCTGGGATCTTTGCTCACCGTTCTCATGATCATTTTGACCCCACGGGATGAGATCTTGCGTGGAGCCCCAGATCGAGGGAGATTATCAGTGGTCTTGTATGTCTTCCATTTTCTGATGATTGCTCCCACAGTTGATTTTTTCACACCAAGCTGCTTGCCTATTGTAGATTCACTCTTCCCAGTCTGGTGCAGGTCTACAATACTTTTCCTGGTTGTCCTTCGAAAGCTCTTTGGTCTTGGCCATGGCGGAGTTTGGAGTCTGACTGTTTGAGGCTGTGGACAGGTGTCTTTTATACAGATGATGAGTTCAAACAGGTACCATTCATACAGGTAACAAGTGGGGGACAGAAAAGCTTCTTACAGAAGACGTTACAGGTCTGTGAGAGCCAGAGATTTTCCTTGTTTGAGGTGACCAAATACTTATTTTCCACCCTGATTTACGAATAAATTCTTTACAAATCCTACCATGTGAATTCATGGATTTTTTTTTCACATTCTGTCTCTCACAGTTGAAGTGTACCTCTGGTGCAAATTACTGACCTCTGTCATCATTTTAAGTGGGGGAACTTGCACAATCGGTGGCTGACTAAATACTTTTTTGCCCCACTGTACCAGAATAGGGAGGATGGAGCAGGTTTAAGTTTATTAGATTGATCAGTTTTGCTGAACTATGAAATATTTTGGGTGCAGTGTATGTTTTGCATAAAGGTATAACAGAATAGCTTTAGTGTTTTGTTTCTTTTTGTTGTTGTTGTTTTTAAACTTGAGTATGAACTTATACAAAATGCAGCAAGAT
Source organism: Aulonocara stuartgranti (assembly GCF_965226115.1). Lineage (NCBI taxonomy): Eukaryota > Metazoa > Chordata > Actinopteri > Cichliformes > Cichlidae > Aulonocara > Aulonocara stuartgranti. Next base: position 3,552,627 of record NC_138957.1, on the reverse strand, counting down.
ATTAAAAAAAAACATTTTTATTGATTAAAAAACACTATATCGGATTCATATCGGTATCGGCCGATATCCAAATTTATGATATCGGTATCGGACATAAAAAAAAGTCATATCGTGCCATTTCTAGTTCTAACATACTCCCATTTCATAGATAGACTTCAGGCTCTTCTCACCACTCTGTGTTACTGACTCAGCTGGAAGAACCCAATGAAAAATTTTCTTGAATTCCAAGTGAGAACCTCTAGATCACATATTGACTAGAGAAAAAACAATTACTAACAATTCGAGAAGCGGTGAAGGAAGCCATGACATCAGGGATGTCGCTCTTTTGAACTGAACTAACAGCAGAGTTAAACTGGAAAAATACAAGAAACTGTGCATCATCGGAACAACTGAGAAATGCACTGGAGAAATAGATGAGGACATGAACGAAGCGTCTTACCTTGAAGGATGCTACTGATGTAATATTATTAGAATTGATGGTATTCCAGAGGGTGCAGAAGGCACCTCCACTGTCGCTTTTATAAAAAAAATCTGATGAAGTTGGAACTGGCTTGAAAACACTAAGCTGAACCAAGAGTGTGACCTGGGAATAGAGTGAGCACACTGGGCCCTTGTGCCAAAGGTGATACACGCGAATCTTATTAGGCTAAATCTCAGGGGTCAAAACTTTGCATTTGCATCTTTTCCATTCGCTAATTTGACTATGACCCCTAACTTTTATTTGGATTCCCATACTGTCACTCTGATTTTGTTTGAACATTATAGTAGAATGACATTTTAGGAATAGCCATATTCTTCTCTTCTTGTTTTAACCATAAATACTGATGCTTCTGAATCTGCCTCCAAGCTTTGTTTTTTATTTTTTTCTCTTTTCTCACTTAAAACTGGGAACCTCATTTGTTGGCTGCAAGGTTTTGGATTATGCTATTTGTGTTCATTTTGAGGTCTGTGATAATAAATGCAGTTTCTTTTTTTTTTTTTAAAGATAGCTATCAAAAAACTTTAAAAAAAAAAAAGAGAGAGTTTTCACACACTTTCACATCTTCTAGAAGCAGGAAGAAGAGAGGAGTGAACCATATAAGGCTTATATGATTTAGTCATGAAAGTGGCCACTTTCATATATTGTTTTAGTAAGTTTTCAAAACATACTAGTTTCATTTATATACTTTTTCTAGGGATCATATCTTTTTTTCACTCTTGTATGCTTTTCATACAAGTTTCACACAAGACAGATACAAACTTTATAAGATTTATATATATCTTTTCCATATGGCAGTCAAAAAACGAGGGGCTACCTCTGTAGCATGGAAATGGTTTGGTTATGAAAAGTCTGACACAGACCAGATAAAACTGTACTATGCAATTATGCTGCAAACCGGTCCCCACCTCAGACTCAAACACAGCAAATCTCTTCTACCACCGATACAAAAATCATGTGAAAGAGTATGAAGAGAGTTTACTGATGAGAAGAAAAAAAGAGCTGCCAGGTGCTCCAAATAAACCTTAGACTCAAACGTTAGAACAGGCTTTTCCCCGCAGCACGCCGTGTAATAAATACTCACAAAGAAAATGGCGGCCCGAGATTCACAGAATTTACAGAAAATGCACTATTTTGTGATATAAATGCTTCAATGGCTATCAGTTTGTCAGTTTGACTCTAAAGTGCTGTACTGTATGTTTGTAAGTTTTCTCCCCAACAAACACAACAATGTCGACAAAACGTCGAGTGGGTGCCTTTGGCTTGATTCTATAGTACTGCATTTATTTTTCTACAAGGTTTGAACTTAGAGAGTGTTTAAACAAGAGAGAAAAGTGTGAAAATGTTCCTGCCTGTCTGAGAAAAGTGTATAAAGTGTGTAGTGAGGGGTTTTACAGCCTTAAAACATCTATAATAATTGTAAAAAATAAAGTCGGCTACTTTGCGGATCACTTATCGCAGGTTATTGTTAGAACATAACTACCGCGATAACGAGGGACCGCTGTAGTTATATATAGTTAGCTAGTGAAGCAGACTGCAAAACCTTGATGATCACACAATTTTTTTAATTATCTTTTTTTTTTTTTGCAGACAGGGAATACTGTATATGATTTCGTTGATTTTATCCCAAAATCTCGTTTCTTCCTTTTCTGTGCATGTTACCTGTTGTTTGACTGTTTAATTTGGAAAATAGAAGTAAAAGGGAAAAAAACAACAACAAAAAAAACTATCACCATGTGGGCAAAAATAAGTTTGCCTTAGAGGCCTGGATACAAAGCGCGCGCACACACACACACACACACACACATATATATACATACATATACATATATAAATAAATATGTACACTGATAATAACTGTGCCAAATGTGGTCATATCTAATCTGATATTTCTATTTGATTAGAAGTGTACAGACTAGTGTCCAGCTTTAATCACAAGGGGCTTAACTTTTTACTTTAGCATCAACACCATCTGGAACCAGAAAGATGAAACCTTAAAAAAAAAAAAGTAGACCAAGTGACGGGTTGCAGAAAGTCAATAAATATGCCATCTTTTAGCTTAAAAAAAAAACAATAAATGAACTGAGCAACATAGTCAAAAGTGTTTAACATTCTGTTTCTTTGGATTACTCACTGTACTTCTGAGCCGACATGCTGGTTTTTAAATTCCTATTTATAACCACAAAACCTATACACATAAACAATGTTATCTTTGCTAGAGATCAGAATTACTGAGACTGAGGATTTTAATGAGTAACAGCACAGACCTACTGCTTTTAAAACATGTCTCTATGGAGCCCATCTGTTTAGTCTGTTCAAACTGGGTTTGTACCTTCCTACTCTTGTTTCTCATCAAACACAGTGAATCAAAAAGGAACAACTTTTTGATTCAAGTTCATTTTCTTCTCTTTTATTATTTTGAGTTCCACCAGGAGAACGCCTGTGTGTTTTTTGTATGCAGTAACACTGTTTATATTGCATGCGTGAGATCACCGTGTGCAACGTACTGATAACCTTAGAAGAAGAGGGAACTAATGGGAACGCAAGTTAATTATTTGTAATCAATATGAATGTGTCAGTTAGCCAGTGACAACATGAGATACACTGTAATTAGAGTGGAGGAACAATAGAGCATGCAAACCTTTTGCACATTTTAGCTAATATGAGCTGGTTCCAGTGTGTCAGTACACACAGTGCCTCTTACTTGATGTTTCTTGGGCTCTGGTGACATCTCCTGTGGGATGAATTTGATCGGTCCTTTGATCTGCCTCCTGGACCTCTTGGTGCCATCTGGTAACGTCTCCATGGCAATATCAGCTTCATCGCTGCTGGCTTGGTCACACTCAGAGCATTGCCTAAGGAAATTGAAAACGACTTGACTCATTTAATTGAATTAATTTTTTTCTTTTTTAATCATACACCTAAATCTTCAGTCTTTAATGTAACGATTAGTTGATTGTGTTTACAAACAGACAATGCGGTGCACATCGCAAATTAGCTCACATAGACACATTAGTTGTGCCGCTTCTTAATGATGGTATCTTAGCTAACAAGCCCAACTACCAGATTCAACTTGTAATTGGCTAAAAATCACTTAGTCTGGTGAGAGGGACGTTGCTAGCTGTCAGTTTTTTCAAGCAATGCTCAAATTTCCACATTCCGACCCTTCAGGAGCTGTCCACTCAGCACAGCAACTGTTAATATAGAGCGTTATTAAATTTATTGCTAATGCAATTATATGGCACATTGACTTCTGAGGAAATTTTAGATGGCACTCGTTATCAAAAAGGTTGCCTACCCCTGGTCTAGCATAAACACAATATACAGTTCCCTGTTAGTGTAGGAAATGGAAATCAGCCGAGACAGCTCTGAAACATCTGCTTACATCTTGTTGAATTCATTTGCGTAAATCAAAAAAGAGCAGCAGGTCATCTGCCTGTACAGTAAGAATCTGCCCCGCTCACATTAAAAATTATTGCGAGTGGTGCTTCTTTTCTCCAAGCTGAGCCATTACAACCGATGTTAGAGTTTCCCACCTGCTGAATGTCATTTTAACCCCTGACTGTTCAGATGTGGAGACAAACTAACACTCTACAACGTAGGCAACAGAAAATAGCTATTTTTTAAAATTATTTTACTCATTGTTTTCTACATAATAGAATGAAGCTGAGTACATTATGAGTACATTAAAATTAGAATGTGGATTTGAATAACATTTGTATTCTAATGTACTAGTATTAATTCAAAAATTAAATACGAAAATATGAATACTGCAGAAGATTTAATTACTTTTGCATAAAAACAGAATAGGTAGAATTGTCATTCAAAGAGCTACTTTTTACTTTTTTACTTTCAGACCATTTACTTTTTCACTTTTAACGGAGTAAAAAAAGTTTAGTATTTTTTAACACAGATTTTTGTACTTTTGCTTAAGTAAAGAGTCTCAGTAAATTTGCCGCTTCTGGTTATTATAAATCTCCAGCTCTCTTCCACAGCTTGTCTTTGTCCTGTCGTCTTCCCCTCACCTCCAACCAGTCGCTGCAGATGGCCGCCCCTCCCTGAGCCTGGTTCTGCTGGAGGTTTCTCCCTGTTAAAAGGGAGTTTTTACCTTCCCACTGTGGCCAAACTGCTTGTTCATAGGGGGTCATATGATTGTGGTTCTCTCTGCTTTCTCTGAATTATTGTAGGATCTTTACTCTTCTTTTTAATATAAAGCCGCTTGAGGCAGCTGTTGTTGTGTGCTATATAAATAAAATTGAATGAACTGAATTGCACTTAAGGAAATGAGAAATGGGGTTAATGTGTGACTTTCACTAATGACTGTTTTGTGCCAGTTTTATCTCATATGACTCACAACAACGGATGCTGTCAGCTGCTCAAATTAGATCACTTTTCATGGTGTTTAGGGGAGAGCCTCAGGGTCCACTTAAACCCAACTTACCAATAGCTGTTCTTGGTCTTCTTGGGCATTCGTGTTAGTGGTGGCTCCAGGCAGCCCAGGTGGTAGTAGAGCTTGCATGTGTCACACAGTACAAGCAGATGTTGGTCCTGGTTTTTTTTACAAATTCCGCAGCTGCAGAAATACATCAGGTTTCAGTGAGTATGAGAAATAATGAGCATGAGAAAAGGTTGTTGCTTTTTGTTTTATTTTTGTTTTATAACAAAATTTCTCTAACTGTATAATGAATTCCAACAGGAAAGAGGGAAAGAGCCTCCGTGTTTTACAGATGATACTCACTGATGTATCGCGCTTTTGATCTCCTCTGTACATATTGAAAACAATTTGATTCATCACTCCTTAACACCAGTTGCCACGGATTTTCAGTCCAGTTATGCTATTTAAGTATAACCTCATTTCCCCATTTCCCTTCCTTAAGAAGGGCTTCTTGACAGACACCCATCAAGTGAGACCTTTTCTTATTAGGCTTCAGTAAACAGCTGATGGATCAGCTGAAGGGCCAGATGCTTCTGTCGGGTCCTATGTCAGGTTTTTGTTTCCCATTTCTTAAAAGACTTTCACAGACGTTGTTTATCAGCTACAGGTAGCTTTTAGACCCATCACTTCCACATGCACTACTCCAATTTCCTCAAATATTGCATGAGCACACTTCATCCACACTGAGATATCCCATGTTGTCAGCTCAAGCTCTTTGGGAATCACTGTGAAGTTTTATATTATAGAAGTCTGTCAGACTGTTATCTTTGGTATTTTATAGAAATGTGATTTTGGGTTTAAAACAGAATGATGTCCGTCTTCACTTGCATTAACATGTCTTCAGACCTGAAACTGGGTTTTTCAAGGAACAGCTACTAAATGAACAACTTACACTTGGAAGCGGCTTAAGATGTTTTTCTTGCATAATCAGTCAGTGGATAATCAAGGAACAGATCTCATCTGACCATGAAATTGCTTGTCAGACAACTGTTGCGTTTTTAGCCTCTAAAAAAATATGGACTGAGAATAAATAAAAATGGCAGCCGCCAGTTTTACCCCTCAGTCTCCTAGCAGTTGTACCTATGGTACAAGTTTGAAAATTCTAGGTAACTTCCTTCTGGAGTTATCACAATCACAATATTTTCAGAAAACCTGACCTCTCATCTTAATCATAAAGTCGAGGTCGCTGAAATCCAAACTCACACAAAATCTTTAGTAGTAGATATTAATTTTAAAATTATAGATTGAATGCGATAACTCAAGAATGAGGCAAACTTGGGTGTCCACACTGCCCGCCTGCTCACCTACTTGGCAGGGTGACAACAATACCTCATTAGCCTTTTATGGCTAAGGAGTGAAAATGGCTCCAATTCCAAACCAATTAATGCAATGCTTTTCTTAACTCCTTGAATTAAAGCTTTAAGACTGAACAAAAAAAATAAAAATAAAAAATGACTGCGGTGCCCATAGGCAGAATGACAAGAACAAGTATCAAATACTTATTTGAGCTAAATGTATCAGATTCAGATAAATTCTCCTATTTCAAAGCACTGAAGATGACGGATAAAAAACAATCCTCGTCCTAACATTTTACCCATTTCATTAACCTTTGCCTTTCTCGCTCCATCATGACTCAAAGCTATTGTGTGTTTACCTGTAGAGGATCGCTGGCAGACTAGATGCCTTCCCTTGGGTGCCTCCTTCCTTCTTGCTGGGCTTCCTTTCTTTTGGGGCCTTCAAGATTGGTGGAGTATTTAATTTCTACCAAAAAATAGAAAAAAGAAACACACACACAAAAAGTTTGATGAATATTTAATATACATGAAAAGTAACTTATACTTCACTGCGAAGTAGATTTTATAAAAACTAAGACAAATAAGATTTTCTTTGAAAAAGGAATACACAGCTCATCATAGTATTCAAGTCAGTTAAATTTCTGAAATATTGATGTAGTCAGTTAAGTAGCAGGGGGTTCCCAGATGCTTTGAAAATGAACAACATTTGCACTAGAATGGCAAGAATGAGACAACCACCAAAACAGAAATGGTTTTTCATATTCCCCCCCCCAGTTTTTCAACTCCAGGAGTTGGGCTACTTGTAGCCCAACAAGTATCTGTTTGCAGTGGGTCCTGCAAGCAGATACTTCAGAGGTTTCCCTTAGGCAGTATTATTAGAAGGGAGAGCTTACATTTACATTGTAATACAGATGATATCCTGGTATCTCCACAAAGCCATATGATAGACCTCACTCAGTTAAATCCAAGAAATATCTTGAAGACATAAAGACTTGGATAACCTCTAATTTCTCTCCTTCTAATTGCAGATAAAACTGAGGTTATTGTACCCTACCCTTATTGTACTAGTTAGAAAAATTGTGCCCAGACTTCTAGCAACACTTTGAGAACCAGGACATGTCCTTCAGTGCATAGGATAGCATACATTTTCACTGCTAGGCAGATGATACATAGCTTCATTGATCACCAAAGGATGTGGCAGAAATCTAAATGCATAAAGACAGATGACCTCTAATTTTCTGTTTCTAAATTCAGAAAATAAAAATATTGTGTCTAACCAGATGCTTATTCTGGATAGCAATACCTTTGCTTCTATTTACACTGTGAGCGATTTTGAGCAGGATGTGCCCTTCATTGTGCATACTGAACAAATATGTAGAACTGCTTTCGTCCATTTACTTTCTTCCAGTATCTCTAAAATTAGAAATATCCTGTCTCAGAGTGAGTGCTGAAAAACTAGTTCATGCATTTATTACTTCTAGGCTCGACTACTGTAATTCATTATTATCAGGATGTCCTAAAAAGCCTTCAGTTAATCCAAAATGCTGCAGCAAGAGTACTGTCAGGGACTAGAAAGAGAGCACAGTTTGCCCATACTGGCTTCTCTTCATTTGCTCGGTGCTAAATACTAAATAATATTGAATTTAAAACCTTTGTCATCACATACAAGGTCTGGCTGCTGGAGGCTTCCCATGATGCACTGTTTCTTCTTCAATCATCTTTTTTCACTCTCCATGTGTTTATAATCCACTCTGCATTTAATCAGTTATTCTTAATCACAATTGATCTTGTGTCCCATGTCCCTCCATACCACCATTCTTTACCATGGTGATGGTGTCCAAGTGAGATTTGCGGAGATATGGGCACCCAGAAACCTGAAGGTGAAGACAGAACTGCTCTAGGCATCCGCCCACAACAGAATGACGAGCTCCCAATAGGTTTTTTTTTTGTTTGGTTTAAATGACCCCTGATGGTACTATTTTTGTCAATATTGAAGATTGTTTTTGAAAATCGAAACAAAGGTTATCACAAGAAGTATGAGAGTCATAACTTGACAGAGAAAAGCCATGTGGGTCTGAGCCATTCAACTGAGCTAATGTTAGCCACAGCAGGCATGGATACAGCTGAGCCCACACTCCTGAATAATCCTGAAAGAGCTTTGTGACTTCAGAAAAGATAACAACGAACAATATGCGGATATTAAACGTGGGGTTAAGAAGGCAGAAGGAGGAATCTAAGAGACCGAGACAGTGCTACAATCGGCATCAACACTAATTATGAAAGAAGAGGTTCTTTGGAGAGCATGACAGAAGAAAGAGGTGTTTTATGAAGGGGTCGTGGACTCACCTATGTAAGGATGGCGCCAAAGCAACAAGAGAAATGATGACAACACTGTGCTAAAACCTACAGCCACCCCAGATCAAGAAGAGATCCACTTGAGAAGCTTCAGGTGTTCAGGAGAGATATGATGATGACCGAAGATCTCGGATTGTTTTACAAATCTGATATTTTAGTAAGACTGGTGATTCCTCTCTGGAAACATGACTATGGAGACATTATATAATAATATGTGTTCAACAAAATTTCATGCTAAATGGAAAGACATTGAACTCTCAATGATGAAAGACCCACCAACCCAAGCAATTTTAGCTCATACGAATTTAGATATACATCTTGAGATGACTGAAAACCCATGAATCAAAAGTCATCGTCTGATGTGTTTTTTCATAACTCCAAAGCAAATGGTACATCTTGACACAGGTACATTGAACTGTTGGAGGTTATGTCGTGTATTGGCACATATTTTGGGACAGCCCAAATATTAAACTCTTATGGCTCAACAAAGCTTTAATCAGTATATTTAAGGTAAATAATATTCCTTTAGAATTTTCCACCATATTCTTGGGAAATTCAGATAATTTGCAGGACCTAATAAATAAATATCTTTGGGTTGGGTTGGCCTCTAGAGCCAGACTTTGTTGAAGTCTCTGCTGTTTAGAAATTTGGAGTAACATTCCTTATCTCTTTTGGGCTTTATGATCCCTTTTGGGCTTAGCATCAGGGGAAAAAGTAAACAATGTTAACTATAGCCACCATTAGTTCACGAGGTAGATATAGGGTCTGAATTTAATTGACATGGCCTTTAAGTCTGGTAAGCAATTACCATCTATAATTCTGTGGTTATGTCAACAGACCTGGAGTATATAATCACAGAACCCCCCACCCCTTCCAAAGTCTTTGTTGCAGTCCCGGAGCTTTAAGGTCTGGAGCAGTAGCTCCACTTAGGCATTGGGGACTTATGGATGGAGCCTGGATTCAATCAATAGACAACACTCCTGGACAAAACAGCTATAGTAAATCTCTGATTAAAGTTCTTCCGTGTTGTTTGAGAGGGATCTGGCATCGGTGAGGTAGATTGATGGAAACGGGGGTTTGTGCTGCTGCTTTCGCAGCTGGACATGACTGCCAGCTCTGCATCCCTGCTTCTGTTTCCTCTTCCTCCGCCGCCTGTGTCGCTTGCTGTTCCTGACAACCCACAGAATGCCCAGTGGTCTCACAATCTTAGGTGGGATACTGTGGGTCCAATCCAGATTAACACTTTTGGCTCTATCCTGGCCATTTGTGGCCACTTCACTTTTATTTTTTTCAACCATTTCCATTCTGTTAATGCAAATGGAATGAAACTTCCCAAAGGTCTACATTTTTTTAAAGATTTTTCAATTTTCAACATCAGCTCCTTAATAATGTCAATAATATTCACTATACACCAAATTGTTCCTCTTGGCTCTATCGTGGCCATTTTTGGCCAATTGAAACCCATTATAACCACCTTTTTTGATTCCTTGTTATTGACAGTACTAAATCATACAATTTAGGTAAATTTTCTTTCATTCTAAACTCAACACATGAAAATTTTAGTTTTTAAAGTTTTTTTTACCAAATTACATCATTTACCCATTTTTGGCCAAACAAGCAATTTAATGTAGTATTCCTTTTTTTTTTTTTTTTGCCTGTCCCGTTTGCCATCAGAATTATTGTCTAAAGGCGAAGAAAGATACCCAACGGATTTACTTACAGCCAGGCTACCAGGTCAGTAACCCACATCTGTCAGCACAGACCCTCCCCTCGCCCCAGCCACGAGGAAACAATCACCTAAGAGCCAATAGAGCCCCTAATAGGCCATGACCGCTACCCCGGGTTGAGCCCCCCAAGGAAGATGCTCATGTAATATTCCTAGTTTCTAGTAGCGGCCTTTGATGGCTTATCACACTCCAACAGACCAAAAGAATGACACAATTTTGACATAGGTTTGATCTTAAGGATCTAATAGTTTGTGCTTGTGCATGACATTGCAGCACAAACATGTATTTGCAAGATAGACTGGAATAAATTATGACGCATCAAATATTACACAGGTTGCAGTGAATTTCTGTCGATGCAGACTGTTGAGCTTTGAGGTTCCCAGTCAAACTTTTACTCTTGTATTTTTCATGAAAAGATACCATACCCAAAATATCAACTCCCAAAAAAAAGAAAACCCGATCAAAGGACATTTTGCAGAGTTCAAAGCTGCAGCTGCAGCTGCAGCGCAAACGACAACAAACACTATTTATAAACGTGTCCTGGAGTTTATGCAGGTGCAGACAGGCTTACTTACAGCAGTAGCACTTCCAGATCATTTATTCTGGCAATATGGCAAGAAGGTCATCACTGCTACAAGCACTGTCTATATGATCTGGTCAGAGAGCAAGGACAGCAGCAGTCATCTGTCCTTGAAGAAAAGACACCTGCCCAAGATGAAGAAACTTCCTCTCCAGATGATGAGAGGACAATCTCCAAAGAGGCTGACCACATTACCATGATGAGTACTAGCTAGTGCCGGAATCCTCTTCTGGGGTTTTTGTTTTTGTCTTTTCGTTTTTTTGTTTGTTTGTTTTTTGTTTTTTCTTTTGGGGGGGGGGGGGGGGTCTTTTGCTATTAGATAATATTTAATAAAACTATTTTGTTACAACCGGAAAACCGTGTGGGTCCCACTAACTGAAGAGAGACTGCTCTACAATCCAATACCTACTGGTATCAAACCAGGGCTCACCCTGTATGCAGTTTCCTGCATTAGCAGCCTGAGATCTACTTTTGACTTTTTTAAAACAAAGGCGGTCTTTTAGCTGCTGTGCACCCTTACGAACCTGCACGGGAGGCGAAGGTGTGAGGATTGTAGATGAAGTGGAGATGTGAGCCTTAACCAGAATAAAGCAATACATAGCATGTTGGATGACAACACTGGAAGTTCTCAGGAAGTAAAAAAAGGCATGGGGTTCAGACTCCAACTGACGGAGGAGCTCCAAGGACAACGTCTTTCCTTCGGTCACATTGGCAGAGGAACTCCTCAGATGAAAACTGGCACAGGGGAAACAACCCAGAGCTTCCTCCCCAGCTCCTCCAGTTGCAACAGTGGAAGATTTTGTTGTCTGTCTTTGGCTTCACCAAAACTACCACGGCGATATCCCACATGCTAAAGCAACAGAGGAATGTGCTTCTTTTGACCACAACGCACAAGGAACCAGCAGTTAGTGATGGGGATTAGAGGGAGCCTGGAAGCAAGAAGCAATCCTGGACTACAATAGGCACAAATACAGCTTGGATAACTTAGAGAGGATGCTGGCACCTTGAGTTGTAGAAGGAAAACTAACTGATGGCTGATGGCTCTTTTCTCCAATCTCCTGGATGTCTTGGGATACAATGCCTTTGTCCCACTGGAAACAACTTCACTGAAGTGGGGGAGTCCTCTACAACCTACAAATGAAGAGTGATCCTGGGAGAGCTGGGGCACATGCTGGTGACCTCGACAATTTCCGGACACCCTTGTCCCTGATTCTCAACCATTTCTGCCATTGATATCAAGACACAGTAGTCTGAACCAGAGTGTGACCCACACCCCACCATCAAAATGAGAAGAAGGTGCAAAAGGTGCACCTCCAGGAACAGCAGCCCCTCAGGTTTAGAAAGTGTGCCTACAAAAACCACTCTACTGTGGTTAGCACATCTTGCTGCTAATGAGGATGCATACAGAAGCACACACACTGGAATATAAATTTTGATCATTTTTGTGGTTATTTGGTCATTAAATTGCCTTTCTGGCCACTAGCACACCATGTGTGATTTTCTTTTTGGCCATTCATCCAAAAAAATTAAATAACGTAAAAATAAATAATTGTTACTGTTACTGGTACTGCCCTGCAATGATGATTAAAAAAAAAAAAAAAAGAGGTTTCATCATTCATATGCTAAAAAATGTGAACTTTGAACATTGCTATTTTCACCCAAAAGCGTAGTAATAATATGTAATCTGACTGGTATGCAAGGGTATAATTTCTGAATTTGAATTATAGTTTGGTTTTCATGACTAGGACCAGTGTTAATTTAAAAAAATCAAGTCAATGAAAGTAGAAAAATGTTTTAATATATATTAATTTTATAGCATTTTGTGAACGTAAACAGGAGGTGCCCATTTTTTTGTATTTTTTTGTTTTTCTGTCACTGCACAAAAAACAAAGATGCATAAAATTCATTAATACTTTTAATTATTGCTATGCATCAAACCTCCACCATGGTTAGAAAAGAAATCATTTTGCATGTATTATTTTTTTAAAAAAAAAATAGATTTTATGATTTTATCCCTATGTAAATAATTACAATTATGTGATTTAACTGGCATTTAAAGGGTTAAAATTCTGAATTTGAATGAAATTTTAATTTTCCTGAATAACACTGCTGCCAATTTAAAAAATTAAGTCAATGAAAGTGGATTATTTTTTTTTATATATATATTAATTTTATAGCATTTTGTAAATGTAAACAAGGGGTGGCCATTTTTGGCCACGAACAAGCTGAGAGGGAGTTTTTATGTTTTTGCTCTCCCTGCACAAAAATAATGCATTATAATCAATGTTGATGTGAATCAATTACATGTCGGAAGTGTGATTTTATCATGGTGGAAGCAAAACAGCAAAAGTAAGAGGAAATTCCTGACGATGTTTATGTGAAGCGAAATGTGAATCATAGTTTCGATCTACTTTCTCTGCTGGTTCAATCAATTTTGGTTGGAGGGAGATAAAACCTGCAGCTTCAGAATCTAGCGCAGATACACAAAGCACCTGCCACCTTTTCAAAATCAGTGAGCTGTCGGCTTTCAGCCCCAACGGCGTGTCCGTGTGTATGTGCCGTCAGGTGAGAAAGGCGACAGCTCACTGATTCGGATGCGTTGGGTCCGCGTTTTGTGTTTACGTCTTTGTGCAGAATCTGTGTACCAGCTCTCATTTACTGTTTTAGCTGTTTGGCGGTTGTAGAAATTTTGTGAGGTTTAACCTGAGATTCTGGCGGTTTGGACAAAATAAATTTATATTTAAAAATCGATTCAGGATTTTAATGAATCGATATCACGTTATCCAATCCAGAATCGATTTTAATCGATAATCAAAACCCAACCCTACTGCAAATATATAAAACTGTGAGATTTGAGGTTGTCTTCCACCTAGTACAGTGGACAAACAAACTGGTGTTTAAAGGGTTAAAAATGTAATTTAAGTAATAACTATTTTATATTTATGAAAAGAACTGGAGTTAGTTAAAAAGCTTTGTGGGAAAAAATGGCAAAAAAACAAAAAATTATTAAAATTACAGACCTAATCTGTTGGTGGACACTTTTGGCCACGAACAAGCTGAAAGGGTAGTGATTTTGATCAGACTCAGAAGGTTAAAGTCTGGGTTCGTCCATATGCACCAACATCAGAAACTAACTAATAAATACAAAGAGTGAATAACAGCTCACCAAGTGCTCTATTTGTACAAACAGGTTTCATCGTAGTTGAAGAAGCATTTTAGCTAAACAATTTTACCCACTAACTTGATGCAACAGAAAGCACAGTGAGCATTTATTGAACATCTGTTTGTTTTTGCCTGAGGGTTTGGTCTCAACAATATTAGCTGAAGCAGTCCTTTGCAAGTTTCCTCAAAGCAGAGAAGGGAAAAGGGAACCTGTTGTGTATGGTAGGTGAAAAGCGGCAGCAGATACATTCAAGCCTCCCCTGCATCTCAGGTGTAGTGCTGCCACGCAGGTTAATTAGAAAACTTATCTCGCAGGGATTCAGTCTCTCACTAAACAGACAAGGTTTTCCCCAAGGAAGCTCTAATCTGAGCATTCTCACTCTGCCTGCATCGCTGAAGGAGCATCTCCAGAGGGAAACCTGATAGATGGGAGGGGCAGGTGACCAAAGCACAAGGGCTTGCTGAGGCCATCTCTTTAACTAAAACTAAAGTCTGCCAGGGTGTAAGAACGAGAAAATGTCTCCACTGACAATATAGAGCAGTTTGGTTAACAAGCTTCATCAGACAGATAAAGAAGTTTAAAAGTACACATTTAAACAATGAGTTTGAACAATTTAAATAACAGTTCAGTAAGCTTTTAGGCATCTGGGTTTCTGCCAGACTGTAACCTATCCAAACACAGCGCAAAATGGACACTTGGGTCATATTTGTTCCACTTCAATCATTAATATCACAGCTTATTATTGTCACAGCAATTTATACTTGGTGGTTAAGATAAAGCCATTTTAACCATTGTAGTGGAAAAACACGTAATACATCAAGTATGCATCTTTTTAATCTTGAAAAGATTGAAAATAACTGCACTTAGTAACAACAAGACGTCAAATCCATATGCTTAGTTACGTCATTTGTAAAGATGACCTAAGACTATTGATAACACTTTTAGTTTGTCTTAATTGCAGAACTACGGTCTGCACATGGGTAACTTAAAAAAGTAATTTAATCTAAACGCTAATCATAGCACTCCTGGAATATGACTTCTGATGTTTTTCTTATGAAGTTGCCAGGAGTGCTAAACTTCTAGAGGCGTCAAGAACAAAAGCACTGACTGTGTAGTGGAAGAATGATGACAGTCCCAGTTGGGGACATCCATTTCTGCAAATGCACAGAAGGATGACAGATAGGAGATGAAAATGTGGCAGATAGATGACACAAAGGCATTCACTGCTGTGACTGATGTTGCTACTTAAACAGTGCATGTTCATAATTGGTGATTTATGGCGGTCATTGCAGATTCACTGCCACTCTTGCAAGTTCTTGTACATTCTGCTGCCTCGCCACCATATTAACATCATTTGACAACTTATCTGCTCAGCTCATACTCTCCACGACCACACGTCTAATAAAGCTTTTAATGGATTTACCTGCTGCTTAAACTATATACATAAAATCCTGAATCCTGAGTGGCTCCACCATCCCAGCATTACAGTGATGTAATATTCATTTTCCTCAATAAATTCATGTAAAGAATTTGTGGCATTAGTGGCATTTTCTAATTTCTGATCTGATCTTTTGATATTGTTTAGTATATAAAAGGTACGCAACTGATGAGGCTAAAATTAGCTTTACTTCACTGCAGATCACACGCAGCTCTTCATTTCATTGTCTAAACGTTTAACTAAAACCACATGTGATTTTAATACTTGTGACTTTCTTCACATGAAGAGTAGTAGTGGTGAGGTTTCTCTGGAGCCTTTTCAGAGGTGTGGATATGAGAACTAAAGGCTGTCTGTTAACCGTATGATCAACCTATCCAATATCCACTGCTCTAGGGTCCAGCTAACTTTTCCTTCACAACAAGAGCTGAATAAGCTATTCAGCGACCAGTATTAATCATACAAGTACACCTAATAAGAACCAAATCTCAGACATTTGGCACAACTGTCATTTCAGCGTCTTCTTAGAGAGTTTCTGATATATTGTGATTTTTATCCAAGCAACACAGTCAGCTATCTATTTTCTTCCACTTCAATTCAGCATCAGGGGTGACTTTATAATACGAGCAACTAAGGGCACAATTACCCTGTAATTAAATGTAATTTGGAGGTACTTATGGATACTTACAGATACTTTACAAGAAAAGACACATTGCACTGCAAATAACTTTAAGCACGCTGTAAGTCATAAACTGGGAACAACTAAGCTGTAGTGCCTCTTCACCTCACTGTGCAATACCTTTTGTGCAATACTTTTGTAAATAGTCAACGGTGCAATAGACTCAATACTTGAAATGTGCAATTCACTTGTATTTTTATTTTTATTCCTATTTATTCTATTTATCCCCTTCGTATATTTTATTTATATTGTCTCTGTATTTATATATATGTGTAACTTCTGTCGGTGCTGTGCTTTTTTGGAAATCGAATTTCCCAGAGGAACCCACCCGAGGGATTAATAAAGTTCCATCTAATCTAATCTAAAGTAATTTTAATTATGTCATACTTAAATAAATTTTATCGTAATTTCAGAAAAAACAATCAATATTTCCCCATTTTACATTAAGTACGCTTTTCTTTTTGGGGTGACTTAATCTTGCATAACATCTAGGTGTTTTACAGGAACAGAGACAGAAATTGCACTGTAGGAAATCTTAAACATGACATGAAGCACTACATATAAAAAGCTAAATTACATCATGGAGCGATCCTCTTAAACTGATTTTTAGTTTTAGTGTCGTTATTTTCCTCAGAGTTATCGATTCTGTCAGTAGTTAGCCAAGATAAACTAATGTCAGTCTATTAGCTGCAACCAACCAACCACATGACGTAACGTACAGACAGAAGACAGCGCCACACATGTTCTCAATTTTTAACTTTAAGCAGTTCTTTCTTAAATCCAGCTTCACAGACAGTGTTACAATCTACATCAGATTTTGAGAGCAGGGCTCCATGATTAAATTAGCCTTTATATGTTCGGTATTTCTTGTCCTATTTAAGTACACTGTAAGTCATACTAATTACTGAGTAATTCATTTTTAGTACACCACAGAGAGGGGTGGCAAAAGCAAAGGAAAAGGCTTTTTATCAGCTGCATGCTTAACTGGACACTAAGTAAGGATCGCCTACATATAATGTAGGCAACTCGCTAGAAAGACAGATTGAGCTGCAGCAAGTTAACGTGATGAAAGCTAGAGCTTTAAATGTACTGACAGTACATGGATGGAAAAGAGCCTAGAAAGGTGGAGGTATGTGCTGTGGAGAAGAGGAGTGAAAGACAGAATGCATGTGTTTAAATGAGTGGGAGATAGTTGTAAGAGTAAAGATGCAAGGAGCAGAGGCAGTGACAGCAGATGAGTTTAAATATCTGGGGTCAACCATACAAAGCAACTGACAGCCCCACAAGAGAGGTGGAGAGAGAAGGATAGCAGCTAAAGAGAATATTACGGTTTACAACTTAGTGAGACGTGTTTTGGATGTATGATTTGGAGACGTGGCCCTGACAGAAATATGGGAGGCCCACCTGGAAGTGGCAGAGCTGAAGTTTCTAAGAATTTTATTAGAAGTGATTAGACTAGAAAGAATTGGAAATGAGTGGACATCAGACAGACAGCTCGATATGAGCAGTTTGGAGGACAAAGAGAGGCAAGGCTGAGATGGTTTGAAGAGAAGAGCACAAAAGGAGCACAAGTGCACAAGAGGCATGGTGGATATAATGGAAAAGGATGCTGATACTAGAGCTGTAAAAGGGGAAGACCACAGAGGAATTTCATGGACGTACCGAAGGACACGCAAAAGATGATGGTAGCGGTGGGGTGAGAAAACTTCTAAAAACACTGGCCCAAAGCAGAAGTGCAAAAAGAAGCACACTATGAATGCACATTTATTTTTGCTACTTTCATTTTACAAAGCTATATTTATGGAGATGTAGTACTATCGTGCTGTCTTGTAAAATATTATGCATGTCCAGATGTCTTCATTTTTAATGGGGACACAGTAATTGTGGAACATTTACAAAAAAAGGTTTCTAAAATGCCTCATAAGTTGCTGGAAACTTAAGGTTTTACTCCTCAGCCTTAAAAAGGTGATGGGGTATCGTTGTCCCCTTGCTGGGTGGAGGGACAGGCAGCATGGACACTTACAAATATACATAGATTAGTGTGTAATTATGTTTTCCAACAAAACTGATGCACACTCATAATCTGAGAATTAATCCAGTAAAAATACACCGGGCAGGCACTGGTGTGTGGAAGCCACCATGTTGATCTGCAATTTTGAATAAAATGGACACCACTGTTTCAGATAATCACGTTATGTCTATGTGGCTAGAGACTGGCTGTATATGTTGCACGTAGTAGTATTGTCACAATTACTTGTTGTCAGCAGATGAGATGCTTAAAGAGAAAGACAGCAAGGAATTTAAATATCACTTTCAGTTTGTATGTTTTCTCAGTTAAACCCACTGACCATAGGAATATTTTCAAATTATGAGATTCGCTTTGATATCATGTGCAGGAAAGAAAATTATCAAATCCTGTTGCAGAGATTATTAAAATGTTGAAGAGTTGTATTTACAACTACACTGGCCACTTTATTAGGTATGACTGTTGAACACTATAGTCTAACCAGCCAATTATATGGCAACAGTTCAGCAGACACGGTCAAAACAGCCTACTGAGATTCAAACCAAGAGTCAGGATAGGGAACAAAGGTCATTTCAATGACTGGTTGTTCAGATATAAGGGAATTTTCCCAGACAACCACCTCTATGGTTTACAGAGGATAGTCCAACAAAAAAAAGGAAAAGCAGGAAAAGGTGATGCCAAGTCTTAAATCATCTCAAAATGGTTCTTTGAACATGACAGTCAGTTCACTCACTTCAAACAGCATCAACCAAGTCTTGATCCAATAGACCAGCACCAGGGGCGTGTAGCTAATGAAATAGCCAGTGAGTGCAGTTGTAATGGCTTGTTCGTAAAAGCTGAAAGGTTTTTTTTTTTGTTGTTGTATTTTTTACAGCTTTAATATTTTTGTGTTTCCAAATTATAATCAAAAACATTTATTTTATATCTACTAATGTTCTTAACTGCTTATCCAATTCATAGTTGCTGGAAAGTGGATCCTACGCAAACTGTCATAGGCCAAATAAATTAATTTTGATTTTAATGCTCTAAATCTAATTTCAATCCAATTTTATTTATAAAGCACTTTAAAATACCCAGCACAGGAACAAAGTGCTGTACAGAAACAGCAAAATAAATAAATAAAACACATAAAACATAAAATTAAAACAGCCCTATATTAAAACAAGATAAAACAGCATCGAATCACCTAAAAACAACTGAAATAAAAATAAAAACCAACATCTCACGTGGTGTCAAAGGCCAGGGTAAAGAGGTGGGTTTTCAAGAGTGACTTCAAAACTGTGGAACGAGCTTCCTTTAGAGATTAGACAGGCCAGTTCTGTTTTTGAGCTGCTACAGCAAAAGCACGATCCCCTCTAAATTTACGCCCAGTCCTGGGTACATTCAGGAGCAGCTGATCAGCTGACCTGAGAGAGCGGGTGGGTGTATAAGGCTGTAGCAGCTCAGAGAGATACAATGGGGCTAGGCCATGGAGGGCTTTAAAAGCAAATAAAAGAATTTTAAAATGAATCCTAAAAGAAATGGGCAGCCAGTGAAGCGAAGCTAAAACAGGGAAAATGTGCTCAAACTTTCGAGTGCCAGTTAAAAGACGAGCTGCGGCATTTTGCACCCTCTGTAGATGACTAATATATGATGCGCTGACCCCAATATAAAGTGCGTTACAGTAATCTAGCAGAGTGCTAACAAAGGCGTGGATCACTGTCTCAAAGTGCTGCTGTGAAAGAATTGGGTTTATTTTTGCAGCTGCCTGAGGTGAAAGAAGCTAGATTTTACCACTGCCTTAATTACATTATTAAACTTCAGATCACAGTCCACTTTGACGTAACATACTGGGCCAGGGAATCTACATACACATTGGGGGTCTCAGTGGGGCTACCAAAAACCATCACCTCGGTCTTTTTATCATTGAATTTTAAAAAGTTAACAGACATCCAAGCCTTAATGTCATCGAGACACTGAAGTAATGGCTGTGTAAGGTATCTGCCTTTTTTCTTTAGAGGGACATAGATCTGACAGTCATCAGCATAAAAGTGGAAAGCAATGCCGTGCTTTCTCAGTACAGAACCAAGAGGAAGCAGATATAAAGAGAAGAGGAGGGGGCCTAGAACTGAGCCCTGTGGGACACCACACAAGAGGGGAGCGGAGGACGACACACAGTAACCGAGGCTGACACAAAAAGTTCACCCCGTCAAGTAGGACCTGAACCACTCCAGTGCTGTGCCCCTAATGCCCACCCAGTGCTCCAAACGAGAGAATAAAATGGCATGATCCACGGTATCAAACGCAGCTGTCAAATCTAAAAGCACAAGAACAACACAGTCCCCAGCATCAGTCGCTAAAAATATGTCATTAAAAACTTTTAAAAGGGCTGATTCAGTGCTATGAAAGGGTTTCAAACCAGATTGGAAAACCTCTAACACATTTTGCTTTTCCAGGAAGGCCGTTATTTGGCTGTAAACTACCTTTTCAAGAATTTTGGAAAGAAAAGGTAGTTTGGAGATAGGCCTGTAATTTGCAAGAACCGTAGGATCAGGAGCAGGTTTTTTAATCAGGGGTTTGACTACTGCATGTTTAAAATCTTTAGGGACAACACCTGACATCAGACTATGGTTTACCAGCTCAAGAACCAAAGGACCAACTGTAGGTAACACCTCTTTTGAAAGTCGAGGAGGGACATCATCATTTGGAGACCCTGCAGGCTTAAGATGACCAACAGTCTCCTTTAAAAAGGACAGAGTCACAGGCTCAAACCTGTCAAAGACAGAGCAGGAAACATAGACTGAGAGGTCATGAGCACAAGGAGAGATTTGAGCCCTTGTGGAAGAGACCTTCTCAATAAAAAAGTGTAAAAAATTTTCACAAAAGAAAAACATCTACTACAGACTGCTGTGGAAATCATGTACGTCACTGCTCTCTCTATGCTGCTGCTAAATGGGCAATCACTGTATATCAGACTTTCCCGTTGGTTGACTTCTATCTAAATCTCTCTTTTTTGCAATTTATGTAGCTACTTTGCACTTAATGCATACATATTATTAAAATTTGGACTATGATGTTTGTATTGATGTATTACATGCTGTAATGCTCCCGAAAATGGCACTACAGCATGTAAAAGGCGTCTCACCTGAGACGCCTTTGTTCTCTGGCCCTGGAGGCCGCAAACGCCGACGCAGAGGGAGAAGATCTGGCGTTCTGGTTCGACTGAGACGGCGCACTAACAGACCACCGTTACCCAGTTTATTACTGGCTAATGTGCAGTCTCTGGAGAACAAGCTGTGCGAGCTTCGGGCACGGATCTCATTCCAGCGAGAGATGCGGGACTGCTGCGTGATCTGCCTCACAGAAACCTGGCAATCGGACAAGGTACCGGACTCCGCAATACAACTACCGGGGTTCTCCGTGCATCGCGCGGACAGGTCACAGGATCTTACTGGGAAAAGCAGAGGCGGTGGTGTGTGTTTCATGATCAACAACAGCTGGTGTGATTATGCGAACGTGCACCCGGTCAAATCCTTCTGCTCACCGGACCTGGAGTACCTGATGATTAAGTGCCGGCCATTCTGGCTACCGAGGGAATTTACAGCAGTGATTATTACGGCTGTTTACATTCCCCCACAAGCCGACACTGACCGAGCACTCAGGGAACTGTACAGCGCGATCAGCAGTGAGGAAACCGCACACCCAGAGGCAGCGTTTATCACGACCGGGGACTTTAATAAGGGAAACCTGAAGAAAGTCTCACCCAAACTCCACCAACACATCCTTTTCAACACACGTGGAAACCGGCTACTCGACCACTGCTACACCTCTTTCCGGGATGCGTACAAAGCCCTCCCCCGCGCCCCATTCGGCCAATCAGATTACCGCTCCATCCTGCTCCTGCCCGCCTACAGGCAGAAGCTGAAACAGGAAGCTCCAACCCGGAGGGCGGTGCACTGTTGGACGGACCAATTGGAGTCTGCGCTGCGGGACTGTTTTGATCACGCGGACTGGGAAATGTTTCACGTGGCTGCTAGGGACATTGACGAGTACACAGACTCAGTCTGTGGATTTATCAGGAAATGCGTGGAAGATGTCGTCCCATCCAGAACAGTCAAATCCTTCCCAAATCAAAAACCCTGGATTAACGGAGATGTTCGCGCGGCACGGAGCACCGCCTTTGCCTCCGCGAACACATCGGACTACAAACACGCACATTACCAACTCCGGAAGACGATCAAAGCAGCCAAACGCGAGTACAGGGACAGGGTGGAGCAACAGTTTGACAACCCTCGGAGTATGTGGCAGGGACTAAACACGATCACAGACTTTAGAGGGAAAACCAGCACACCGCAGACCACGGCCTCTCTGTGTGAGGATCTAAACGTATTCTACGCTAGATTCGACACAGCGAACACCATGAGACCGGACAGTGTGCGCACCGCGGATGACGTCAGTGCGCACACTGTGTCTGAGGAGGATGTGCGGAGGTGCTTCAGGAAGGTGAACGCGCGCAAAGCTACTGGTCCGGACGGGATTCCCGGCCGCGTCCTCAGGTCATGCGCGGCTCAGCTGGCTGGAGTGTTCACACACATCTTCAACCTTTCCCTCTCTCTGTCTGTAGTCCCAGCCTGCTTCAAAATGGCCACCATCGTCCCTCTACCCAAATCCTCCACCATCTCCTCATTGAACGACTGGCGACCTGTAGCCCTGACCCCCATCGTAAGCAAATGCTTCGAGAAGCTGGTCAGGGACTTCATCTGCTCTGCACTACCCGACTCACTGGACCCTCTACAGTTCGCATACCGCCACAACAGGTCCACTGATGATGCCATAGCCCTGACACTACACACTGCCCTGTCACACCTGGAGAAGAGAGACACGTATGTGAGAATGCTGTTTGTAGATTACAGCTCAGCATTCAATACCATCGTTCCCTCGAAGCTGGACAGGAAACTGCAGGATCTAGGACTGAGCAGCTCCCTCTGCAGCTGGATCCTTAGCTTCCTGTCTGACAGACGCCAAGTGGTCAGACTGGGCAGCATCACCTCATCCCCCATCACACTGAACACTGGTGCTCCACAGGGGTGTGTACTGAGCCCTCTCCTGTACTCACTCTACACCTACGACTGCACAGCCACTAACAACTCCAACATCATCGTGAAGTTTGCGGACGACACTACAGTGGTGGGTCTTATCACCAATGGTGATGAGACGGCTTATAGGGAGGAGGTCAGCGCCCTGACCCACTGGTGTCAAGACAACCATCTCACCCTCAACGTCGCAAAGACAAAGGAGTTGATAGTGGACTTCCGGAGGTGCAGAGAAGTACACACCCCCATCACCATCAACGGCGCTGCTGTGGAGAGAGTGAGCAGCTTCCGGTTCCTTGGAGTACATCTGGCTGAGGATCTTACGTGGTCAGTACACACAAACAAAACAGTGAAGAAGGCGCAGCAGCGCCTCTTCTTTCTCAGGAGACTGAAAAGATTCGGCATGAGCCCCCGCATCCTCAGGACCTTCTATCACTGTGCCATTGAGAGCATCCTCACTGGATGCATCACCACCTGGTATGGCAACAGCACCGCCTACAACTGCAAAGCTCTCCAGCGAGTAGTGCGGTGCTCTGAACGGATAATTGGAGGTGAGCTTCCCTCCCTCCAAGACATCTACAGGAAGCGGTGCCTGAGGAAAGCGGGGAGGATCATCAAGGACTCCAGTCACCCCAGCCATAAACTGTTCAGACTACTTCCATCAGGAAGCATCCGGTCCCGTACCAGCAGACTGAGAGACAGCTTCTTCCATCAGGCCATCAGACTGCTGAACACGTCATAGACACCTCAGCTTCACTACTGGAACTTTAACATTATGCACTCCATACTGTACAGTAATGCCACTTGTTTTGCACATGTCTCACTCTGTATATTTTTATATATTTTATTTATTGTTTACTCTATTTAATTTGTAAAATATGTGTACACACACACACACACACACACACACACACACGTAGAAAAATATTTAGTATACACATCCAGAAATGCATATACTATTATATATTGTACATATATTTATTAGTTTCAGATGTAGCCATTCTTGTATTTTGCTTGTTTACATTATTGTATTTTGCACAACTCTGTTGCTTGTGAAGCTCGCACACAAGAATTTCACTCACATGTGCTGTACCAATGTACCTGCACATGTGATGTGACAATAAAAGTGATTTGATTTGATTTGATTAAAAAATGTAAAGATAAGCTCTGGCGGACTTGGTTCTATGGTAGTTCTTGAAGGGTTAATGAATCAAGGGTACAGAATTGGAGGAACCAAGAAGAATGAGTTGAGTATAGTTTGACTTATCTGACTGTTTTGCTTCACTTAATGCGCCTTATAGTCCGGTGCGCCTTGTGGTGCGAAAAATACAGTAATCATAAGGAACTGAATTGTCAGAAATAATTATTCAAGTTCAAGTCCATTTTAAACGAGCAAGACAAAGGAGCAAGTGATTGTTTCAAGAGCAACATTAAAAACAATCTGCTATTGCATATTATTCACTTATATTTGGTTTTTTACTTGTTATATTGTTGTGTGTTGTATTTGTTGCACCTTTCTCCCAGGTCTCCCTTGGAAAAGAGATTTTAATTTCAATGAGAATTTTTACTTGGATAAATAAAGGATAATAAATGAAAACTTCTACTGTTGTATGTAAAGCTGGATATCACTCAGGAAGGAGAAAGCTTTAGTGAGCTATCCGATTGGTTGGCATGACCCTGAAAAAAAATATGCTGACAGTCTGAGGTTTTTGGACACTTACCCACAATTAAGACACAACTGCCACATTGAAAAGAAAAAAAAACTCCATAGTCTTTCAGAGCCTAAGTATTGTTTTGTATTGTGCTATATTGTTAAAGCTCATTTTTATGGGTTAAGAAATTGTTTCATGTTCTTGTTTTTAATTCAAATGAAATCAAAACAACTTATTATTACAGGCTCAGATGACTTTGAATAAAAGTATGATATGGATAACCCATTCACCTAAATCAATACTTCAATCAAAAGAGTAAATCATTAACAAGATGCTTCCTGAGACTTTGTTTAAACAACAGCTAATACATGTGTTGGAAAAAAACAATGGTTGAACAAACGTACCTGGCCCAGGATGCCGCCGAGCAGACTCCACGTGGCTTGGCCTTCACTTCGCAGCTTTCCATTTGCATTCAGCAGTTCCTCCAGAAACTCACAGAGCTGGAGGGAGACAAATGGAAACAAACTGTGGCCCTGATCATATAACATGTGATAATTTTTTTCCCTTTCTAATAAACCTAAAGAATAACTGTTTTGAGTAAGAGGAAAAAAGTTGAATCCATAAGCATTTACCATTCACAAGGATGAAACAACAATATAAACATCGGTCTCAACCTGTGTGTTAGCTGGGTCAGGAATAGAATCCTTTTTTATTGTCACTGTACATGTACAACGAAATTGCTTCACTCCAACTGTTCAGGTAGAAAATATAAATAGTACGACAGCAGGAATATTTAACAAACTTGAGAAACATAAAAACATGAGAGCTATATACAAACAGGAGGAAGGCACAGTATAGAAAAGGCGCACATAAAAAGAACAGGTTGTGGTACGAGGCTAACCTAACTAAGGTCAAATTCAATTTTTTCAAATTTCAAAAACAGACCAACTTGTCTCTTATTCGTCTCAAACTAGGGAATGTAAAACATTTGATCTTCCATCCATCAGTAACCTAAAGAGTAATGATCATTTTGATTGGTTTTTTTCATTTTAAAGGTTATCAACCTAACTAAACAATTCTCCTAGAAACTAGTCAAAGGAGCTTGCAAAGAAAAGCGTCTGGACTTCTTTAAGTTGCTTGAAGACGTTTCACCTCTCATCCAAGAAGCTTCTTCAGTTCTAAGGTCAAATGGTGGAGAGTCCCAGATATAAACCTAGTGGGAGTTTCCCCCCACAGAGGGACAAAAGGACCCCCTGATGATCCTCTAATCGCCTGAGCCAAGGTGTGAAACTGGGTGTGGGTCCCAATCAGCCAGGGTTTCGTGTGAGTTCATTGTGAAACCTGGCCCCACCTTATCATGCGAATGATTCGCACACTTTTCTTTGCAAGCTCCTTTGACTACGATGACCTGGATGACTGAGAACCTTCACAGACTCCTAGAAACTAATTAGGTACTGCCATACATGTGACTGGGAGTAAAAGGGCAAGAAAGAGTTGTCCTGTGCATCCTTTCATGTTATCCAGGGCATTTACAAGTTTGGCCAGGAGCTTAACACACCATGCTAAGCAATGTTCTTAAGAGACAACCCCCTCTATGGTTTAAATACCTAGGAACTGAAGAGGTCTCTTGAATGAAAAGTAAAATGTCTTCACAAAACTTAAAGAAGTCCAGTAGCTCACATGTTCCCATTATGTAAAAAGTGAACGATAACAGTTTGACAAGCATACAATTGAATTTCTTCCCCAAGGAGGTGTTTCCTGAAGAGCTGTTAGCCAGACCTTTTGTGATATGTGCACAACGGCCATGCTAACGTTCTGTGGCACGTGAACATCAATTTTGCACTCAAATATAAACAACTGAAACTGTTTCATACTATCACTGCATATGATTTGCAACTGGTAACCCCTTTGTCCAGGTTAACACTGTACTGTTCTCCACTAGTGTCCATTAGTCAAAGCTTAACTTGTAATGGTATTTTCTCCAAAGCCCAAGCCATCTGACAGCAACTCAGGCAGTGCAATTAGCAATACACACTCCATTAATAACGCTTAACATGCATGGCAGAAGACTGAATGCAACATTAACTCTGACTTCTACTTTGCCATTGTATTCCCTTCCTCATGCTGACAGACGGAGTGGCAGGCTTACTGCAGAGGTCATATGTCTGAAGAGAAACATGAAGGCTGCACACAGAGAACTCCTAAATTCAACCTTCTCTCATGGCACAACAAAGCTTTAAAATCCATTAAAATGGTTTAAAATGTGTTGAAAGATTTGTACAACTGAAGTTCAAGTTTACAAATACTGGTATCCACTGTTGACTCCCCTCAGCCTCCTAGTAGTCGGCATAAATACGCTGGGTGCCTTAATTCTTGAGTTATCGTATTCACAAGATTTATTTTTAGAAAACGTCAGATAATCTCTGACCTTGATTTAAACTCGACTGAGATTTTTAGTAGATGCGCTAAAATAGCACGAATGTGAATCCTAGGTGAATTCCTTCCTGCAATATCACACTCACAAGATTTTCAGAAACGACATCTGACCTTGAGGTGAAGGTCACTGAAATTCAATGAGATTTTCAGTACAGTTTTTACAGCTGAGGGGTTAAAAAAAAGAAAGAAGACTGAAAACGCTTAACCACCTGCTTTGATAATATCACTACATTTTTTTCACCACATTCATTTTAATGTTTCCTTCAAGCAAACCTTTTGGAAAGATGTACCTTTTTTGGTGTGTTGCTTGGACACTATTCAGTATATTCAGTTTTTTGCTACCACAACAACATCACTTTCTCCATGAGAAAACCTGCATATATTAATGAAATGGGCCCATGTGAGCTGTCAATATGAACAGCAATGTCAGCTGTTGACTAAAGCTTTGTTCTTTCTAAACTTGAAATCAGATCAAATCACTCCACCATCATTCCATGTACATCGGTGTATCCATCCCAGATTCAAACTTCCACTGAGGATTTTACAATCAGTCAACATGTGAGTGGAGTATAGAAATTCGACATTTTACTACAGTACTACAATTAAGTGTTAACGAATCACAGCCTTTTTTATGCAAAGTCCCTCAATTTCAGAAGCTCAAAAGTAACTGGTTAGTTAACCTCAACCTGTTCTGTCATTATGCAACGACAGACAAAAGAACGGAAGATTGTTCAAAATGTTAAACTTGTGTTTGGCAGTTGGTTACTGGAAATGAGGTCCAAAGAGATGCTAAAGCATTTAGCGTCATTTAGGACAAGTTCAATATTCAATATGATCAATCTGTATATATTTATAGATTTCATAATTTCCTTGTGTGACCAATAAACTTCATCCATCTATCCCATAATTCAGTCTGTAATTGAGATTTTGCAAGAAGTTGCACACTACTGATGGCACTCAAAAACAGAAGTACAGATTACAGTTTGCCTGGAAATAACTAAGAACATTAACTTGTACCAGAATGATGAGAAGACATATTAGTACGGAAAAGAAAATGAACAGTTCATTGTCTAAAACAGACCTTACTGTCTGTCAAATATGCTGCAAGCAACATTAAGACATGGGCACGTATATCAGGTCACTGCTGCAGATAAAAGTAGCAGTAAAACTTTTCTGTTGTTTTTGCACTAAAGGATTTCTTTTTGAAACTAGCGTATAATTAAAACTAATTTTTAAATATAGCAATTGTGTTTGAACTGTGTCACTCACCTTGTTATACTCGACGTGTAGTTTTTCTTGTTCATTCTCCAGCTTATCTTTAAGGTTTTTCTGCTCTGAAATGTTATCCTGGATCTGGATCATTCTCATGTTCCGCTCTGAGTAGTTTTTTTTTTTTTAAAAAGGAAGAAAAGGGGGATACAAAAAGTGATTAATGAAGTTAAAGGAGCAGAAGGGGCAATGTTGGCAAATGATGCTACATTAGGTTCTAAAGGATAACGGAAGAATGGTGGAGAAGGAAAATATAAATCTAGTACAACTGCTGCTTTTTCAATGTAGGCTGTCTACATAAAAGCAATAACACCATCGCTACCACATTTAACGATACATACAGTGGCTTGCAAAAGTATTCGGCCCCCTTGAACTTTACCACATTTTGTCACATTACAGCCACAAACATGAATCAATTTTATTGGAATTCCACGTGAAAGACCAACACAAAGTGGTGTACACGTGAGAAGTGGAACGAAAATCATACATGATTCCAAACATTTTTTACAAATAAATAACTGCAAAGTGGGGTGTGCGTAATTATTCAGCCCGCTTTGGTCTGAGTGCAGTCAGTTGCCCATAGACATTGCCTGATGAGTGCTAATGACTAAACAGAGTGCACCTGTGTGTAATCTAATGTCAGCTGCTCTGTGACGGCCTCAGAGGTTGTCTAAGAGAACATTGGGAGCAACAACACCATGAAGTCCAAAGAACACACCAGACAGGTCAGGGATAAAGTTATTGAGAAATTTAAAGCAGGCTTAGGCTACACAAAGATTTCCCAAGCCTTGAACATCCCACGGAGCACTGTTCAAGCCATCATTCAGAAATGGAAGGAGTATGGCACAACTGTAAACCTACCAAGACAAGGCCGTCCACCTAAACTCACAGGCCGAACGAGGAGAATGCTGATCAGAAATGCAGCCCAGAGGCCCATGGTGACTCTGGACGAGCTGCAGAGATCTACAGCTCAGGTGGGGGAATCTGTCCATAGGACAACTATTAGTCGTGCACTGCACAAAGTTGGCCTTTATGGAAGAGTGGCAAGAAGAAAGCCATTGTTAACAGAAAACCATAAGAAGTCCCGTTTGCAGTTTGCCACAAGCCATGTGGGGGACACAGCAAACATGTGGAAGAAGCTGCTCTGCTCAGATGAGACCAAAATGGAACTTCTTGGCCAAAATGCAAAACGCTATGTGTGGCGGAAAACTAACACTGCACATCACTCTGAAAACACCATCCCCACTGTCAAATATGGTGGTGGCAGCATCATGCTCTGGGGGTGCTTCTCTTCAGCAGGGACAGGGAAGCTGGTCAGAGTTGATGGGAAGATGGATGGAGCCACATACAGGGCAATCGTGGAAGAAAACCTCTTCTGGAAAAGACTTGAGACTGGGGCGGAGGTTCACCTTCCAGCAGGACAACGACCCTAAACATAAGGGTCGTTGTCCTGCTGGAAGGTGAACCTCCGCCCCAGTCTCAAATCTTTTGAGCCAGGGGCCAGGGCAACAATGAAATGGTTTAAAACAAAAC
This sequence comes from Aulonocara stuartgranti, assembly GCF_965226115.1. Lineage (NCBI taxonomy): Eukaryota > Metazoa > Chordata > Actinopteri > Cichliformes > Cichlidae > Aulonocara > Aulonocara stuartgranti. The sequence goes on along the minus strand of NC_138957.1, from coordinate 3,522,492 downwards.
ACATCCATGTGTTAGAATGGCCCAGTCGAAGTCCAGATCTAAATCCAATCGAGAATCTGTGGCAAGATCTGAAAACTGCTGTTCACAAATGCTGTCCATCTAATCTGACTGAGCTGGAGCTGTTCTACAAAGAAGAATTTCAGTCTGTAGATGTGCAACGCTGGTAGAGACAGACCCTAAAAGACTGGCAGCTGGAATTGCAGCTAAAGCTGGTTCTACAAAGTATTGATTCAGGGGGCTGAATAATTACGCACACCCCACTTTTCAGTTATTTATTTGCAAAAAATGTTTGGAATCATGTTTGATTTTCATTCAACTTCTCACGTGTGCACCACTTTGTGTTGGTCTTTCACCTGGAATTCCAATAAAATTGATTCATGTTTGTGGCTGTAATGTGACAAAATGTGGAAAAGTTCAAGGGGGCTGAATACTTTTTGCAAGCCACTGTAACAGTGTTAAATCCATGCACTGCAGACACACAATCACTATCTAACTTAATATGCATGTCTTAGGACTTTTGGAGAACATCTGAGTAACTCGAGTAAACTCATGCAGGTATAGTGAATACACGCAAACGGCACACCTTTCTGCTCATGACATCAAGAAACTTTCAAATTTCTCCTAAACTGCACTGCAGTGCTTTGCAGTTTTCTAATCTCAGTGTTTTCTTCTTTAGTATCAATTTCACTCACAACAAACAAGGAGCTTCTAAAAGAATTGCTGCGAAACATTTTCTCACTGTTCTCAGAGACCCACCTACTTTAGCTGGTAAAGTGAAATAGCAGCATAATAATTAACACTTGACACAAAGCAACAGAACAGCGTAGAGCAGAGATGACACAGTTTCCTCACCCAAGTAGTAGTTGACAAAGTCTGCTGTGAGAGCAGGCTGCTTGTGTTTCCTGCGTCCATCCATGCTAGCACTGGTATCAGATGTGTCCACAGGGAAAATGTCAGTGCTGATGCCCATCAGTTCAGCCTTCCTCATCAACTTTCTGATAGCTGAGGCACTAGAGGTCAGAGGTCTTGGCAGTTTTTCCCGGGGTACCCATGCCTGAGGACGAGTGTTTCTGGACAGCTCAGCTTTTGCCCTGTACTGCTGCAAGCGAGTAGTGATTCGGGCCTGCAGGTGGGACACATACAACCACTTTGCTATTAGAAACAGGATATATTGTGCTCTGTTCTACTTTTAGTATATATAAGTAGCATCTACTTTCAAAAGAATTTCACACAACACGCTGTTAGGAAACACTGAATTGTGGAAACCAGTTCAGCCCATCGTTTTTTGCCCATTTGCACAGTCATCTTGAAGGAGGAAAGAGACTACGAAAGTACTAACACAGGGTGCTTCTTACAGTGTGGATGTGACATACATGCAGTGCTCTGCTTGCTCAGTGTTCTGGTTAAAGACAGTTCTTTATGACTATGCCTGGGAGTTTGTGCTCCTCATGCTAAGCACTGTATATGTGCAATTGTATTTACATTTGGGGACAATGAAAATTTCACATGCTGTCCCTCACACTTGCTTACAGTGCCTAAATTTTGTTAACTGGGACTTTTAGTGTGCCTGTCAATCTGATATAACCATGCAGTCACATTTAGACCACCTACAACAAATACAAAACTGTGATCTAATATAAGTTCGATCAAGGGCCACCTCAAAGTACAGACCAAAGAACTGAAAAGTAAGGGCAATAGCAATGAGCAGAGTGATTTCTACATTTTCTTGGAGTCAGGTGCTAAACTATCCGTGTCAGCTCAACGTGATGCTGCTGTGTGGGGATCGCCTCCCTCTGTCCCAAACCTATTCCTTTTGTGTGCAGGTTTATTAACAGTTACAGGAAAACTGTAGCATTTCTTAAACTTGTTTTAGGGTAAAATATTATTTCGAAAATACACAATTTATCTCACCCATCCAAACTGTCCTTTGTCATTTAGACTAAACATAGTGCATGTTTTTAGTATAGATGGGATGGGTCAAACAATCCTTACCTGAGCTTCGGGAGTAAGCTGTCTCTCTCTCTCCTGCAGAGAGACTTTACAATAAGACTGTAAGGCCAGGTAATTCTTCCTTTTCCACTTTCTGTCAAAGCGGTCTGCATGCTGTTTGCAGTATGCAAAAAATGGGTCCGCGATATCCTGAGGAAATAAAGAGCACTCATGGGAATTAACAGTTAAGATAACTGGTGGGAAAACAGGTATTAATAGCCTGTAAAGCTTTTACCACGTTGAACTTTCAGAACCTGCCACTCACTAAAGTGAAAAATCCAGCTGAGGCAGAAGCAGTGCTTTGCAGCTGCTGACTTCCTACAGTCATCTGTGTGCAGTCTGTTGTAGTGGAGGATTTGTAGCTGATTAACTGGATTAGGCTGCTGCAGTGAACAGGCATTTTTCCAAATACTTGTGTTATATGAATTTTATTTGTTTTGCTTGGTGGACTGCAGTGACAATATTCCAAAAGAACTTCATTAATAGTCGTTATCAATCAAATCTGTCACTCGCTAGTTTGATTTCTCCAAGTGGTAGATGCTTTATTGACAGAAGCTGTGTAAAGGAGGTGAGGAAAAATAAAATAAAATTAGTGGATTCTTTCTCGGCTTGATTTTACCGCTTCTCTCACTTCATGTATTGGTTAAAATTGGTCTATTGGTATTATTATAGTAATATTCATAAGATAAATTATTTGGGTTTTTTTCATAAAGGTACCAAGTGTGGTAAAAAAATAAATAAATAAAATTGGTGGCACTGTGGTAAGAGCAGAAAAGTCCTCAAGGGTACAAGATCGTCATGGATGTGGGGCTGCAGGTATCGATTTCTTTAGTAATCGAGTAATCTTTCAATTATTCCATGGATTAATTGAACAAGAAATGAGCAATAATAAGCATTCACAAAAATCACAGGTATTTCAGAATAAACTGCTCATTGGTTTCTATTTGAGAAATTGTAATGTTCTAAAGTTCAACTGCAAAAACTACGAAATCCTTAGTCGCCAAGTTCTGATCAATTCCCATCCCTACTGTATACATGACTAATATATAAATAATCTCAAGTACAGGCAAAGTCAAAAAAAAGAAGATATATTATCGTTTATTATGGCATAGTTTAAATTGCATATATATGCAATTTAGACTATGCCATAACTATGCCACAACTTTTACCTTTACTCTTTCTTTTTGGAAGGCATTAATAGGGGTTCTGACAGCGTTTTATCTACTAGATGAAGTAGACAGTGTGTGTTCATGTGGATTATTTTTTTTGCATGTGGATCTGCGTGTCCACGTGAATGAGTGAGTTTGTGTTTGTAAGTATTTAAAGTATGAGTATGAGGAGTATGTGGCGTCTCCAATGAAGAAAAGCGAGTATGAGCATATGATGCAAAATCTTTGTGCTGCTAAAAACAAGAAGTTATGACTTAAAGTAGACATGATATTAGTATTAATTCAGTGTCCAACCATTTTCATGGACTTGTGAAGAAAACTTGTATTTTTACTTTTAAACATTAATCTTATTTATTTAAACATAATATATTATATTATTTCACTTTCAATCTGAAAAACTGTTGGAAGGTATCTTTGTGTAAAATAGGACGGTCAGCAAGCTGTATAATTTAAACACGGTCTCAGACCAAGTTAACAGTTCATCTGCATATTTTAATAAATAAACTTCTGGAGGCTTACTGTAGATTTTTCTCTGTGTAAAACAAACAGCGGTGGATGGAGCAGCTACAACATTACAGACATTAACCTTCAATGTAAAGGATCTAAAGTGTGGTTAAAGGGGAACCAAAGTTGTAGTAATTTTATCTGATGATTTTAATTTTATTTTAAATTGTCTCTCAATTGTAATTGTATTTATGATGTAATTTGGTTTTATGAAAATGTATGTTTTATTGTAATATGTATTTATTTAGATTGTTAGCCCAACAAGGGACAATTGTTAAAAATTAGCAGTAGCTATAAACCTATGTGCGGTACATCAGTCTCATGTCTTGCACTTGAACTATGTTTAACTGCACTGTCCCTTTTAAATATCCATCCATCCATTCGCTTCCGCTTATCCTTTTCAGGGTCGCGGGGGGCGCTGGAGCCTATCCCAGCTGTCATAGGGCGAGAGGCGGGGTACACCCTGGACAGGTCGCCAGTCTGTCGCAGGGCTAACACACAGGGACAGACAACCATTCACACTCACTCGCACATTCACACCTAGTGGCAATTTGGATTAATCAATTAACCTATCCCCACAAGCTGCATGTCTTTGGACGGTGGGAGGAAGCCGGAGTACCCGGAGGGAACCCACGCAAACACGGGGAGAACATGCAAACTCCACACAGAAAGACCCCGGCCTGATGGTGGAATTGAACTCAGGACCTTCTTGCTGTGCGGCAACAGTGCTAACCACCGTGCCACCATGCTGCCCTCCCTTTTAAATAAATAAATGAATTCAAAATTCAAAATTTGCTTTTCTTCACATCAGCGTTCGTTAATCAGGTGCTTTGATCAAGGACTCCTGTTCACTTTTGTCCCAGTAAAGGTTTAAATGGTGATCACAGGGAGGATGCTGGAAACACATTTTTCTTTCATTCAACCTGAGCTCACATCTCTGTAATGGCTCCTCCTCTTTGCTGCGTGTAAACAGACTCCAGCTCCATGTTAAACTGCCAGAGTCATCATCACTGCTGCTGTTGTGTTATTAATGTTTTTGTTTAAAAAAACAAAACAAAAGAAAACTGCAGGCTGTGCGGGCTTAATGTTGTCAAACTTTTTATTCATGCACTGCTCCTAAATATGTTTGTATTGCAGATTTCGCAAATGTGGGTGAAGCACTTGCGTTTACATAGTTTAACACATCTGCACGCTGCAGAGCCGTGTGTTAAACGAAGCATCGAAGGCTGAATCGTTGCAGCCCCAGATGGATGGTTCAAACACAGGGCAAGAAGTTCAGTTTAGAGACCTCCAGGAATCAAGGAAACTTTATTTTATTTTTTCACTTTTTAGTGACATTTTGGTTTAGTTATGATAGTTTTTGCAGCAACAGGCATAGGTTGTGCAAACCCAAGACCAAACAGTTGTTTTTTGTTCTGCCAGTCACTACACATATGCTGCTTACAGTTTCAACAGCTAACACCGCTTTGTTTAACAGGTGACTGTTATTGAGCTGACAAATTTATAGCATCAAGTTCACTTCCTAGTTTTTTGTTTGTTGGTTTGTTTTAAGAGCTGCACAGCCAATAGTCATTACACAAAAAGTCATAATTCTTTGCTGAGCAGACTAATGTATTATTGAATTTAAAACATCCTTTTAACACTTCTGACATGACAACCACTGAAGCTAAATTAATAAACGTATTTGTACGGTGTAAATGACATATCAAGAATCAACTGTTACCAATCAACCACCCAAGTATTTAAATGGAAAATATCTGCATATTCATGGACTCTTCATTTCTCTGAGGGAAGAACGTTCACTAATAATGCTGGTTTCGTTAAGCTGCCAACAAGGTCGCCCTACCTCCTCCGCTGCAGCCTCAGACAGAAGCCCCTCCCTCTGTGCACAGGTGACGTGGAAGTAGGATCGACACATTCCTGCATCACAGCTGATACACACACCAGTCCTGGCAAAACGGGCATCCTCACAGAAACTGCACTCCTGCTCATAACAAAAATAACACATAACATTTTTTCATTTTTCAAAAATGCCAGTATGCAACTGTTTCACTGTTAACCGGTTTTCATTTTGACAGATATTTTGGATTATCTACTGAAATTCTGACGCTTCCATGTGAATTTCTACTTAAGCTGCTTTCAGGTTTTACATGATAAATCAGCCTCACCTTAACGCTTGTATTTAGCACAATTACCTCGCTTATACATCAGTTCAGACTGACGAAACTTTAGCTGAAAAGCTCTAAAGCCGAATTTCTCAAACTTGTTCCTTGGAACTTTGCCCCCACTAAGTGCCTTCTCAACAGGTAACTTCAGCAACTTTAGGGGTGGAACGTGCCACTTTTAAATTGTGCCCCATTACTGATCATAATGATTACTGTAAGTAGAGCATCTCCGGTGTTTAATCAGTTTTGCTGCGAGAAAAATGTCTGAATACAGCCTCTAGTTTATGGGCGTCAAACTCAGCCCTCTCTGATCATAAGCGGGCGGGACCAGTGAAACTCTCCTTTCTGTCAATGTAAAGAAGTTACAAATTTAACTTTTTCTACATCATAAAGAAAAAGATGCTGTGACAAAAAAATTCGTCAGCATGATGCAAGATTACAGAAAAAGTTCTGGCAGCTCATTACAAAGACTGTCCAGTTTTTCTTTTTTTTCTCAATGAAAATAAAATTGGGCTTCACTTTAGCCACCTCCTAATTTTAGAAATTTACTAATATCATTGAAATGCAGCCAGATGCTGCTCATTTTATATTTTCGCCCATTTCTTCATTTTTCCCCCGACAAGCTTGCGTTTAAATCTGGCTTGCAGGTCTCGCCGTGTAACTGCCTGTACCACTACACTTGCTGTCTTCCGAACGCCTGCCCCCCTCCTCCTTTCACTAATGGTACGACCCCAGTCTTTGCACGGATTGGCCTCATGGCCGATAAACACTATTTACATTGAAATTCATCTTCATCAGTGAGCAAAAAGAGAACTTGCCTTGGCCCCATATTTTGAATAATTCATCTCTGTGAGTGTTACTGGTCGCAACTTATCAATGTCTCCAAATGCCACTCCAGGAACATAAAGGGCACAAACCACATGCACCCACCTGAAAACATCAAAGAATAAAAGCAAAATTGGTGAACAAATGGTACAAAGAATGGTAGAAAAATCCAGAATTGGAAATGGCTCAGAATCAAGTAGCATTTTAAACATTTCGACTCCTGGATGCTGATTTCACAAAAAGCTGTGAACTGATAAATCATGGCTATGGTTTATTTTTGCATTTAATGTAGAGAATTTGTGTAGACAATAAGACACTTAATATCATGAAACTAGTTTCTCAGATACTCAAAAAGAAATTGACTCATAGATTTATGTAGGCCCAGACTCATGCTACAGTTTGGTGTGAGACAGTTTCAAATGTGGACTTTAGGCAAGAGAATCCAAAGTCCAATATAAAGATATCCATCTCTAGCAAGCAACCGCTTCACAGTTTAATTTGCTGTGTTTTTCATGCTCTACTGAAGTAGTAAATTCGTGTGCAGCCTGGCTGAGGAGCACTATCAGCGATAACGTGGCTGAAGTCTCCACGCTTCACATAACACAGTCTTTTCTCTCACTCTTTTTCTTCCTCTCTTTTCTCCTCCCTCCATTCCTCCAACAGTTCTATTTTCCTTCTTAATCAAACCTGCTTTTCTCCTCAGCACTGAATATATAACACAGTTCAGACAGTCTTTGGATCCCTGCAGCATTTTGAATAGCACAGATCATTAGCTGTTATTTGTTTCTGAACATGTTCCACTTGCTGTATCTTCTAAATGGCAACTGACCACCAGGTCATTGTGCCACTGTATCCCACCTCCCAGCATCCGTCTCTTTGAAGATGCCATCCTGGTTTGGGCATAGCTCACAGCTGGGAGTCACTCCATTCTTGCAGGCATCACAGAACCAAGGCTCTGTTGAATTCTCAGAGGCCGAGCTCATAATCGAGTCACTCTCGCCGTCCACACCGTAACACCCTGGAAGCAAAGACCAGTATTAACCTTACTGAACAGTCATCCCATTCAAATGAAAACTGCTCCTGTGAGCCACAGCGTGCAACACATGTGGTAGATGCGAAGCTGTGCCATAGAGGTTAGAGGTTAGGAGTAAAAAAAAAAAAAAAGATAATTTTGCATTACTCTGTAACATGGTCTGAGATCCACTGACACATCATTAGCATTTAATAATATAAACCTTAGGCTACACATTTACTCTAGCACAAATTCCTAACCTAATCAGGGCACAAAATATGTTTCTTTGAGAGAACCAACACAAAGACAGCAAAGGTGAAACTGTGGACTAGTCCAAATAGCAGCTCACAGCTATCACTTCAGTGATTCTACTGTGGAAATTACCACAAGCAGAAATTAAGGTTACAACGTGACTGCTAATCACTGCTTTTGTTTCCTGATGAAAAATCAGTCCCTGGCTGGGCTTTGCATACAGTCAGTTTTCACATCATACTGAGATTATCTATTTCCTTTATGTTAGCATTCTGTTTTTGCACATCCTTGTAGATTCAATTCTGATTTTTTTTTTTTTTTTTTTTTTTTTTTTTAAATGACAGGCTCAGTATGCACTTTACCGTCACATTCCTGACGCTTCCCACAGCAAAAAATAAAAGTAATGTCCTCAAAAGCTAGCTTGGCTATTTTCCTCCTCTGCAATGAGCTGAAGTCAGCGCAAGTGGAGCAAGTGCAGTACACTACTGCATTACAGAACAAGCTCCTTTGATTAAAGTAATGTATAACTCTAAAACACCTTACACCAAACACTGCCCATGTGACATATCTCTATGCCTTTTGCCTTTATTAAGACACAAATGTAAACAATGTAAAAAAGGGAAACGGGTTCACATGCCAACTAACAGAGGAGCTCCAAGGACACACTGACAACGTCTTTACTTGCTTCACTTTGGCAGAGCAGCTCCTCAGATTAGGGCTGTTCCATATAATGATATATATTGAATGACGATATAAAAACGTCTATTGTTTCCTATTACACTATCGTTTGTTTTGTGGTGTCGTAAAATAAACAGTTTACAGCAATATTTTTTCATCGTTTTGATGGTTACTGTAGTGGCTATATTAATTTCTTAAAGTTCTCTCTTTCTCTTATATTTAAAATAACCACACTACTGACGGACAAGCGCCTGTTTTTACATGTTATCGTTAGCAACAATGACGGTAAAACCATCACTTGGCTCTGCTGTCCGCTTGTTTGTTTTCCATGTAAACCTTTCACAATAAAGCTCAAGATCCTGTTGAGACTTTTCAAAATAAACTGAATCACGTGAAAGAGTATGCAGAGAGTTTACAGATGAGAAAAAAGAGCCATCGGGTGCTTAAAAGTTAACCTTAGACTCAAACTTTGAAAGAAAATGGTGGCCGTCACAACTTATGACTAAAAATGTATAGTTTCATGCATTGGTTACACCAGCTGGAAAAACTTCACGCAAGTCAAGTTGCCCGAGATTCACAGAATTTACAGAAAAATATTACATTTTTGTGATTTATATCGTTGTCAGGACGATTAATGTCTTATACTGGGATATGAGATTTTTGTCATATCGCACAGCCCTACCTCAGATGATAACTGGCTCTGGTTGGCACAATCAGGGGAAACAACCCAGAGCTACCCACAACCAACAAAATGAGAAGAAGATGCAAAAGGTGCTCCTGCTTCCTGGGAACTTCCAATGTTGTCATCCAACATGCCACAAGTTGCTTTATTCTGTTGTATGCTCTCATGTCCACTTCATCTATACTCCTCCAATCCTCACACATTCACCTCCCGTGCACATTTGTATAAGTGGACAGCAGCTAAAAGATCTCCTTTGTTATAAAAATGTCAATGGTAGATCTTAGCCTGCTAATGCAGGGAACTGCATATAGGGTATAATCGAAATTAAAAAAACAAAAAAAACAAAACACATTGAAATTATGTAAACTGAAGTGAACTATGCTAACTAAGTGTGACGACAGTAATGAAGTAACTTTTGATACAGAGATAAGGAGAGAGAGCGCAACAAGAGAACAACAAGGTGTGACTCAAAATCAAATGATTGGAGTTACATCGAGTAATTGGATGCCAACATCAGGTGATAGCCATGTCGTACTGGAAAGGCAGAGAGAAGAAGGGGACTATAAGACCCTTTGCAGATAATGATTAGTCGTTACTTCCTCAGGGTTTTGTCGAAGTGTGCAGAAGATTAGAAGACCCTGCATCACACAGTAGATTTCACAGCAAGAAACCCAGAGGATTTAGCCTTCTTTTTGCAACCCACTATGGACCACAAATTGAATTGAATATTTACTATCCAATATGGTGCTCACTACATACTGGAAGGGAACTATCTAAGGAGTTCCACGCTCCTCAAAAAGGATTTTATCCTGCGTGGCAAGGGGAAGAATTCATCAATGGCAAAGGTTTTCGCTCTCTTAGAAAATTAAAAATAAATCAAACTGACAGTAGATATTTAGCAACAGTTCTGATTTTAGGGCCTGGGGAACATTACTGACAACAGGCAAGCTTGTAATCTGATTTTTTTTTTTTTAACTGTACTTGCCAATTACAACCTGAGAGATATGGTTTAAAATCAGGCAAGTGCCAATGATGTCAACCGATTCTGATCTCTTTAAAAGAATATCATGAGACACTGTATCAAAGGCAGAGCTCAGATCATAGAGAAAGCATGGCTAACAGCCCAAAGTCAGTTGCCATTAGTGGATCATTTGTGATTTTGTCCTGGACTTCATCTGTAGTGTGAAGTGGCAGAACACCAGACTGAAATTGTTCAAACGAATGACTGTTATTAAGGTGTACAACAACATTTTTTTCAAGAACTTTTGAAAGAAAAGGTAAATTTGCAATTGAACTGTACTTATTGAGGTTCACCGGGTTTCTGAAGTGTTAGGTTTATCTCAGCTGTTTTAAGAGGTAGAGGAAAAAACCCAGGGATCAGGGAAGAGTGAATAACCTCAGTTATTAAAGGAGAGAGAGAGAGGATAAACAGGATGTTGCCAGTCAGAGGTGGGTCAAGGCAACACGTAGAAGGTTTAGATTTCTTTAAAATCATACAGTGTGCCATATGTGGAATTATCTAGAGCCAGCTGCTGACAGATGTTACTAACCTTAGTACTGAAAAAGGCTATAAAAATGTTCTAATGCTCAGTGCAGTAAACCTGAGGTGGAAAATTGTCAGGTGATTTAATGTAGAGAGTCCTTGTATTTCCTTCACCAGACCTCATTAGTACTGCATAATATTCATATTTGACTGCAGACAGAGCATCCTTATAATTCCACGTGTTGACGATGCATATGGACAGCAAGACCAGTCTTTGTGCAAAGCCATTCCAAGCAATCTTTAGTTTTAAGTTTGCATAAATCCAGAGTAAACCAAGGAGCAGAGTGAATGAAATAGACAGTCCAAGTTTTCAATGGAAAGTACTGAGTAGACTGTGTAGTCCATTATTGTAGTAAGACACCAGTTTATCAGGAGTAGATAAATTGTCTGTCAGTTCTACAGGAGAAGGCAGTTATGTCAATGTTTTTAATATTGCGATATGATAGAGCGAAAAGAGTTTGACTTAGATAATATTAAATGGACATCAAAAGATACCAGCTTGTGGCCAGATATGGAAAGATTAGATGCTATACGGTTCTGAGGAGTAACACTGCATACATCACATAATATCAAGAATACGGCCCTTAGAGTGAGACTGAAAATCAATAAATTGTTGCAGGCCAACGCTATTAACAGATGATGAATAATCTCTCATAAGAGTATTAGTGACAGTGTCTGGATGTATATTAAAATCACCCAGCAAACTAACATTGCAGGAGAAAAAACTTAGAAGCTGGATGAAGCCAAGCAAACACATTTTAATATTGTCCTCTTAATTTTCTGAGGCTGCCTAAACAATTACTTGGCTGATGTGGTTTCTATGGCTGCTATTACACCAGGCATACGTGCGCTTTACTACCAATGAGAACAGCAATCAGCACTCTCCCTCTGTCAGGGAGATAACACTCCAGCTCCTAATTCAGTCAAGCAGCCTTTGGGCTTTTTGAGCAATGGGAAAGACTCAAAAATCAAAAACTTAGTGTTCTGCATGCCACACTGGGGAGTCAGACAGCCCATAAAAAGCAAATACTGGGGTAGACAGAGTTGTTTATTCAGCTCTACACTGTTTGGTGGGCGCGCGTCCTTTTCTGATTGAGAGACCATTTGCTGTGTGCCATGGTGAATCACTAATTCTGAAATCTGCTCTTCAGAGGCTGCTGGGGCTCTAGTCTGAAATTTTAAAACAGGCCTCTGGTTTTTCCGTGGAATCAACTCACTCGTGCAATTAAGGCACAACTGCAGCTTTTCCTGTTTAAAGAATAGGACAATCTGTTTTCACAATCTATTGTTACCCCTTAGCACCAATATTATGTATTCTACCTCAATTTTGCCCCCACAAGATGTACCAAGGGCAGGAGGCTTAAAAAAAAGGATCATCTAGGCAGTTCGTCTTTACTTATTGAGCTCTGAAACTGGGGTTTGTGAACAACCACCGTGCTGGTTTAAATGATGTATAGTTGAACCGTGCCACAAATCTTTGGTGTTCCTTTTGAACTGAGATACAAAGCTCAGACCGTTTAGCCATGGGTTACTGGCTAATATGAGCTAAGCTGACAAAAAGTGATGACTACAAGATAGCTTCATAATCCCTGAAGGAAGATTATCCCTGTCAGAAATGGACTTTGCAGGAAAAAAAAAAGGTAGAGTTGACTGAACCACCGAGAGAACTGCTCAACTATATTGACATTTTATGAAAAAAATGCTTTGTTTATGTTCCACAAACACAAAATACATCAAAAGAAAGTGTACAAGGTTACAGAATAAAATATAAACTCGTTTTCACATGTATTGTGAAATGTATGTATTTTTTTTATAACTTTCACTTAATTATACATTTTGCTTTTTACCAATAATAATGCTCATTTACGGTATACTGGAAATATTTTCTCCAACCCCGTCTCTAGAAAAACTTGGAAAAGTACGTTCATTTTAAGTTCATAAGTTTGATAAATAGTTATTCGTGTGTTTTTATCTCTGTCACTGTAACATAACCATGTATGAAATTAAAATAAATCTCAGGACAAGAGGCATTTTTTTCATCAGCCAAACTTGATGAATGTACAGAGGTTTAGTGCTGTCCACTCCAGTACAGGGGTCCCATATATACGGTCTGCTATCTGAAACTCTTTTACCCTGAAAAATGTACAATAACTAAAGTAGTAAAGTCTTAACTGCAGATACAACTCACCTTTCATCTCTGACCTAAAGCCCTTTGTTTTAATCTTAAAAAAATAGTTTGTGAGCTTTGAAATGAGTCAGTATGTTAAGAGTACTACACCTTTTTAGCAAGGGCGCATAGCATTCGTTCTTCAAGTATTTATTCTTGAATGCGCAGGTGTTTTGTTTTTCCCCTACTGATCCAGTATGAACTCAAAACCAAACTACATCATTGTGTTTTTAGACACCAGTCAGACCACCACTAGACAGTGTGATTAGAAAGTATTGCTTTACATCATCACTATAAAAAACACCATTCAGAGAGCAAATATACAGTAGTTACGGCCTTTGTAGAGCCTGGTGTGATTTTCAATTTATATAGGTGTGTCCCTCCTTAGGCGTCACACCTTTTGTACAGCTGACCCTACCCAGCAATTAACAAAATACTTAAGGCCCACCCCACCCCCACAACCCGAAATAGAGTAAACAGAAGAGAACAGATGGGTGGATTGAGAGAAAAAAATATTACCAGCCTTCCCACACATGTATCATTGAGTAGTGCTACTTTAATAACTGCTGATATTTCCTTAAGAGTCTTGCTCCCAATATTGATCATTCTGAGGTGACCTGAATTTCTTCCACTAAACTATCAGCACATCTTTTAGGCCCCATTCCTACAAGACCGCTCAAGTAAGTTTTAGCATTAATTAATGCTGTCTTAACTAATTATAGACCGGTTTCTAACCTTTTAATCTTGAAGAGTAGGTGTCAAAGAGTTAACTAAATATTTGCGGAAGAAAGGTTTATATGACGAGTTTCAGTCAGCAGTGTTTCTGTGCTAGGATGCACACTAGTGAGGGTTATAAATATTCTTTTTATGGCCTCCAACAGTGGACTCATCTCTGTGCTTGTCCTGCTAGATAACAGGGCAGTATTCAATACTGTTGACCATAACAATTTATTACAGAGAACTAGAACACACCATAGGTATGAAAGGAATTACACTGCAAAGTTTCAATCATATCTATCTGAGAGACGCCAATTTGTGGCATTTCTGAGGTATCTTTACTTCAAAAGCTAGTCATGGAGTTTGAAAACACTGTATAGATTTGCATTGCTATGCAGATGACAGCCACCTTTACTTATCCATGAAGCTGTATGATACAAATCAGTTAGCTGAAGTGAAGACATAAAGGCCTGGATGACTTCTAATTTCCCATATCTAAATAGCCCGATGTCAGATCGCAAAATTTCCAGTGCAAAATTTAAGATTCAAAGGTTGTAGCGTTGACTGCAAGACTTCGCTTTAAACTTAACTAGTTTTATTACTATTTACACTTAAACAGCTAATTTCAAAACAAACAACCATACAACGACAAGTGACAGCACCACCCAGAGTGGAAGAACTTGAAGATTTCATCAACAGATCCAAGAAACAAAACCCAACCAAGTTAGAAAGACTGATTTGTCAACTGATGCCGAGGACTTACTCACAACCGACATTCAGGTAAGTGTTTTTGAGTCCATTAACAAAAAGTTGGATCTCCTAGCCATGCCTTATCAGGAGATGAAGGATTAAAATCAAGCTTAGATATTTTTTTTGTCTCCCGTGTTGTCTCTGGCAGCCAAGGCTGATGTTTCCATTTTCTCATGGAAAAAGGGTTGTGTCATAGGGGTAGGAAATGTTGGGATGGACAAGATCCAATCTGGGAGCAACCTCATCTGCGTTATGAAAGGTCTGTCACCAAGATAGAGATCTGTAGCATTCTCAAAAGTCTCAGTTTTAACCCGTTTATAAAAACAGAAAAACAAAACAAAAGCATAGTTGTGCTTTGGACAACAAAAACATTATGGGCCAGGTTTTGATAGGTTCTAGGTTCATCAGTGTAATGCAAAATTTGTGTTTCAACTCATCTAATCCAGCAGGTGGCAGTCGATTTTGTAGACATATAGATAGATCTATTATTGTACAATCTACTGTACAATATAAAGCGCCTTGAGGCGACTGCAGTTGTGATTTGGCGCTGTATAAATAAAATTGAATTGAATTGAATAGATAGGTACCTTAATGTATTAGAGTAGCAAAGTTTTTTAAATGTTGGATAGTTTTTTCTTAAGACAATGATTCAGCAGTTACTGTACTGAGTTTGGAGAGTAAGGCTTTTATAAATTTTTTGGAGTATAGGATAACAGATTTTAAGTTGTCAGTATTCAAGAAATTGAACTGTGAACTTTGATCCTACCTTCATCCCAGAATATTTAGGTTTTCTTGTGGAAAACTGGTTGAAAGAGGTAAAATGGTAGAGTTTGACCAGTTCAGAGAGTAGCTGGAGACTTCTCTCTAACCTTAAATGTTTGCGGCAAGGAAGAATGGGGTCCTGAAGGATTAATGGCAAGCCATCTGCATAAGGGAGATATTTATGTTCTGTATTAGATAATGTCTTAAAGCAGGGGTCTCAAATTTGGCCCTTAAAGTGACTTTTTATGTTAGGGAGGATGTGTTTGTTGTTGAGTGCAATTTTTTAAATAAGTTTTTTAAAAAGAAAAACATTATTTAATATGAAGGCAACATGAGCAGAGAGTACAAACATGTTGAGGGGCTTGTTGTGTTAGTTCGGTGAGTTCAACCCCCCCCCCCCCCCACCTCTACTGCAGAGCCCCTCTGTTTTCACAGAGTTGTGCGTCCACATTGAAAAGGCCGAAAACACTTACGTTCCAGTACTGCGCATGCGTGAAACCAAGACGATTCGATCTGCCTCATTTCTGCCGCGGAAACTGAAACGTCCCGGCAAAATGCCAAGGAAAAGCACAGAGGTTTTTAAATGGACTAACAATGAGGTGGCGTTGTTGCTGCGAGTAACACAAAAGTACAAAGTTGCAAAAGCTATTGAGAATTAAAGAAATTGAAGAAAAGCTATTTGGTGCATGTACAAACTGATATTAATCTTTAATATGGCTGAAATAATTGAGCGCAAACAAAACAACTGCTGTATAATGCCTTCTGCTATCTTAGGTTAATTGGTCATATGACTGCATCACATAACTAAAATGTGTCATCGTTTTCGAAAAGGCTCCGGGTTCTCTGTCCACACTGCAACGCGAAAACTGCGTTTTCAAATGTATACGCTTTGGAGAGCGTTTTCAAAACGCTGCGTTTTCCTTGACCAAAAACGCTGCCTCAGTGTGGACGGAAGGCCAAAACGGAGAGAAAAAGATGTGTTTTCAAATGAAAATGTATTAGTGTGGACATGGCCGAAGTTTTGCTCCAGGAAGGCAGCAGGCCCAGACAAGGTGTGTCCTAGGCTGTTAAAGGCTTGTGCTGCTGAACTAGGGGAGCCGCTACAACAAATCTTTAACCTCAGTCTATGACTGGGGAGAGTGCCCACCCTCTGGAAGACATGCTGCGTCATTCCGGTCCCCAAAAAGAACCGGGCCAATGAGCTAAATGACTTTCGACCGGTGGCACCGGCATCACATCTTATGAAGACTCTAGAGCAGCTCTTTCTCAACCTCCTCCAGCCCCAGGTACAACATAACCTGGACCCACTACAGTTCGCCTAACAAGGCAGATGTCGGTGTGGAGGATGCTATTCTGTACCTCCTACACAGAGCTCACTCGCACCAGGATAAGGCACGGTAAGGATCCTGTTCCTCGACTTTTCTAGTGCCTATTATACAATCCAGCCCCGTCTGCTCCAGGAAAAACTCAACAGAGCACAGTACGTCAGGCTGAAGGACATCACGTCTGACACTGTGGTCAGCACCACAATAACTGTGCTGTCCCCCCTTCTCTTCCCCCTGTACACCTCTGACTTGAGCTATAACTCTGAATCACGCCATATTCAGACATTTGCGGATGACACAGCCATCATGGGGTGTATCTGGGATGGTCAGGAAGAGGAGTACAGGAGTCTGGTGAGGAACTTTGTTACATGGAGTCACACAAACCACATGCAGCTCAACACATTGAAGACCAAGGAACTGGTTGTGGACTTCGGAAGGTCCAGACCAGGTGCAGTGCCAGTTAAGGAGGTGGTCAACATGTACAAGTACCTCGGACTGTGGGTGGACAACAAACTGGACTGGTCATACAACACGCAGCACCTGTATAAAAAAAAAGCCAAAGCAGACTATTTCGTCAGGAGGCTGTGGTCTTTCAACATCTGCAGGAAACTCCTGTGGATGTTCTACTAGTCGGTGGTTGCCGGTGTACCTTTCTATGCTGTGTTGTGTAGGGGGAGCAGAACAGCAAAGGAGGACTCATCCAGGCTGGAAAAACTAATCAGGAAGACTGGCTCTGTGGCCGGCATGAAGCTGGACATTCTGGTGACAGTGGCAGAGAAGACGACACTAAAGAAACTGCTGGACATTATGGACGATGCTGAACATCCTCCGCATGTGGTCATAAATAATCAAAGGAGTCTACTCAGAGACAGGTTGCTTCTCCCCAAGTCTAAGCCCAACCTAAGACTTATTCTTGATGATCTGGATGGTGCAACCTTCAATTATCGCAAAGACCACACACTTCCATGTACTGTTTTAAACGTACAGTGACACCATGTTATTAGGAGAAACGGCAGATCGATCTATTATGGGGTTCAGTACAGCAACAGTCATCACCCATTTTGAGTTCTGAGCTTAGCAGATTGTTAATGTAACAGATGCGAAGATTAGACTTTGTGAAGAAATGATACAACATCTTTATTAGAGCCATAAAAATAAACAATATTTAGGAAAAGACTTTTCAAATGAGATAAACAGTATTTTGGAATCAGAAATTGTGTGACTGCAAGCAATCACAAGTATTTGAAACGCCCAACTTCTTTCTACAATTAAGTTCAATATTTTAACAGTCTGGAAAGATGAACACCATATCTGTCCTTCCAGATGACGATAAGAACTGGCTGCAAGGGCTGCCATGTCCTCTTCTTTATCAACCTCTATTGCAAACCACTTAAGCTTCCCTTCTGTGTCCTTTTTTGGAGATTAAACATGTCCCAGAGAAGGAAAATATCAACCAGGAATATGAACAAGATAAATTTAAGACCAGCTCTTAATATCTTGTGTCTGCCTATGCCTATGGAGAATTGGCAATCAGCACTTTTCTTATCCTTCACTACTCTGTGTTTGTGTTGTTAAAGAGTGTGACTGTCCAAGATGGTAGAACAGGTCTTGCTTTTACCTCAAAGGTTTTTGGTGTTTCAAGGTTAAGGGTTAATTCAGCCCATTTGAGTGACTGTCCTGACAACAAAAGATGCACTTTTTAAATCCAGCAGGCATGTCATTGCCAGGATAATGGATCAAATAACCTGTGTACATGTGAGTGCCCAAGACTAACAAACCAACTTAGAGAAGTAAAAAAAATGCTTTATAGCACCATTGAAAGCTTTATAACTACACGTTTATCTTAAAATGAGCTCTGCTTGCTCCCTTTAAATCTTCCTTTAAAGCACAACAAGAGGGGAAATAATTGAATGAGAGTGTATGCATGGCCACCCTTAATTGTGTATTTCTCCGAGAACTCCAATTCAAAAGAGATGACTCACTAAGTCATTGATTTTGCTTCCAAGCGGTTGCACTCACTCAGCTGAAGAAGCTGGACAGAAGTTTACTCCCTCCTTGTCCTTTGTTACAGTTCAAGATTCAATAATACAACAACGATACAAGATCAAAGAGCAGATAGATGCCTGAATAGGGTTTTTTTTATGTTACCAGATCGTATTTACATAAATAAATACATCCCTACACTGCTATTTCTCAAATAACCATTACAGTAAAAAGCAAATCAGTATTGAACACATCCCCAGTTGTCGAACTAACTACATTTCTAAAGGTTTGTCCCTGTGTCATTTCTCATTATTACACATCATTTATGGACTTTGTGTATTGATTTCTTTGCATGTGTGGATTGCATGGGTTGTTACCAACATTTGGTGAGAATGTCATATCATTAAAGTGCTTTGAGTGCTCCAGGAGAGTAAAAAACACTATATAAGAATCAGTCCATTTACCATGTCAGTAGCACCTTCAGTAATACATTTACTTGATTTACTATGATTCCTCCATAACAATGCGAGAAAGTGTTTAAGTCATACAGGAAACAATTATGTCAAATTGTTGCTGCTAAAGGTGGTCCTACAAGCTACTGAATCACAGGGAGTACTTAGTTTATCATGCACTGCTCACCTATTTTGGCACTGATTGGCTTATGTTTTTTTTTTATAAACATTGACATGATGTAATATCCCATGTACCGTTGCTTATCTCAGATTGTATTTACCTCATTTTAACACCTGGTATATCCTGCCATGCAAAACTGAACTGAACAGAAGATGTACTTCCTTTTTATTATGACTGTGTATACAAAGCAAAGCAGCAGAGGAGACAAGCATTTGCTTCCTATAACAAGGGCTTTAACTCGCATACTCATCAGAGTAGCATCGGTATCAAATGACCTATTAAACATGATATTGCAGCATTGCGCCCTTGCAATCTCCCCATTTCAATGTGTAGTGAAAGTGTAAACTTCAAACGAGATACCTGTTTTTTTTAAATTGTGTTGACAGGCCGACTAAAACCAGACTTTTCTTATCTAAATACAGTCATCATTTTGGCACAGGAAGAATGGGTAAAAACAGGATTTTGTAATGGAAACGTTTGTGATCAGAAAGACCTTGACTCAATAGGCCTGATGACCAAAAATTATTTAAATGAAGCCGAATTATGTAGGAGCAGCAGTCTTCTTTCTTTGTAGGTTGACATTCACTGAACAGAATATGGTTAAATGGTATTAAAGTCAAGTGGTTATATATCAGTTTACTCCATTACAGCCTACTGTTGGGCTTCACAACACTGAGGTGAGCACAAGACCCTTGGAAGTTCATCCTTGCTATTGACAATATGCTGGTAGACTAAGCAAACCTAGCAATGGGACATACTGATGTTAATTGGGAAGAATGGTTATTTAAGTTTACTTTGAATGGTTGCTGGTCCCAGAGGTGTTGGTCTGAGTAAAACAGCTGAAATACTGGGATTTTCTTACAACCATCTCTTTGGTTTACAGAGCATGTTCCTAAAAAGAGAAAATATCCACTGATCAGAAGCTCTCTGGGTGAAAATGTCTTGCTGATGCTAGAGGTCACAGCAGACTGCCAGGAAGACTTCAAAGCCTTAGTCTCAATCTCATACTGGTTTTTTGAAAATGAACTTTTATTTAAAATATTTTTGATACAAATTTTCTTTTTCTAAAAAAAAAAAAAAGAAAGAAAAGAAAAGAATATACATTCTACATTCTGAAAGCCAAACAAGTTCTAAATTTGGTACTAGTAAGGTGTAACTTATGAAGTAGCCGATGAGCGTATATGGATAATCAAGTATCTACTCCGGCCTGCGTTGCTATACTGGCTTTGCGCACATTAGGTGGTACTTGACTAGGGATGGGTACCGGTATCCGGTGCCAGCAGCGCACATTTCGGTGCTTTATTTCTGTGCTTTTTTTTTTTCCTGAGATGTCATACACTTTGGATTCTAGCCAATTATTTTACCTTTCCAAGGATAGTAGGCGGGCCCAGGTACGTACGTTCTTTTAGAGCAGAGCTACAGATTAAAAATGCCCAAGGCGAAGCGGTTAAAAGTCTGGCTGTACTTCACACCAAAAGATGCAAACTCAGCAGCCTGCAACAAGTGCTTTAAGCTGATGCTGTGCAAAGGAGGTAACACCTTGAATCTGATAAAACACCTGGCGACGCATAGCGCTTTTTTAAAAGCCGAGAAATGCACCGTATTTGATAGCTTGCTGCAAGACCTCACACCGAGCACATCTACTGAGGGTGTGGCGCCTGTTATCGGACCCGGAGTTAGCAACATCCCACCAAGAACCCAAAGAGGAGAGTCCTGGCCCCTAGCCCTGCCAGTGTAGCAGAAATGATGAGGATGATGATGGCAGCAGCAGCCGTTCTTCTCTGCGTGAGTAGCTTAATGTTGTTCGTTTGTAATTTACGTTGAGTAGGCTAACCACGTTATTAAATTAATGCATGTATGGTGAACTAGCAAACACCGTCATAGTTACATGCGGCTTTCTTCTTGTTCGATAGAGTGATACCATATATGCCCTACAGCTGCAGAAAAGGCTAACATTGTTATCTTTTTACAGAAAAAAAAAAACAAAAAAAAAAAAAACAGCTAAACATGAGAGGTTTTTGGACAGAATTTGTGTTTGCCATTGTTTAAGCACCGGTTCCAACCAAAGGAGGTATGTTGTATCAACAGAAAAGGCTAACTTGGTTATCATTTTGCAGAAAAAAAAGAGACTTCTAAAAATAAAAACATAAGAGGTTTTTGGACAAAGTTTGTGTTCTCCATTTTTTAAGCATCGGTTCGAGCATCGGCACCGTTTCAAAAGTACCGGTTTGGCACCGGTATTGGATAAAACCTAAACGATACCCATCCCTATACTTGACTGTTATGGAAAACAACTAAAACAGAGGCGAGTCTGTAGTAGTGGAAGAAGGTTAATAGAGAAAGCATTCATCTCTCTATCCACCAACTGCCTTATTCATCTCTTCTGCCCTAAAAACTGCTACAGGAAGTCTTTCATAGCTCATTAACATTATTATTTTTTACTACTACGATTATACCTGGTGACGCTAAAGAGTATTTAAAGAGTATATAGCTACCTAGCTTACCAATTAACCTAACCCCACTAACTGCATGTCTTTGGATTGTAGGAGGAAACCGGAGTACCTGGACAGAACCCATGCAAACACAAAGAGAACATGCAAATTCCAAACAGAAAGACCTTGGTCAGATGGTGAATTTGAACTTCTTGCTGTGAGGCAGCAGTGCTAACCACCACACCACCGTCCTACATACATGCATGCACATGCCCACTATACTGAAATAACTCTACCTTACCTTCATGGACGGTCACCCCACAGTTGTCACACTGAATTATTTCATCTGCATCCTCGCTGTTGTCTCCCAGACAAACGCAGCAGATGAGAATGTGTTGTGTGCTCCAGGTCTGGGACCGATCCAGCAAAGCACCCTGGGGAATCAGGGAGCAGAGTCAGAGTCACAAACCCAATGACTGACATTCATGGAAACGGTTGAAGTTGATTCTCTTGAATTTACTATGATGACATCAAAACCTCTCATTGGATTGCAGGCATTCTATGACTCGTGTTATACTTTGGTATTATGGAGCACCAAGCAAAGGTGCCAATGTAAAAGCCAGCTGCCTTAAATTTAGTTCAGCTGCAAATAAGCTAAAACAAACTTATGGTATTAAGCTCTTAGATATTACAGATATTAAAAAATAGTTATTTTATTTTAGATTATCTCTGATTTTGGAGCAGGCGTTAACAACACTCCTGAAAAGAGTTTCTATTCTTAATAGATAAAACACTAAACCAGCATATAAGAGAAGAAGAAAACAGATTCCCATGATGCATTTAGTATTTTCTTTTTCAGTCACCTTTCTCACTCAATATGTGTTAATAGACCTCTCTTCATTAAAGCACACTTGTTATTAATCTCTGGCTCTCCTCTACAGCATGTCTTTATCCTGCCTTCCTTCTCTCAGGCTCAGGAAGGTTCTGCCGGAGGTTTCTTCCTGTTAAAAGGGAGTTTTTCCTTCCTGCTGTCACCAAAGTGCTTGCTCATAGGGGGTCATATGATTGTTGGGTTTTTCTCTGTATTATTGTAAGGTCTACCTTACAATATAAAGCGCCTTGAGGTGACTGTTATTGTGATTTAGGGCTGTATAAATAAAATTGAATTGAATGTAAAAGGAATTTTAATAAATGAACAATAAAAATTACATGTTGTTATTAACAAGAGTTCAACCTCCATCCATCCATCTTCTTCTGTTTTATCCGGGGCCGGGTTTCGGGGGCAGCAGCCTAAGCAGAGAAGCCCAGACCTCCCTCTCCCCAGCCACCTCCTCCAGCTTATCTGGGGGAACACCAAGGCTTTTCCAGGCCAGCCGAGAGATATAATATCTCTCCAGCATGTCCTGGGTCTGCCCCAGGGCCTCCTCCCAGTGGGACATGCCCGGAACACCTCACCCAGGAGGCACCCAGGAGGAATCCTTGTCAGATGCCCGAACCACCTCAGCTGGCTCCTTTCGATGTGGAGGAGCAGCGGCTCTACTCTGAGATTTGGTGTGTTCATGGTTATGAGCTTTTGTACATGTTTGTCTGCATGTGACTGCAATGAAAAGAGGCCAGCATACAGTATCAGCATCCTAGTTTGCCCTGTACTTTGATGCAAAGCTTTTGTGTTGCTAAAAACAAGATGTTGCAATAGTTTTAAATTGTGTTGATAGGCCAATATTTTTAATGATTTGTTCGCTTTTTCCTCATGTCAGAGTTTGTTGATCGGGTGTTTTGTTCAACGCCTCCCACTCTTTTTGGGTTTGTTTTTTTTTACCCAGTAAAGGAATGTTTTGGATGCTAGAACTGTGTTTTCCTTCACTCAACCTGAGCTCAGCGTTTCATAATGACTCTGCCTCTTTGCTCTTTGTGGTGTGTGTGTAGGTGGGCTCCATCTCCACATTAATCCTCTGAGCTCCGGGTGTAGTTGGCCATTTTTGACTTTATCTTTTTATTTCACCTTTAAACACGGGTATTATGCTTTTCAGCACAACCATGTCTGAATTTACAGTTATTTTCTTTATTTTGACAAACTGTATGAACACAATTGACCTAAACTCACATAAAAACAAAACCAATCGTAAAATCTGAGTAGTTCGATTTTAGACTAATAAAAACCACAACACAAATTATTTTCCTAACTTGATATATAAATTGTAAATTTTTAAAACTTAAGCACAAATTTTGCAAACAATAAAGTTATACATAATATTTACCTAGAAATGCTGCCATGCTTTAGGTTTTTTTTGGGTTGTTGTTTGGTTTTTTTCCACAACCATTTAAAACTATTTACAAAACAGGTGCCACAAAATGATGCCACACAAATGATTTTTGCCACTCAAAAAAATAGTTTCTGTCCACACCAAGACAGGGTAGCACATCACGGGCCTGACAACAGATGGTGTCACTCCTCCTGTTTTAGACCCGGAGACAGCGTTGACATTGCATCATTACATCTACCTTTGGTGGCTTTTTGGCTACCATCTGTGACATTCAGTAGTGGAGTCATTGTTTTGACACACAAAACAAAGCCAATAACTACACTACTACACAACACTACACACGTGCAAAACTTCCCCCTCTTCCTAAGCAATCAAATGCCACATGTTACAATATAATTTTTTGATTGGTTGACATAACGCATTGTTCCACCAACAGAGAAGGGAGTGTTCATCCTGTAATTAAGGGTGGCCATTCAACAATGGTGTTCATCAAAAACATTTTATTAGTTATTATTATTAACAATGTTTATTTGGTTTGAACTGCTTTTTGAAACGTGTCTGATCTTGTACTCACCTCGCTGCCCTTTCCCTGGGACATGCTATCATTGGTCAGTTCTTCATCAAAAGCACTGCTGCTCTTCGTCTTCTTTTTGGACTTCTTCGCTTCTTTGTCACTATCACTGCTACTATTAATGTTGTCCTCACCATCTTCCTTGTCATCATCATCATCATCATCGCCGTCGCCATCTTCGTCATCATCATCATCGTCGTCGTCATCATCATCGTCATCGTTGTCATCGTCATCACTAGCACTTTCACCACCCTCTTCATCTGTGCCTCCTTTCTGAGAGTTTGCTTTGCCTTTCTTCTTTCCTGCTGTGGGTCTCCAGTCATTATCATCTTCACTATCGTAGTCGTCCATCTCGTTCAGGTCTTCCATGGTGGTAAAGTCCAGAAGTGGGCGGTTCCTGCGGAAATTCCATTTCTTGGGCTCAGCTTGAGACTCTTCAGCATTTACATTGTTGGATGCAGACACTAAGGAAGATCCAGTTTCAGCAGCTTCAGCAGGCTCTGAAATTTTCTTGGTCTTGCGTCTGCCTTTGGGTGCGATGACAGTGGGAGTGTCTTTGGTGGAACTGTCTGACGATTGCTGCCGTTTGCTCTTCTCCTCATCCTCAGTCAAGTTCTCCTCAGCAGCCAGGTCTTTGGTCTCCTCCTCATCTATGCCATCATCTGCTGAAGCAGCATTATCTGAATCACTTTCTGAACCGCCTGCACTCACTTTGGACCCTTCTTCATCACTGCCATTGCCTGTGCCCTCTGACCCTGTCACAACAGAGAAGAAAGTGTCTGTGAGATCACTGAAAAGTCTGGCTGTTTCTCCAGCAGAACCCACAATGTGGAGGAGGGGGTCTGTTTACAGTCAAACTGGCATTAGTGAACTTAATAGCAAAAAGTAAAGAAATTTGGGACCCACAACTTCATTTTCTTTAGAAAACAGGCACCATGTAAATAAACAGGGTTTCAAATGGAATAACATTTACTGTCAAGAAGCATTCTCACAGCACAGAAATAATCAAACAAACACAAATTTCTCAACTTCGTATGTATACACCTCCTCAGTGTTTGTTTTGACTTCTGTGGTTAGGGCCTCCTTTGATGTATTTCTTTTATAATGCCCAACAGGTCACGGCAGATGCCCACCCTCCCCGAGCCTGGTTCTACTGGAGGCTTCTTCCTGTTAAAAGGGAGTTTTTCCTTCCCACTGTCACCAAAGCGCTTGCTCATAGGGGTCATTTGATTTCACAGGACTCTGTTAAATTCTACAAAAAAACAAAAAACTAAGTACACCCTTACTGTTTCCACAGGAATTAAGAGGTTAAGTAGCAGCCAGGTGCTACTAATGAAATTAATTAACTGATCATCAGCAAGGGTGACTACCTCTGGAGCATTTAGGTATCTGTTAACACAATGCCACAATCTTCTCACAAACGACATGCCAAATTCACCTCAAGATCAGACCAGGCAATGCTCAAGAGAAACTGCAAAACACCCAAAACCTATATCTCAGACTCCACAGGCACCAGAGTTAGGGTGTGAAATTTTAAAGTTCACGACAGTACAGCTACAAAAAGACTAAAATCAGTGTGAGTTGTCTGGAAGGGTTGTCAGAAGAAAACGTCTTCTCTTTTAAAAGAACATGTTTTAATTCTACAAGCTCTCACATATTGCGACATAATTACCTTCACAGTCTCTGCCCACATTGAAGTTTTATGTGGCAGTGGGCTGAGACTGTGCAAATCAAGAAAGAAGTCCCTGCTTCAAAATCAGCATCTAAAGCTTGACTAAAATTGGATCTCAGTGCAGCATTTGATACAGTTGACCACAACATATTACTGAAACGACTGGAGAACTGGGCAGGTCTTTCAGGAACTGTACTAAACTGGTTCAAAACATACTTAGAAAACAGGAAATACTTTGTATCAATAGGTAACTTCACATCCGAGCAGACAAGTATCACATGTGGAGTTCCCCAAGGTTCCATCTTGGGACCCCTTCTGTTTAACATTTACATGCTCCCACTGGCACAGATTATAAAGAACAACAAAATAAACTACCACAGCTATGCAGATGACACACAAATATATATCACAATGTCACCAGGAGACCGAGGCCCTGTACAGGCTCTTGGTAAATGCATTGAGGAAATTAATGACTGGCTGTGCCACAATTTTCTCCAGCTAAACAAAAACAAAACTGAGGTAATAGTCTTTGGCGCCAAAGAAAAACGATTACAGGTCACCAGAGAACTTCAACCTATACACCTAAAAACCACCAACCAGGCGAGAAATTTGGGTGTAGTGATGGATGCAGACCTAAACTTAGAAAGACACATTAAGACAATAACAAAGTCAGCTTTCTATCACCTCAAGAATATTTCAAGGATAAAAGATCTGATGTCTCAACAGGACCTGGAAAAACTAGTCCATGCATTCATCTTTAGTAGGCTTGATTACTGTAACAGCATCTTTACAGGTCTACCTAAAAAAATCAGTCAGACAACTACAGCTCATTCAGAACTCTGCTGCTCGAGTCCTCACTAAGACCAAAAAAGTGGACCACATCAGTCCAGCTCTGAGGTCTTTACACTGGCTGCCTGTCCGTCAGAGGATAGACTTTAAAGTTCTGATGCTGGTCTATAAAGCTCTGAATGGTTTAGGACCAAAATACATCAATGACCTCCTGACCCAGTATGAACCTTCCAGATCCCTCAGGTCATCTGGATCCGGTCTTTTATCAGTTCCCAGAGTCAGAACCAGACACGGAGCAGCTGCATTCAGCTTTTATGCTCCTTATATCTGGAACAAACTCCCAGAAAGCCTCAGATCAGCTGAAACACTCAGTTTATTTAAATCCAGGTTGAAGACTCACCTATTCTCAGCTGCATTTGAATAAAGCACCAAATCCACACTGTTAAGCTTAAATTTCAAAACTTGCATTTAACTACTGATTTTATCTATTGTTCTGATTTTATCTGTTTTGATTTTATATACTGTTTTGTTTGTTTGTTAATTAGTTTGTTTGTTTGCTTGTTTTAATCAATTTTAAATCATGCTTTTTATTTGTTTTTGTTTCTAATGTCTCTGTAAAGCACTTTGAATCACCTTGTTGTTGAATTGTGCTATACAAATAAACTTGCCTTGCTTAAAATGTGCAGCTGCTCACATGGGCATCATCCTCTAGTATAGAAAGATTTGGAGGAATTGACTTCCTCCAAATTCCTCAACTTCATCTAAAATCAAAAGCTTAACAGTTAAAACTGAGATGCAACGGCTTTATCCAGCAGGAAAGTTATTCCAAACACACATCCAAACTAGTTTTGAAATCGATGTAGCAGGGTACAATAAAGTCTGTGAATGGTCCGCTCAAAGCCCCGAAAATAACCCTATAGAAAATTTCAGAAAATCATCAGAAGAAAGCCTAATGTGATATTTTTCAGATTCTTGAAATTTGGGATTATTATGAACCACAGATGACGAAATTCATAAAAAGAAAATTACACCGGAAAGTTTTATTCCAAACTTAGTGACTTGTGCATAAGAAAATTAAAATTCATCATTTCATATGTTGTTTTATGTAAATGAAATATTGGGGTTAAATTATTTTCTTTTATTTTCTAATACTGTAAAGTCATAGCATTTTTATTAAATTTTGCGCAGCATTTCAACTTTTCTAAAAAAAAAATAAAATAAATTAAAAATTAAATTAAATTAAATAAAACAGTTTGCATTTAAGTTAGCCAGCCAAAAGCTTATTAGTCTCAAGCCATTTGGACTGTTCATTTCTGAACAATAAAAAACTATGCATGTATTTAATACTGTTAGACATCACAAAGGCCATACTTACCTGAAGCATCTCCTACTTGAAAGTCACTGTCATCTGAACTGTCATAATCCAAGGCATCAAGCAGAGAGGCAGCAAGTGGTTTTACCTGCCGTCGCTTTAAACTGCGGTCCACTACATGGGGGAGTCCCAGAAACCAACAGACAAGAATGCAACATTTGAGTAAGATGCCATGAGCAGAAAAACACAGCTGAGAAGAAAAAAACTATAAAAAGCAGATAAGCTTTGCATGTTTAACCATGCAAAATTGTTTTTACTTTATTGCATAATGATCATTATAAAGCATAAAAGTGATAATATTTTATTTGATAGTATTTCAAATAAAATTGGGCTATGAAAAGGAGATGCTAGCAGGTGGTTATGTGCCCATATGTAAAGTGCAGCATTCTGTACTGCTGACCATAATATATTATTACAGCGATTACAGCATGCTATAGGTATTATAGGTACGCTGCAGTGGTTTGAAACATATCTGTCTAACAGATGGAGAGTCCTCTTCACACACTAAGGTTAATTATGGAGTTCCACAAGGTTCTGTGCTAGCACCAATTATTTTTACATTATACATCCTTTCCTTAGGTTGTATCATTAGAAGGCATAGAATACATTGTTGCTGTTATACAGGTGATACTCAACTTTATCTATCCAAAACAGATAACACACACTATTTAGTTAAACTAAACTGCAGGAATGTCTCAAAGGTAGGTAGATGACCTCCAATTTTCTGCTTCTAAATTCAGATAAAACTGAGGTTATTGTGCTCGGCCATAAAAAGTCTTACAAATATGGAATCTAGCCTCTGGATGCCACTACCTTAAGCTCCAGTAACACTGTAAGGAGTGTCTGAGTTGGGGTAAACTTAAGTGTCCATAAAGGGCTGAAAAATGTCTATAAGAGAGCCACTGACAATTTGTCAGCAAGATAGTTCCAGACTTTGAAGGCCTATACTGTTTTCTGCAGCCAAGTCTATGCTTTTCATACATAATCTTTTTCTTGCCTCCCACATTCCTGGTGAACTCCAGAACAAAAGAAGCAGTTTCATCCCACTTGCCAATCAATCAGCATTGGCCTACATGCTGCTGAGTTTTGGTGGACTCCACAAAAGTATGTTTGAAAGATTAGGAGTTTTATGGTTGAAAACTCCTGGCTGTGTTGTTTCTTGTCTACCTTCATTCAGTCATACTTCCCTTTGTCATAGGAAAATACATACCCTTATATATACACCTATAAAATACCAAAGGTACCGCAGTGCCGTAGGTAGGTTGTGTACGATAACACAAAGTTGCTTCAATGTAGAGATTGTTTTGTAATGATGGTCTAGTTCACCTGTACGGTCTGCACCTCAGATTGACGGCGAGTTACACTTAAAGACATTTAAAGCAAACTCAATTTGTGCTTTATGCAAATCAATCTATGCTGCTACACAAAATATTCAGCACCCAAACGTCCAATTACTTTTTAGCCCTTAACGTTCGGGTATCCTGTATCAAAAGGACAGTTCTCTCTCAAACGCGGCTTTAAATAGTGGCGTAAACCTATCTATTGTTTTCCCTTCAACACCAACACGAAACACAACGTTAATCAGCTGCAGACATTAGGTTTTCTGATGCTGGGATTTGTACAGCTCTTAGCTACGCAACTTGCCTATTAGCACACTGTTAGCAAACAAATAGCACCGCTGCGCCTAAACGGCTATCAAAAGCGGTCCCTGTTTTGTTTTCACGAACGATACATGTTTGTTTTTCTTTTTAACTGAAGAATCTACGATAGTCGTCTAAAACAGCTTAAGAGGTACACTTACCAGACATTTTGGTCCGTCAAGCACCATAGCTAATCGTGCTGAGCATTATTAGCTATACTTAAATTATGACCTTCTAATTGAATCACTGATGCTCGTGATGCTTTTAGTATATATATATATATATATATATATATATATATATAGGGACACAATTAAAAGCATTCAAAAGTAAGATCCAAGTTAATGTGTTAGCATCAGACCAAGTTAATGCAAAACTGCACGTAAAACACAACAGCATTAGCATTTAGCATACCAGCAACATCACTACTAGTCACAAAGTAGAGCCGGGCTAGCTAACTAGCAACAGTTTGAGGGAACAAATAATTGTTAATTGTGCCAGACGGCAAATACAATTTGAATATATATATATATAAATGACAACGTGGAAGGACTCACTCTGTACTTCACGTTCACTACGACAGGTCTCCTATCAGAAGCATGGTATATGGACAATGGAGAACACCGTGGTGACGTACTGACGGCTGCATATTGTTGCTATGAGGACAGTTACGTAGTACAATATGACAGTCACGTGAGAGTTAGTGACTCAAAATAATAATATCTGAGTTTATAAACTTTATTTAATTAATGATGACATTAATTGTGTATAGAGTGCATGTAGGCCTACTATAAAACCAATGCTAAGTTTTGGAACCATAGAAATTATTAAAACAGCACTTACTGTATACACGTTTTTATCATAGACTATCCAATTTAGGGGATTTTATGGATTTTTTAAGAGTAATTACTATTACTAATTACTAATTATCAATAGAATAACAACTTTTTTCATTCTGAAAGTTGGGAAATCCTTGTTACAACAGCTAAAACTAATAAATAGCTTGAAATTTGTATGTAGCACAACAAAATTTCCATAAGCTAAAAACTTCATAACACAAAAGAACTCAGTTAAATACAAAGAAAATAAAGGTTAGTGTGTAAAAAGCTGACTATAAAAATAAATAAATGGGATAAAATGTTTATGCACATCAGAACTTTTCTAAAAATGTACCTATTTGAGCTGGAATTGATGTAAACAGCACTGAACATTCATGGGGATGGTAAAAGTTTAAATTTCCATTTAAAATATCTATTTATGAACATTCTCACATTATGGTGGAATAACTATATAGAATAACTCAGGTTTGAACAATCAGATTGGGTGCACTGTATCAACATGAAAAAGGTGGACAAATAAATTATCCACATATATTTTTCAAAGATTCAAAATTACACTTAATTTATCATTAAAAAAGTTATAGGATTCAAAATCTATTGTTAATTAATTGTTTTTTAATTGTATCATTGCTCATGTCTGAGGTTTGGATTTTTTTGTGCATATTTTTGATTAAAAAAAAAATTCATAGAGAATCTAATGCTGACAATTAACTTATTTAATTTAAAACAGATTGGGGGGGGGGGGGGGATTAAAAATTATGTTTTCTAATGAAAAAATGTGAATGTTACTCCAAAGGAATGGAGTTGTATAAATGTATACTTTGACTTATTTTCAAAATTAACTTTGTTTCTGTTGTCCTCTTTTGACTTTGTCAGTTTTGCAAATAAGAGATGATTAAAATAAATGAACCTAGATTGATCCTGATGCATGCTAAGGGGAAGACGGATGGGACAGGAAAG
The DNA here is from genome assembly GCF_965226115.1 of Aulonocara stuartgranti. Classification (NCBI taxonomy): domain Eukaryota; kingdom Metazoa; phylum Chordata; class Actinopteri; order Cichliformes; family Cichlidae; genus Aulonocara; species Aulonocara stuartgranti. The sequence goes on along the minus strand of NC_138957.1, from coordinate 3,490,797 downwards.
CAAAAGGGATGATTACAGCTGTCCTTTCTTGATGAAAAATGGCCCTGAATTGTGCAGAAAGAGGCCGTTTTTATCAGCTTGTATCAAAATACTGAGGATATCACAGTAGTGATCACTGTCATCATCACTATCAGCATTTTCATCCTTTTCTCTCCTGCCCTACTTTGATCAACATGGAGCCTGTTTGCAGTAGATAGTGTTGGAGGGAATGTGTTGAGTACTTTGTCTGACATTGAAATCAGTGGGATAATGACAGTCAGGCCAGGTGGAAGTGTAACAGCCACTTCATTGCACCAGTTTTTCAAGCAGAAAAAGGGTTTATGCCTATAGTGCTTATGTACTATTATAGTTAAAGCCTCAAACCAATCCCCAAACACAAAAGGAAATCAGAATAGAAGTTTTCAGAAGTTGAGACTAAGAGAGAGTGAGGTGAGGATGGTCTCACTCCAATGCATCACATATGGAAGTTTAGGCATTTTAATGGACTGTGTATAACTTTTGTGCCATTTTTCAAAATGCAATCCAACATGACATTGTCATATGCGCTGGATTCCTCATCCGGTACTATGGCAACAAAAAATGAAGAAGGATTGGAAGGAGTTTGTAACAAAATATTTTTATTAAATATCATCTTAAGATGATAAATATCATTATTAAGATGGCGCCGGTGAGGTCGGCTGCCGTCACGACTGCTCCGACCACTTTTTCTTTGTCTTTGTTTTTTAAGTTAGTTTTCAGCGTTTCTAAATCGGCAAAATCATCACCATTGGGTACATTAGGTATGACAGTGACACTCTTGTTTCTATTGGTATACAATGTACTCACAATTCGAAGTTTTTAACTCCGGATCCGAGCTGGCCGAGTGAGATCTCGAGGGAGAACAAAGGGAAGCGGCAGCGGCCTAGAGGGAAGCGAGCCGGCGTCAGGAACAGGCTGAGAGCTCGTGCACACCGCACACCTCTGCCTAGCATCCTGCTCGCCAACGTCCAGTCACTGGAGAACAAGCTTGACGACCTCAGGGCCAGGATAAAGTTCCAGAGAGACATTCGGGACTGCAATCTCCTCTGCTTCACCGAGACATGGCTGAACCCAGCGGTGCCGGACCACGCCATCCAGCCGGCCGAGTTCTTCTCGGTTCACCGCATGGACAGGACACGGGACTCGGGGAAGTCAAGGGGAGGCGGCGTGTGTTTAATGGTGAGCAACAACTGGTGCAACAGTGCGAACGGTGTTCCTCTCACACGCTCCTGCACACCAAATCTGGAACTACTGTCCATCATGTGTCGTCCTTTTTATCTACCTCGGGAATTTACATCGGTCATTGTAAGTGCCGTTTATATTCCACCACAAGCGGACACGGTCACCGCCTTATGCGAGCTGCATGAGGCACTCACACAGCACCAGACACAACACCGGGACGCTGCGCTTATTGTGACGGGGGACTTTAATAGCGCCAACCTCAAACGCGCAGCGCCGAACTTTTATCAACACATCACCTGCCCCACCAGGGGTGAAAGGACACTGGACCACTGCTACACTACGGTCAAGGACGGCTACAAGGCACAATCCCGCCCCCCGTTTGGCAAATCTGATCACGCCGCCATCTTCCTCATGCCAAAATACAAACAAAGGCTGAAACAGGAAGTTCCGGTTCAGAGGAAGGTCGCGCGCTGGACGGATCAATCGGTGGCCGCGTTACAGGACGCACTCGATGACGCAGACTGGGGCATGTTCAGAAACAGCTCCGACGATGACGTCAACGTGTTTACGGAAGCGGTTGTGGGATTCATCGGGAAACTAGCGGATGATACCGTGGAGACAAAGACTATCACAACGTTTCCCAACCAGAAGCCGTGGGTGGATAAAACCATCCGCGACGCTCTGAGATCCCGCACCGCTGCCTACAACACGGGACTCATGACGGGGGACATGGACCCGTACAAAGCCGCGTCATATAACGTGCGGAGGGCGGTGAAAGAGGCGAAGCAGCGCTACGGGAGGAAACTAGAGTCACAACTCCAACAGAGTGACTCTAGGAGCCTGTGGCGGGGACTAAGGACAATAACGGACTATAAAGCACCAACAACCGGTATGACGAACGCGGCTGTGACTCTGGCAGACGAGCTGAACACTTTCTATGCTCGCTTCGAGGCTGCAGCTAAGGTCTCCAACAATGCTAGTGTTAGCGGCGCTAACGGCTGCAGACAGGAAGATACTGCCAGCACCGGAAACGTGCTCGTCATCTCCGAGCATGAAGTAAGGAGAGCCTTCAAGAGAGTGAACACCAGGAAAGCAGCAGGACCAGACGGCATCCCAGGTCGTATCCTAAGAGACTGCGCATACCAGCTAGCTCCTGTGTTCACTGAGATATTCAACATCTCTTTATCTCAGTCAGTGATCCCCACATGCTTCAAAGAGTCCATCATTGTTCCTGTCCCGAAGAAACCCCACCCTGCTTCTCTCAATGACTATCGCCCTGTAGCCCTCACCTCAGTAGTGATGAAGTGCTTTGAACGCCTGGTCAGAGACTTCATCATTTCTTCACTACCAGACACACTGGACCCACTACAGTTCACTTACCGTCCAAATCGTTCCACAGACGATGCCATCTCTCATCTCCTCCACACATCACTCACTCACTTGGACACTAGAAGGGGGAATTATGTTAAAATGCTCTTCATAGACTACAGCTCTGCATTTAATACCATAATTCCCTCCACACTCACCACCAAGCTGGAGCATCTGGGACTCAGCTCATCTATGTGTCAGTGGATCTCCAACTTCCTAACTGGCAGACCACAGGCAGTAAGGATGGGCGGACATGTCTCAGCCTCCACCACTCTCAGCACTGGAGCCCCCCAGGGGTGTGTTCTGAGCCCCCTGCTGTACTCTTTGTACACATATGACTGTGTGGCCACTACCAGCTCCACCACCATCATCAAGTTTGCTGACGACACCGTCGTGGTGGGCCTGATCTCTGATAACAACGAGACGGCCTACCTGAAGGAGATTAGGAATCTGGAGAACTGGTGCCAGAGGAACAACCTCCTTCTAAACGTCAGTAAGACAAAGGAGCTGATAGTGGACTTCAGCACTAAGCAGGAGAGGAACTACCAGACCCCCGTCATCAACGAGTGCCCAGTGGAGAGAGTGGACAGCTTCAAATACCTCGGAGTTCACATCACGCAGGACCTGTCATGGTCCTGTCACATCAACACCGTGGTGAAAAAGGCCCGACAGCGTCTCTACCACCTCAGACGCTTGAGAGACTTCCAACTGCCCTCCAAGGTGCTCAGGAACTTTTACTCGTGCACCATAGAGAGCATCCTGGCGGGAAACATCTTAACCTGGTTCGGGAACAGCACCATGCAGGACAGACGAGCTCTACAGAGGGTTGTGCGGTCAGCTGAGCGCACCATCCGCTCCGAGCTCCCTGACCTGCACTCAATCTACAGCAGGCGGTGCTGGACCAAGGCCAGGAAGATCGTGAAGGACCTCAGCCATCCCAACAACAGACTGTTCTCTCTGTTGAGGTCAGGAAAGCGATTCCGCTCCCTGAAGACCAACACAGAGAGACTGAGGAGGAGCTTCTTCCTGCAGGCGATACGGTCTCTCAATCACACCACCACACAGTACTGACCCACACATATGGTTCTTACACACACACTGGACTTTCTGGACTTTGGTTGGTTATACTAACCAAGATGGCGCCGCGTATGGATGCCCTGGTGCTTCAGTGCGTTACTTTTGTCTTGTTTTTGTGCATTTCTTCTGTGTCTGGGAACTCCTCTGGATACTCGTACACCAGAGAAGAGCTCCTTAACTGCAGGACTACAACGCCTGTGGATTTATTTCCAATATTTGTCGCATCTGCGGCAGATTTACTGCTGACTCTGATCAGGAAAGTGAGACGTCGAAAGAGAGGTAAGCGAGCCGGCGTACTCGTGCGTTTGAGGAAACGCGGACTGAGAACGGCCCTTCCTGGGATCTTCCTTTCTAATGTACGCTCACTCTGGAATAAGATAGACGAACTGGCCCTGATGAGAAGCATGAACAGAGACTTTGCCTCCTCCTGTGTCTTATGTTTTACGGAGTCGTGGCTCAGTGAGGACATCCCGGACTGCGCGCTCAAGCTGGAGGGCTTTCATCTGCTGCGCGCGGACCGGCAGGCCGCTCTCTCCGGTAAAACCAAAGGTGGAGGTGTCTGCTTCTACATCAATAGTGGCTGGTGCACAGATGTAACAGTGATTGCTCAGCACTGCTCTCCCTCTCTGGAATATCTTTTCATTCACTGCAAACCGTTTTATTCTCCGCGGGAGTTTGCTTCATTCATCCTGGCCGCTGTTTACATCCCGCCAGACGCGGATGCGCAAGCAGCTCAGTGCGCACTCGCAGAGCAGATTCTCCACACGGAGCGGACATACCCGGACTCTCTCATCATTGCTCTTGGGGACTTTAACAAAGCCAATCTGAGCCATGAGCTTCCGAAATACAAGCAGTATATTAAATGCCCGACCAGAGAGGAGAGGACATTGGACCACTGCTACAGCACGATCAGCGGGGCCTATCGCGCGGTGCCGCGCGCTTCACTCGGACTTTCTGATCACGTCATGATCCACCTAATCCCCGCGTACAGACAGAGGCTGAAGCTCTCCAAACCTGTCGTGAGGACCAAAAAACTGTGGAGCAACGAGGCTGTGGAGGAGCTTCGCACGTGTTTGGAGACCACAGACTGGGACACAATGAAGGCTGCTTCTAACAGCTTGGACGAGTTTACGGACACTGTCACCTCCTATATCCACTTCTGTGAGGACAGCATTGTGCCATCACGCACCAGGGTGAGTTATAACAATGACAAACCCTGGTTTACTCCTAAACTAAAAAAGCTGTGGCTGGAAAAGAGTAAGGCGTTCAGAAGCGGAGACAGGGACTGCTACAGAGAGGCCAAGTACAGGTTCACTAAGGAAGTGGACATTGCCAAACATCAGCACTCTGAGAAGATGCAGCAGCAGATCTCAGAGAATGACTCGGCCTCTGTGTGGAAAGGTTTTAGGAATATTACAAACTACAAGCCTAAAACCCCCCACTCCACTGATGACTTGCTCTTAGCCAACACCCTTAACGACTTCTACTGTCGTTTTGACGAGCCATCAGGCAGCCTTCACACCTCCAACGACCCCAACAATAGAGGCACTTTGGACACTCATTCCCCCACCTCTCCCCCCTCCATAGAGCCATCACCACCTTCAAACTGTTCACCTGCAACACCCGCCCCCTCACCCCACACAAAAGAGGATTTCACACCACCTCCTCCGACCACAACTCTTCATATTCATGAAGCAGATGTGAGGAAGCAGTTTAGAAGTCTGAATGCTCGGAAAGCTCCCGGCCCAGACGGTGTGTCTCCTGCCACCCTCAGACACTGTGCAAACGAGCTGGCCCCAGTGTTTTCTGGCATCTTCAACTCCTCACTGCAGGCATGTCATGTGCCTGCCTGCTTCAAGTCCTCTACCATAATCCCTGTCCCCAAGAAACCTAGGATCACTGGACTAAATGACTACAGACCCGTGGCTCTGACATCTGTGGTCATGAAGTCATTTGAGCGCCTAGTTCTCTCCCATCTCAAGACCCTCACGGCCCCCCTCCTGGACCCCCTGCAGTTTGCATATAGAGCCAACAGGTCTGTAGACGACGCCATCAACATGGCCCTACACTTCATCCTGCAGCATCTGGACTCCCCAGGAACCTACGCCAGGATCCTGTTTGTGGACTTCAGCTCTGCCTTCAACACCATCCTTCCAGACCATCTCCGAGGCAAGCTTTCCCAGATGAATGTGCCTGATCCCATCTGCCGGTGGATCACTGACTTCCTGACGGACAGGAAGCAGCACGTGAGGCTGGGGAAGAATGTCTCGGACTCCCGGACCATCAGCACCGGCTCCCCTCAGGGCTGTGTTCTTTCTCCTCTACTCTTCTCCCTGTACACCAACTGCTGCACCTCCACCCACCAGTCTGTCAAGCTAATCAAGTTCGCAGATGACACCACCGTCATTGGGCTCATCTCTGACGGGGATGAGTCTGCCTACAGGAGGGAGGTTGAACGTCTGGTGTCTTGGTGCAGCCACAACAACCTGGTGCTGAATGCCCAGAAGACAGTGGAGATTATTGTGGACTTCAGGAAGCACACAGCCCCACTCCCCCCCATCATCCTGACTGACACCCCCATCACCTCTGTGGACTCATTCCGCTTCCTGGGTACCACCATCACCCAGGACCTGAAGTGGGAGCCCACCATCACCTCCGTCATCAAGAAAGCCCAGCAGAGGATGTACTTCCTGAGGCAGCTGAAGAAATTCAACCTGCCAACACGGACGATGATGCAATTCTACACTGCAATCATCGAGTCCATCCTCACCTCCTCCATCACCGTGTGGTACGCTGGAGCCACTATCAGGGACAAACAGAGACTGCAGCGTGTTGTGCGCTCTGCTGAGAAGGTGATTGGCTGCAGACTCCCATCTCTGCAGGACCTGTACACCTCCAGGACACTGCGGCGTGCAGCCCGGATCTCAGCTGACCCTTCTCACCCTGGACACAGTCTGTTTGACCTGCTCCCCTCAGGCAGGAGGCTCCGGTCCATTCGCACCAGAACCTCTCGCCACAAGAACAGTTTCTTCCCCTCTGCTGTTGGACACATGAACAATAACCACATGACTGTCCCCGCCACTAACACATGACCCTACGCTGTGTCACTGCATCATTTCATGTCTGGCACTGATCATCACCTGCACTCATGTATATATCTTTCTACGTAGCACTCATAATTCTTATTCTCATGTATATATGTTTGGCACTGATCACCACCTGCACTCATGTATATATCTTTCTACGTAGCACTCATAATTCTTATTCTCATGTATATATCTCATGTATATCTCATGCACATATCTTTCTTTCTACATAGCACTTTAATTCTTATTGTCTGCACTGAAGCACCGCAGCAATTTCCTAATGTTGTAAACCTCAACATCTGGCAATAAACCCATTCTGATTCTGATTCTGATTCTGATTCTGATTCTGGTTTTGCACAACACTGGTCACTATATTCTTCATTTCCGGTTAATACTTGTACAGCTGCTGTTATTGTGTATATATTTATTTAGATTTAGATTTCTTCATACATTCTTATATAGTTCTATATTGTGTATTGTGTATTTTGTTGTACAGTTATTTTATTTTCAACTTTAATTTATATATTTTATCTTATTCTTCCCAGTTAAATTTACCCTTCATTCTAATTTGTGTTGTACAGTTATTTCATTTTTAACCTTAATTTATATTTTATTCCTTCCTAGTTAAATTTACCCTTTTTAATTTTTCATATTTATTTCCTATCTTATTCATAGCCTTTTCCTTTTTTGTTCTCTTTAGGTCACGAGCAGTTGTCCAAGCATTTCACTACATATCGTACTGTGTATGACTGTGTACGTGACAAATAAAATTTGAATTTGAATTTGAATTTGAATTTGATCTAAGAGTAAAAGACACCCCCCTCCCCACCCCAAAAAACAAATAAATAAAAATTAACAAACAAAGAAAAAACAATAAAAACAAAAGAACTCACTGTGTTTGTCAGATATTTGTTTTGTAACCTGCCAAGATGCTAATCTATGGCACAAGCAATGCAATTATCTAATTTTAACACCAATCTGTTCAGAATTCATGCTAATGGACTACCCATTTAATTCAAACGTGACCCTGACTGGTCCTCTAGTTGGGCAAACAGGTTGATTTATGGCAAAGCAGGATTGTGTGTAACTGGTTGATCCCCTGATGTACTCTTATCAGCCACTTTATTAGTTATACCCACTCAACTGCCCATTGACGCTAATATTTAGTGACTCAGTCACATGGCAGTAAGTCATTTAAGCGTGTAGCTATGGTCAAAAAAACTTGTTGAAGTTCAAACTGAGCATTACAAAAGAATAATTTAATAAGAGAAAATATCCACAGAGGGGCAGTTTTTTCGGGGGGAAGTGCATTGGTCATGCCAGAAGTCAGATGAGAATAGCCAGACAGAAAGTGCATTCTCTGAACGCACAACACATTAAATCTTGAAGCAGATGGGCTATAGCAGCAGAGGAGCATAATGGGTGCCACTCCTTTCAGGTAAAAACAGGAAATGGAGACTACAATTTGCAGGAGCTCATCAATCTGGTAAAATGAGTCTCAATTCTTACTGCTACATTCTGGTGGTAGGGTCAGAATTTTGTGTAAACAATGTGAAATCTATTTTGCCTCATATCAACAGTACAGGCTGATGGTGGTGTAATGGTGTGGGGAATATTTTCTTAGCAAACAATGGGCCCATTAGTACCACTTAAGCATTGTTTAAATACCACAGCTTACCTTCACTTTATTGCTGACCATATCTATTGTCAGCAATAAAAATGGACTGGTTCTTATCTCAAAAGGCTGGGAGATCATTGATCAAAGACTACTGATCAGTGGCTACGAGTCCCATTCACAGAGAGTTGGGGAATGTCTGCTCTTCTGTGTTGTGCCATCTGCTTCGCCAGAAGTTGTTTGGTTTCCCCGATGTATAAATCCTGGCAGTCCTCCTGGCACTTAACAGCGTACACTATGTTACTCTGTTCATGTCAGGGGACCCGATCCTTGGGGTGGACCAATTTTTGGCGCAGTTTTGGGGCGTAAAAGCCACAGAGACTCTGTATTTAGAAAGAATGCATCTCAAAGGTTCTGATACTCCTTACACAAGGAGCCATATTAATTACCAGAAAAATAAACTTCACTGTTCTAATTCTTGCTGTATTAGCAGTAGAACAAAAATTTAATTATTCGAATTTGCCTATGCTACCTTACCACAAAAACAAATAATTTAACAAGCTGAAATAAACTTAAATTAAAATTTAATTAATAAATAAGAAAACACAAATTTTGGTGTAGAGACTGTGCTCGGCAGCAAATATGTTGTCATGGTCCACGCGAGCATCCTGTGTCTTTCTACTGTTTCCGTGTGTTCCTTGTTATCCGCCTCTGGGTGGAGTCGTCATTATTCCACCTGCTCAGCTCAACTGATGGAGATCTGAGGCAATCAGTACTTAAGACCAGAGTCAGCATCTCTTCGCTGCCAGTTTGTGTCAGTAACAGTCTGCAGTGCTGCATGCTTGGTGTTTCTGTGTTGTACTTGTTGCCTTGTTTTCCACTAACTTGTCTTGCAGGACGCTCACTCGGCCATTTCCCCTCCCTCCAGAGCCATACCTGCCAAGTAAGACGCAAACCCAATCATTTCCACTAGTGATGTGCGATACCACTGATTTCCTTTCCGATGCGATACCAAGTAAAATTCAGGGTGGTATCGACGATACTTATCCGATACGATACTTTGTACAAAAACTTACTTTATTTATTGTATCTTTTATTGTATCTCAAATTATAGCATCATCATGATTACAGGACATCATATTACTCGTTCTTATCACTTAATAATGCAGAATTCATCATATAGAAATAAAAAACCTGAAGTTGTGCGCTATTTGAGCACGCTGCCTGCATGCAGCACTAAAGGATTCAGTGAGAGATGTCTGTCTCGCCCTAGCAGCACCTGTCCCTCTCCTCCTCTTCGCCTCAACATAAACTCGTCATATTCTGTGATATGATTTACTCTGAGGTATTTCACGAGGCAGCACGGTGGCACGGTGGTTAGCACTGTTGCCGCACAGCAAGAAGGTCCTGAGTTCAATTCCACCATCAGGCCGGGGTCTTTCTGTGTGGAGTTTGCATGTTCTCCCCGTGTTTGCGTGGGTTCCCTCCGGGTACTCCGGCTTCCTCCCACTGTCCAAAGACATGCAACTTGTGGGGATAGGTTAATTGGATAATTCAAATTGCCACTAGGTGTGAATGTGCGAGTGAAAGTGAGTGCGAATGGTTGTCTGTCTCTGTGTGTTGGCCCTGCGACAGACTGGCGACCTGTCCAGGGTGTACCCCGCCTCTCGCCCTATGACAGGTGGGATAGGCTCCAGCGCCCCCCGTGACCCTGAAAAGGATAAGCGGAAGCGAATGGATGGATGGATGGATGGATATTTCACGAGGTTAGTGGTGTTGCCACAACACCTCACTGTCTTGCCACATGTATTGCAAACCACATCTCGGCTGTTTGTGGAGGTAAAATACGTCTGCACGTAACTCCAGTTACACTCAGCCATTGTTGTGAGTGCGCACGCCAGGGGCTGGACACATTTATACAGCCGTATTTTGCACATGACTATGAAAGGCAGAAGAGGAAATAGTTCCTTCCAATGTTGAAGTAGAAATCTTGTGGCATCGTGGGAGCTGGAGGGCTGCGGCTGCTGTTTTGGGGCATCTGTGGCTGTGCCTCGGTGGATGGTGGTAGGTGGCTGCTGCCTTATAGTTTTGGGATGTGGGGTCTGGGGGGTTTGTGGTGGCAGATATTGGGTTGCTGGCCTCTTCTATACGGGTCTGGGTGTGGTGCCTGGGGCCCCGCTGCCCGGGACTGCCCGTGTTCTTGTTGGGTCCCTCTTTGCACTGTGGTGGTCTGTCCTCTTGGCCCCTTTGGTGGGCTGGGCCAATGGCTTGTTACAGACTCAAGCCAGTCTGTCTTATTCTTTTTGTGGTTGATTGACTCAGGTACTGATTCTGTGGCTCTGAGTGCAAATGGGCCCCAACTCTGTAAACCTGACCAACCAGAGCGTCAGGTTTACATATAAAGTCAATGGAGGAGCGCAATGAAGCGCGACTGGGGGTCCCGCGAAAATTTAGAAGCAGATTTGCGTTGCGAAAACGCGTGAGCAAGTAGCGCGACTGACGCGTTTGAAGTGCGAATAAAAACACGCGCATCAGTTTTTGTGGTGCATTTTGTGCATTTGCGCGTATCGTGTCTACCGCTCGAGTTGGAAAGTAAATAGGGCTTTGGAGCGTGATGTCACTGGAGGGGGCGTGGTCAGGATTTTTGGTCGAGCCGCCATGTTAGTAGGCCAAACAAAGGGCTACAGGAGCGAAAGCACACGGAAACATCAGCTATGGCTCGTACTTGCTGTGTTGTCGGTTGCAATGTTAGACCGCACGATTGGGAAGGGAATAAGCTGGAAAATGGGCTCTCTTTTTATCGTTTCCCCTCCTGGAAGCAACGTGAGGGATCTCATGTATCTGATGTTACCAAACGAAGACATCATGCTTGGATAGCAGCGGTGAGATGAGCTGATATCAAGTTCTCTGCCATCCCGAGTTTTTTGTTGGTGTGCTCCCAACATTTTCATTCCGGTAAGTTCTAAAGAAATTCATATTGCTCTTTATGGGCTTTTAGTTTTATTTTCAATGCGCTGAGGTCATAGAAAATTAGAACAAACATCCTAATGTGTGATGCAGCAGAACTATGTTCTGTTTATGGAGTAGCTTATCGGTGACAACTCCTCCAGAGTAGCAAGTGGAATTTGCCTTTTTTGTGGACGGCTCCTTTTGCCTTCCACTGCAGACGGTGTGTTTATGGTTTCATCTAGAGCAATTTTTGCCTGTATCTTGGTCATATGGTCAACGTACTCACAACATGGAGGCTTAAAAACGGCCAGATCTTGTACCCAACCGTTTGTGAATTAGATGTGCACCTCCAGGGAATTACAATTCCAAAAATGATTTGCCGTGTATGCGCTGACTCCACAGACAAGGTATGAGAAGATATCAGGGTAGGACAATGGCGGTAGGTCTTCAGGGTTTCTACTCCACTGCTATTTTTTCCAAATACCGTCTCTTGGCGTCTGGGCGCAACCAGTCTCAATACAGTCCTTTGACTTTTGAACTGATTTCCAACACAGTGTGTTTGTTTTGATTCGTGGCCTTCTCAAATGGTGCCGCACTCCCACAATGCATAGCAGCGTTACGTCAACTCCAAAGCCCTATGGAGAAGGGAGATTCTCTCTTCAAATGCTAGATCGACAGCTGCCATCTTGCAAACATACCGTCTGGCACTACTTCCTTCCACATTTCCATTGGATGTGCGACCAATTCGCGTTGGACGCGCGTCGAGGTGCGAATGTGCACGCGACCAGCTAGGGGTGTCTGGCGCGTTTTGGTCACGTCTATCGCGTTTGGTGTGAACGCACCGTAAGCCTCCCCAGCCTTTACATATCCTGAGCCTTTTCCTCCCCTTACTTCCTCTGACAACACATCACTCACACACGTGAGGGGCCATTGTTGCAGTCTCTCTCACCCTCATTTTAAAGTGTCCTTCATGGCAAACTCTCATACACAGACACTCAGTCTCTCTCTTCTCTCGTCTGTCTCACACTCCTTCACGGATGATCTGATATCCTCGTGTCTGTGTTGTTCCCACATCATCATAATAAATGTTGTTCCAGGTTCAACATTGCAAGTGACCAATCACATTATTGTGACATCCCCCTTTTGTGCCTTTGAAAAATACCGCCTTAAAAAAATCTACTTCACTTGTGAGAAGAGAAACCGCTTCTGTCCGCCGATCCAGGAACTTTAATTCTATGAATTTCAGGATACTTTTCTTTAATAAACGGTAAGCATTATACATATTGTCCTTACAGAGGCGGTTTCTCTTCTCGCAAGTGAAGTCGATTTTTTGAAGGCGTTTGTTTTTTTCGAGGTCGCAGATGACGTCAGGAGAAGGTGATTGGTCACTTGCAATGTTGAACCTGGAACAACATTATTTATGATGACGAGGGAACAACACCAACACGAGGATATCAGATCGTCCCTCATTCACACCCACACGCAGCAAATGCATTTTTGTGTACCTCCCTTTGTCTTGCATTTCCAGTTCTGTGTATCATTTGAGTCTGTTTTGTTACAGATGCAGACCCAGCTTGTCTGTTTCATCCTCAGTCTGCCCCTATTCTCTTTCTATCCCTCCACTTTCTTCTCCTTTCTCTATCCTGGGCTTAACCCCCTGTCCACTCGAGCATAGCATCCACACAGATAATAATATGAATAATGAAATAAATAAAATCAGATTATCATGAGGAGCCTAGAGTGCTTTCCCATAGTGCTCCTCTTGGGAAAGCAAATGTGCTTGGCACAACAAAGCATTCAGAACATGATTTTGCTTGCTGACATGTCCAAGTATCTGCATTTCCATCAGTGTAAAAGAGACTCAACAGCAGATCAAGTAGAAAAAAATTTATACATTTTCTAAATCACCAAATTAATACATGCTCATTCCAATGCAGTTTGTGCTTCATTCAGTGGTTTTAGTTCAATAAGGCAAGGTCACTTGGAAAAATTTAATATGATTTATTGTGATAGTGAAATTAATGTATTTGGCAATTAGACTCTGCTGACCCAGCATAGTAGAACAGAATCCCAAATTGCACGCTAACCAATCAGAGGCTGCAGTGACAGTGTTAGCTCTGCCCGCTGACTTTGATGGGTGAGATTGACAGATAACATTAGTTCATGAACACAGCAACAGTGCCAAGAGTCCCAATATTAATTAATTAAATCCATCATTACATTGTTTAGAAAATGTGTCATTAATTAATAGAAATAAATAATTTATTAAATGTTATAAATGAAAAGAATTGAAATTAAATTATTTTTTAAAATATGTTTAATTAATCATAATCAGAATACTTTCTTAATCCCTAGGGAAATTATGTGGGTTACAGTTGCTCCAGGACAGTAACAGTAACAGACTAATTGCTCAATTATAAATATCAAGAATTTACAAAGGTGATTATAATAAATATCAAGAATATTGACAAGAACATGACAGAGGCTGAGTATATATGAATAATGAATTATTTCCCATTTTAATTGAATAATGACACATTAATTGTTTAATGATGTATTTAATGAATTCATTTTGGCACCTGAGGCCCTCCATAGTTTACAGGTACATTGTAGAAAGCTGAAATCTTGAGAAAGCATCCTGCTCAGTCATCGATTTTCTTGATGAGCCAGAGGACAGAAGTAATTACACAGAGTAAGAATAACACAGACTTTAGGCAATAAAAACACTACTATAAGGATATGCCATGACAAGTAAGCTTTAAAAACTCATTTGAAGAGGAGTAATTACATTGGATGTTATTTATAAATCTTGAGGTAAAATGTCCCAAAATGTCAGTGTGATCTACAGCCTCCCTCCACCTCAGGACTTTGCATTTAAATTGGAACATTCATTCATGTGGTGTAAATAAGGTGGCACCATGTTCTGCATTTCTCTTTCATGAGTCTGCCGTTACATCTTCTTTTGGATCTGGAGAAATATAGGACTGTATTACTGTCCCACTGGAAGTGTCTGATGATTTCTTAATGAATAAAATGCTCACTGGTGACCAATTACTTCTGAGGCATGTAGAACAAATTGTATTTAAGGAGATACTATTTTTATCTCTCTTTTAAATTAATCTGATAATTCACTGTGATGAACACAGAGTAAAACATTTTACTGTTTAATACTGTCTCGCAGACTTCAGAAGATCTAGGGGTCTGTGCAGAAGAGGGCTCTGGACAGATGATACAATTTAGACTATTTATGTAAATTTCAGTTTGATTAATTCTAAAATGAACCAAAGTTAATTCTGACTAACCTTTTCCAGACCCAGCATCATCACTCAGGAAACTGGCATGCCGGGAAAAGCAAATCTATTACAAAATAGGTCACACATAAACCTCTGTCTCTCTTCCACAGCATGTCTTTTATCCTGTCTTCCTTCTCTCACCCCAACCAATCACACCAGATGGCCCCGCCCCTCCCTGAGCCTGGTTCTGCCGGAGGTTTCTTCCTGTTAAAAGGGAGTTTTTCCTTCCCACTGTCGCCAAAGTGCTTGCTCTGAAATGCTTTATGCTTAACAACAGCTCACTATTTTAACTTATTTTTGAACTCTTGTGATCAGTATGACTAGATTGTGTGAGTTTCCATACTAAAAGAGCTGTAGAGATAAAATAATTGGCATAAGAGAAACTGATTTTTGGCATGGTATACTGCAGAAGTTTGTTTGTTTGGTTTTCTTTGTTGTTGCATAATTTACCTTTTAATTAAACTGCATTCCCTGTATTGTAAGAAAACTAACATTGTTTATATGTCAGAAAATTAGCAAACATGAATAAATGGCAAAAACAAAATAATTATAACATATATTTTTATTTGACTTATTTTAGGTCTGTGAAGCCAAACTTGATGCTGGGGATTTGTTTTTGTCAGTGGAGTCAAATGGTAAGTTACAATTTGTGCATTTTGTCATATTGGAAACACCACAGATTATATTGTAACTTAATAGCTCTGTAGAACAAATGATATAAAGATTGTAGTGTCAGGGTACTTCTTAAGAAGTAATATTGCACTATTGATGATCGCATGCAGGTGGCATAAACTAAAAATTCAGACGTGCTACCAACAAATGATTCATTAACAAAAGCAGTGGAGCAGACTGTTTAGGTTCTTGTGGTTGTAATAACATCCATAACTGCAGGTTTGTCATTCATTTGTTTTCACAGGTCTAGATGATCACATCTGACTTTGTCATTTAAATGAGGTGGACTTGCAAACTTTGCACTCTTTTGGGTAAATTGCTGTCCACTACATATACACAGAATGTGCACAGTATTTCAGATATAAAAAGGGAGTATGTAATGGACTTGCTGGCTTTATTGTAAAAAGCCTGTTGTGTAACTTTAATGAGGCAGTTGGACTAAAGCAGTATTGCTCATCAAGGTAAACATCTGAGGAATAAGGAAATTGTTACTTGTCCTTTTACTCAGTGTTCTTTTAATTGCATGTTTACTAAAGTTTTACATCACATAAGTCATTTTCACAATCATTCTACTTTAAAAGATTTCAAGACAGAGCTTATTGTTCTCTGAACTTCCTTTTTCGCTGAATGGCAGGTAAAGTGCATCTTTTTGTTTGTTTGCGTGTGTTTGTGTTTTCTCTAATGGGCCTCAGATGACGGTTTGTTTAAATTTGGGTCTCAAAGAATCTTTTCTGCCTGTACTCTCCACCCCTCTTCTTCTGTTGCTCAGGTTGAAGCAGGATTTGCCCGTCTTACATCTGTTGACCTGAAAGGGTTCCTTTTTGCTGTGCTTGACCATTATGGAGAGGTTCATGGAGCTGTACAAAATCAAGAGTGGCATAGGAGGGCTAACTAGGGAAAAATAAACTTTAATCAATAAACTGATTAAAGGAGCATTGTCTATGGAGCCATAATCTGATCCTGTAGTGTAGCTGCAGTTTGCACATTTCATGTATTCTCAGCCAGATTTGGTTTAGAGCACAGCCAATATTTAGCATAAGTAGATTTAAATTCACACACACTGGTGATGGCAGCTACATTGCAGCCACAGCCACCCTGGGGCGCACTGACAGAGCGAAGCTGCCGGACACTGGCACCACCGGGCCCTCTGACCACCACCAGTAGGCAACAGGTGAAGTGTCTTGCCCAAGGACACAACGACTGAAACTGTCAGAGCCGGGGCTTGAACCGGCAACCTTCCGATTATAAGGCGAACTGTCAACTCTTGAGCCACGATTAAGTCATCCACCCATGTGTGTGAATGACTGGATGTGTAAAGCGCTTTGGAGTCATTAGGGGACTAGTAAAGCGCTTTACAAATACAGGCCATTTACCATTTTAATTGAAAATTTTGTTTGAATTCTGCAATTGAAGTTATTTATGAACATGGTCTTTGTTTAAAGCAAGAAATGGATTTGTAACATGGGGGTGCATATCTCATTCTGAAAAAACTTTAGCTAATAAGTGTTACCCAAAGCCAATCACCATCATCCAAGGCATCAGTGTGGCTCTTCTTTGGAAAGACATGAATTCTTAAGCACGAGGGCTATTGTGTAATTGTAATTGTGTAATTTTATTATTTTTTTGTCTTTGAACCCTTTTATAGCCGGCAGGTATTGAAGACACGTTTTCTAAGAGGATGAAAGTTGGCATTGTGATGGTGTCCTTGAGGCGGCAGTAATCCTGTCTAATCTGAGGGATGTCTCAAGTGCCAATTCCATGCTGATGGGCCTTCTTTTTGCCCACAACATAGACTATCCAAAGGAACTTAAGGGCATCTTTGAAGTCATTCAGAATGTCCTAATGAACATTGGTGGAAGGCATTACTCATTTGTTCATGGTTTAAGAAACTTATGTGAACAACAATATAATGGTGGACTCTGCAGATGCTTATCTCATCAAGTCAGTAGTTTTTCCTTTGTTTTGCAATTGAGCAGACTCAAACTAGTGTTTCTGAAATATTCATATTATCAAATGTTTCAGAAGCATGCACTCATTTTCAGAGATATTGGTCCTGTGGAATTTTTTGCAATTGTAAACGAAGACAAATAGAAGAGTTTGATGTCTTAGTTGTTATAAACTGATCTTTACTGTCACCAACCAAAGGTTTTGTACTATTTTAATATTTCAAGTTTTGTGCTAACAGGTGTGACTGAGCACAATGAAGTTTAAAAATTTTGCAAATGTAAAGAATAACTTTTCTAAAATAGCAAGTGTCCCGTTGATACATTACATTAATGCAGACTTTATGTTGTTACTTCACAAGAATCACTACTGCTCCTAGAGTATTGGTCAGAATTTAATCTTCATCCAAACTGGGCTCAAGACCAAGTTCAAATTTATTGTTTCACAGGGAGCAACCTTTGAGTTTTGATGGATTGTGAGCCTGTTGAGCTACGTCACTGATTTTTCTGTTTCTCAGATGACTAAGATGGCACAATAAATGGTGAATGTTGGGTGCTCATGAGTAATTGTCTTGTCATGTTCTTAAAACAAACTTTCTGCCTGAAATGATCAGATACACTTTAATGGAATCTGTGGGTTTTTCTTTCTTTCTGTAAACAATAGAAAATTTAAAGGAATGTAGATATTGGGGTGGCTGTAGCTCAGGTGTCAGAGCAGGTCAGCCACTAATCAGAAGGTCGGTGGTTCGATCCCAGGCTGCCTCCTGGCTGCATGCCAAATATCGTTGGGCAAGATACTAACCCCGTGTTTGCCTACTAGTGGCGGCCAGAGGGCCCGGTGGCGCCAGTCCGGCAGCCTCGCCTCTGTCAGTGCGCCCCACTGGCTGTGGCTACAATGTAGCTGCCATCGCCAGTGTGTGAATGACTGAATGTCGTGTGAAGCGCTTTGGGGTCCTTAGGGACTAGAAAAGAGCTATACAAATGCAGGCCATTTATATTTAAACCTGAGATCTAAGATAAACCTAACAGGTAGTTTTGCTGAAATGGATGTTGGAAAGCTAAAAAAATAAACTTAAGATGTTCAATACACATTTTCTTTACATCCAGTCAATCAACTCTGATAATTAAAATGAAACTGATTTACAAGTTCACTCAGCTATCTTAAGGAGCTCAGTTAATTAATAAACTTAAATCAACTTAGCTAACAGATTATGTTAGTTAAGCTAAAATAGATTCCCAAGTTAAAAGAACTACTAAAGTATTTGAATTAACTAAAAAACCCAAGTCAACTGAACTAGGACAAGAGTTTAAACAATAGATTATTTTAATTTAGCTGAAAGGGTTTTCCCAAGTAAAAATGACAATTAAAGGAGTTGAACTGACTAACAAATCTCAGTCAACTAAACTAAGATGAAAGCTTAGACAACATGTGATTTTTCATTAAGATAACAATTGGTTGTGTTACAAGAACAAACTCTATTTCTTGACTTAACTTAAACTTTTAAGGCAACCCTTTACCTGATATTTTTAAGTTGAAACAACAAGTTATATTTTACAGTGTACATATACGTCCTCATGTTTTCAGATAATAATTTCCATAATTTTGTACATGTACAATAAAGGGCTATTCTATTCTATTCTATTCTAAACCAGCTATTTGGTCTTTACAGATGACATTTTGTTCAAATGTGACCAAATTTTTCAGTGGTGCGACTAAAGAAAAATATTTGGTTGCACCTGTGCGACCAACTGTGGCAAAAAAAAAAAAAAATCTGCAACCTTCCCTGTGGTCAACAACAGACACACATTTTGCCCCTATCGTGGACTAAACCAATCAGAGATAGTAAGGGGCGGGACCTCTCTGATTGGCCGTGGTCCAGTTGAAAGTGCAGGTGGAAGTGGGAGGTGAGTAGCTTGAATAAAGCGATATCAATTCATTAAATCCTGAATCGACTTTTAAATATAACTGTGTTTTGCCAGAAACGCCAGATTCTCAGATTAAAGCTCACAAAACCATTTCAACAACAACCAAACAGCAAATGAGAGCAGGTACACGGACTCCACACAAAGATGTAAACACAGACCGACGCATCAGAATCAGCTTTGTCTTTCTCGGCTTTCTCACCCGACGGCCCGTAGACGGACACGCTGTCGGAGCTCAGCGATCCTGATGCGTCCGGTCCGCGCTGTGATTACGTCTTTTTGTGCTGATTATGAGCTGCAGGTTTTGTCTCTCTCCAGCCAAAATCCACCGAGCCAGCAGCAAAAGAAGCAGCAAACTGCGCTTCACATTTGATCAATGTCGTCATGAATTTTGCTGTTTTGCTTCCACGACTATTAAAATCACACTTCATGCACAGCTAGCTCTCTCTCTATCTCAGAAAGAACAGTTTCCCGTCTCCAATCTCTGTTTTCTGTATTATTCATTCGCTTATTACCCTATTCTTTCTGTTGTTCAATACTGAAGAAATTTAAACTTTATATGCAGAACATTGTAGAATATTTTTAAGGTTATCTGCTATAAAACGCCAGACCAGGAAAATCTCCTTCATGTTTTTCTGTGTTTTATTCTCAGTTACTTTCACACAAAGGCATCTGCTGTGATGTTCACAATTCTGATGAAGTCAGTACTGATAAATGATCAGAATTATAATATTTCTGACTGTCTGAGGCTAAGTTGAATCGAATCGGGACTTTGAAAACTGGAATCGAATGGATTATAGAAATCAGTGATGATACCCAGCCCTAGTGAGCAGCCTAGGCACGATAGAAGTGGATGTAGCTGAACTATTGCTAACTTTTCTGTTAAGTTAAGGCCTGATCCTTCTGAAATTCATAGCCAGTGCTTTGACACGGTGTCATCAATCTTTGAATGCTGAAAAAGCACAGTGTATCCAGAAAAACACATCATATTATATCAATTATTAGAAAATTTGTGTGCGCCTAACTTTTGTGCACACACGCCCATGGCAAAAAGTTAGTCTAGAGCCCTGCAGGGTTACAGCTAGTATAAGAATACTGTCAGTGTAGAGCAGGGTTCCCCAATCCCAGTCCACGAGGGCTGGTGTCCCTGCAGGTTTTAGATGTGTCCTTGATCCATAACAGTTGATTTAAATGGATAAATAACCGTCTTGAAGGTCTCCAGAGGCCTGGTAATGAACTAATCATGTGATTCAGGTGTGTTGACCCAGGGTGAGATCTAAAATGTGCAGGGACACCAGCCCTCGTGGACTGGGATGGGGACCCCTGGTGTAGAGAATGGAAATCGACCAGGACAACTCATGAAACATCTGCTCACATCTGTTTGAATTCAGATGTATATTTCCACAAAGAGCAGCAGATCAGCTGATCACAGCCCGTACATTAAGAACATCTACTGGTGCTCTCAATAGAAATTATTGTGAGCCAATAAAACTGCTTTTAGGGTTCCCCCACCTGCTGAATCCCACGTTTACCTCTTTCATATGAATTTTCCTGCTTGTGGAGAACAAAATCAGGGAGTGCTAAGTCTAAACCACGGCATTTTCCAATTAACTGCCAATCACAATTATTTCCTGTTTCCATGTGTCTAATTTATACTTTGAATTATGAATTGTGCTAAACTTCTCTGTGTGCAGACAGCCTGACAAAGAGAAGTCCACAGCTGCACAACCAGAATCTTTAACTGCCTGACACTAAAATATAGTGAACTGATAGACTGTCTCCTGAACTTCTCTCAGCAAAAAAGAACTCACAGTGCTCATGTTCTCATGTTCTATGTTTCTCACTGTTGAGTGTTCAGCCTTTAGTGTTTAGTTTTGCCCAGTTTAGTTTATTGTTAGTTTAGTCTTAGTTTCCTTTTGCCCTTTGTTTTGCGTGTTTCATCAGCCACAAATAAACGACTCATTTTTTCATTAGAATATAATTTGCTTCCCTGAGTTTGCTTGAGGGTTGTCATAATTCTCAGCTTGAGATATGTAAAGTTAGAGACACCAGCAGCCATGGCGAATTGTTTTCCATGGGCCAGAGCAGACAACAACCGGGGAACCCATGGCACACCCATGTTTTTGCCTGTAGTACTGACCCTTGTATGTAAAATAGGTGGAATGAAGACAGAGTTCCAGGAGCAAACACACTTAGTCGGGGCTGAGAGTGGGCTTGTTGCTGAGGTTGTGGTCATCCTGTCATTTCTCTACTTCCACACCTTCAGTGGCTGCAATCCAAATCCAAGTTATTTATATAGCAAATTAAAAAAACCCAGAAAGTTTGACCAAAGTGCTGTACAAAAACAAAACAAGAAAAAACAAAACAAAAGATAAAACCATTCACATTAAAAAACTCACATAAAAGCATAAAAAGCATATCAACTCACACCAGTCCAAAAGCTATTTAACTTAAAAACAGGAAGTGAAAATGCCTGTCTAATATTTAAAGGCACCGTATTCCAAAGTTTGGGAGCCACAATTGAAAAAGCTCATTCTCTTTTAAGTTTCAGCCTAGGTTTTGGGACAACCAAAAGCAGATGGTCGGCTGATCTAAGGGCTCGCGAGGGAATATAAGACTGAAGTACATCAGAAAGGTATGGAGGACCGTTTAGGCATTTATAAGCCAACATTAGGACTTAGGACACAGACGAACCAGCGAGAGAAAAATGCTGGGTCAGCGACCCAGGACCATGACAGTTATGTCATGAACTGTGTGCAGAGCAGGCAGGATAGGACCCAAATTCAGACTCTTGGATGCAATAAAAAAAAGGACAACGAGGGAAGTGAGAACACTCAGGGAACACAGGTGACACAAATTAACATGATGCCACAGGGGAAGCACACCGTACATGGAATCACAAGACTTTCCCAATAAAACAAGAAACTGAGGAACATGACACAGGAGTGGACAAAAGGCAGACGAGAGGGAGCGAAGGAACATGAATGTGCACAAGGGAGAGAGAGACACAGACATGACAGACATGACATGACAGACTGGGAAAGCATGGATAAATATGACAAGCGGGGGGAATACAGAATGAAACATGAGAAAAACAAGACACAAGAACTCACACAACCTACATAAACACAGACACAGAGAGCAAAGACACAGGGGTAAATGTACAAAAGCATACATGGATTAGCTCTATGAACCTTAAATAATAACCATAACTCAAAATGTAATAAAAACTCAAGAAACTCAGAATGCTTTATCAAAAAGACCCAGAACCATGACAAGTTAAGAGAAGGGCAGCAGCATTTTGAACAAGCTGAAGACGTGAGAGTGATCCTTGGCTGACTGCAAAAGTCAAGCCGAAAGGCATGTATTATTTTCTCCAAGTCATGCTTTGACAAAACTGGCTAAAGCTTTGCTATTTGCCTTAACTGGAAAAGGTTTTTTGCAACACAGAACTGATTTGTATATTACATTTAAAATCCAAGTACATGATGACTCACAGATTCATGACATGCTGTTTAACATATGACCCAAATGGAACCCAAGCTGGAAGACAAATGTAACCACTTCCTGGGTTTCGTTTCAGGGGCTCATACGTATTTTTGTCACTGAGCAGTGACAAAATTTTGTCATGATAGTCTCTCTGGTTTAACAAAACTGTGCACCTGCCCTTGTCTGCCAGAAAGATGATAATGTTGTTGTCATTACTAAGTGATGTGTGTGCCTTCCTCTCTTCCAGGCTGATATTGGGTGCTGAGGGCTTTGCATTGGTGAAACAGGCTGAAACTTTCGTCCGTAGTTGCCCTGCTTCCATGTCTGCAATGATGAGAACCCTCTGGCTGCTTGGTCGGCACCAGGCACGCTGGATGTGGACGTGACTTGACAGGCAAGACGAGTCTACCTATGGCTGGGTCGAGACGAGACTAGGCATGACGGTGACCTCTGGCTGAGACGTGGCAGGAACAGGACAGATGGCTGGAGGAGCTCCTGGGACCCTCCAGCGGAGACAGACAGCTGGAGCAGCAGGTGGACGTAGCTGTTCAGGGCACACAGCTGGCTCAGCCGGCTCCGGGTGCAGCAGGCTGGGGTTGCACAGTGCAGGGAGCCTGTTCAGGCAGTAACAATAATCCAAAGTTTGTAGTGGACTGGATGAGATCAACTGAGCTCTCAGCTGCTGATGGAGGCAGCTGCACTGGCTCCAAAGACTCCAGGAGCCTTTGAAATAATAGTTCTTGTAGTATTAATCTTGGGCTCGGAGGAAGCCGTGGTGACACAGTCCTTTACGTCTGCCAAGCTAGAAAATCCTGCCTCAGAAAAAACAGTCTGTGAGGGAATAATTCCATATTCTAAAAGGGCAAGAGATAAACAGTCCTTTGTGTCCATAGCCCTATAGGGCTGTTTAATTCAGGCACTATTCACCCCTGGAACATATATCCTATAGGATATATGTTCCAGGGGTGAATAGTGCCTGAATTTTTTAGACTCTGAGTAGGCAGTCTTTGGGCTTACAGACTTTGAGTTTACAGACTTTGCAGTCTCAGAGGCCAGCTTACCATGTTCACAGACTGCACTGCTCATATAAGCCGGGTGAGACACTTCGCTATCAAAGACAGGTTCTAAAATCCCTCAAGCCAAGATCATTCCATAAAATGTATTACTCTCAAAGTGAGCAGGTTGAATTGTACCAACAACACCCTGCAAAGTCTTAACATAAGTCACTGGTGAAACACAACACGCAGCCTCAGAGAGCTGGGAAATACAGTGTAGTTTCAATCCAGACATACAACTAGAAAACTTAAAGTCCTTATTCTTTGCCTCTGCGTCTGACGTGGGCTCAGAAAAGGCAGGCCTTGATAATTCAGGCTCAGAAGGGGCACACGACAAACAGTTTCTCATTACTATCCCCAGAAGGAGTACAAGAAAAACAGTCTTTGGCAAACTTAAGAGACAAACTCATAGAACCGTCCAAAGGGGCCAGAGCAGAAGCACACACACTTGGGCTGGTTATTTCACACCCACCAGATGTTTCTTGATAATTATTTGAAACACTGAACAAATTAACATCTTTACACCCCCCCAGAATCAACTACAGTGTCTTTGCCCACCTTAACTGAGGGAAACAAAACAAAACAATTGGGTCTCCAGTCTGTTTGGAAGCTGAGCAGTCAATGTCCTGTTCAGGAGGTACAGACATGGAAAGAATTGTTGTTTTTGCAGACACAGTCCACCTCTTCCTGAGGTGCCTTTTCAGACCCACTAAACATAGTCCTGTCCACCTTAGAGCCTGGGTCTGACAGAATTTCAATCCTAGAGGGAATCAGTTCAATGAACATTGTTTTAAATTTACAGAATCAGCAACACAATCTGTGTTATTCAAAACTCTATTAACTTGACTCATGACAGTCTCAGGCAGAACGGATTCAGTTTCTCCAGACACATTCTCTTCCTGAATGCTCATGATCATACTATCTGCCAGTTTATAGGTTAGCTGAGAGTCACGGAATGAATGATCATTTAAACCCTTTGCCCTAAATGTGAGTTCATGCTCACCACTTCCAACATTTACTGCAGGGATGGACGGTGAAGCCTCATCGCTGGCCCCCTGGGAAACAGTCTTTAACAATGTACACTGGGTAAATATAGGATCTTTAGTGCACAGGAAAAGTGTCTATGCCTCTGAAGCATTAATAGTCTGTTCACACTCGAGTCCATGAATTACTACCACTGAATTACACTCACTCATGATAATATCACGGAGGCCTGGAAGCAAGAACCCACTGTCACTCACCTCCATTTGCTGAGCGGTGGAGCGGCAATGCGGGCGCCACTTCTTCCTGGAAGCATTTGTGAATGATGCAAACGCCCCCAAAGCCAAGGGTGACGTGGTGGCGACCTTCTCGTTCTCAGCCAGAGAAGAGGCAGACGGCGGGAGGTCCAACTGCGGTGGTGATGTAGGAATGTCAAGGGGAGGAGCAAAACTCAGTAATCTCACTCTTGTTCCTGTAGTCAGCGGCGGGGAACTGCGCGT
The DNA here is from genome assembly GCF_965226115.1 of Aulonocara stuartgranti. Lineage (NCBI taxonomy): Eukaryota > Metazoa > Chordata > Actinopteri > Cichliformes > Cichlidae > Aulonocara > Aulonocara stuartgranti. The sequence continues at coordinate 3,465,646 of NC_138957.1, read as the reverse complement.
TGGCAGGCTGCTGTTGCCACGGCTGGAGTTGCAGTGTGGTGCTAAGAAAACCACTAATCAACGTCAGTAGCGACTCCAACGACCAGGGGAAAACAGACATGCATACCCGTATTTGTTGAACTACCTCCTCCCGTTCCTTGTCTCTGGTGCACTGCAGACAGAACTAGTTTTTCATATTTCTAATTTTAGAGATGTTGGGCAAATGGAAAAAAGCAGTCCTACGTATTTGTTTAATATGTGCGTTGAAGGACATGTCCTGGTCAAAAATGACTCCAAGGTTCCTCACAGTGTTACTGGAGGCCAAAGTAATGTCATCCAGAGTAAGAATCTGGATGGCATTACCCCACCTGCATCATATTTCAGGGCCAAGTACAATAACCTCTTTTTTTATCTGAATTAAGAAGCAGAAAGTTAGCGGCCATCCAGGTCTTTATGTCTTTAAGACATTCCTACAGTTTAACTAATTGTTGTGTGTTATCTGGTTTCATGGCTAGATAGAGCTGGGTGTCATCTGCATAGCAGTGAAAATGTATGCTATGCCTTCTAATGATGCTGCCTAAGTGAAGCATGTATAGTGTAAACAGAATTGGTCCTAGCACTGAACCCTGTGGAGCTCCATAAATAACCTCAGTGTGTGAAGAGGACTCTCCATTTACATGAAGGAGGTAACCCAGACGATCAGACAAAGACAAAATGAAAACACACAGACCAAATACACACAGAAGGTGATCATGGGAAGTGGAAGCACATTAGGAAACAGCTGACTGGAGAATGAATGAACATAATGACACCAAGGGGTAAGTAAAACAAAGACATGGAACATGGAAACAAGACTTTCAAACTAAATAGTCAACATGACGAGACGCAAACATGACACAAACTTGATAACATGAACCAACGAGTGGGACTAAGACACAGGGGATGATGACACAAACAGATCTAATAAACAGCAAACTATGACAGCAACCTAGGCATGACAGAAATTAACTAGTTGGAGATTATGTATCGGAATTTCAGGAGCGGGACCACGCCTCCAAACACGCTCCTTCCGGTTCTCATCTATATATGTTCCTCCAGTTCTGTAAACTGTTCATTCTAGTTTACGTTCCCCACCCTCCCTGCCTCCCTCTTTTCAGTTCTTTAACTTCTTCACTTCTATTTAGTACATGGGGATCAGCCAGGCCCGGGAGCTGTCGCCAGTCCCCTCAAGGCCTTCCCCAAACCGCAGCTCAATTCATGTCCAAGCATTCACCTTTACCTACTAAAATGCTGTCAACCCTAAAATGAGGACGTGGGCCAAGCTAGTGAAATAAGCTAAAAAGAAACTAGAACATCAATGAGTCTCTGCTGGATCTGCTCTTCTTTAGATTTTACCACATCGATGGTAAAATTTGTCTCACCCGCTCATTGAGCACCTGATGCTGTGCTTTCTGGAGGATTTTTTTTGCTCAGAGGCCCTTAGCTGAAGAGCTAATTTGTAGACTTTTAGGAGTAATCGGATTTTGTCTGCATCTCCATCTCACGTGGTTTGTGTAATCAGCTCATCTTACGTGCTGTTTGCTCATACACATGTACTAGCTTTAGGCAGTCCATGCCAAAGTGGGTTAAAATATCTTGACGCATGCACAGTCATCCAGGTAAGGAAATCCCAAAAAGTTGATTCTGTTCATCTGGATGAAGCGTTTTCAGTGTAAGAAACTGAAAATGCTTCATCCAAGTGACTTCTTAGAGACCACTGGTCTTTGATCAGTGGTCTTTGATAAGTGGTGGTTGATGAATGGTCACGACAATTTGGATATTAATGATCAAGGAACTACCACCCAGCCCATTGTTCATTCAGTGGGCTAGTTTCAGTTGTTGTGCAAAGGTACTATTTATAAGTTTGGTGAAACCTGCAGTCAGCTGAGATGAAGAAGTCACTTGGATGAGTGACAAAATGGACTATTGAGCATGCATCAAGACATTCACACTTTTTAATTTACATTTGTGTTAACTACATATGGTAATTTCATATGTGTTCAATCATAGTTCTGATGCTTTCAGTGAGAATCTACAATGTAAACAGTCATGAAAATAAGGAAAAACCATTAAATGAGAAAGTGTATCCAAACTTTGAATGGTAGTTTAGGTCAGCTGACCATAGCCTGTCCACAAGGTGTCAGGGCTCGTGTGCGGAGGCGAGGAAGGGATGACCCACATGCAGGACTCGTGGTGCAGAACGAGGTTTATTGAATATGTAGACAACAGATGATAGAATGGATGGCTGGCTGGCTGGACTTAGCGGACTGGTAGACTGGCTGGCTAACTGACTGACTGACTGGACTGAACACACGACAGAAACAACATCATCAACATCATCAATGACCCGACACTGAATGGGTAGAACAGAGGGCTTAAATACCAGAGGTGTGGACTCGAGTCACATGACTTGGACTCGAGTCAGACTCGAGTCATTAATTTTATGACTTGAAAAAATGTTCTAAGACTTGTGACTTGACTTGGACTTTTACACCAATGACTTGGGACTTGAATTGGACTTGAACCGGTTTACTTGAAAAGACTTGATATTTTACCCCAAATATAAAATTTAACATGCATATTATATAGAGATTGAAAATGTGACATCATTCACGGGTAGAACCGCAAAGGATTCTGGGAACTCGTGGCAAGCGGTACTAGCGCACGCAGGCTTTCAATTAAAATCAGTTATACAGCGATAAAAAGAAACACAAAAATGTCAAGAAGCTGTTGTATTATTAACTGCAATAGCCGGTCGCATGACAGCCACGGGAAGCCGACGGGTAAAGAGATCGGTTGTTATCGGATTACGTCGTTGAAGAGAAATTGTTCAAGCCATGTTTCCGAAGTAACAAAGACGCGACGGGTGGCCTGGATTGCAGCCATTCAAAGACAAAATATAACGTCCCAGAACACTCCAGCTCACAGGTTAGTCTGCTCCAAGCATTTCCACAAAGGTCAGTCTGCTGTTGTAGTTAATACGTCATTTTTCTTAACATAATTGGTGACATAGGTTACAAGCAAGTCTGGCGCTGAACAGAAATTGTCGCGTTATGCTCCTTTGTTTATTGTGCATAAATAGTGAATTGTCCTGACACAATATTGCATTTCGCTTCTGTTATTATGGTACATTGACAAAAACATATACTTTTATTCACAGGATAAAACAGTTGTTTTGTATCACTAATTGCCCAGTACGATTACAGCATACAATATTATTGTCACTGCTACATTTCTGTGATGCTACCAGAAATTATATCCACTACTAATTAATTACCATTGAGCTCAAAGGTCCTATTAATAAACGGTTAACGAATGTGTATTTATGACGACGATTTGTGAGACTGGTAAACTTATGATACGTACGATGGTCTTTCGTTCTACACGGTGCATTTCAAGGTCCTGCACCCATCTGTCGGTAAACTGTACCTGGGCTTGTTGCAGTGACCGGAAGTTACTAAACTTCATGAGTGTATGCGCTCACTCCAAGAACCGTATAATTATAAATATGCATATAAATATGCTACGATGAGATAGCTGACTTCATCTAACTAGCAAATGTTTTCCAGGCTACGTTGGTGATGCAGTTTTTTTTTAAATGATATTTAAAAAAAAAAAAATCATTTATTTATGTATGATATTTTTGTCATGTGATTTTAAAGCCAGTCCTACAACCGCATCCAAGAATAACATGCAGCTTATCTCAGAACTGTCGGTGAAAATTATTCTTGGAGCTAGGTTTAATTGAGCTGCATTTTAAAGAGGTGCAATTTCACAATTTGTGTATATTTTCTAAGTTCACTATTTTGTCATGTGTTGAGAAAAACACAGATTTAAAAATTACATGGTCTAATATTTACATTTAGCATAACTGCAACATGCTTTTTTTCGTTTTTTTTTTAAAGACTCGAAAGGACTTGAAATTCAAAATTTCAGACTTGTGACTTTACTTGGACTTTTACACCAGTGACTTGAGACTCGACTCTGACTTGCCTGACATTACTTGAGACTTGACTTGAGACTTGAGGATAAAGACTTGAGACTTACTTGAGACTTGCAAAACAATGACTTGGTCCCACCTCTGTTAAATACACAGACTGGTGATAATGATGATAATGAGGGACCGGTGAGTACACAGCTGAACATGATGAACTAATGATAATGGGAAGAGGACTGAACATAATACACACAGACCAAGGCTAACACAATAAAACAGGAAGTGGAACAGGCAGTAGATAAACAGTGAATGTGAACTGAAAACACTGGGTCACCGACCCAGGAACCCTGACACAAGGAAATCCTACTGCAGCTCACAATATAAATGAACTTATTTCTAATGTAGTCTTGTCCTGCCCTGACAGAACGTAGGTTTCCTTCACCTTCCAAATGTCACTTTAATACTGGATTCCTGAAAGAGACGATAATACATAAAGTGAAATTCGTTATCTAGTCTAATGATGCCATATAGTATAATAAATGAGTCAAAATGTGTGACCTCAAATTGAACGTATGAAAAGTATGATAATAATCTATATCTATATTGTTGGTATTGTCTTCATTTTTGAACATTCCATGTTCTGTTGGACTCTTAAAGTCACAGAAAGAGGGCTAGGAGGAGGAGTTGGCCGTCCGACTGCGGTCTGGAGTGTGGGGCCTCCCTGCTGCTGCGGAGTCGGGGCGGTCTGCCTCCCCCCACCGCAGGGAAAAGGGTAACACCACCTGGGTCTGGGTGCAGTTCCCCCCCCCTCCAGGGGCAAGGGTACCTAGACCCGGGGCTTAGAGTACGCTTGGGGAGTGTGATCGTGTGTACAGCGTCTCTTTATGTCTGTCTCCACGTTGGTTGAGTGTGGAGTAAGTGTATATGAGAGCATGAGGGGGGGAATGGATGTTTGTATATGTGTGTGCCTGTATTTCTGTGTCTATATGTCAGGTTGGGTGTCAGGCGCCACCTCTCTGGGGACATCTTAGGCCCTCCAAGGTATGGAGGCCTATCTCCCCCTACCACCACTTCCCCTGCCAGTGGCGGACTCCCTCAGACGTCGGTGCGTTGGTGGTTCTTTGTGTCCGGGGATGGGCGTCCAGGTACACACCAGCTCACTCCTTGGCGGCCGCTTATCGGGGCCTGGAGCCTGGGGCTCGCTCGGGCCACTTCGGAGGTGGGGTGCCCCCGGCCTCTCGGCCTGGGGCTCGGTCACTCAGGCACGGCTGGCTGCCGGCGGAGCTCACGGGCGCGTCACTGCAACTCCCCCTGGCTTCTGCTCCGCGGCTGCTGAGTGAGCCCTCATCTGGGACTCTCCTCAGCTCTTTCTGGGACAGTGGCGCGGCTGCCCCTCTGTTGGTCTTCCATGGTCTCTTGTGTTCTGGGGGCCTCTGGATGTCTGGAGTTTTGATCTCCTCCATACCTGCTTCATGCCCTGGAGGACGGGGCTGTGGCCCCCCCACACTCGCATTTTTTTTCTTTTTTTCTTCTTTTTTTTCTTTTTCTGCTCATTCTGTTGGTTTTTGGTTTTTGCCCTTCTCCCCCGTCCCTCTTCTCAGCTGTTTCTCTTTCCCTCTTTCTTTCTCCCCTTCTTTCCCCCAGTCAAGTCTGTCCCATGTTCAGTAAGTGAAAATAAAATAAACAATAAAAGGTGAATCAAATGGACCATTATGGCAAGGCTGGGATGGTCAATTTGGTAAAGTAAATCCGTTGGGCATCTTTCTTTGCCTTTAGACAACAATTCTGATGGCAAAAGAGCCAAACGGGACAGGCAAAAAAAAAAAAAAAAAAAAAAAAAAAAAAGTCACAGAAAGAGAAATGCCAACAAAGAATAAAAAATGAGTCAAATGAAGAAACAAATTGTACTGAACTCTACGCTTAAGTCACTTGCCTGGTGTTAATTCATCAGATTTATATTAGTATTATCATATTATAATAAACAGTTGGCTTCATTCCTGCCTTTAACTTGTTTTTGTCTCCTCTGAACTTTCCTTTTTCCCATTTAAAAATCTTTGTATCACAGCTGCTGACTGTTTGCCTGTTTGTTTGCCTTCCAAGACCCAGTTTGAAAAACTTCCTTCAGTGTCAAAATCTTGTTTATATTCTCACAAGTGTAGTGATAAAAATAAGTGTGCAGTGTCTGCCTTTGCATGTGTTTAGGTACGTGTGACATGGTGGACAATGTCTTCATGGCAAATCTGGTCCCTCCAGCAGACCTGGATGTGAGCAGCAGCTTATCAGCTCCGACCAGAGTTGCCCTCACTCCCAGCTACCTCCATTGCCCGAGAGGAAAATAAATTGCACCCGTGCTGTTAATAAGAATGAAAAATAAATTGTGACAAAGTCTTACACAACCAATACAAATATCGAATAAAAACGTGACTGGTGGGGTGCTGGAGATTTTAGGCAATAAAAACTCACTGTCGTGGTGAGACATCACCGACTATCAAGAAATGGTGGAGGTGGGGTGGGGGCAGATGTTCAAACTACTTCTCATGATGAACGGCCAAAGTGTTTCTTCCCCCACCCCACAAGGCCATTGCATTACATTGCCAGCATCATGGATGCATACTGAATTCCTGACAACACTGTAAGCATATCTGTGGAAGATAATTATATATCGAATGTTCTCTTGCTCCCTTCAGCTCCTGGAGGGGAATATCCCTCTGTTGCACTCTGAGACTACATGGAGAAATCCTTTTTTGTCGAGCCCCGAAACACAACCACACAGCCATTTACACTTTTACCATGATATGTAAAGCAGTTATCAGTGCTACACTAAATTAACTTTTGGTTTTGCTAAGCATTTGATGTGAAATACACTAAGGAGGTTATTTTTTTGTGATAAAAAAACAAACAAAAATACAGTCTAAGAAAAAGATGCTATGTGTGGTTTAACATTTCTGAGACTTCCCTTGCAACATGATGCTTTTCTGTTACGAGTTTCTCAGATTTTGGTAAGATGAGTAGACACTAAGGAGGAAAGAAGAACCAAAGTATAACATTGGCTGGATTTATGCGTATTGAAATTTTGTGTGAAAGGAAATGTGCATGAATCCAGTCACACAATGTGACACATGAAAAAGGACTTCATATCATTTGAGGAGAAGTCAGAGTTCTGTCCCTCTCCACATTCAAGTCATTTGTTTAAAATATCTACAACACTTGATTTATTTATTTATTTTTATTCTCAACATGTGTTCTTATGATGGCCAAGGCACTGACAGCCATTTATCCTTACCACTTAATTCCCTGATACTCAAACTATTTGTTTCTGGTGTCTAAATACCACACATAACAAACAAGCTTTTGATTTTTTGGACTTCTAAAAATAAAACGTTTAAAACAGTGTGCCCTGGATAAAACTTTAGTGGATAAAGTTTGCCCCTCTATGGATGTATGGATAGATACAACACTACCACTATCAGGTCAGGGTAGACAGTGGATGGGTTAGTATTGTCTCACATATAGTCTATTGCAGTTAACCCTAACAGGACCAGTGCTTAATTGTGAGATTCATAACAGAGTCCTAATACTTTTGTAATATTTATTCTCTTTTAGTGAATTTATGAAACACTTCAAGATCTTGTTGTTATTCACTGATACATAGAGCACAAGAGAATATACATCACTGAGGCAAGAATGTAACTTTTTTCAAATAAGTCTGAAATAGGGCATTATGTGGGAAGTATAAAAGGGTTCGCAAATGACAATCCCTGATAATCAATTGACATTGACATTTTTTAGGTTAGAGGAAGACATGTTGGATCTATTTTTCCCACCACATCATTTGAGGTTGCAAGATGCCACCGTTTTCAGCAAATTGCTAGCTTTTAAAGTAATGTTGGTCTTTCCCTTGTTTCTAATCACATATTTTATTTATTTGGACTAATTTTTCTATTTCCACCCCCCATTCACTTTCGACTAATGTAAGTGTTTATTTTCTGTAAAGTTCTGCTGGGAGCATTTCACTCCACATTTCGTGACCTATTTCTTTTGCATTCCTCATCCATACTGTTTTCGTATCATCTCTTCCAAAAAGATTGTGTGTCTTTACCTTTATCCAGTTCTAAACCCTTCTGGGGACCTCCCTGAAGACCCTGCTAAACCTTTGCGGTGTCTGTGCCTACAATGTGGAGTGTGGAGACTGTGAAGACAGAGCTTTTGTTCTCCAACGGAAGATCCTCAGTTTCAGCCTGTAAGGACTGATAATTCTCTGCCTTGGGAGGACTAACTCTGGTCCTGCATGATGCACTTTGGTTGTGGTGCAGTGTGCTTTGGTTGAGGATGGGGCCATACAGTAGAGATATGGTTTGACATGGTTCCTGGCAAATAACACTATGATCCAATAACTACTTGTATTCTCCGGTACATAGCTACAGTAAGATGCTTTAGGGATTTTCAGAGACTTTAGGTGAATTCTTACAAATACAACCAAATTACAAACAATATGTGTCATGGTCCTGGGTCGGTGACCCAGCACTTCGTGTTTCTATTTTTAGTTTCTAGTTTATTCTGTTTTGTATTTGTTCTTTGTGTCCCCATCATCCCTACCTGTGTCTTCCCTCTGTGCTCTGTTCGGGTCCCCGAGTTTTGTGTTGTAAAAGTCTGTGTGTTTCCTGTTTTACTTTGTAGATTTGTGTCTCGTTATGTTCATTAGTTCCAGCTGTGTCCCCTCCTGTTTACCATTTCCTAATCACCTGGTGTGTGTATTTATACTGTGTGTCTGCCTGTGCTCCTGTGTTTCTCTGTGAACCTTCCGTGTATTCAACGTCATTCCGTCTGTGTCGCACTACTCATCGCTCCATGTCCTCCTTTTTGTATTAGTTTTCCCAGTTTAGGTTTATGTTCGGTCCTGCCCACACCTTGGGTTTTGTGCACTGTAAATAAACCCACTTGCATCTCTGCCACTGTAAGCTTTTGGATTCTCCTTTCTCACCTCCACACGACTACCAGCCGAGACGTGACAATATGTTTCTTTATTGTGTTTCTTTTTCCAGTTTTTTCATTAGATTTGACAGATTTAGACCAAAAATACATTTTTATTACAGTTACTTTGGATGACGAGCCCACTAAACGTTTTCCTTGTTTAAATTAAACTGACTGCTCAGTGACATCTTGATATGGTTTTCTGAAGTTGAGGGCTAGAACTGACATTTTCAGTCTATTTTGAAAGTGTAAGAAAGATTGCAAATCATAATTGTTGTATTCATTGACTTAGGCTCATATGGAGAACTTTGTTTTTCATGTGTAATATATAAGCATTATGCATTTAATATATTCAGCAAGTTATTTGTCACCAGACACGCCTGTAATTAACAAGCAACAAGTTTTAGTTGGGAGTCTATGTGTTGGCTAATTGAAGTGTGTCGTAACGATGCCCTTCGAGTTCATTTATTGAATCACTGCACAATAGTAGCTGGTTCATGGTTCAATTTAACACAGTTCCCCTTTCTTACAAATAGCACTTCATTCACTATTGTGATTGCTCTTTTATGAAATGGATGAACACTTTTCATATCAGTGTCAGTCATTCACTCTTGAGAAAGCCTTTTTCACAGCAAGCACAAATGACAGGGACTTCATGTTTTCCTGGTGCCAGACGTGACACATTTATATCACACACACCTTCAGACCAGTAGACAGCGCTGGGAGTGTCAAAGTGCACTCAGGCTATGTTCATTTTCATTTCTTCGTGATTATGTCTTTCTTGTGTCTGTGATTACTTCCAGACAGGGCGCTGGGCCTGTTCATTTCAGAATGCATCATAAACAATTTACACGTCATTAGTTTTGTTTTGATCATATTTGTTTGATGAAATGTCTTCCTGCGTGGTGAGTACTGGGGTTATTTACCCCATTTAGAGGCCCATGGAGTGCCATGCAGGGTGTGTTATCTTACATTGTGTGATTAATTGTCATGACTCTGTGCAGAACTTCTAATGAAACTAAGAGATGGGTGAATGTGTATTTGAGATCAGTATGAGAGACTCTCTTGTGCTGAAAGGTTTTTCTTTTTAATTTTTAAATCTAGGCACTGTGTCATCAGACTAATACAGTTGATTTAAAAGTGTTTAATCTGCCTTCGAAGTAAATACCCACACACGATGTTCGGGAAGGGTAAAAATGCAACTCTGTGTGTGTATCTGTACTTTTAAATAGTGTCAGTTGGTGACTATACACAACCTGCCTGTAAGAGTGTGAGAGAGATTGTGTGTTTGTGGCAGAGGGGTGTTTACAAACTGTCATCAATCAGAACTGCCTGCTTTTAATTTATGGATTCAAACTGAGTTTATTTCAGGTTTGTTTCTAACATACTACCTTTGTTTTGCAGTACAGTGGTCCCTCGATATAACGTGGTGCAGGCCCGGCCCTAACCAATCTGGCGCCCTAGGCAAGATTTTAGGTGGCGCCCCCCTACATCGGCAGTGTAGTGTATGTACTCACAAGAAACCGAATAGCTTTGTCTTTGACCTTTTTTTTTTTACTTAAAGAAAGCAAATTCACAATCAGAATAATTAACAAGATAAAAAAAGATATGAATAAATAAATGAATACAAAAAATAAAAAATGAATATATGAAATACAATAAATTTTACATACATAAACACAATAAAACGTGTCAACAAGTTGGATAAAATAAATTAAAAATACAATATAAATAAGGCAACAGGAAGACCGCTTGATGCTGCTGCATCGTGGCTGGGTTGTGCTGCTGAAGTGGAGGCAGCAGCGGTAGATGTGGTAGATGGCCCAGGGGTGGGATTTAGAAACTTCAACAGTGCGTCTGAAGAGAGGAGTATGTGACACCACTGAGTATTAAAGTCTAATAATAAAAACATATGATTCCAGGAATAAAATGAAATGATATAATATAAATGAAAAACCAAAGAGATATATGTACGATGTTAACTCTTATGCAAATTAGATTAGATTCAATTTATTGTCATCATTACAGTGAAATGCTGAATAGCAGAATGCAAAGTAACAGTATAATATCATATGAGAATGTTATGTTATGATTATCTTTGACCGAATCACAGCAGTGCTCATATTAAAAAACAGCATTCCCTCTCATGTGATATTGCTTAATTAACATTAATGATGTGCACTTTAACAACTAGGCTTACAACTATAATATATACAGGGGTGGAAAAGTGACTATTACCTGCAGGGTAAACGTTAGCTAACCAGAAGGCAATAACAATGTAAACAAAAAACACCTGCTTAAAAGATGAACACAAATGAGGAATGGTGGGAAAGGTGGGAGTACTGTAATTACCTAACGTTACATTATTATTTTCCATAACAATTTAGCCCTCTCCACAATATTAACTGACGTTAAAACAGTTAACTAGCTATTTATTGATTAGCAATTAGCGAATCATGTAACATTAGCTTAATGCTAAAAATTTAGGTTACTATCACATTCAGACAAATAATTTCATGTAGGCTAACGTTACCTACCTCTGTCTTTTTCTCGTTTCTCCTCCTCTTCTTTTCTCTTTTTTCTTCCCTGGCCACCTGACAGTTTTGGCCGTTTTGACATCTTGTGTTGATTTTTTGATGTGGTGACGTCCAAAAGGAACCATGATACGGGAAGGGAGGGGGCGCATCGTACGGGGAGGGGGGGCGTAATGTTGTAACAAATAATGTTTCTATTAAATAAGCTTTACTTTGCATTTTAATTAACGTGGGATTATTTTTTGTATTTAGAATTAATAGTACCAACTTTTTTTTTTTTTCAACATTTATGGCACTGGCGTGGCGCCCCCTGATGGACGGCGCCCTTAGCATTTGCCTATACGGCCTATGCCACGGGCCGGCCCTGACGTGGTGCCAGAATGGACCAAGCCCCAGGCCCAGAGGCCGAGGGCACCCCACCCCCTGAAGGGGCCCGACCGAGCCACAGGCGCCAGGCCCCGACAAGCAGCCACTGGGAGTGAGCCGGTGCATACCTGAGTGCCCAGCCCCAGACACCAAGAATGACCAATGCACTGATGTCTGAGGGCGTCAGCCACAGGCAGGGGGTGTGGTGGGGGGAGATAGGCCTCCATACCTTGGAGGGCCTGTGATGTCCCCAGAGAGGTGGCGTCTAATACCCGATCTGACATATAGACACAGACAAACAGGCACACACAGATACAAACATCCATTCCCACCCCCATGCACACATATGCAAATACTCAGCACTCACCCAACGTGGAGACAGACATAAATTGACACTGTACACACAATCACACTCCCCAAGCGTACTCTATACCTCCGGTGTAGGTATCCTTGCCCCTAGAGGGGGAAACTGCACTCAGACCCAGGAGGTGTTACCCTTTTCCCTGGGGTGGAGACAAGCAGACCGCCCCCGACTCCACAGCAGCAGGGAGGCCCCACATTCCAGACCCCAATAGGGCTTTGGAGCGTGATGTCATGGGGGTGGGCGTGGAAAGGATTTTGGCCTGATCCGCCATTTTAGGGGTCAAAACAAAGTGCAAGTGAAAAGGGAGCGAAGGCACACACAACAGCCATGGTTCGTATTTGCTGTGTGGTCATCTGCAATGTTCGATCACACGACCGGCAAGAGAATAAGCTTGAAAATGGTTTATCTTTTCATTCTTTCCCAACCTGGAAGCAACATGAGGCAGCTCGTGTATCGATGTTACCAAACGAAGGCATCTAGCCTGGATAGCAGCTGTGAGACAAGCTGATATCCAGTTCTCTTCCATCTCCAAATATCTGTCGGTGCTCCAGACATTTTCATTCCGGTAAGTTCTAAATATGTTCATATCACTCTTTATAGCCTATTAGTTTTATTTTCAATGCGCTCTGAGGTCATAGCAAATTAGAACAAACATTCTACTGAGTGATTTTGCAGAACTACCTTCTATTTATAGAGTTGCTAATTATTTGGCATTATAGGGCTTTGGAGTTGACGTCACGCCACAATGCATTGTGGGAGCGCGGCACCCTTTTCCGGGTCTATGAATCAAAACAAACACACTGTGTTGGAACGACTACAAGAAAGATGCTTAAAAGCAGCTCAAAAGAGAATGGACTGTATAGAGACCGATTGCGTTCAGAGGCGAAGCAGCGGTACTTGCAGAAAATAGCGTGCATTGGAAATGTGGACCCGTATGAAATACGGCCGTGGAGTAGAAACCCTGAAGACCAACCACTATTGACGTAGCCTGACATATTTTCGTACCTTGTCTGTGGAATCAGCGCGTACAAGTCGTCATTCAAACAAAGGTAAGTCAGCTGGAGTACTGCGAGTGAAATGTGTTTGATTTCCCTGCAAGCATTCACATTAGTGCAGCATAAATTCATTCATGAGGGGAAATTACAGTGAGAACATGTGGAGGCTGTCAGAGGGATAACATAGTGAGTTCAGTGCATTGATGAGACATTGTCCTAAAGGATTTAGTTATTCTGTATGGTTAAAGAAATTGCAATGATTTATTACTGTTTATTATAAATAATCCTAATTACACATCTTGCTTCCATGTTTGTATCCTGTGTCACTAAAAATACATTTTATTTTAGTTTTATACATTGATTAATGACCTGCAGAATCTCCTTATCATATTAAGGGATTCATAATTGTCACTTTATGCTTTCTCCATCTTGACAGTGATGACATCCTTGCATTACATACTTTAGGTTCATTTTCTGCAGGCAGGTTTCTGACAGAGAACAGGCAGATTTAGAATATAACCTGCAGCGTTCTATAGATGGACACATAAAGAAATGAAAAATTACATGTATGTGCTAACTTTCTAAACACTTTATTACATTTGTGATAAATGTATTTGAACGTAGATACAACACATTTGTGTCGGCCTTGGCTCATTAGTTCTGGTCTTTAAATGAACTTTGTGTGGGTTTCAGGTCCTGCACTCTCAAAGACTGAATGAACCAGCATTGCAGCCATAGGTCACTGTGAGCATCACAGGGAAGTTTGAAGCTGCCCACTGCACCTGTATGGCCCGACTCGGAGAGACCTGCAGCCATGTCGCTGCTCTTCTGTTTAATGTAGAAGCAACAGTGTTGATCCGTGGCACAAGGACTGTTACAGATGAACCTGCATACTGGGTTTTGCCTGGTAATATGACTAAGATACAGCCAGAGGTTGGCCACAAGATAGACCTCTCCTCTTCAGCTGCCCAAAAAAAGGCTCTTGATCAAAACATAAACAGACCATCCACATTGAAAGGTAAAAGGAGCCGTCCCCAAAAACGAAGAATACCACCTGCTACTGTGGAGGAGTTGTCACTGCTATTGGATACTTTGCTGGAACACAGTAAAGCTGTGGGTTTTGGGAATGACCCATAATGTTTTATCTAGGGGTCTACATTTATGCCTGTAGTGCACTGCCATGTAAATAATTTGCATTTACTGAATATGTACTGACTGAGTACCACTGTTCAAAAGTTGAATAAAGAAACAAGCTAATTTTTGCCTCTTTTTTCTTTATATTATTAAAACCACTTTATAGAACATCACATCAGTTACAGTGTAGAATCCATGTCATTTATAGTTTACAAATGACAAAATGTTTACACAAAATCATGACAGTGTTTACATGATATCACCCACTACTAACATTACTTATGTATGTATGTATCTTTTGAAAAAATATCGCTATTTATACAGCAAAAGACTTAAGAATATTTAAGAGGAGCAAGTTTCATTTTCCCCTGGTTTTATTATCACACTGTTCACCAAACGCAGCAAACCTTCACCATCTTATCCAGGAGGGTCACCTCTTCACCCTCACATGGAAGAAGTAATCTGATTGGCATGGTGGTAACGAGTAAAGTAAGGGATTACTATTGCAAAAACGGTAATTGGATTACCGTTACTTTCCCGTAGGAACGCTGCGTTACTGCGTTACTAAAACCGTGATTTTTTGCGAGAATGTCTCACGACAGTGACGTAAGCGAGTGCGCCGTTAGTGACAACAGCTGTGTGCAGATCAACAATGGATCACATATCGATTGTGGGAGAGAGTATGAGCGTGCAGCGTTTAAAGCGTGGAAGTACTGACCTTACTTTGACTTTTATTCCATAAAAAGTGACAAAAACATTAGCGTCCATCGTGCGTGGGAAGAAAACTTCTTTTTACAGCGAAAAAAACCCCTAAACTTCCAAGCAAGCACCGAGTGCGCTATGACGTAATGGAAAATTCACAGAGAAACTCGCGGATTCTTCAACTGACTGTGGCACACCTGCACCAGGGTAAACCTCCGCCTACCCCACTCGGGGGACGTAACACAAGTGGGGGCTCGTCTGGGATCGTTTTATGCTGTGGACAACCTATATTAATGAAAGTGTGCCGTGATTTTAGGGTGTCTACGTTTCATGGTTGCAGTCGGAGATGAGTTTTGACCTGCTTGATGAAAAGGGGCTCTTTTTGATAAGTGGTGTGCTGCTAATGGAGTTGGGGATGATTATGAGTCTCTGCGCGAGTTAATGCTACTGGAGGATTTTAAAAATTCATTACCTGAGAGAGTCATAATGTTCTTAAATGAACAGAAGGTGACGTCAATGTCCAAAGCAGCTGTGTTGGCCGATGAGTTTGTGTTAACACATAGGAATGTTTTTACCCCTATTTCCCATCCAGATAGGCCCAAAGCCTTGCGCTCAGCACGGCTTGAGTCTAGTTGCTCTGCTGCAAGGCCAGTGAGGTTGCCTTCACCTCCCTACGGTGAGCGTGAATGCTTTTATTGCCACAAGAAGGGTCATCTCATTGCAGATTGTCAGGCATTAAAGTGTAAACAGCAACTATCCTCACAACCAAAAGGGGTGGGACTGATTAAAGCTACAGAGAATGGGAGGGCATTTCAACCGAACAATAACCACCGTGATCCCTGTTTCAAACCATTCATTCTAGAGGGAGTGGTTTCGCTGACTGGGAATCCAAAAGATCAACAGCCAGTAAAAATGCTGAGAGATACAGGGGCCTCTCAGTCCATCATTAGAGAAAATGTCTTACCGTTTTCTGAAGAGTCATTTTGCCAGTACAGTGTTATTGTCCAGGGAGTAGAACTCGGATTTGTATCTGCCCCTTTGCACACTATTCACATTCAGTCTTCATTAGTCAGTGGGGTTGTTAAAGTGGCTATTCGTTCTGCGTTGCCCATACCAGGTATTGACTTCATCCTAGGTAATGACCTTGCTGGAGGCAAGGCCATACCCATTCCTGAAGTGTTAGACAGACCCGAGCTGAGCCTGGATTCTGACTCAGCCCAAGACCAGCCTGCCATTTTTCCAGCTTGTGTAGTTATGAGGGCCCAGACAAAAAAAAGTATGGTCCTGACTTGGCCGATTCCTTTATGAGGTCAGATCCCTTTGGTGACGTGATCAAATTTACCTCTGGATCTAAGGTTCAGGCCACAGTTCCACCTGCTGACAAAACACAACCAATCCTGGATTTGCCAGTCTCCCGAGAGGAGTTCATTACTGCACAGAAAAATGATGTAACCCTGTCCAAGTGTCATTCTTTTACCCTCAGTCAACAGGATGCCAAGAAGAAAAAGCTGGCTTACTTCTCAGATGAAGGTCTTCTGATGCGCAGATGGACAAGTGAGGTCTCGGAAGACGCAGGCTGGTCTGCAGTTTATCAGGTGGTTGTACCTACTGCTTATCGTACCCAGGTACTGTCCTTAGCACATGACCATCCATGGTCAGGACATTTGGGGGTTAACAAGACATACAGCAGAATTCTGAAACATTTCTTCTGGCCAGGACTGAAATCTGATGTTGTTCAATACTGCCGTACTTGCCATGTTTGCCAAATGACTGGCAAGCCAAACCAAATAATCCCACCAGCTCCTCTCTGTCCTATCCCAGTAGTAGAGGAGCCATTTCAAAAAGTGATTGTTGACTGTGTGGGGCCTCTACCTAAATCTAAAACTGGAAACCAGTTTCTGTTGACGGTCATGTGCGTTTCAACTAGGGTTCCTGAGGCAATCCCACTACAGAGGATAACAGCTCAGATTGTTAAAGCGCTGTTGAGATTCTTTTCAACCTTTGGTCTGCCTAAGGTTGTGCAAACAGACCAAGGCACTAACTTTAAGTCTAGAGTATTTGCCCAAGCCCTGAAAACATTAGGCATTGAACACATAACCTTCAACTGTGCCATCTGTGGTCCAAGAGCAAGTGGTTACATCTCCGATGGCTTCTGTGACCAAGGTGGAGATTACTCCAGATGAAGATGGGTTGGTGTTACGAGGTGCTGAGCCTCAAAGTGCTCGACTAGGTAATTCTGTGATATTGTCAACACTACCACAATACCTGTCCCACCTTCCTGCTGAACAGAGCAATGATATCATAACACTCATATCAGGATTCCCATCTCTGTTCAGTGACATCCCGTCTCAAACCACTGTCATAAAACATGATGTGGTGCTGACTAACCCTACACCAATCAAACAGCGCGCTTATTGGGTTAGTCCAGCAAAGAGAGAAATCATAAAACAGGAAGTTGAGTATCTTCTTCAGAATGGATTTGCAGTGCCAAGCTCCAGCTCTTGGAGTTCACCATGTCTTTTAGACACGAAGTCAGATGGAAGCCCAAGATTCTGTACTGACTTCCAAAAGGTGAACTCTGTCACTGTACCAGATGCACATCCCTTACCTCTTATCGATGACTGCATTGATGAAATTGGGCCTGCAAAATACATCACTAAACTTGATATGTTAAAAGGGTATTGGCAAGTGCCTTTGACACAGCAAGCATCTGACATTTCAGCTTTTGTCACTCCTGACCACTTCCTGCAGTATACGGTTATGCCTTTTGGCATGTGCAATGCCCCTGCAACATTTCAGAGACTGGTTAATAAAGTGTTGGGAAACATCCCTAACTGCAGAGCATACTTGGATGACATCATTGTGTATAGCAGTGACTGGTCAACCCACATGGCTACATTGAAAGAAGTCTTCATTAGCCTAGAAAATTAATCTCTCACTTTGAACCTTGCCAAATGTGATTTTGCTAGAGGCAGTGTCCTCTACCTTGGCCAGCAAGTTGGTCTAGGAAAAGTGCGCCCTGCAGATGCCAAAGTCACTGCGATTAGGGAGTTCCCCCAACCAACCACCAGGAGAGAACTGCGGCGTTTCCTTGGGATGACAGGATATTACCGACGATTTTGTAAGAATTTCTCTTCTGTTGCTGCCCCTCTCACTGACTTAACCAGTCCCTCAAAGCTGTTTATTTGGTCTGAGAGTTGCCAGCAGCCTTTCGAAAGCCTTAAGGGCTTACTTTGTTGCACCCCTATTTTGTCTGCTCCTAACTTCTCTTTACCATTCAAACTGGAAATAGATGCCAGCGCAGTTGGGGCAGGAGTGGTGCTTCTCCAGGAGGATACCCAGGGCATTGACCATCCTGTGAGTTACTTCTCTCGGAAGTTTGATAAACATCAGCTCAGGTATTCTACCATTGAAAAGGAGACCCTTGCTTTGTTGTGGGCCTTGCAACATTTTGAAGTCTATACAGAGTCAGGTCAGAGTTCAGTTCAAGTATTCACAGATCACAACCTTTTAGTTTTCCTCTCTAATATGTATAATCACAACCAGCGGCTTATGCGTTGGTCACTGATTATTCAGAATTATACCCTCAATATCCATCACAAAAAAGGTTCAGAAAACATTGTAGCAGACGCACTCTCCCGTGCTGTTTAGAGAGGTCACCAAACCCTGAGTTTGGTTCTTAAAGGGTGGGGGTGTTACGTGCCAAGAGGTGTGGCTTTGCTTTTGTGTTCTATTTATCTTTCAGGTGTCAGGCCTCCACCTATTGGCCAGTTCGAAGTTGATTGGCAGGTGTCTATTGGCACAGTTGGCCAATCACACTCCAAGGAACACTACAAATGAGCAGCTCCCTGGCCAGCTGGTGGCTGCTGGCTTCTGCTTTGACAAACATTTGTGAACAGGCTTCTTTATATTGTGTGTGGTGGGAGGCTGGACAGGTAAGCTGGGGTACCCTATACACTGGTTGTAGATTTTACTCTGTTAGTCACACTAGGTTATGCGGTTGATGCCACTCTTGTATGTTTTCACTGACCTTTTGTCGAGTAGCTAGGTAGGCCTTTTGTTTTGCATTTTTTCTTTCAGTTAGGTTAGGCCCTGGAAGCTATCGACCTCTTTTTGTTTTACTAATTTCTTTGATTTGGATCAACCGCCCAGTCCTCCTCCCCCACCTCTTTTCTGTTGTTAAGTTTGACTATCCAGGCAAGCAACCAATAAATCCTACCTGATACTTAACTGTTCTGTGGTCTTCCTCCTTCATTGATTGTGGTTGTCCAGTGTTGCTGTCTCCTTCCTACCTTTGCCTCCGCCATGGTGGGGGGGACGTAACACCTGATTATCTACTAACTCTGTGGCTTTTGGCAGTAGTTAAACAGGAACAGCTTTCCTATATTTAATTTATCATGGCTTCGCCAGTGATTCCATTTGGTATTATGTAAACAGATATTTAAGTGCAATCAATTATTGTATAGAACATAATCATATGAATAAATGTGATGTGTTTGAATGTTTGAGTATTTTTGTCTTTCAAATAAAAAAAACAACATTGAAATCAAACTTAGCTTTATTCTTTTGTTTGAGCTGTCTCACTATACGGCTGTTGATTAAGGGTTTAATAACTCACAGGTGTTATAGGAAGTGTTCTGGGCTTTCAAAATTTAAGCTCCCAAAAGTTAAAGCTACTCATCTGGACTGTAAAGGATGCTCATTCCTGTTTAATATGTACTTTCAAAATAACTCAGAATGAAACAGATATTAAAGTGCTTTTATATTAAAGATATACTATATGTTAAACTGTCTTCAGACTTTAATCTTTAAACGTACATAAATTGCAAGGTATTACACTGGAAGATTACAGGGGTAAGTGCAGCCAGATTTTTTCTACACATGCCGCCATTAGGTTCTGACACTCACACTTAGCATCTGCTATTTCTTTTTACATGGAATCAGCTGTTGTTCCTTCCATTTTAGTTGCCATAGCAACTGGTTCCCGCAGATGTGTAACGTCATCCTCATTCTTTTTCAATCCCTTACTCATTCATGGAATTTTTCCAACACTGCACGATGACATCACCCACTGTAAATTTTGAGCCTGGAGAGTAATTATTTAAATTATGTTTCTCTTTATTTCATGCCAAAACCTTTTGCTCTACAAATATAATGTATATGTCTCATAACTACCACCAAAGCATGTCCCTTCCATCCACCTTGCTCACAAGGAACAATAAGAAAAGGACTCCCAAATTTTGGTTTATAATCTGTGGTGCAGGCTGTCTTCCTATAGTGACCACATGCACATAATCAACACTACAAACAAGAAAATCTTGATCTTTGCAGTTTGTTTCCATCACTCACCAGTAAAGATTTTCTTCTGATAACACTTGCAGTTTTGTCTTGGGAACCATCAAGACAAGCAAAATCTTCTCTGGCTCTTTCTGTGCCTCACCCCGACACGGACAGGGGGTTGTCCACCCCCCCCCTCCTTTCACTGACTTTAGCTGCCATAGCAACCTGTCTTCACATCTGTGTGCTGATGTCACCCTTTCTCTCTCAGTTTAAAACTCATTAGTTCTTTGCTTCTGATTGTCTTCATACAACCTGTTAGATCCTGTTTTCTTCTGAAGACTGACCCAGTAGTAGCAAAGGCACACTCAGATTTTTTTTTGTTTGTTTAGTGTGCCTATGTAATAGCACACTTCTTATTATTTGTCAGATTTGTTATTGAAGTGGAAATGTATATCCTTGGTTTTAACATAAAGCTCATTGCTGCAGACAGAGACAGCACAAAAACAACCACCTTAAATTGATTTTTTATTTTTGCCTCCTTATCTTCCCCTGAGTTATTGGTTCTGTTACTAGTTAACCATAATACAGTAATGTAAGTCAACCAGCCAACCAACCCGGTGACATAATGTTCTGTACTGACAGAAGATGGTGTTAAACATGTTTTGAAAACTTTGACTTTAAGCACTTGTTTCTTAAATCCAGCTTCACAAACAGAGTTAGATCTATGTCAGTTTTTGAGAGCAGGAGTCACTAGTGTAAATTCGCCATTATACATTTAGTGTTTCATGTCCCCTTCAAGTATTCCTATTCAGTAGCACACTTCTTCTTATTCCTTGGATTTATTATTAAGTGTGCCAATGCAATAGCACACTTTGTATGTATTATTGTAGGGTGTCTACCTTAAAATATAAAGCACCTTGAGGCCACTGTTGTTGTGATTTTGCGCTGTATAAATAAGATGGAACTGATCTGAATTCTTTTTTGTCGAATGGAAGTCCCGAGATCAAAATGGCAGATGTCTCTCCAAGGGTGGTTGAGAATGACCAAGCTAAGATCCTGTGGAACTTCTGGATACAGACAGAGAAACTGGTGATGGACATATTAGTGGTGAAGAAGCAGAGGTAGACAGCTGTAGTGATAGATGTAGCTATACGGAATGACACTAACATCATGAAGAAGGAACACGCAAAGCTAAAGAAATACCAAGGGCTGAGAGAAGAACTCGAGAAGATGTAGACGGTGAAAGTAACAGTGGTTCCTGTGGTAACTGGAGCACTTGCTGCAGTGACCCCCAAACTAGGGAAGTGCCTGGAAAACTGCTGACGAGAGAGGTTCACTTTCTTTCCCAGCGCCTGACCAATCGAGCCTATGACAAGTGCAGGCTCTGTTCTCTGTTGTGGGTGAGGAAGGGGTGGGGGTAAGGATTAATTTATTATTTTGGCCTTAGTTCACCCGGAAGTGTTGACATTCCTGTTTGGTTGTTTTTCCTCGTATTTCTGTAAGTAGACACCATGTAATGACATGAGATTGTTTCCTGTGGCTGACATGCTATGACCTGGTCCCTAGACAGGTCGTAACAAAATAAAATCACCTCCTTTGAATAAATGGTGTAGTGTTCTGTCACCATTGAGACCAAAAACAGCATGTACCAATACTGGTCTTCATGTTGAACCATAACCATGAATACTTTTGATATTTATGAGATATATTATATTTTTTTGCATACTTTGTACCACGTAGTCATGGAGTGTGGTAAAATAGGGCTTTTTTGTTTATCTTCCTCTTTCTATGTAGCTTGTGCCAATACCTCTATCGGTGTGAAAGGAGAGGCAATTTCTCTTTCAATCAAAATCTAGTCTAGATCTGAATTTTCTTCAGTCCAGTGTTTAGCCAGTTCAACTAATAATGCTGACACAGAATTAATGGCATCTTGGCTTAGTATTAACACATCAGCAGCTTAAAGGAATGATTCTTGTATTCTTGGTTCATTTATTTTCAGTGCTGCTAGTGGTTCAAAGAATATCATAAGTAAGTGGGCTAAGTTTTCATCGCTGGCGGGTTGATCTGGATATATTAAAGAATGGGGAGAGTATTCCATTGGTAAAGACTGCAGCTTTGGGACTTAAATATAAAAGTCTTACCCATCTACAGAAGCCGTCACCAAAACCAAATTTGGATAATGCAGTGAACATGAAGTCCCAGTCAACCCTGTCAGAAGCTTTTTGGGCATCTAAAGATATAGCCGAAATAGGGGAGGAGTTGTTTCTATTTGCCCAAATGAGATGCAGGCGTCTCCTCATGTTATCAGCTGAAGACTTATTCTTAACAAAACCTTCTTGATTATTATTAATCATTTGCGCTAGCACTTTCTTTAACCTGAGTGCTAATATTTTTGACAGTATTTTACAGTCAACCTTGATTAGGCCTGTGTCTATAATTAGCTGGGTTTGTTCAATCTTTGTCCTTCTTTGGTATTAATGATGTTATAGCTTCCTTAAAACTTTCTGGGAGAGATCCATATTGGAAAGCTTCTTGGTAGAAGGATACACAAGGATAAGCAAAAGAGGATGAGTAAATAACTAATGCAAGGTTGAACAAATAAAGAAAGTTGTGGTAGAGTCAATGAAAAGCCATGCATGAATGGAAATATCTCTCTCACCAAATTATTGGAAAATAAATCAGTGTCACTGAAGTAACAGATAACTTGAACTGCAGACAGTAAGCCTACATCAAGAAATCAAAACTAGCTTGTTTGAATGGCAACACAGAAGAAAGGTGGGTTATCAGGGGCAATTATTTTAATACAGGGTCAACTCAGAATATTGTTTTTTTTTTTTAAGTTATTCAAAAGGGAGTGAATATTAATATAATGGAGCTTCAGATTAACACATAAGGATTATTCCAGACTACATATTTCCTATAGGCAGAAGAGGGTGGATGGATAGTGTATGTGTGTTAAGTCAGCCATTCTAGTAAAACCTATAGAAGCATATTTATAGCAAATGATAAATAACCCTTTCATGAGGTGACACATTATAGAAGATTATGGAATGCCATAAACAAAGAATCTTAAAATAAATACAACATTCCCAACCCATACCCACCCCAACTTTGCTTCCAGTGTCATTTCTATTTTCAGTTTTCTGTGGCTAACAGTGGGTAACTCTGAGGAAATGCCCAAGAGTATTATCACACTTCTCTTGCTGAGCAGTTGTCCTTTACATACCCAAATATTAGCTATTTAGCTATTTTTCTTTCCTTTTGTGCCTGAGCACTGTTGTTGTTCTAATTCATTAATTGATGCTTCTGGAAATGAATGCTAATCGCACTGAATGACTATCAACCTGTCAGTTATATAATAACCTGTTAGTTATTACAGTCCATAGTCAGTTACCAGGCTTAGCTAGGTTATAAACTAACTAATGTAGCTAAAGTGTCCACCAATGGAAAGAGTGGGAGACAGGAAGGAGTGCAAAATAAGAGGGAGAAAAACCTGGGACAACATCTTAAGCTCATACTTGGTAAATTCCTGCTCCTCCGTGAAGCTTTTTGCCAATGTGACTCTCACTCGTGGTAACCCTAACCCTAACCCCCCTCCAGCACTGATAAATAGTCAGCTCCTACCACAAAGGAAAGGGTGGAGAATGGGGACCACATGGGCAAACACTTGTTGTGTGTCTTTGGGCACTGGGTAATACATTCATACAATCCTTGGATAGAGAAACGAAAGTAATACAATTTCTTTCTATGTTCTTCAGGCAGTTAATTCATTTTGATTTGCGTTGTTTTTCCTGTGCCTCCCACATTAGGAATGATTTATCATAGAGTTTCCTTTGTGCATTTTGGGTTTCAGACTTTCTTTTAAACCCTGAAAGAACAATGTGAAACAGTACCCTCTCTTTTAGATTAGTGGATCTTTTTTTCATGAAATCAGTGGAGTGGATTAAAGGGAATGACAAATTTCTCGGGTGTGAAAGGAGCACATAATTTAGCCTGGAATACTTTTCTGCAGACAACAACTGAGATGTTCGCTAATTAAAATATAAATTTCAAGATCAGCTGAGTTAGTAAGTAAAGTCAGAAACTGTCAGAATAAAATAAACATGCATTTGAGTTTTTTTGATAACTCACAGAAAGGACGAGATCTGGGAAAAAGATTGTCTAGCCGATCTTTCCAGTAGCAGTCCTCCACTGTCCTTGCAAATGGAAGGCACAGGAGGGAGGAAGGTGGAGGAGGAGGCAGGAGGGAGGGGGCAGAGAAGAGGAAGTTATCACCAAATTGCCATATCTACAAAGCTCTCCCTGCATGCTACAGATTTCCCCTCTTTAATCTGACACATACAGCCTCATGCCTGCTAAAACCCTGGAAGGCAATGTGAAGCTCAGCATTCTGGGCTGAAAGAACACTGCAGCCAAGAGAGGGGAGTCAGAGGGATAGATGGAGAAACAGAAAAAGAAAAGATAGCATGTGTGTGTGTGCGAAAGAGAAGGAGAGAGAGACAAAAAGATATTTTTTTTGTTCTTTAGAGCAAACATGCTCCCCGCTTTATATATGGAGTTAAATCGTAGAGGTTAATTGAAAAATGAGATAAACAAAGGCTGTGAAAAGCAAAGGGAAAGACTGTAGCTGGCAGCACAGGCGGGCCACCACTAAACCTCTTTCAGACTGTGCAACCCTGATAAAAAGCACAGTTAATTGTCTTGCAGTTTCTTCCACTTAATTTCAGTCAAATTAGAAAAAAAAAAGTGAGGAACTGCTTTCTTCCTTTCATTGTTATCCATGTGCTATCCGCCTATTGGAAATAACATTAACGGGTGGACTTTTCTGTAAAAAAGCCTTCGTTTTGTCATGAAGACATGCTCGGCAAAGATGTTATAATGTTTCTTTAAGCAAACATTATGTCCTTAAACAATCATCTCTTGAGTTCATCCATGTTCTCGGAACTGAATTTTCAAGCCCTGTTGAATGACGTTCAGCTTATTTGGTGACTAATAACTCCCATTTGAGTTCGGGAGCAGTGCAGAATGTATCACATTTTACTGCAAAATGACTGAGAGCATCAAAAGCAGTGCATCAGCTTGAAGATCCATTTTTGAGAAAAAAGGCAAACCGAAATGTCAAAGCACTTAAAGGTGAATGAATGGCATGTGAGATCACGGCACCCAATGTTCTGCATGCACTACCTGTAAGAATTTCTAAATCATTATGATGTATGTGCCAGGAAACATTATAAGCACAACTATGGCACCTTTGTATTTGTAAAATAGTTTTAGAGGGGTTTTTTTTGTGATTGTATAAGCATAATAAACCTATCCTAGCTAGTTTGGAGTCTGCCAGATTTGGTGTCATACTCTAATAGCAATGTTTGACTAATACTGTATTCAGAACATATTGGAATCAATTTGTTAATTTGTAGATGTACCTGGGGCCCAGCACTCAATATAAAATGAACTGTTGACACATTGTGGTTTACAGTTACAATGTACAATTTTGTACTTACAAATATTTCCAGAGTGTTTGTAAAGTTATTGTTATTATTTAATTTGAACTATCTGGGACACTCCTATTTGCGCTGCTAAAAGTGGGTAGAGCACTGTGGCACGCTTCTGAGGCCACTGTGAGCGGCAGCCTCTCCAGTAGTTTTGTGTTTGGGTATGGATATGAATCCTTACACACCAAGACTCATTTGAGTAATCAATTACTAACAATGAAAACAAGGTCCCCTGTCTACCTGATGAGGGGAGCAGGCTGTATCGTAGCTGCAGTCTATGTTCCTATTACTTGCAGAGAGAATTCACATATGCTATTTTGGTGTTTATATACGCTAATATTAATCTCTTAGGACTTCAAGCATGTGACGCTGGATAAAATATTACCTGCTTTGTCAGTATGTGGACAGCATGTAGACCCATTGTATGCAAACCTAGAGGATGCCTACTCTGGGGAAAGCAGATCACAACCTTATTCAGCTTCAGCCTCACTACAAACAAAGAGTGAGGAGGTTACCTACAACCACCCATATGGAAAAGAAATAGAAAAGACTTGCATCAGATGTGGCCTACTTCATATAGTGAATGATTTACTCATGAAAGTGGCCACTTTCATATATTGTTTTTGTAAGTGTCCAAAACATACAAGTTTCATTTATATAATTTTTCTAGGGATCTTATATCTGTTTTCACTCTTGTATGCTTTTCATACAACTTTCACACAAGACAGATACAAACTTTATAAGATTTATGTACATCTTTTCCATATGGGCACAACCACTCATTCAGGAAGATGTTTCCAAACGCAAAGCAGGCTTAGAAACTGTTACTGTTACTCAGCAACCAAGACGTGTCACAGTGGTCCCTCATTTATCGCGGGAGTTACGTTCTAAAATTAAGCCATGATAGGTGAAAACCGTGAAGTAGCCAACTTAATTTTTTTTACAATTTATTATAGATGTTTTAAGGCTGTAAACCCCCCCACTACACACTTTATACACTTTTCTCAGACAGGTGTGAACACTTTCACACTTTTCTCTCTTGTTTAAACTCTCAAAGTCCAGTATTATAGAATGAAACCAAAGGCACGATAGATGTATGGATGTTGTTGTTCCGGTGACAACTGCAATGTACACCATTCATACCTTACCTTAATCTATATTTGACATGTACTGGACTGGCAGACTATGAGACATTTGTTGGCCTTGAACCTCAGTTGATTAAAATATTGTTTTTGATGGACAAAGGAAAGTAGTCATGATTGGTGGCTAACTGGTGAATAAAACGGGAAGGAAATGTGGAAAAAGAAAAAAAGGTGAGTTTGACTTCTCTTCTTTAGCATCCTGGTGAAGGAGTAGCTGTGCTTGTGCCAGTGTCATCTCATCTACCTCTTAATGCAAACTTGCAAATGTTTCAAAAATGCTTATATGAGTTATTTCAGATGGGAGGAAAAAACATCTAAAACAATATTTTTTCAAGAGGATTTCTGGAAGGATTTCTTCTGTTATTTTTAACCCTTGTATGGTGTTCGGGTCTGTGAGACCCGTGTTCAGTTTTTTTCAAAAGAAAAATTAAACAATTAATTATTTTTTCACGTGTAAATGTGTTGTGTCTTTCCACTCACTCCACTTGATTATAACTGATTTATTTATAACATTTTATATAAAAGAAAAACGAGAAGCACATTAATTCATAAATGTGACCTAACTGTTCATATGTCTTGTAATTGGGATGAAGTAAACATCTGTTGAGTAATTTAACATAAAATTGTTTGATAGTGTTAATTTGGAAAGCCAAAACTCTAGCGGGTCCACCAGACCCATGAACACTGGCTGAGTAACAAAAATACGAACACCACACAAGGGTTAAGTACACTGAATCCTCTCCACCTTTCTAAGTATAAACGTCTTACTGCTTTCTGTTCAAAGATAAAGAACCCTCAGATATAAACAGCCTAAACATAGACATAGTGATGCTGTGAACAGCTTTGGCTCAAAGTCTCTCAAAAATTTGAAAAGAGAGAACTTCATTTTGGAGCTTTGGTTGACTTTGAAGGCTCATGGCTCATGGACACTAAGGCATAACTAGCATGTTTCCAGCACACAGAATTTTCGGAGGTATATACATTAGGAGTTGTCCCATTAGCAAACAAACAGACGGGCTGATTTATGTTTTCTCTTGGCATCACCTGACAGGGACATTAGTGTTACAGATGGGGACAAGTGACGTTGTCAGGATCATCAGTCTCCAGGCGACGTACTGCCAAAATGATGTGGAA
The DNA here is from genome assembly GCF_965226115.1 of Aulonocara stuartgranti. NCBI lineage: Eukaryota > Metazoa > Chordata > Actinopteri > Cichliformes > Cichlidae > Aulonocara > Aulonocara stuartgranti. Next base: position 3,437,577 of record NC_138957.1, on the reverse strand, counting down.
GGGGTGGGCAGTGAGGGTTATGGGTAGTGTCAGAGTTGGGGAAAAAAGCTTTTGCAGCTGCAGTACTTGCCTTCATTGCATCTAGTTGAATTTTATCTTGTCAGCATCAGAGGAAAAATGCTTTTGCAGCAAGAGAAATCACAATTCAATGGTTCTGAACGCCTTGAAAGCATCTCTCTTGCAGAACTCAATTACAATAATAAAGGCAATATAAGTTAACTTGGTACATGCCCAGATGCTGACAAAATTTATCGCACCATGGGAGCTTATGACTTATTCATGTTCTATTATACTTTATGATTGCTATCATTTTGGCACTAAATAAAGTTGACATTATACTGCACAGTACATTGTAAAAGATCATGGCAGATATAGTCCAACTATTCCTGTCAAGAGGAGGAAATTTAAAGTGATAAAACTAAGCAAAAAGACGTGTCAGTAGCACTGAGTAGCACATGAGGTGATTAACAGGTATGTGTTAAAGGGCTTCAGTGTGCACTGTTCTCATGGCTAAAATGAAATACTTCCATGACACAGAGATGGATTATCTATGCTGTCATAACTATCAACCATTTAAAACCAGTCCACTTCGAGGCAGAACAATCAGTTAATTGTCCTGTAAATGCATTAATGCATGGATGAGGTACATGGGGAGCTTGCCATGATTCCTGGAATGGACAAACAACAAACTCTCTTTAGAACACGCTCTCTCAAACAGGCAGGCTCACCATCAATGACTGTAGAAAACATGGACGATGCGACAGCTCCCCAAAAATGAAGCCAAAACGTCTCTATCGCCCCCTGGTGTCTGGCTGCAGTATAGGTCATAAACCCTGCCGCCTCCATGTTAGCGGATGGGACTGGGGTCAGACTAAAATAAATTAATTCTCCTCAGATAAATGTTTTCCAAAGATTCTTTCTTTTGTTATCAATAGTTCTCATCACACTGATTTATGTCCAAGGGGTCTCCTTCCCCATAAGTTTGATTCTAATTCCTACCGCGGTGATGTTAAATTGGAGTGTAACGTCATCATAACAGCTTTGACTGGCAGCTGCAGTCATGGAGAAACTTGCGTATCTCTGTTCGGGAATAGCAGATAGAGCGTAGTCTCTGAGAGGAGGGCCAGCGTTTACGTTACAAAACCACGACCAACTGTTTTAACCTGACAGCCTGAGGTGTTCTTCAGTAAACTGGACTACCTGACAGAAGGACCCGAGGCCCCGCTGCACTTCTTTGGTAAGTTAAACGTGTTTGTAAGCTAATCCGTAACTACCGCAGGTGAATGAATTTACCCCAACTAAAGAAATCAAGAGAAATGCCCCGGGTTGCTCAGTCACTAATTATCGTTACTGTACTTTTATTACAAGTATTATAGTGTAAGAGCAACCAGCTGCACTCTGCTTCAGCTCCTGTGCAGAGCTGATTATTAAATATCTTCCAACAGCAGCATGTTTTCAGTCACTTGCCACATCTTTAAAGACAGTAACACCATTTTTTTTTCTTTTTAAAGCTTGTACTTCAGTAACTCATTAATCAGTAACTATGGATTAAACTGTAGAACTGAAAAAATGTAAGAGAAGAGCTTCAGATCCTGGGTGTGTGAGGACAGAGAAGGATCAGCTTCATTTTAGATTTGAGAGATAAACTTTATATTTCAGTTTGTGATTATTCTGTTCTCTTTGTGATTACAGGAGCTGCCCTCAGATTCAGACCTCAGCACCACCCAGTGACAGCAGACAGATCATCCAACATGTTCACTGCAAAATTAACTGATGAAAACAGTACAAAGGTTAAAGTACCACATGTGCTGTCAGTGAAAGCTGCAGCTGTTTTATTGATAAAGTTAAAGACAAAAAGTCAAAAGGATTACTCACCCCTGTAACTGTGTCACTATATATCAGCATTAACAGGACCTCAGTTTGGTGTTTCACAAAGCTGCTGATCTCAGACCTGCACAGCTTCCGTTTTAAACACTCGATGTACTCAGCTGCATGAAGAGCATATGAGATTTTCTCTAACACAATTAAATAAAACCTGATGAAGGTCAAAGGTCGTCACTTGTATGTTGAACTACAAACTTGTGATCTGGAATTCCTTTACAGTTTTTTGCAGATAGTGTGTTATTTACCATAAAGTAATTCAGAGTTATTCATACCAGAGTAATCGGAGAGCATAATATATTTTTAAATATATAACTTTCTACAGGACTGAATATAATATCTTTATGTAAAAGTCCGAAGCCTCTGGGGAGTATCCGAGTATTTATAACAATACACAAACCAAAGGTCTCCATCACAGTATTCATGAAATGCTGGGTTTATCCATCTTGTGAGGTGGGCCTACGGTGGAGCTCAGAAGAGTTCCCTGTGAGGGAGCTGCTGGTGAAGATCATGAGTCCTGCTTGATCAATGCGATGAGCTTCAGGCTTCCTGGTGTTTCTTAAATGATGCCTCTCTCAGTGGGTCAACAGAACATCTGGCACAGGACAGCTGTGATGAAAGAAAGGGAAGAAGTTTCTCCAAACCTCTGGACCCAGGAAATCCAGCTTAGTCCTGATGGTCTCCCTCACTAGATTTTCCCCAGGGTGAATGTAGCTGTTGATATCATATGTACTCTATTATTAAATGAAAAGAACAAATTAGACTACACTACTGAAACCATCTGTTGCTGTTTTTAAAGTTTCGATATTACCAGGATATAGACGGCTCTGAAGATTTAAACAGTTTTAGATCCATTACACTCACAGTCATAAATGTTAAAATCTCAAAGGACAGCGTTATATTTTTGATATTAACAGTAACTCTGGGCCTCTGTGTAGTGTGCAGCTGATCTCACCGCTGTCTAAAAATGGATAACAAAACCTAAGGAGTGTTGAATCATTCAATAATACAGACTATTAGAGTAACAGGTGTGTAGCATCGCTAACTAGCTAGCAACAAGCCTCCAACACATTGCGTATGCTAAGCTAGCAAACGAATTAACAACAGAGTGACTTTAGATGTTTTAGAACTATAAGATGATAAGCTGTGTGTCTTTTTCATAACAGTGACATGGTTGTATTTACCTTAGTTGAACGAGTCGTCAGTTGCGGTAAACCCATCAGCAAATAAACTGGAGCAGCCGGGCTACGTAAAAAGTGTAGGGGGCGTAATTGCGGTCACGTCCAGCGGGTGTGTGGGTGGGAGCATGACACAGTTGCTCCACCTCAAGACACTACTGAGCAGACTCTAGCTCCAGAAATGCAAGATGGCAGCCTCCACAAGCGGGATATTTTGGTTTCATTTTTGCACAATGGGTAGAGATGCTGTCGCGTTGTCCATGTTTTCTACAGTCATTGCTCACCACACTCCAGGGAGGTAAATCGAGGGAAGACCTGTGCAGAGGAGGGAGAAGACAATGTCAGATCCTTAGGAAAAAACACACAAGTGGTGGGTGCTGATGCAATCATGGGCCACAGGCGGTTGATTACTCCAGGTGTATGGAGCCAAGGGTGGGAACCTGCAATGAGTATGCACCAAAGCCCATATAAAAACAAACCATAACATATTAGAGAGAGACTGAAGTGATAGAAAAACAAAAACCCAGGGAGAACAGAGGACCATGAAATTACCTCGTCCTAACCGGAGCCACCTGGCAATCCACCAGGCTTGTCAGGGTGCTGGCAATGGAATGCCCTGAGTGGTGGTATCCAAGAGAGGAGGCTGGTATCCAAGAGAGGATAGTTATGCACAGGTTAACTGTGAACTCCAAGTGGATTGGTTAGAACAGACAATACAGAAGTTTCTGATTTGCTTGGCCATTGGTCTGTGGGTGAAAACCACAGAACAAACTGACCTTAGCATTGAGAGCAGAGTAGAATTCCTTCCAGACCTGGGAGAGAAACTGGGTACTCCGGTTGGAGACCATGCCCAACTTGATGTCATGGAACACGTGATCTGTAAGAAGCTGTGTGGTTTCTAAAGCTGAGGGGGTTTAGGTAAGGCCACAAAATGTATTCTGTAACGTATTCCGTTACGTTACTCAATGACAGTAACGTATTCTGAATACTTTGGATTACTTAATATATTATCATGCTTTTTACAACAACGTGAATGTACTATTGCTGTGTGATTTATTACTGTTACTGAAGGTCCGCGACTCCGAACTGTAGTAAAGGGACCTCTGACTAATACGGCGGGGTTCCTGTCGGCTCGTAGCCGAAAAATAACTTTACTTTGTTGTGTGGGTCAACTTTTCTTGCAAAAGACAGAGAGAGGCGTTGAAAGGCTGCTCCAACGGAGCTTATTGTTTTCGGAGGAAAACACGAACACAGTGTACAGTCGAGTCTTAATAGCTTACTTACAACTGGGCTCGTCAGGCACTCTTCTTGGCTGCAGTGGTTATTATTATATTTACATGCTTCCAGCTCCCGTTTTTCCTCGATGACAACTCGTACCTTTCCACTCCCCTTTTTCTCCCTCCTCGCGCTCACAGACCCATAACGTGTATGGCAGTCCATTCTCCCTGCAACACGGACTACACTGCCCATGATGCTACATTCTTTAGAGCTATGCTTGTAGCATTCTGCCTGTTAGCTTAGCACAACAACAACAACGAAAAGGCGCTCCCTCACCCAGGAAACACACAGTCGCAGAGAGAGAGAGCGTCGCCCTGTAACCATGGCAACCATAACACTGCCGCCTGGAACAACAGAACATAGCTGTCAAACAAAACCAAACAGTCCTGACCCGCGACAAGATGAAACAGGAAAGTACCGCAGTGTAATCCATTTATTTCAACAAAGTAACTGTATTCTGAATACCACCTTTTTAAACGGTAACTGTAACAGAATACAGTTACTCATATTTTGTATTTTAAATACGTAACGGCGGTACATGTATTCCGTTACTCCCCAACACTGCTGATGGCATAAGATGTAAGCACAACTCCTCCGGTTTCATATGCAAAAAAAATTATTGCGCTAGCTTACGTGGGGGGATTTACCGGAATTTAAAAATAGTTACGCAAAACAGAGCGTGCCCGCTCCGACCGGCTCTAAAGGGTTAAGTCCTCACCCACCAGTACCCATACCATTACTGGTGAGCACGGCCTTTAAGCTCCATGGGACAGGAGTGAAGGAAATGCCCTTTAATTCCACAATAGAAGCACTCACCAGCTGCGAGCTTTTGGCTGCATTCAGTGGGGTGAGGCGAGTGCAGCCCAGCTGCATAGGCTGCTTCTTGGAGTCGTCTGCCTCATTTTTGCTTTTCCTGACCAGCTCTGGAGCATTTCTGCAGGTTCAATTCAACTGAATTTTATTTATACAGCGCCAAAATCACAACAGTTGTCTTAAGGCGCTGTATATTGTAAAGCAGACCCTACAATAGGATGAGGGCAGAGAGTTAGCAGGAGACAGGCATGGGATAAAGTGTTGTGTTTGGCCAAAGTCTGAGTGAGGGAAATGAGCTCTTCGGTCATAAGTATTTGTTCGTGCTGGCTAACCTGCCCTTCCTCAGTGGCAGGAGCACAACCAACAGGGTCAGAGTCCACTGAGTCCATAATCAGTCATGAATACTGGAATGGCCTTAGATGGAGGGAGAATCAGAGTTTAGTGTGCTTTTATTTACAGTGAAGTCACCAGAATGTGCTATATACATTTGTGCAGGAAAGGAAACTGGGGTCCAAGGGGAAATAATCATTCAAACATCCAAAACTCTCTTTAGAACACTGTGGTGGTCTGTGGTCTCCAGCTTTGCTGCAGAGAAGGGATGGTGCAGTAGGTTCAGGGGGTGGGGGTGGTGCAAGGGAGGCTGGCAAGGCATGTGCGACTAATTTTCTCACCGCCAGTGATTCCGCAGCAGCAGAATTAACGTGAAGGATCAGCCTTTCACATTTACGCGTTGTCTCTTTGATGTGGGGGTGTGATGGCTTTAGCCGGGGCCATCACAGGAGGAGGAGCAGCTGTTTGATGTGGTGATCTGGGAGCAGTTCGTGCAGGGGCTTCCTGGGGAGACAGTGCAATTGGTCCGCTGACATCAGCAGGTGGTGGTCACGCTAACCAAGAACCACCAGGAAGCATGGATGGAGGAGAGCATGGGCTGCTTGCTACCGGCGGGGGAGAGTTAGCTGGTTCTGGCCCCGAGAAGAAAGCTCCCCAGCTCCACTCCAGTGGCCCTGACCATGGAGCCACAGCCACAAATGCAGGTGAGTAACCCTCTCTCTCTCTTTTTCTGCTCTCCACAAAGAGAGCTATGAAACACTAAGGCAGGAGCGTTAGAGGTGACTACTGCACCTGCACTGGGAATGCCCAATGCTGGACGTGGGGCAGCTGTTCTAGGAGTAAGGTGCCAAGGGGGTATTTGCCAGATTATGGTGGACTGCTATGATAGAAATAGGAGAAGAGTCCCATTCTAGTCCCTGTCAGTATTTATGCTGCAACATTTTGGATCAAACAAAGTATTTTTCAAGACAGTCTGATAATAAAGAATTACAGTAGTCCAGTGTAGAAGTAATAAATGCATGAACTAGTTTTTCAGCAACACTCTGAGGCAGGATGTTTCAAATTTTAGATATTAGATTTGAGATATTCCAGAAATGGAAGAAAGCAGTTCCACACATTAGTTAGTGCACTGAAGTACATTCTGCTCTTGCTCTTGACGAAGGCGGTCGCACTTTTCTCCTCACCTCCTCTCCCTTAGCTTCCCTGCTTAGCCTCTTATGTCCTTGTCTAGTCTCGTGTTCTTTGTATTACTTTTCCCTGGAACAATCTCTCACAGTTTGTTCTCTAAAACCTAAAAGAGGAATTATGGATTTGCAATTGACACCCCTTTCTCAACGAGAAGTCTGGGCTTGGGTGAGCCTGAGTGCTGAAGATATCTACTTATTCAGAACCATGATAACAGGGTTCTTGCTGATCGGAGCTGGCTTGGCCCTGACTTATCGAAGAATTAAGAAAGCGGAACCGGCTGTTCAAACCCCCACAAGGCTGCCCTCTGGGATTGAAACGATGGGAAGAGGCGTGAGTTTCTCAAAATGGGCTCATTGAGTGCAGCACGGATAAGATCTTGGAAAGGCTTACGGCTGCCGTGAATACTCAGAATAAGATCTCTGAGTGCAGACTGGATACATCTTGGAGGCACTCACTCGGAATAACATCTCTGAGCGCAAATTGGATTATATCTCGGGGAGGCTCACTGTGGTTGTGAGTTCTCAGAATTTGCTCTTTGAGCACAAGAATGACAACATCACAGAGTGCAAGTTTGATAACATCATTCCATAATGTTGTGCTGTGGACATTTATGTGCTTTTTTGTGCAGAGGAGTTTTTTTGTTTCCTGTTCTCATGTTGTCCTCCCAAGGGCCCAGCATGAGTAGAGGTCTCTCTTTTCCTCTTGTACTTTCCCATTGTAGTGTATATGTCAGTGTTTTTTTTCTGTAACGCTACCGATCTCCGACCTGTATCCCCATGTGATGTCTGTGTTGTGTGTGTAAGGTTGGGGGGGGGGGGTCCTATTTCACTGCAGGGCAACCTGCACGTGGCGAATAAAGCCTTGATTTATTGATTGATTGATATCCTTATTGAAAACAACAAGATTTCTCATAGTGTCATCCAGAGTAAGCATCTGATTAGATACAGTATTTCTAAGATTTTTAGGGCAGAGTACAATAGCCCCGTGGTGTACAATGGCCTTTTATCTGAATTTAGAAGCAGGAAATTAGAGGCCATCCAAGTCTTTAGACATTGCTGCAGTTTGACTTGCTGGTGTGTGTTATCTGACTTCATGGATAGATAAAGTTGGGTGTCATCTGCATAACAGTGAAAATGTATGATATGTCTTCTGATGATACTGCCTAAGGGAAGCATGTATAATGTAAACAGAATTGGTCCTAGCACTGAACCCTGTAGAACTCCATAATTAACCTCAGTGTGTGAGGAGGACTCTCCATTTACATGAACAAACTGGAGAGTATTAGATACATATTCAATTTGAGTAACCTTCATCACTCCGGCCACTCACCCACCGAATCTATTCAGACCATGTCATGGTCTGGAGTCTGTGGACTCCGTGTTTATGTTTATAAATGTTCAGTGGTTTTGTTAGTTTTGGGGTATTTGTTATCTTTCCCAGTGTTTAGCTGTTCTCTGTGCCTTCCTTGTGTTGTGTCTAGAGATGGAACGATACCACTTTTTTATGTCCGATACCGATATCATAAATTTGGATATCTGCTGATACCGATATGAATCTGATATAGTGTGTTTTTTAATCAATAAAACTGTTTTTTTAATATATTGCTGCATTTTGTATAAGTTCATACTCAAGTTTAAATAAACAACAACACTAAAGCTATTCTGTTATACCTGTATGTAAAAAATACACTGCACCCAAAATAATTCATAGTTCAGCAACACTGATCAATCTAATAAACTTAAACCTACTCAATCCTTCCTATTCTGGTATTTTAAAGAGTACTTAGCAGAAATATTAAGCAACCTAACTAATAGGGTTGCAAACTCCCAGCAAAAAAAAAAATAGGGAACCACCCTCCACCCTCCACCTCATGATGCTTAATCGATGTAATCAACTTTAAATTGATGCAGTGTGGAAAAAAAATACACAGAAATCAATTATTTTTCAAGAAATATTAAATAGATTCAACATCTTTCTTCAACAGAATTGCAGACTGCACAGATGGTTCCCAAAGGAAAAAGTACTATAGCTTACTAGGGTATATTAGACTTAACAGTTACTATATACAGTAATGGACTTCTATATATTTTACATAATATTAAAACTTTGGGTGTAAGATTCAGATAATTATTTATTAAAAGCTCGACATTTTAAATGAGAATAAGAAAGAAAAGTATGTCTTTGTGCCCCCTTTCCCTGTTCATGCCCTATCGGCCCCCCTGGCTAAACTTTGCTAGATCCGCCCCTGCAGTTACCAGCCGTCAGCTGCGTAGAAAAAGATCCTCGAGTAGAAAGTGATATTAAATAAATTCTAACAACAGCTTATCAAGCTTAAACGTGCTGCTGTTGTTCAGCCGCTGGTTTCCTCTTTCTGGCACGAAGTGGGCGATAAACAAACAAGAGAGACAGACTCGCGACAGAAAAGCCGATCAGCTGATCATTGATCAGTTTCACGATTGAAGTAGCAGCAAGAAGAGGCACTCGCTCCATATATTGGTTGTTAAGCTTAACGTGGGAATGCTTTACAAACATTCCGAGATGAACTTACACACTTGCTTTACTTCTCTCTGGGATAACTTCATCGGAGATGAAATGCTGGTTGAGGCTACAAATACACACAGCCGCTCTATCACGTGAGCACACTGCTACGGTTATGAGCCGAGTTACGCCATGGTGTCATCCTAGACAGTTCACTTTCCTATAAATCTCACATCAATAATCTCACCCGTTCTGCCTACTTCCATCTACGTAACATTAACAGATTGCTTCCTTCTCTTTCCACCCAGTCTACGTCCATTCTTGTACATAGTCTTGTTACCTCCCGTATTGACTACTGCAATTCTCTTTTGCATGGTCTCCCCCAAAAATCCCTCCATAAGCTTCAACTGGTTCAGAACTCTGCTGCTCGCATTATCACCAGAACCCCCTCCTACCAGCACATCACCTGTTCTTCAGGAACTTCACTGGCTCCCTGTGAAATTCCGGATAATTTTCAAAGTTCTTCTGCCCACCTTCAAGGCCATTCATAACCTCGCTCCTCTTTACCTTTCTGACCTGTTAACCACCACTTGTTCTGCCCGTTCACTTCGTTCTTCTTCTTCTATCCAGCTTACTGTACCTTCCTTCCGCCTCACCACCATGGGAAGCAGAGCATTCAGCTGCTCTGCTCCCAGGCTGTGGAACTCTCTGCCCCCAGAAATAAGAAACATTGGTTCTCTCCCCCAGTTTAAATCCCAACTCAAAACTCATCTGTTCAAATCTGCATATTCACTGTGAATCCACTGTTTGTTCATTTTATCTTGTGCTTTTATTTTATTGTTCTTATTCTGCCATTGTTTTACTAAGTGTTTTATCTTATTGTAAAGTGTCCTTGGGTGACTTAAAAGGCGCTCATAAATAAAATTTATTATTATTATTATTATTATGTCGCAAGTTTTGTGAGGTGCTTTTTTGATATTTAATGGATCGGATTACATTTTTTATTTCTCTCCGATATCCGATCCAGTAATTTATGTCAGTATCGGACCGATACTGATACGTTATATCGGATCGGTCCATCTCTAGTTGTGTCTAGTGTTTTCAGTTCTATGTTCATGTTTTCTGGTTTGCTTCCTCCCAGTCCCGTCTAATTAGGTTCAGCAGTGTCTCCTTCCTGTGTGCCATTTCCTCGTTACCTTGTACGTGTATATTTAGTGTCTGTTTACCTCTGTTCTTAGCCTTTTCTTTGCACTACCTCCAAGCACATTGCAACAATTTTGTTCTCCAATGTGTGCCTTTCTCCTATTTTTTTTTGTATATATTCCTCTTGTTTTGTATATATTCCTCTTGTTTTGTATATATTTCTCTTGTTAGCTAGTTATTTATTTTTAGGTTTATTAAGGTTATATGAGACTTTCAGGCATAGAAGAAATTATTGAGAAACACCCTTAACTGCTTCAGTACCCAATTCTTTTAGAGGCTTTTTTCCTCATGTATTTACATGAAAGGACAATTCCAGAGCAGAGCCTCACCACTCATTTGACTCAAGATATCCACCCGAACTTCCTGTGACTTCACTGTTGCAGCAACAAGCCACCTCCCTCTTCACTACTGCTGCAGACCTGCTTGCCAGCTGCTTCTCAAGCTAAGGTTACAGTGACATGAATGGAATGGCTCAATTTTTTTCTATCCAGACTCTGTCAGCTCCATATTAATCTGGTTAGACCGCTTCACAGACTGCGCCTCAGCTGGTTACCCTTGTGAATCTTGATGAACTTGTGCTGACTAATTTTGAACAACCTGTGCTAGATAATTCAGTGCATCCCAAGGATCCTGTGCATCCTGAGTCCATGTGGTCTGTGTGCCTTGCACAGCCCCAGCTAGAAGAGACTGTGTCTTGTGTAGCCCAGGGTAACATGAGCCCTCAATAGGACTGTGCAGCACCAGCCCAAGTGTCCATTGGGATCTCTGTACCCTGTGTTGCCCCAGCCTCCAGAGGGTCCTACACAGCCCAAGCCTCCAGGGGTACCTGTGGGTCCAAGTTTGGCTGAGTGTATGAGCCTACCTGAAGCCCAGCCTATCCTATCACTCCACAGCTCAGTGACTCGGGACTTTGCCTCCTCTGCTGACATTGGCCACTTCAAGAATCCATTCTCCCTCTCCATTGTAAACACCTGCTGAGCTTTGTTTCACTCCAAGCTGGCAGCGAGTATCAGCAGCTCCGACCTGACCGCGTCCTTTTTTCTCTTTCTCTGTTGTTATTTCATTTCGTGTTCTTGTTTTAATATTGTGGACTGTTCTAGTCTACAATCGAGCTCAGAATTTTATGGACAATCATGTCCGGAGAGCGCGTGTAGGTCCGACCTCCCATTGTTTACAGCAGGGATCAGCTGTTAGCCCTCGGGGCCTCTGCTGTTCTGCCTACCGCTGAGCGAGCCAACATCCCCCGCGAGGTGAGGAGGAAGAAACGCAGCACTCGGGCCGGGATCGGGCATCGCAGTAAGGTATGGTTAGGAGGTACCGGCCAGCGATTCCATCTGTCATTATGGGGAACGTGAGATCTCTCCCCAATAAAGTGGATGAACTGGCGGCTCTAACCCAACATCAGAGGAGCTACAGGGAGTGCAGCGTGATGTGCTTCACAGAGTTGTGGCTAACCGCGCTAACTCCAGACTCACACGCAAACATAGACGGTTTCCATCTGATCCGGGCCGACAGAACAACGGAGAGTGGTAAGACGAGAGGAGGGGATTTGGCTGTGTTTGTGAACGATAGATGGTGTAACGCTGGGCATTTATCTATCAAAGAGATGCTAAGCTGTAAGGACACTGAGGCATAGCATGAGACCGTACTATCTACCGCAAGAGTTTACACACGTCATTATGACAGACTGCATTACGGATTACATGAACTTCTGTGTGTACAACACCGTACCCATCATAAAGGTACAGTGTTTTTCTAACAACAAGCCATGGATAAATCCTGAAATAAAGAGTCTTTAGATCTGGAGACAAACAGGAGCTGAGAGCTGTCCAGAAGAAGCTGAAATGGAAGATAAGGCAGGGGAAGGAAAACTACAGCAGGAAGGTGGAAGAGCAGCTGCAACAGGACAACATCAGAGGGGTTTGGAACAGCCTGAAGACAATTTCAGGATAAAAACCAACCCCCCAGGCTGCAGGAGACTTGGGGTGGGTGAATGACCTAAATAAATATTTGAATAGGTTTGATCAACCACCCACCCCTCCCCCAGCATTGTCCCCCCTGCTGCAATCTCCCTCATCTTTAGGGACTGCCTGTCTTTTATCTCAGCACTTCACACCTCTCAGCTCCCAGCCATCACGCCCACCCTCGGCTTCTGTGGACTCCAACATACACCCCCCTCCCCCAAAATCCTCTCTTTCTATCTCTGCACTTCAAGTGAGGAACGAGCTTCGCATGATCAAGGTGCGGAAGAGTCCAGATGACATCAGCTCCAGGTTCCTGAGGTGCTGCGCAGATGAACTGTGTGGCATCCTAGGATATCTGTTCAACCTGAGCCTGTCACTGGGGAAAGTACCACAGCTGTGGAAGACCTCCTGTGTGGTACCGGCACCAAAGACCTCCCATCCCAAGGACCTCAGCAGCTACAGGCCGGTAGCCCTGACATCACATCTGATGAAGACCCCCGAGAGGTTGGTTCTAAACCATCTGCGCCCCCTGGTGAGGTCTTCATTGGATCCGCTGCAGTTTGCTTACCAGCCTGGCATTGGGGTGGAGGACGCCATCATCTATCTCCTCCACCGAGCTCTGACTCACCTGGAGAAGCCTGGAAGCACTGTGAGGATCCTGTTCTTTGATTTCTCCAGTGCTTTCAACACCATCCAGCCACGACTTCTGAGGGACAAGCTGGAAGCTATCAGGAGTGGACCACCACATGTCACAGTGGATACTGGACTACCTCACAGGCCTCCCACAGTATGTGAGGACACAGGGCTGTGTCGCTGGTCTGCAGTACGGGGGCCCCACAGGGAACTGTGCTGGCACCGTTCCTCTTCACCCTCTACACTGCAGACTTCTCCATCAACTCCCCACGCTGCCACCTACAGAAGTTCTCTGACGACTCTGCCATAGTCGGCCTCATCACAGGTGAGGACGACTGTTGGGGGAATACTCTGTAAAAAACCCAGGAGAAATAAAGACACAATGAGACAAAGTTACTTTCTTTATCAAACGTGTACACGGGTGAGCTGCTAAGAACAACTCACACCATGCACAGTGGCTTGGTAATTTTTATAGGCACAGAGCACAGAGACAGTGAGAACAGGATAACAAATAATAAACAGATAAAATAAAACAACTCCATATATGGTGCTAGTCTCGTCAGCAGAGCGCTAGGGAAGATAAAACAATCTAAAACAATGTGTCCCAGAAACAAGATGTCTTTGCTGGGAAAGTCTAAAAAGATAATTCTAAACTAATCTAACCATAGGCAAAGGGCAGACGAAAGGCATCTTTGTACATTTAAAAGAAGGTAAAGAAACATAGAATCATTTTTCCTGTAACATATTCCCTCCTGTTTTAACTTATTTTAAATGTATACAACAATTGTCTGTAAAGGTTATTTATTAAGCATCTTTAGCAATTTTTAATTTTCAAAATGTCAGCATAGCAGAAATGGAAGTCATTTGGTCTAAAGAATAAAACAAAATAAAATAATAAAAAGAAAAAAGAAAATCATAAATGAAATAACAAGTGGAATAAACAAGAAAAAATAATAAAACTAAACTACAAAAAATAAAGGATAAAAACCTTATATTTAAAACGAAAACTACAAAAAATAAAAGGATGAAAACCTTATATTTAAAATGATGAAAACTACAAAAAATAAAAGGATGAAAACCTTATATTTAAAATGATGAAAACTTTATATTTAAAATGAAAACTTCAAAAAATAAAAGGATGAGAACTTCAAAAAATAAAAGGATGAAAACCTTATATTGTACCTGCATAAACTACTAATGTGTTAATCAGTGCATGATCACTTGACAAGTCATTTTTAATCACCACGTCATTTATTAGCAGTTATTACAAGTTCTCCTCTAACAGAATTGCAACGGGATGCTGTTCTTCTTGAGGCACGGCAACATAAGCAGTCATTGTAGTTGTTATCATCTTTGAAATCATTACTCTTAGGCATGGCAACACACACAACACTAATATGAGCAGTGCTATCATGATGAGACCTAGAAGGAAAAATGGCTTTGCTACAGCAGCCAGCCATGAACCGCTGAACAGCCAGTCCAGCCAGCCTTGTGCTGTAGCTGCTCCAGGTGTGTGGTCAGTGACATATTTTTGCAGAGCGGTCAAATTCTGCAAAGCTTCATAAATGTCTCCTCCAGTTTCGTATCCATCAGGGATAAAAGTGCAACATGTTTCCCCGATCAGCTTGCAAACGCCTCCTTTTGATGCTGTTAGCAGGTCTAGTGTCAGTGTGTTCTTCAACACCATCGTTCTGATGGCCTGCTGTTCTCCTGCTAAGGCGGTTCCCAGGGTCTTAGTCAAGTTGATGTGTCGTAGCAGAGCATATCGGTTGATTTCCACATGATCCCGCACCTCGGCAACTCCAATGCCGGGGATCAAGCTCTGTAAGAATTTCACTCCTCCTCCCCAGATGCGAAACTCTCCCGGCACTCCAGTGTCCACTGTAATGCCGAAAGAATTGGGTGAGGCGATGTCCACTTCACGTCTCTGTCGGCTGCTTGGGTGATGTGCAACACTTTGCATGAAGAAGACGTGATCTGATAATTGCACCAGGGCGCACAGACCCCCCCAACCTTCAGGGAGTGACAGATAAGCCTTATTGCCACATAGGAAGTACCAGTCAGCCAAAACTCTGGTTCGTCTACTGCTGGGTGCCGTCCGTGCACATCCTGTCTGGTACTGAGTCTTTGTTTGTAGTGGCATTCGGTAGCTGTAGTCGGAGCGACAGTTGAGGCTCATCAGCGTCGTGTTACTGGCAC
Organism: Aulonocara stuartgranti; assembly: GCF_965226115.1. Classification (NCBI taxonomy): domain Eukaryota; kingdom Metazoa; phylum Chordata; class Actinopteri; order Cichliformes; family Cichlidae; genus Aulonocara; species Aulonocara stuartgranti. Next base: position 3,422,432 of record NC_138957.1, on the reverse strand, counting down.
AGGTGGCGTTGATTTTTCCTGCACCTGGATATTTATTTTCTATCCACTGTTCGTCATTAATGAACTTTTGTGTATACTGTCCATTATTGGCAACAGGTTTTGAGGTTTCATTCCCCATTTTTCCAATTTTTTATTATTTAGTGTATCTGACTTATTTATTTATTTATTTATTTAGTCATGCTTATATTATTTATAGTATATTGACAACACAGCTGCTATCCACCTTCGCTGGTATGAGGAATGAGAGTGGATGCTCACACGCCCTTCTACTTTCGGACTATTTCCAAAAGCGGTGTGAACTTTACGAGACGGAACTCGACCGTTTTCCCAAACCACCAGCACTTCAGCGAACAGCAGTGAAAGAAAAACACAGTAGGAGCAGCTCAGTCTCTTATTGGACCGTGAAAATTCAGCTTGCTCCGTTAATTAAAACAATACACACACACACATTCACATTCACAGCTTCGACGCGCGCGACCGGAACCCTTATAATAAGGGGAGCTCCCAGAGCTACTTACTCCCTAGACCCAGTCTAGACCCAGCTGGGGGAGCTACCCAGAGCTCCAAAGCTACCAGTCGACGAGCTTCCAAAGCTTCCAGTCGACGAGCTACGCTACCAGTCGACGAGCTTCCAAAGCTACCAGTCGACGAGCTACTTCCGCTATTTTAAATTCCCTGAATTCAAAATGCGCTTTTACGCAAGATTGTGTCAGTGTGTCTGTATCTACCTGGTCAGTGTCGCCGGGTCTGGTCCACCTCGATCGGGCCCCACCACCGTGGGTCGCTTTCTAAGAACGTTGGCCAAGACTCGAATTTAACGCTCTTGGTCTTTTATCACACACCTAGTATGTGAGCTGTCGACAGGCGAGCAACGTGGACTGGTCACGGAGATGGGACACGATGGAGGCGCTCCGGCTCTGAAGGACCAAGAAATGTTGGGGGAAAACTCTGTAAAAAACCCAGGAGAAATAAAGACACAATGAGACAAAGTTACTTTCTTTATCAAACGTGTACACGGGTGAGCTGCTAAGAACAACTCACACCATGCACAGTGGCTTGGTAATTTTTATAGGCACAGAGCACAGAGACAGTGAGAACAGGATAACAAATAATAAACAGATAAAATAAAACAACTCCATATATGGTGCTAGTCTCGTCAGCAGAGAGCTAGGGAAGATAAAACAATCTAAAACAATATGTCCCAGAAACAAGATGTCTTTGCTGGGAAAGTCTAAAAAGATAATTCTAAACTAATCTAACCATAGGCAAAGGGCAGACGAAAGGCATCTTTGTACATTTAAAAGAAGGTAAAGAAACATAGAATCATTTTTCCTGTAACAACGACTCAGAGCACAGACAGTGGACTCTGGACTTTGTTGACTGGTGTCAGCAGAACCACCTGCTGATCAACGCCGGGAAAACCAAGGAGTTGGTGGTGGACTTCCGGAGACGCAGACCCACCACACTGACTGCGGTGAACATCCAGGGAGTGGACATTGAGATAGTGGACTCTTATAGGTACCTGGGTGTTCACCTGAATAATAAACTGGACTGGAGCCACAACACTGATGCTCTTTACAGGAAGGGTCAGAGCAGACTCTACCTGCTGAGGCGGCTGAGGTCATTTGGAGTCCAGGGAGCGCTTTTAAAGACCTTCTATGACTCTGTCATTTTTTACAGTGTTGTATGTTTGAGCAGTAGTTTATCGGCAGCTGAGAGGAAGAGGTTGGATAAACTCATTAGGAAGGCCAGCTCTGTTCTGGGATGGGATGCAACCTAGATGCATGAAGGAGTGTTTCCGCAGGTCCTTCCTCCCTGCAGCTGTCAGACTGTACAATCAAAACTGCTCCCAACAAACATAGATGTTTACATCAGCGCTGTAACTTGGCACTATTTTATCAACCGATTCACACTATAACCTGGGGTTGCCTCTTATCTGTATTTAATTTTATTTAATTTCAATAACTGTACAGTACTCTGTTTTTGGTAACTATTATCCTTGATGTAAATATGTAAAAAGATTATCTATGTTTCTGTTCTGTGTCCTGTGTACTGTTTGTTTGTATATGTGTTTTTCATGCTGCTGTTACAACCAAATTTCCCCTTGTGGAACAATTAAAGGATAATTCTATTCTATTCTATTCTTCTATTCTAGCTACCAGTGGGGTCCGATCTACATCACTGTAAGCTTCCTGCCATGCCAGGAGAGGTCCAGTTTTTTGTGTTGCTGTTGGCCATCAGCCAAGCTTCCTAAGGTGTCCCATCACCTTTGCCAGCACCAGCCTGGTGATGGCCTGATTCCCTGAAATGAATGAAACACAGCCTTGTAACCCAGTGTATTTCCAGCATTAGGCAGAATGATATTTAAAAAACAAAAAACCCCAAGAAAAAACAAAACAGAATGACAAAAAATTTGGTCAGAAATGGAGAGCCATAATAGTGGTATACAAATGCAAATTTACTATTACAGCTATCTATCCATCTAGCCATCTCTCTCTATCTCTCTCGTTCTTCTTGTTTTCTTTCATTGCTGCTTCAACTGTAATGATAAACTCAACACATAAAACCCTGAGATAGACAAACAGAGGGGAAGGGATTGTAATGGCTTATAGGGTGAGGGGTTGTATGCAGGCAACGTGTGTGAGTGAAGGGAGGGGTGGGGGGGGAGAAAGAGAGAGAGAGAGAGAGAGAGAGAGAGAAAGAGAGAGAGAGAGAGAGGGGAATCAAACGCTAGCTGAATTGGGCCCAAATATCCAAGGTTAATTTTGTGAGAAAGCTGCAGTGCCCAGATAAGACCATCCCTGCAAATGAGTTCTGCCTGCCTGGATTACAGCTAAATTTATGCAGCTTTCCTTATCCTTTCAGAAGCTCCTCTGAAGTGGCATAATTAACATTTTCTGCATGGTGGTAACATTCTTCATTTTAGTGCTTTGATTTTTTTTTTAAACTACTCATGAAGGTACTTAAATTTTGCTTTTTGCTCAAAATTATAGATTTGTCATTGTAATGGTACAAGATGAGTCTTTCACTACTTAATCATTCTAATTACTCAATTGCTAAATCTTTGTCATTACTATATTCTGCACAGATATGGTAAACAAATACAATGCTCCAACTCCCCTAAAGTATACATGCTGTATACCTATACACAGTAAAAAAGGAAAAATAATGACGCAAAACAGACTTCATTACTGACTCATCAATAATACTTTATAGTGCACATATAGTGCAATGCATCCACCCATGCATGCACAGACCACTTAAACAAGTACACACTAGACTGTCTGATAGTAAAGAATTAAAAATCCTGCTTAATGTCCAGATCCAGAGAAATCCTGGAATCTTCAAAGCATGACCAAGATGCAAATATGTTAAGCTGCACTTGAGGACAGTAGGATGTGCTCTGATATTACAAAGCTTCCCCCCCCCCCCCCCCCCCTACCTTTCGCAACCTGCCCCCAGGCTGCTCTGTTTATCTGCTTCCTACACACACACACACACACACACACACACACACACACACACACACACACACCAAGCCATCTCACCATTACCACTGGGGCACCACTGATATTGATATCTCAGTGGCAGTAGCCCCTAAACCACCTCAACTACTGAATTTATGTTTATAGATCGCCTGAATAATCTGGCCTGGTGATTCAGTTCTACAGAGAAGCACAATCATACACACTTTACCCTAAAAATTGATTAAATATATTAAAGCTAATACTTTAAAACAACAACAATAGAAAAAGAAAACAGACAGTTTGCATTCATGCATTTATGCTATTGTTTACTAAAATTAAAAATTATTCATCAACTCAGCTGAACTTGTCGGGATCACTCCATGACAAGCCCGAGGACAGGGAAAACACAGGTAAATATCTCCCTCACAGGTAAGTGGAAACAATAAATCAAGGCTTGGAGCCAGGTTTCACTAAATATTGCAAGACAACAATCTAGCAAAGACTGAAGAGCTGCCATTCCCTTAACAAGAGATCACAATGAGGGCATCAGGAACAGGTGCATGATTAAACAAGGTGTGTGGAGGTATCCAATCCAACTTTATTTATAGAGCACTTTAAAAACAACATGGTTGATGGACTGATTCTTATATAATGCTTTTCTACTCTCCCGGAGTACTCAAAGCTCTGTATACAACATGCCTCACTCATACAAGCACTTTCTTCTATACTTAAGTGCAATCTAAGCATTCACACTCTGATGGACGCATCGGAGAGCAACTTGGGGTTAGTATCTTGCCCAAAGACACTTGGCATGCAGACTGGGGAAGCCAAGGATCGAACTACCAACCTTTCAGTCAGTAGCTGATCTGCTCTACCACAGCCACCCCAAAGTACTTTCCAAAGACAATGATAAAAGTTAAAAATAAATCAAATAAACAGTAAAACATGAATAAAATAGACAATAAAATATCCAATAAATAAAATTAACAAAATAAAGAAGATTTAACATGACCAAAAACTGACTAATACTGACTAGAAGCTGACTCCTAAAATGCCTTGGAGAAAAGGTATGTTTTTAAAAGTGATTTAAAAATCTCAGGTTGCCTCTCCAGCCTAATATGGAGGGGCAACTTATTCCATAATTTGTGGGCCACAACAGCAAATGCTCAGCCCCCTGGTGTTTCAGTCTTAACATGGGAACAGCCAGTGTTGGGGAGTAACGGAATACATGTACCGCCGTTACGTATTAAAAAATACAAAATATGAGTAACTGTATTCCGTTACAGTTACCGTTTAAAAAGGTGGTATTTAGAATACAGTTACTTTTTTGAAATAAATGGATTACACGGCGGTATTTTCCTGTTTCATATTCTGGCGGGTCAGGACTGTTTGGGTTTTGTTTGACAGCTACGTTCTGTTGTTCCAGGTGGCAGCATCACGGTTTCCATGGTTACAGGGTGATGCGCGCTCTCTCTGCAACTGTTTGTTTCCTGGGTGAGAGAGCGCCTTTTTGTTAGTGATGTGTGACACCACTGATTTTCTTTCCGATCCGATACCAAGTATCAAATATTTAGGGTGATATCGACGATACTGATCCGATACCGATACTTTGCACAAAAACTTGTTTTATTTATTGTATCTCAAATTATAGCATCATAATGATTACAGGACATCAGATTACTTGTTCTTATCACTTAATAATGCAGAGTTCATCATATAGAAATTTAAAAACTGAAGTTGTGCGCTATTTGAACACCTTGCCTGCCTGCAGCACTAAAGTACTCCGTGAGAGACGTCTGTCTCGCCCTAGCAGCACTTGTCCTTCTCCTCCTCTTCAGTTTGCCTCAACATACGCTCATCATATTCTGTGATATGATTTACCCTTAGGTGTTTGACAAGGTTAGTGATTTTGCCACAACAATACATGCCAACCCTCCCGATGTTTCCGGGAGAATACTGAAATTCAGTGCCCCTCCTGAAAATCTCCCGGAGCCACCATTCTCCCGAATTTCTCCCAATTTTCCACCCGGACAACAAAATTGAAAAACCATATCGCAGAATTCATAGTGCGATAATGTTTCCAACAATGGCGGCAGCGACTTAGTTTTAATATTACTCTTATTTCTCTTTCTGGGTCACAAAAAAACTAACATATTTTCTGGTGAGAATGTAGCTGTGTAAACTTCAAATGTCTGAGCCGACCGACACATCGTCTTCAAACCCCCGCGGTCTTTCACTACTCGGATTAAACATGATATAATAATAATGGTGACATTTAACATATTTTATCCAATAAATAAACCCTGTAAAATGTATTTACCCCCCCCCCCCCCCCCAAAAAAAAAGCCCTTTTGAATGTCTCCCTAGTATGGCCACAACACCTCAGTCTTGGAGCACTTTTTTGCCACATCTATCGCAAGCCACGTCTCAGCTGTTTGTGGAGGTAAAATAAGTCCGCACATGACTGCAATTACGCTCAGCCATTGTTGTGAGTGCGCACGCCAAGGGGCTGTGAGACATTTATACAGCCGTATTTCACACATGACTATGAAAGGCGGAAGAGGAAGTAGTTCCTTTGAATGTTGACAATCCGAATGTTATAGTTTCTTTCCACTGTGTTCCTGTTAATGATAAACTACAAATTTACTCTAAATTACAAAAATATCGATATTTTAATGTGAGAATCGATTCTAGAACATAAATGATTGGTATCGGAGGAATCGATATTTCAGGATCGATCCACACATCACTACTTTTTGTTGTTGTTGTTGTTGTGCTAAGCTAATAGGCAGAATGCTACAGGCATAGCCCTAAAGACTGTAGCCTCATGGGCAGTGTAGTCCCTGCTGCAGGGAGAATGGACTGCCATACCCGTTATGTGTCTGTGAGCGCGAGGAGGGAGAAGAGAGTGGAAAAGTACGAGTTGTCACTGAGCAGAAACGGGAGCTGGAAGCATGTAAATATAATAATAACCACTGCAGCCAAACAGAGAGCCTGACGAGCCCAGTTGTAAGTAAACTATTAAGACTCGACTGTACACTGTGTTCCTGTTTTCCTCTGAAACAATAAGTTCCGTTGGAGCAGTCTTTCAACGCCTCTCTCTGTCTCTCGCAAGCAAACTTGACCTAGACAACAAAGTAAGGCTAGTTTTCAGTTACGAGCCCGACACGAACCCGACGTATTGGACAGAGGTCCCTTTACTATGGTTCGGAGCCGCGGACCTTCAGTAATAGTAATAAATCACATTCATGTAGTTGTAAAAAGCATGGTAATATATTAAGTAATCCAAAGTATTCAGAATACGTTACTCTCATTGGGTAACGTAATGGAATACGTTACAAAATACATTTTGGGGCATGTATTCTGTAATCTGTAGTGGAATACATTTTAATAGTAACCTTCCCAACACTGGGGACAGCTAAGAGTGACTGGTCAGTTGATCTGAGAGACCTTTGTGGAGTGTATATGTGTAGAAGGTCTGCCAGGTAAGTAGGAGCCAAGCCATTTAAAACTTTAAAAGCAAACAATAAAATTTAAAAACAAATTCTAAATTGGACAGGTAACCAGTGTAAAGAGGAAGGAACACAAAAAGAGATAAAAGGTTTGAGTTTAGAGAGCTGCGTCAGCTGAAAAAAGCTATTTCTCACCACTGTATTTATTGGTTTGTTTATTTTAAGAGTTGTGTCAATTTTCACTCCAAGTAAGAACTGGTTTGATGGAGGATGTGAAAGGACCCAAATCAGATGGTGGGACACCAGGGCCACTTGGCCCAAATATAATGACCTCAGTTTTGTTTTCATTAAAATTTCAAAAATTCAGAGACAGCCCTGCTCTGATATCCTTAAAACATTCTAAAATAGGCCTCTGGGAGTAAGGGTCATTGTGTTTCAGGGGCAGATAAATCTGACAGTCATCTGCATAAAATGAAATGAGACATTGTGTTTTTTAAAACTAAGGCAAAACGGAAGTAAATAAATGCTAAAAACAAGAGGCCCGAGGATGGATCCTTGAGGTACACCACATGGGAGGGAGGTGGAGGATGAATAAAATTTACCGAGTGAGACAAAGAAACTTCTGTCGGACATTATGACTTGAATCACTCCAAGGCAGGAATTTTTCATTTATTTATCCTTGTCTTATCTTGTATACAGTTTTAGGATGAAAGAAATTAGTTTTCAGTTCAATGACAATGTGAAGTAGTGGTATTTTGTCAGGGGCAAGCAAGCAAGACAAGCAGTACGTACAGAACGTAGTCAAATCTAAAATAAATATACATCAAAACAATCCCCATCGCTTCCTCTGAAACAGTGTTCTACAACTTCTGGCCTGTTTTCATCTAGCCTTTACACTGCTGCCATTTTTTAAGATGTAGACTTATTTTCCAAGCTCATTAACCCTCTGGGGTCCTGGGTATAATTGACCGTTTTTGACTACTTTTGATTTTACCTCTATATTTCACGTTTAAAATATGTTTTTCTTGCCTTGTTTGGTACCATTATTTTCAGCACAACCACAAATATCTGAAATTTGAGTTATTTTTTCATTTTAGTATACTATATTAGCACAGTTGATCTAAATTAAGACAAAAAATTCAAAATCCAAGTAGAAAAAAGTTATATTTCTTATTGTAAAACCCACAAACATGTTTAACGAATCATTTTCATAACTTGAAATGCAAATAGAAATTGTATATTTCTAAAAATTATGCACAAGTTTTGCAAACAACAAAGTTATATGGTACTATTTACCTAAGAATGCAGCCAAGGCCTCAGGTGTTTTTTATATAACCATTTATTTCTATTTACAGAACAATCAGGTGTGCTGCATCAAATAAGAAGGCACACAAATTATTTGTGCCAGCCCAAAAAATTTAGTTTGTGTTCAGTATAAGACAGAGAAGAACACCAAAGGCCTAAACCCTTCAGGTCTGACAGCAGAAGGTGCATCAGTCCAGTTTTCCATGTGGGAACAGCGTTTACACTGGAATCTGCCTTTGACAGCTTTTTTTGGAGAAAATGTGAAATTCAGCAGTATAACTGACACACAATACAAAACAATAACACTACAGCCTCCAAACACGCTAAACGTCACTAATGTCTCACATATGAAAACTCGCTCTCCCTCTTTCTTTCGCTCGCCCGCTTTCCGTCGCGGGTGTCACTCCTAAAAACTTCCCCTTCTCCCTAAACAACCAAGTGCCACATGTTGCCTTATCATTATTTTGATTGGCTGACATGGTAAACTGTAACACCAATAGGGACGGGGTGTTTTTTCTTTTTCTTTTTTCACTTGCAAAGCGAAAGTGTTTGCTACCGCTGTCTGTAGAAAACACCGTTTTTACCATTCATCCCGCTGTAAACACCAGTGTTTTGTTCAGAAAAAAACATCGGGTGTATTTTTTATCATAACTCTGTTTTACGTGGCCCATCGACACAATTCAAAAACTGGTATGTAGTTTGAAGTCCGCACTTTCGACCCAAGTTGAAATGGAGACTCTGAATCGCTGCATCTTGTAGCTGTGTCATCTTAAATTGGTCATGTGATTTTGACGGGCCGGCGCGTCCGGCGACCCCAGAGGGTTAAGAGCTGTTTTTTTTTTTTTTACACTGAAGGAAATATTTTTTATTTATCTATTTATCTAGATCATTCCTGGAACATAAAATAAGAGACGTGTTGAATAATCAGGAACTTAATCCTTGGCTGTGTCCCAATCCAGCGACCACACGCTTCGTAGTGCACATTTGGAGACCAAAGTGTTTTCCAAATGTGGTCGAGAAATGCGCTGTCGATTTTCCCAAATTTGAAGTGTGGTCCGGTGTACACTTCGTGGTCCCATACAGCGCACAATTCATAGTGCGGTGGGTGTGGATAATTTTGCCAAAAAATACGGCAGACGGCTGATGCGGGCCGGCCGAAGAGTAAACTTTTAAAAGTAAGTACTGAGTATTATGTCACTTATTTATGTGACATAATACTTGTTTAATAATGAAGAACATTAAAACATGACTGTTGGTCACATGTCGGCAAAGTTATGTGCCATTAGCGATGTTTGTACTTCCAGCGTTAACTTGGTTTTAAAGCCTTTAAAATAAACGCCGTTCAATAGTCACCCTTAATCTTACAGAGAATGTGATGATTTTATGGATAATTAAAGTCAGTAATATATCCACAAACACAACAAGCTGAAAGTCAGTGATGCTGCTCGGTTTGCAGTCCTGAATATGACGGCACAAGCAGGATCCACTGCACTGTTAATGTTAGCTATGTTATATTGCTGCCTCTGTTCGATGGTGTCGAGCCAAACGGACTTTAACGTGTGTTTGAACGAGCTGATGGTTCACTCGTTAAGCTGAAAGAAAGATGCTTTAATCACAGGAGTCACACATGTGTCCACTGCACCATCTGGAACTCTTCTTGTTTAGCACTCGTAATAACACAAACACTAAATCCTCCTTCTCTTGTGCTGTTTTGTAGAAGTGTGTACACCTGAGACTGTCACCTGTCTGTCTGTCCTGCACTCTCTCTCTGTTTCTTTCTCTCTGATTGTGGAATAAAAGTATGAACGTGTGTTTATAAGTTACACTTGTGTTTGAATCCTGCAGCTTATCACACATTTGATTTCCATGTGTGACAACTGCAAGTGTCCAGAGCAGTGTTGGTCAAGTTACTTGAAAAAAGTAATCAGTAACTAATTACTGATTACTTCCCCAAAAAAGTAATCCTGTTACTTTACTGATTACTTATTTTCAAAAGTAATTAATTACTTAGTTGCTTAGTTACTTAGTTACTTTTTAAAAACATGATTTACAACCTGAAGAGGTGATAAAGCGATAGATCTTTCAGCCCAATTCTACTTTTTTTGCATAATCCATCATACAAAATGTAATCAAATGGAAAAGTATCTTGTTTTATCAGTTTTAATCTTTTAACTTTATGCATCAAGCAAAAATTTAATCATATGAAACATTCTCTGACTTGTTTAGGGTTTTTTTTTTTTTTCGCTGTAAAAAGACGTTTTCTTCCCATGCACAACGGACACTAATGTTTTTGACACTTTTTATGGAATCAAACTCAAAGTAAGGTCAGTACTTCCACGCTTTAAATGCTGCATGCTCATACTCTCTCCCGCACTCGATATATTATCCATTGTTGATCTGCACACAGCTGTTGTCACCAACAGCGCACTCACTTACATGAGACATTCTCGCAAAAAAATCACAGTTTTAGTAACGCAGTAACACAGTGTTCCTACGGGAAAGTAACGGTAATCTAATTACCGTTTTTGCAATAGTAACCCCTTACTTTACTCGTTACTTGAAAAAAGTAATCAGATTATAGTAATGTGTTAAAAGTAATGCTTTACTGCCCATCTCTGGTCCAGAGTGAGGACAGACTGAGGGACCCACTGCTGCACATCATCTGTGAGGCTTTGCACCCCTGATGATCCACCAGGACAAACTCAGCAGTGTGTGAGGAAGAGGAGGAGGAAGATCCAGCAGCAGCTGACAGATGGAGAGAATAGACAGACTGTTCCCTGTTTGTGAAGGACTGCTAGAAAAGTTTAAAATAACTAATTGTCTGTCCTGAATCAGTCTTATTAGGTAATGTTTAAATAATTTTATCATCCCAGTGTTTCCAGTGTGGGAGAAAGTACTCAGGGCCTTCAAGTTACACACTATGAAAGGCAGCAACAAGTTTAATGTTCAGAAACCTAAAGTATGTATCAGCAGCAGAATGGAGCTAAAAATAAATGTTTGTTTCAGTTCTATGAAGCTTTGAGTATTTTGGATTAGTAGTACTGCTGTGTTTGTTGCATCATATTGCTGTAATTGTTTATATGCTTTATATATTATGAGGTAAGTTGATCTATAGTGTTACATCATATTCTATAAGGATGTTATGTGTTTGTATACTTTCTGCCCAGTTTGACCCATTTAGCAGAAGTCAGCCTGTTTAAGGCTCTGATATCTATTCTGTTATGACTTAAAGCAGTTATGACATGGTCTGATTTTCTCACCCAATAAAGGAATATTTAATATATCAGTCTACTCTTCATTTTATCAGAAACAGTTTTCACAGCTTGTACATTTTCTTTTTACACATATATGTAAGCATTGAGCCAAATTTAGTAATCAAATTAAACGAACAATATTTGTCTCTTATATATAATACATCTACATATACACTGTCAAAGATACTTGTCTTTGAGTGACGATTTAAGGTGACAAGAAATTTGAATAAATGCAACTTGTGAATGACACAGAGTTCAAGCTCACTGCTGTAATATATCGTAATAATCAGACAATAACTATAATATTGGCCATATTATATTTACATTGCCAAAGTGAGATGACTTTAGTCTCATGAACATTAGCTAATTGTTATTTACTTACTAATCGTGAAATGACTGTTCAGTACAGAAATGAAGCCCAGCAATCATGTTTTTACAGTCCCGTCGTCTCAGCCTCAGATACTCAACAAATCAAAGTGATGTCATTAAAAGATGAACGAGCAAAACAACATTTTTTCTCCTTCATTTCTGTCAAACAATGCTGTATGAAATGTTTCTCGCGGTTAGTATCATGGTTGCTAGGCAACCTGAGCAGCGCGACGAAGGCCAGACCGTCCCATTTCACAAGCCTCTCACTTCCGCACTACTTGCACTTCGTAGTACCTGCCGTATGTAGTCCGCGAAGTGCGCGTACTACAAAGCTTGCGGTCGCTGGATTGGGACACAGCCACTCTCTCACCCCAAGCGGTCGCAGCAGATGGCCCCGCCCCTCTCTGAGCCTGGTTCTGTCGGAGGTTTCTTCCTGTTAAAAGGGAGTTTTTCCTTCCTGTTGCCAAAATGCTTGCTCATAGGGGGTCATATGATTGTTGGGTTGTTCTATCTGTCTATTATTGTACGATCTACTGTACAATATAAAGCACCTTGAGGCGACTGTTGTTGTGTTTTGGAGCTATATTCTTCTGTTCAAACAAGCCTTTTGTTGATCTACATATTTTATTTTATTTTTTTTACATTATTTACATTTGATCTTTTACATTGTATATAATGTCTATTGATTTTATTGTTTATTTTAATATTTTAATATTTGTGTACAGAGCTTTGTGATTGCCTGTCTGCGAAAAGCGCTTAATAAATAAAGTTTACTTACTTACTTACTATATGAATAAAATTGAATTGAGTTGAAACCCCCCCCCCCACAAAAAACCATCAACTAGGGCAGATAGCCTATCCAGCTGGTAAGATTTAAAGCAGGGGTTCCCAATACGCTGATCGCAATCTACCGGTCAATCTCAAAGGTAGCGTGGGTAGGTTACATGGCATTAAAAAAGTAAACGTCAGCCTGTCATCCATCCTCACTATAAAATTTGTCACTTGATTGACATACAGGGCAGTCGGCATGACATCTGACCTTTTCCGATAAATTGGTAACAATGCATCCGCGTTAAACCGCGCCAGTTGCTACAAAACTCTAGTAAGCTACCGAGTTGCCTAGTTAGCCTCTCATTAATTCTTCTAAATTCAAGAAAGGGTATAAAAATGAGTGGGGACGCTGAACCAAGTAACCCGCCAAAACCCTACCATTTCCATACGCAATGGGAGGATGTCATATTCAAGTTTGTTTGCCTCCTCTGCAAGTCTACCACTGCTATTCTGAAGAAGGGAAATGTGAAGTGGCTTTGTCGGACTGTTCATAAAATCTACGACACTGACTTCTCACCAAAGAGTGAGCTGGGAAAGAGAAAGGTGAAATAACTAAAATCCCAGTTATCTTACAGCAGTCACTTTTCTCACAGCTGACCACAAAAGTGAAGGCAGCCACCAAAGCCGTGGGTGAGTTACTTCATCGTTAAGCACAAGACGTCCTTGCAAAACGGAGAGATGGTAAAAGAGGCCTTCGTTGGAGCAGCTGACTTATTGTTCCGAGACTTTAAAAACAAACCAGAAACATGACATGACTGATGATCATTTGGAAATGTGCTTGAGGCTAGCTATCAGCAGCTACTGTTCAGACTATGTATCCCTGGCTGATTCCATTTACTGCAAGTCATCAGAGCAAGGTAATATGGGTTCATATAGTTTTGCAAGGTACATCAACATATATTGTACAAATAAAGAATACTTAATATGTTCATAAATAAATTTAGATTTTGCATTTTTATAGAAGGTACATCATTTTGGCTTGGTCATTTTATAGGTGTCTTGTACCTGTATAGGCGTCTTCATTAATCCCATGCAAACGTACACCTATCTGGAACAACCCTGACATATTACAAAACAATAATATGATAAACTTTTCAGATTGGAGTGGTAAAGGAATCAAATATTTAGAACATATACTAGAAGGAACAGAATTTATTTCATTTGACGGACTAGTTAGAAAATATGGGATCAACAAGAAAAGATTTTTAGAATATCAACAAATTAAATCCATAGTAAAAAAGAAATTTAAACCGGGTCAAGTTGAATTACAAACACCACCAAGTGTGGTTCAATTTCTTACTCTTAAAACCCCCAAATTACTATCCAAAATATACAGAATGCTTTCTAAAACAGATGAATCAATATCACTTCCTATTGCAAAATGGGAAGCGGATTTATCAGTTAACTTAGACCTAAACTTCTGGTCTCAGATTTGCTTTAAAACCTTTCATCTAATTAGAAATCCCAGTCTTCAATTAATTCAATACAAAATATTACATAGAGTGCACTATACAGGTCATCGGATGTTCAAGATGGGCTTTACGTCTACCAACAACTGCTCACACAGCCAAACCAATTCACCGGACAATTATATCCACGCTCTTTGGTTCTGTCCACCAGTTCAGAAGTTTTGGCGCGAGATATGTGAAGACTCATCGAAGTGTCTGAAATGTAACATTCCAACTTCCCCCTTAGTGTGTTTGTTGGGCAGCTTAGATAATGTCACTTCAGAAAAGAATATCGCCCATATGGTTTTCACTGCCCTATGCATAGCCAAGAAAACAGTCCTCATGAACTGGAAAAATAAAAATAATCTTAATTCTAACCAATATAGAAATTATCTATTAGATTACATTAGTCTTGATACAGCCTCTGCCACCACATCAGATCAATTGCTCTGGGCTCCTTTGATCAGCTCCATCACCTAGTGGGGGTGGGGGGTCATAGTTTGGTCCCGCCTTCACTGTTGTGATTGGTGTGGGGGTAGGGACAGGCTTAGGGCGTCGGGGGGTTCCCCGGAGGCATCTTCCTTGGGGGGCTCAACCCGGGGTAGCGGTCATGTCCGGTTAGGGGCTCTGTTGGCTCTCAGGTGACTGTTTCCTCGCGGCTGCGTGCAGCGGGGCTAGGGGAGGGTCTGTGCTGACGGACGTGGGTTACTGACCTGGTAGCCTGGCTGCCCCTGGGTGGGTCCGGGATGGGCGTGAGGTTCTGGGGGCGCTCCGTCTCTGGGCTGGGACCCGGACCGGGCCTCGGGGGCTTGGGTCCTGGTTGGTGTGTTGCCGGGGTTGTGGGCGGGTGGGTGCATGGGGGCCAAGCCCTGGAGCAGGGTGCCGCCAGTGCATCGAGCCACCTGGGGGGCTCTTCAACTGGTGGGGGGGGATTGTCACATCTTGCAGGAGCTTTCCTCTCCTCAGGAGCTCTCTCTGCAGGAGGGGGAGATACAGGAGAGGTGGAGGAAGATCTCAGCCTGGGTGTTTATTGTCTTATGTAGTCTGGAAGATGAGTGGATGGTGGGGTGGGTGCAGTTTTCTCTGTGGTGGGGTTGGGTGGACTGTCCCGGGCTCTGTGGGGCCGGGAGGCGCTGCTGCACTGGGCCCCGGTCTGGATGGGCCCGGGCCCCCTTTCCCTGGCGGGTCGCGGAGTATGGGGGTGCCTACTGGGGTCAGCGGGGGAGCTGGCCCCAGGGAGGGGTCACTTGCCCCTCCCTTCCTTCCCTCCCCATCTCCAGCTGCCTCCCTCTTCCCGCTCCACCACAACCACCCACACATGCAGGACCTTGGAGTAGGGGTATGTCACCAGGGTGCAGAGGAGGCTACCCCCCCCCCCCCCCCCCCCCCCGTCCCCTTCTGGCTGCCTCTGCCTCAATTTTATCCCACAACTTAGACATTCACATTACTCACACTCTCATTACACATACATATAGGATCTTGGGGGTGGGCACGATACACGGAATCCAAAGTACCATCAGGGTGTACACCCCACCCCTGGCGTCATTGCCCACCTCTCAATTTTAAATACACGTAGACATTGAGGGCTAGCAGGAGGGACCATGCGCTTACCTGCTGCTCTCTGGCAGGTAGCGCCATGCCCTCCTGGGTTTTAAATGCACCTTAGAACACACATGCATCAACACTACAATGAGCGGGTGGAGGGAGGTTTGGAGTCTTCTCTCACCCCCATTCTCTGCGACCTGCTGGAGCGGGGGGGCTAGGAGGAGTAGTTGGCCGTTGACTGCGGTCTGGAGTGTGGGGCCTTCCTGCTGCTGCGGAGTCGGGGTGGTCTGCCTCCCCCCACCGCAGGGAAAAGGGTAACACCACCTGGGTCTGGGTGCAGTTCCCCCCTCCAGGGGCAAGGGTACCTAGACCCGGTTTGTACAGTACGCTTGGGGAGTGTGATCGTGTTTACAGCGTCTCTTTATGTCTGTCTCCACGTTGGTTGAGTGTGGAGTAAGTGCATATGAGAGCATGAGGGTGGGAATGGATGTTTGTATCTGTGTGTGCCTGTATGTCTGTGTCTATATGTCAGGTTGGGTGTCAGGCGCCACCTCTCTGGGGACATCTCAGGCCCTCCAAGGTTTGGAGGCCTATCTCCCTCCACCACCACTTCCCCTGCCAGTGGCGGACTCCCTCAGACATCGGTGCGTTGGTGGTTCTTTGTGTCCGGGGATGGGCGTCCAGGTACACACCGGCTCACTCCTTGGCGGCCGCTTATCGGGGCCTGGAGCCTGGGGCTCGCTCGGGCCACTTCGGAGGTGGGGTGCCCCCGGCCTCTCGGCCTGGGGCTCGGTCACTCAGGCGCAGCTGGCTGCCGGCGGGGCTCACGGGCGCGTCACTGCAACTCCCCCTGGCTTCTGCTCCGCGGCTGCTGAGTGAGCCCTCATCTGGGACTCTCCTCAGCTCTTTCTGGGACAGTCTCAGTGATAGTTAACACTGAAGGACCAATGGTTGTAAGAGCCCCAAACAGGACAGAAAGACATAAAAACTCTAACAAAGATGATGACGGTTTTATTTAGTCCATTATTGTAAGTCATTTGATGTAATTGGAGAGAATGTGGTAAATAGCTCAGGGCACTGAAGGCCATATTTGTAAGGAGACCTTTAGAATATTTTGGATATCTCAAGCCCATTACCTTATTTTACACAGTGACTGAGACATAGATTACAGTCATCATCCAAGACTATCAAAACAAGCTGAGCTAAAGGAGAAACAATGTGGTTCATAGTATCAAATAATACCCTGGGATTAATATTCCTACAGTGTATAAAATTTTTGAAATCAGCTGAAGCCTTTAAAACATTCTCTAGGGACAACCAAACCTGTGGTCTTCAATGGACGATCTGATATCCTCGTGTTGGTGTTGTTCCCTCGTCATCATAAATAATGTTGTTCCAGATTCAACATTGCAAGTGACCAATCACCTTCTCCTGACATCATCCGCGACCTCAAAAAAAACAA
The DNA here is from genome assembly GCF_965226115.1 of Aulonocara stuartgranti. Taxonomy (NCBI): domain Eukaryota; kingdom Metazoa; phylum Chordata; class Actinopteri; order Cichliformes; family Cichlidae; genus Aulonocara; species Aulonocara stuartgranti. The sequence continues at coordinate 3,405,299 of NC_138957.1, read as the reverse complement.
ACGCCTTCAAAAAATTGACTTCACTTGCGAGAAGAGAACCTACCTCTGTAAGGACAATATGTATAATGCTTACCGTTTATTAAAGAAAAGTATCCTGAAATTCAAAGAATTCAAGTTCCTGGATTGGTGGACAGAAGCGGTTTCTCTTCTCGCAAGTGAAGTCGATTTTTTTAAGGAGGTATTTTTCAAAGGCACAAACGGGGGACGTCACAACAATGTGATTGGTCACTTGCAATGTTGAACGTGGAACAACATTTATTATGATGATGTGGGAACAACACCGACACGAGGATATCAGATCATCCGGTCTTTCAATAGTTGTTCTCTTTTTTAATAAGGAGATCAACGGCTTTGACTGTAATCTTTAAAGAACTCCTTAAAGAAAAATGGAGGTATGCCAGTAGTGTTTGTGCTCAAGCAGTAGAAATGGAATCCCATTATGAGTGTCATTTATCATGGATGCAGGAGGACAACACTGGAAAAATACGAGTGATAAAAAATGTAAAGGAAGCATGTTTAAGTGAGAACCTTGTGTTGTCACTTAAATTGCGTTGATCAAGAGCAATAGTCCTAACTCATTACATTCTTTTAATCAGCATGAATGTGCTGTTTTCTAAAGTTTGTCTTGTGTAGATGAGTTAGTAACACAATCAGATGTCTTATCATGCCTTTTGATCCTTTCATCTGCCAATTACCAACCATTTCATTTTGCACAAATCTGGCCAACTCTTACAAGTTTGTGTGTTTTGTGCCATCTTTTCAACTGTCCACCTCTCGATACACTGTGTTTGGGAGCTAAAAGAGAAATCATTTCCTTTTAACTGAAACCTGATTCTAAAGTACAATTTCACTAACTTATCTACACAAGGCATTTTATAGCGTGTGTGAGTGTGAAACATGAAGCTTACTTAATAATGATGGTGAGAAGCCACAACAACACCCTCCAGGAGCCAGAGGCACATAGAGAAAAACCTAGGAGACCCAGACGCAGCAGAGTGCTGAAGATCCAAGGGTACACAGCGCAATGACAAGTGTGTGTCCGCCCCAGCAGAAGAGGGAGGGAGGAAGGTGAGCCTCAGATGGAGCCCTCACAACAAAGAGCAAGAGACTTATAGGCAACCCAGAGGCAACGGGCAACTGACCCCACCAGGCACCTGTCACCCCTGCAAGAATTGTGAATGGACCTCAGGGCCGTTTCGTCTATTGATGAAAGATCACTCTGCATACAAAGCAAATGTCTCTCCTGGAGACTCCTGCTTGGCTCTACAATATGGGACAGATCTTTTCTTTTTTTGCACTTTTATAACTGTGGGTAGATTTCACTATCGGTAAGGGTTTTGAATAGCAAAGTGACTTGAGTTGATTTTCCCTATTTTAAGCTGGTTACTTGGAAATAATGTGTGGTCTACTTCCGAACCTGAGATGAAGGGAGAACAAAATCATCAACTTCTGCCTACAGGGTCGAGATGCAGTACACGAGAAAACAAACTCTGTATATATAAACTTTTGAATGTGCTGCAAGTTTCCAAGGAGAAAGTGGTGGAATGTTAAATGCAATAATTTTTAGAAGTGCTGCAGACCTGACTCTAACTTTCTGGTTTTGTGCACCCCCACCCCCCTTACTTGAACACAGGAACACCACAGATGTAACAAGGTTGAATAAAACACTCAAAATTCAATGAAAGAAGTGATCATCACTTTTATATGTTCAAGTGCTCAGCTCACAGCTGAGCAGTGAGATTTAAAGTACATGGCTGATTGGCCTGAAGAAGGCGGGCAGAAAGATGACTAGACCAATGAACCTGACAGAATGGGAAAGTGGAAGTGATGTAAGCTTATATTAGCCACCAAACATCTGTGAAGCAGCCAGATGTGTGCTTACAGATCTTCTTTAATGAAATGAATAATAATAATAAATTTAACTCATAATAAGAAGTGTACTTCAATGCTGTTTCACTGGACACTTTTTTTTCTTTGTCTTTTTCAAAGTATAATGCAGAAGAGTGAAGAAAGACGATGGGTCATTCCATTTAATGTCAAACAAATTTGAAAACAGTAGTTCCCACTTGACCCTTCACAGTCCTGAAAGACAGAATTTTTCTCTTGTAAATCATAGGAAAACATACAAAACATCCAGGGTACAAATGTTTGTTTCTATTAATTTTAGTTTTGTATTATATTGGTGTAGGTTTTCTACTAAAACTGTAACAGATTTATTCTCAAAAGTCATGTTGAACATTTTTTCCATATTATGATGTTTGGAATAGATATAAAATCAATATTATTGTAGCTTTAAATACAGGTTAAATGTTGTCATCAGCCCTTAAATTTTCATGTGTACATTTCCTGTAATTGTGAAGTCATTATGCTTATATTAATCAAAAATGTGGGGAAAATAAGGTGAATTTAAAAGGTGCCAAATTTCTCAAGCCCATCAAAGTTATTTTAGTTATGCATGTTCTAATTAGTCTTTATTTATATTTTAATTATTTTTAGTTGATAGTTTTTAAAAATTTGACAATGTTTATCATTTTTAAATATAATAATTGGCATGGAGGTGGGGGTAGAATTATCACAGGCAATATTTAAGAGAATAGGTATTACAATACACAAAGTCAGTTGACTCACAGACGTGTAGACATCAGTGGGCTTGAAGACAACTCTTAATAACTACCTTATCATGGAGGCTTTGTATCTATGAAATAACAAACACATTTGCTATGATTAATACATATGTGTGAAGAATTTGAAAGTCAAACACTCATTGTGTGCAGGAGAAGGCTAGAAACAATACCTGGTTACATTTGACTCTTTCCCATTGATCAAACAAATTATACAGACTGAGAAAGATTAAATATAAATTAATAAAGATAAAGCAATGCAATAGTCAGAAAACACCTAAAATAACCTTTCATTTAAAACCTTTTGCTGGGTTGTAATTCAATTGCATTTGTAGCTCCCTCGTTGATAGATTCCATTGACAAATATAAGGAAACCCTTAGAAACTACTGTTTCTGCCCTCTTCAAGTGTTAGACAATATCTCCCCCTCTCTCTCTCTCTCACACACACACACACACACACACACACACACACACACACACACACACACACACACACACACACACACACACAGAGTTTGAATTGAAGAGGCACCTTCTCAGTTGTGTATGTGTTTGAAGCTACAATACACATTGTGGAATCAGCTCTTTAGCCTACCAGCCACAGAGGTTGCAGACCAAGCTCCCCTCTGCTCTGCAGCATGAAATCCCTGGCTGTAGAGGGGGATTTGGCTTCTTGGTCTAAAGCCAAGCAGGGAATTGCATGACTGGCCATCACTTGCAGCTGCACCTGAACCTGGGATGTTTCCCCTCTTATCTGCCCCTCACCATCATGCTGCTGCAGCTCCTACCTCATGGTGCATAAGCAATATTTCCACCGGTGTCCTCCTCAAACCCTCCCCAGAGATTTATCTGGCTGTTGAAGTAGAAAATGAATATTTTACAGTTCACTTGCTTGATCAATTACCTACAAGCTGTTGCTGTATTTTTTGGCTGATCTCAGAAAAGGCTTGTAGGTAGTGATAGAACAGGCCATAGAGAGCCTTCTACTCTTTCATAACAACACCACCATTAAAATAAAGAGCAGTGGAGCTGTGCATGGTGGGCTATTTCATTTTGTATGTATGTAGCCCTGGAATTGTTGCAAAACAAATTACAGCTTGTGATGATAATTAGGGCAAGCTAATTTCCAGAGGTTACAGACATACCTGGTTGATTAAAAATTTCCAAATGGTTTTTGGTTCAGTTCCAGTTGAGTACTTAGTAAATAATTATGTGTTCAATCTTCAATAATTAAAATATATCTGCATTTGTCACTTGGTGTTCGCTCGCTCTGTGGTAGAGTATCACTTCCTGTTCCTAAGAGTAGCTTATTTGCTTAGCAATTTAATTAAAAACTTTTAAATACATTCTTTTTTCATAGTATAATCTTCACGTGCTTCATCCGAAGCACACATTCTGTGTACTCACTACCTAGGGTTGCCAACTCCCTGAAAAATAAATAAGGGACACCTCGTGGCCAGGGCCGGGCAACCTAGTTGTCTTCACCCTTCCCATTGTGGTAGCTCTTTTTTGTGTGTGTGAAATTATTTTTTAACCATTTGACTTGAATTTGATTTAAGCAGATGCATATTCTTTGTGATATGACCGTATGGGAAACAAATGATCATTTAGCTATTTATTTTTAGCTCAAAATGACAACATTAACACAGTAAAACAGGTCTCTTTCTTAAACAGAAGCCTGTCATGCTTAACTTTTGAGAATATAAGTAAATCTTTCTTTAAAAGAACTCTGTCCTGCTTAACTTAAAATTATATAAATTAATAGAAAGCAATAGAACGAAAAATATTCTTGTAACAGTGCACATTTAGTGCATTTAGTACAGTTGGCTTCAGTTGAGGTATTATTTCAGCTTTTCTAAAGCTAATCAGCTGCTGCTGTTTGTAAACCCACTTGTTCCCATGATTACGCATCTTAACTCATCATCATTATTCATCTATGTATTACTTTTATGTATTAGTGATCTATTTGTTGTAATCATCTATCCTTGGAGTTGTTTATTACACAAAATAAATTATATTATCACACTTCTGGCCACATAGCACTGATATTCACTGCACATGCCCATATTAACCTTAACCAGAGGGTTTAAAAAACAAACCAGTGTTTACATACCATATCTGCTTCTGCCGTGGCCTGGTGGACAAGAAATTGGTTAAGGGTTCCCCGAGCTTTCACGCCCCTCATGTTCTTCATGTGCCCACCATTAGAAGCATGCCTATGGAAAAAGTGCGCCGGCACACAGTGCAGTGCGCTTTATAGGTGTTATGGTGACCTTTTCCAGCCAGGTGTTTCCCTTTTCCCATTCCTCCCTGTGCTTTTGCAGCCTTTTTTTCTTTCTCTGAGTGAACAAACATTGCTGCTCTAATGCTGGGCTCACACTGTGCGATCTTTGGTCCATTTTGAGACGATTTTTGAATCATGCGACTGATTTGGTGATCGGCCCGATTTTGGCCTTCATCGTGCATCGTGTAGTATACGTGGGGTAACGAGAAGCGATTAACACTTCGAGCAGCTCCCGATCATCAATCGCTCGTGAGCCGCTCACACTGCTCACGCGCAAACACGTAAACGTCGGTGAAAAAGACGGAGCAGCACGGCTGTGCAGCGTGTGATCTGGACACAAGCGATGGAGGCACAACTTGTAGAACTTTGGAAAGCTCATCCGAGCCTTTTCGATGTGGCATCACAAAATTATCACGACCACAACAACCGTTAAAATAGTTGGATTTACACTGCTGCTCATTCACAGCTGCCTGATCAATGTTTTTCATTAGCAATTTAGCAAAGTTGATGGTGGTGGTTTGTGTGTCTGTGTGAGTGAAAGACAGAGCGACAGATTTTCTGTTATAACCTTCATGTTATCGGGTCGCATCGGGTGGTATAGTGTGAGACCTGCATCGTGACCTACCAACTTCTAACCCCTGCGAGTCAATCGTGCAGTTTGAGCAGGAGCTGAATAACGTGACTGAAAAAATCGCACAGTGTTTGCCCAGCTTTAGGTGTACTGTCGTCCGAGACTTGCACCGCAGTGTCGGCGTTTGTTTCCCTGTTGGCCATGCTTCTTGTTGTGGTCATCTGTTGTCTTCCGGTATTTTCTCCGCAAGCGACCTTTCCTCGACCAATGAGATGAGCGGTAATCTGAATTGTCATAAGTGTGCTGTCAGCTCATTGGTCACAAAGCAGGAGAGGGGCTGGGAATTATGTTTTCAAACAAAGCGTTAATTCCATAAACATTTATAGACTACTTTTGATTCTCACTGTATTACGGGACAAAGTGCGTCCCTTATTAGCTCAATACGGGACGTGTACTTTTGTTTCTAAATACGGGACAATTCCGTTTTTTAAGGGACGGTTGGCAACCCTATCAACACCTAATTTATAGCCAAAGTATTCACTCACTGTCTCTGTACTGTTTTGCTAGCTTAGCTTAGCTCGTAGCCGACTCGTTAGCACCATGGCTACTTCACCTGTCCCTCCTGCACTTTCTTGCTCATTGTGTCAGATGTTTAGTTACTCCTCGGCCTCCTTTAGCAGTAATGATATCTGTAACAAATGTAGCATATTTGCAGCTCTGGAGGCCAGGATTACTGAATTGGAGACTCGGCTTCGCACCCTTCATTCACCCGTAGCTAGCCAGGCCCCTGTAGCTGGTGCAGCCGAAGATAGTGTAGGCCCCGCTAGCTGTTCCCCGGCAGACCCCAAGCAACTAGGGAAAGAGGGCGGCTGGGTGACGGTGAGGAGGAAGCAAAGTCCTAAACAGAAGCCCCAGGTACACCACCAACCTGTTCATGTGTCTAACCGTTTTTCCCCACTCGGCGACACACCTGTCGGGGGTCAAACTCTGGTAATTGGTGATTCTGTTCTCAGACATTTTAAGCTAGAGACACCGGCAACCATAGTCAATTGTCTTCCAGGGGCCAGAGCAGGCGACATTGAAGGAAATTTAAAACTGCTGGCTAAGGGTAAACGTAAATACAGTAAAATCATAATTCATGTCGGCAGTAATGACACCCAGTTACGCCAATCGGAGGTCACTAAAATCAATATTGAATCAGTGTGTAACTTTGCCAAAACAATGTCGGACTCTGTAGTTTTCTCTGGTCCCCTCCCCAATCAGACCAGGAGTGACATGTTTAGCCGCATGTTCTCCTTAAATTGCTGGCTGTCTGAGTGGTGTCCCAGAAACGATGTGGGCTTCATAGATAATTGGCAAACCTTCTGGAGGAAACCTGGTCTTGTTAGGAGAGACGGCATCCATCCCACTTTGGATGGAGCAGCTCTCATTTCTAGAAATATGGACAAATTTATTAAACCCCCCAAAATATGACTATCCAGAGTTGGGACCAGGAAGCAGAGTTGCAGTCTTACACGCCTCTCTGCAGCTTCTCTCCTCCTGCTACCCCCCCCAAAAAAACCCATCTCCATAGAGACTGTGTCAGCTCCCAAAAAGACAAAAAACAAACTAAGAACCAGCAATAAACAACTTAAACATAAACAATCACAAAGAAAGAACAATACAGTATCCACATCTGAACCAAAGAGTAAAACAGTGAAATGTGGATTATTAAATATTAGGTCTCTCTCCTCCAAGTCTCTGTTAGTACATGACTTAATAATTGATCAACAAATCGATTTACTCTGCCTTACAGAAACCTGGTTGCAGCAGGATGATTATGTTAGTTTAAATGAATCAACACCCCCGAGTCATTCTAACTACCAGAAATCTCGAAGCACAGGCCAAAGGGGCGGTGTGGCAGCAATTTTTCACACCAGCCTATTAATTAACGAAAGACCAAGACGAAGGAGCTTGCAAAGAAAAGCGTCTGGACTTCTTTAAGTTACTTGAAGACGTTTCACCTCTCATCCGAGAAGAGGTGAAACGTCTTCAAGTAACTTAAAGAAGTCCAGACGCTTTTCTTTGCAAGCTCCTTTGACTACGATGACCTGGATGACTGAGAACCTTCACAGACAGAAAGACCAAGACAGACTTTTAATTCATTTGAAAGCCTGATGCTTAGCCTTGTTCAAGTCTAATTGTCCCAAATAAGTGGCTTTCTCCTGAGCCCATTTTAATTTTGGAGAAACTCACTTTGCAACCGTTCACAACAACATGTTGTGTAGTTCTGTCTATTCAACGTTTGGATCTGCTTAGATGACAGAAAAATTATCAAACAAAACTTTCAGTGTACCATAAGAGTAACAAAATAAAAATAAAATAAAGGAAATAAAGGAAAGCAAAGGAAAGAAAGGCCTTGTTAATTCTCTGTCACGGTCTGGAGGGCAGACCATGGGGGATGTAGGAGAAAGGACCCAAAATGCAGACTTAATGGAATGAACAGTGGGTTTATTTACAGTGAGGTAATTGTACACCACACATTAAATCTCCAAAAGTGCTCCCTCGACTCCCGTGACGTGTCTTCTCCCAAGTGCTGGTATCCCGTGCTCTCTGCCCCTGTGCCTTCACACACCCCGTGTGTCTTGCAGTCCTGTGTTCCGCTGTCCTCCTGAGGAAAAACAACAGACAGCCGTTATGGCACCAACTCCAGCAGGCATACTCTGAACAGCACTTTAAACCTTGACATGGAGTCTAACTCAAGGATCCTGCGCCGGAGGAAGCTCCATCGCTCTGTTAAGTAGCGCCCCCGACGTGCCTGATCAGAGGCAGGTGTGTGGGAACCTAGGCATGACCAGCAGCTGGCAGGGCCACGCCCATCAGGCCTGCAGGTGGCTGTCCTTCATCCTCCAGCCTCACACACACACACACACACACACACACACCAGCATGGAACACAAGAGCACAGTGCAGCAAACATACATCCAATACACTAATAACAATAAAGGTCCACACTGTTCACGAACCCCGAGTCCCCGGAACCGGGTCCGTGACATTCACGACACGTGTTCTTCAATTCAGGGGGATAAATCATACCAAACCCAATCCGGTTGTTCAGTCTGACGTCACTAGCCGTGTCTGGGTCTAAACTCCGCTGCAGGTCCATATATCAAACGATCACCATGGCATTACTGAGAGTTGAAAAACTGTCTAAAGTCTTTCATCTTTAATAAAATGATCAGCGTTCTGCTCTACCAGGTATAACAATTGAGTTTAACATCCAGGCATCCACACTCAGAAAAATAAAGGTGCCAACTGGAACCAAAAGTGGTTCTTTAGACTGATGCCATAGAAGAACCTTTTTTGGTGCCACAAAGAACCTTTCAAACAATGGTTCTTTGAAGAACCATTTCTTTCAGTGGTTCATTGAAGAACCTTTAAAGGTGCCCCAAAGAACCATCAAGAAATGGTTCTTTGGGGCACCTTTAATGGTTTTTCAAAGAACCTTTTTAAAAATGGTTCTTTAAAGAACCATTTTTAAAAAGGTCCTTCAAATGGTTCTTTAAAAGAACCATTTTAAAGAACCTTTTTTGAGTGGTTCTTTAAAAAACCATTTTAAATCTTTCAAAATAAAATGCATCATAAATTGAATTTGAGTAGGGTAAAATAAATACGAGCACAGCATAGACATATATTAATGGTTTATTGTCATTTTGTAGTATACCAAAAGACAAAAAGGCATTTTAACCCTCAGCACAACATCACTACTAATACATGTCACATATTAGTGTTTTAAACAGTAATAATTAAATATATTTGCTATACTATAAATAAATATATATAAATACTATAGCTACAGATAACACAACAAATAATACATGTATTGTTTAATTAATAAAACATCAGAAAGTGATAAAACACATTAGAAATAGCAATAGCTTCATAACAGACCAATAAATCAACCATTTTCATCAGCAGATGTTTGCATGTTCAGTAAAAACATTTCAACCAGTTTATGATTAAAATGATCAATGAACTTCAGCCTTACGTTATGTAATGTACGTTTCATGTTGTACTCATGGTCCTTTGTTAGTCCAGTTTAGGACAATGTCTCTGACGTATGTATCATATCAAATATGTCATATCAAAACAAGCCCACACCTGCACTTGTTTCAGTTTTTCACTGGTGTTTCCTGTCAGCTGGTCAACCTCTCAGGCGGACATCCATATCAGCCAACCAAACGACAAGTTCCTCCCTTTGTGCTTCAAATCCCTCCCACTCTGAGACAAGGAGCTGAAAGAGAGAGAAAAGAGTCAATTATAAAGAAGAGAGAAAAGTGAAACCCCCCTCAGAAGGTCTGACTCGCATACCTGCAGTTGACCTGTGATGGACTCCAGTTTGGCGTTCACGTCATCCCTCGTTGTTGCCAACAGCCGAGTCTGCAGGGTGCCCTGGAAGAGCTGAGTTAATGTTCGACTCCTCCTGGTCAAGCTCTCCAGCTGGATGAGCCGAGGTCTCCCCTCTCACCGCTGCCTCTGAACACAGAAACACAAATTGCATCTGAAGCAGGAGGTGCAGGTTTTTTTTGCTATTCTTTTCTAAATCCAGGCTAGATCACGTGGAGGTATTTGGAAAACTTTTTTGGCCAGTGGACGACTGTTGTCTTGCAGAAAGTCAAATCAAACATATGCGATACACAATCAATTCACAAGAACACATTATAAAAAATAAGTCCAGTTTTTGCCTGATTTCAAGTGAAATCTGCATCAAAACAGGGTGACAGAAGTAAAACGAGTGCACAAAGCCTCACTGTGTACAAGCCTGCTATTACAGTTCTCCTCTATGCAGACGACTTTCCTGTTTTCAAGGCACAACTTGGATCTGCTGTACGAATCTTATGGATACACACTAAATGAAACAATAGTGTGCATGACTCCAGATTCTGATCCCTCATCCTAATATGGTCCCAACATAGCAACAGCAATAAAGCAAATGTTGAGGCTTCAAAATACAAAGTCCATAAACCAATGGCTGACATGGGTGTCATCATAAGGGTGATAAATATACAGATTTCACTCTGTCTTAGAGATTTGATGTTCATTTACCTGCAGATGCACTATACGTACCTGCTCCATGGTTTTTCACAACATTTTGCACATCACTATTTAATACAGGAAGTAGGCGAACTAAAACAAGTCATCTTTCTTTGTGAGAGGACCATATTAATGAAACAAACCTCAATGACATGATAGGGATCCCTAAAGATGCTCCTGCTGCTTCTCTTCCTCCTCATCCTAAGCTTCCTTCTCCTTGTCCTCGCCTTCCATCCAATTGTAATTCAACCTAATTGTGTTTCTGCCCCTCCTCTTCCTCATTTTGTTGGCGCTGTGAACACAATTAATGTGACTCTGGATTAATTTGTGCAAACAAGAAAAATCTACAGCTTTTTGGTCAGAGGTGCTCTTGTGATTTAAGCCGGGTAGAGTAGATTTATGTGTTGATGCTACCTGCTTCAGCTCTGGCTGCTGAGTGATATTTACTCCCTGGCTGGATTACAAACTTTAACCATGTGCTGAACTTTGGCCCAGCGTTGATACCTCTTGTTAGTATAACGACCTCTTCTTAGCTTGTATGTATGATGTATGATGGTGGATAAATGAAATATACAAAAAAATTAACTATACTACAAAAGAACATCTATCTTGGAAACATCAAATGACCGGAGCATAACTTGTCAACTAGTCCGAAAATAAGTTATACAGGAACAGTCAAAGACACACCTTCTCATGTCACATTTCTATTCATTTCTATATAATTTGATTAGACAATAAAGAGTTACTGTATCTAATCTAATTATTCATTCAAAACTCTTATGCATAGCTGCATTTTATACAGCTCATACAGAATTCAAAGTACAGGTTCATGTGAGTATTTAATGTACGGCTCAGATCTACAGAATTTCAGAGTTTCTAGAGCAGACACAGAGCTCACGTCACAACAGGCTTCAGGCGCCATTTTAGTGACTTTAACAATATATTACATTTTAATTTCGGTCTAGCTGACATTAGGTTATGTACGCAGCACGCAATTGAACCACATATTTTAGAAGCCAAAGGTTGAAATTAGCTGGGAGCAGCTTCACTTAATTATAACAGTGGTTTTGTTAGGAAAACAGTTTCTGTATACCGGATACTAAATTGCGCTGACCTCAACGGCTAACGTATCTAGCTAATCGCTACTGTTAGCACATTAACAGCAAGCTACAATGACGAGTAACAAAAACAAAACAGTAATAAGGTTTTAATGGAAATGTTTTACCTTTTCCAACAGTCCCAGAATCCACAGCTTCAAAGTCCAGCAGGTACTGAAGACTGTTATCCGTTTCGCTGTCACCGTCCGTGAGAAAGTGTTTTTTTTTTCCCCGAAAGGTCAAGGCCCGCCGCTCGCGCACTCTGTCTGCGCATGCGCATCCCAACAACTGACCCTCTCCATCCGCTCCCGGGAGGTTATAGTATGACGTGTTCTGACGTCACTCTCTCTCTCCCTGTCATTTATTTGGCTCGAAACACATATTAACAAATTGCTCAGTGATGAAGAACTACTCAGATCATTTACCTAAGCAGTGCGCTTTGTCAAAACGAAGTGTGTTCATCAGGCCCGGCCCTAACCAATCTGGCGCCCTAGGCAAGATTTTAGGTGGCGCCCCCCCTACATCGGCAGTGTAGTGTATGTACTCACAAGAAACCGAATAGCTTTGTCTTTGACCTTTTTTTTTTACTTAAAGAAAGCAAATTCACAATCAGAATAATTAACAAGATAAAAAAATATATGAATAAATAAATGAATACAAAAAATAAAAAATGAATATATGAAATACAATAAATTTTACATATATAAACACAATAAAACGTGTCAACAAGTTGGACAAAATAAATTAAAAATACAATATAAATAAGGCACTGCACAAAACAAGATATTAAATAAACCAGTATGACTTTAACAACTATATTACAAAAAAGGGGATACTACAGAGTTCTCTAGTTGTGCTTTTTAATACTGCATTAACTAGAATGACTTACAAATTACTGTACACCACCCCCTCATCAACCTCACATCACCTGCTACAGCCTTACTCTCCTAGTCTTTCTCGCAGCAAAGTCATCTACAACATCATCATATGACAACTGATTCTCAGAGCAACCCACATGTTGGGGTAAATTTCTGCCAGCTTCTTCTCATGCAGGAAGGTCAAGAGTTCCATGTTTGTCATGTTCTTTGATGGCAATGGTGGGAAATTCTGCATTTCCATTGCAAGTTCTGTGCCATTAATGTCCGGCTGGCTGTCATGGGTCAGAGTAGTACTCAGTGTTTGGCACTGCTGTAGCAGCTCTTCTTTTTGTAAGTTGTGGAAATTGAGGAGTACTCCAAACTTGTCATTCACCTCTCCAAGGTTCTGAAATCTCTCATCAAGTGAAGAGATGGCTGTATCCACTACCACATTAAAAAATGTGGTTTCCATTTTTTTAAGTGCATCTTGTATGGGCTCATCTGGAGACTCATAACCGAAGTGCCTTTTGGTGGTTCTCAATCGCTTTTGTTTGAGTTCAGCCTCCACATTCATTTCTTCACACATCTCCTTTGCCGTTGTCTGTGCATCAGAAAATCCAGTGTTTCTGTAGCTGGTGAGGGAATCTTTGGTTTTCTTCAGCAAGTCGACAGCCACATCTAGCTGCATGGAGGGCGACTGCATGAGTTTACTCACATACTGGATCTTGCTGAGAATGTCATACCAGATGGCTGTACAAATGCAAAAACGATAGGATCCAATCTCCTCAGCCAAAGACTGGGCTTCAACTCTGACCACAGGGTCTGTAGCTGTTTCCCTCACCTCCACCTCTCTGACTTGCCGAGCCTGATATCTGACTGCCTCAATGCTTTTTATCCTGCTTTCCCATCTGGTCTCAGCCCATGATTTCAAGGTGGTTTTCACATGTTTCAGGAGAACACCCCACCTATGGGTGGAGGCTGAGAAGAGCTTGAATAATTTTGCTAAATGCCCAAAGTAGCCAAGGGCATCTGGTGAGCTTTTTGCAGCATCAGCTACTACCAGATTTAAAGTGTGGGCACCACATGGGACCAAAAAAGCTCTTGAGTTTAGCTGAAGCAACCTTGCCTGAACACCTTTATTTTTTCCCTTCATGTTGGCCCCATTGTCATAGGACTGTCCTCTGCAGTCTTCAAAAGGAATGTTAAGCTCCTCTATCCGTTTTAGCATGAGAGTTGACAAATGATCTCCTGTTGATTCCTCTGCAACAAGAAAGCCCAGGAAATGCTCTTTAACTTGTGGTATGTCTTCTTGTGACACTATCCTGACTATGACAGAGAGCTGTTCCTTATGACTCAGATCAGGTGTGCAATCTAAAATGATGGAGAAATACTTTGATGTTTTGATATCTTCCACAATGCGTTTTATTATTCTTGAACTGATGGTGTCAATCAGTTCATTTTGGATTGTTTTTCCCAGATAATGTATGTGACTGCTAGCTCCACTTTCTACTCTACTGACATGCTGCTTCATCACTGGATCAAATTTGGCCATAAGCTCCACTTCTTTCAGAAAATTGCCATTGTCTGGTTTATTTAATGTGTCTGTGGACCCCCTGAAAGCCATGTTTCTTTCAGCTAAGGACTGAATTATTGCCACCAAACGATGTAGAACTTCACGCCACCTTTTTCTCTCAGCCTCAGCAAGTGCCATCTCTTGTTTATCTATTGTGAGTCCTTTCGCAAAACGGCCCTCCAAGTCCTTCCATGTTGCCATGTGAGCATTATGCTCCTGGCTATCCTCATGGACCTTGAGCAAGTGGCTTGCATTTTTCCAGTCCTTCAGACCTTCCCTACTCAGTTTGTAATCTCTCTTGGAAAACATTTTGCAGCAGAAGCAGTGCAAGCTATCCTCTTTTTTCGAATACATAAGCCAGGTTCTTCTCACCTTTTCCCCATTGATTAAGAGTCTGTTAAAATAATCATGCTGACACCTTCGCCCGTCTTTCTGTTTCGGGAATGTGAAGTCACTATCAATTACAAATGGACCTCTGTGAACTAACTCTGTTCGTACCTTTTCAGTTAAAGCAGAAGGCCAGTCAGCAGGGTCTATTGGTGCAGCAGGAAGACCGCTTGATGCTGCTGCATCACTGCTGGGTTGTGCTGCTGAGGTGGAGGCAACAGGAACACCGCTTGATGCTGCTGCAAAACTGGTGGGTTGTGCTGCTGAGGTGGAGGCAACAGGAAGACCGCTTGATGCTGCTGCAAAACTGGTGGGTTGTGCTGCTGAGGTGGAGGCAACAGGAAGACCGCTTGATGCCGCTGCATCGTGGCTGGGTTGTGCTGCTGAAGTGGAGGCAGCAGCGGTAGATGTGGTAGATGGCCCAGGGGTGGGATTTAGAAACTTCAACAGTGCATCTGAAGAGAGGAGTATGTGACACCACTGAGTATTAAAGTCTAATAATAAAAACATATGATTCCAGGAATAAAATGAAATGATATAATATAAATGAAAAACCAAAGAGATATATGTATGATGTTAACTGATATGCAAATTAGATTAGATTCAATTTATTGTCATCATTACAGTGAAATGCTGAATAGCAGAATGCAAAGTAACAGTATAATATCATATGAGAATGTTATGTTATGATTATCTTTGACCGAATCACAGCAGTGCTCATATTAAAAAACAGCATTCCCTCTCATGTGATATTGCTTAATTAACATTAATGATGTGCACTTTAACAACTAGGCTTACAACTATAATATATACAGGGGTGGAAATAAAGATTTAAAAAAAAAAGAAAAAAAGAAAAGTGACTATTACCTGCAGGGTAAACATTAGCTAACCAGAAGGCAATAACAATGTAAACAAAAAACACCTGCTTAAAAGATGAATACAAATGAGGAATGGTGGGAAAGGTGGGAGTACTGTAATTACCTAACGTTACATTATTATTTTCCATAACAATTTAGCCCCCTCCACAATATTAACTGACGTTAAAACAGTTAACTAGCTATTTATTGATTAGCAATTAGCGAATCATGTAACATTAGCTTAATGCTAAAAATTTAGGTTACTATCACATTCAGACAAATAATTTCATGTAGGCTAACGTTACCTACCTCTGTCTTTTTCTCGTTTCTCCTCCTCTTCTTTTCTCTTTTTTCTTTCTTGGGCACCTGACAGTTTTGGCCTTTTTGACATCTTGTGTTGATTTTTTGATGTGGTGACGTCCAAAAGGAACCATGATACGGGAAGGGAGGGGGCGCACCGTGCGGGGAGGGGGGGGGGGGGGGGCGTAATGTTGTAACAAATAATATTTCTATTAAATAAGCTTTACTTTGCATTTTAATTAACGTGGGATTATTTTTTGTATTTAGAAATAATAGTACCAATTTTTTTTTTCTTCAACATTTGTGGCACTGGCGTGGCGCCCCCTGATGGACGGCGCCCTTAGCATTTGCCTATACGGCCTATGCCACGGGCCGGCCCTGGTGTTCATTACACTGACATTCTGTTCTGCAATTGTTATTTACTTGTATTTTATAATTTGACTTTACATACTGCTGGGTGGTTTGTAAAGTTTACAATAACTAGTATTATCATTATGCTATATTTTCAAAAATATATAATAATCTCAAAAGTAATGCCTTGGAGTAGAAAATAGTAATGCTTTATTAAAATTAAAAACTAAAGTACAGTATTTGAATGTGTGTATTGTGCCTACTGTTTGTTAACTCACCATATTCATAATGTGTTTGTGGGGTTAGGGGTGTGTGTGTGTGTGTGTGTGTGTGTGTGTGTGTGGGGGGGGGGGGGGGGGGGTTAGGGTCTTTAGGCTTTGGCCCCCACCCCTGCCACCAGTATATTTTTAAGCAAATATTTCTAACTTTTATTTGAATATTCAGTTTCCTACCATCTTCTCTTAAAGGGTAATTGCCAGGTATCCCGCCCTCTCCCTTCGCACACACATGCACACAAAGAAAACACACAGTATAATTCACAGCCTCATTATAGTGAATAAATATTTATGCCATTTACACCATCAAACTTAGATTGCTAAGGATGAAGAACCTTTTGTTCTTTAAAGAACCATTTATAATAGCTGAAGAACCATCAACAAAATAAAAAGGTTCTTTGACGTATGATGGTTCTTTAAAGAACCATGAAGACATCTGAAGAACCATTTAAGAACCATAATTTTTCTGAGTGCATGAAAACGGAATTTATGACATTTAACGGAGTTAGAAGTTAGCAGGGAGTTAGCTCTCTAGCTTCTATCTAAATACAATATAGCATGTCCTGACTGCGGGGTTTTGGAAGCAAATTAAAACGTACTGCTCTGTTATCACTTCCAGCATAAATGAAGACAGAAAACTAAACAGCAGTGACGTTTGTAGGGTTACTGAAGTTTGGCTAGCTGCTATATAATGATGTGCTACGTGACCTCTAGCGACACAGCTATGTTAGCATAATATAAACAAGCTAACTTTTTTCCACTCGATAAAAGTTAACGTGAGTGTTCTCGGTGGTCAGGAACAAATGTAATCGCATGGCAGGATGCTGTAAAAGGACCAAACTTCAGCCAGGAGAACAACTGAGATAATCCATCCACAATACGAGGTTAGTCATTCATATACTGCTGCATGGGCTGGGCTGTAGTTACATCCTAAGGTTTTAAAAACTGAGCTTAAATAAATGATTAGCGGTAATAAAAGCCGAGGGAGGTCAACAGTGGTCGCTGACTGTTTTAGGAGCTTTTTGAGATCAAATAGAAGAAAATACATAACATTAAACATGTTAACAACACAAAAACCATATTAAACGCAGACTACTTTAGGCCCAGAAGTAGGATTCGTCGCATCATCACTGAACAACCGGTTTGGCAGGCTCAACTTAGTAACAAAAGCCAAATCAACAGCCAGTTTAATCTCAAACATTCATCCAATCAGCCACACACAACATACAGCATAACCCTGTTGTCTCATCACATAATAAGTTTCTTCTCATGTAACCAAATGTGTGCCATGTTAAAACTTCTTCACACACCAGAAACTCACAATCAGCTCACTCAGCTCACTCATGCAAGACCCCTCTTCAGCATTCTGTTTTCTCCTCTATGATGCAACCATCTGTCCTACTAATAATATTCAGTCCACTAGTCTATGTATCATTTTCATCTTACTAGTGACTTGGACAAGATGACAAACAGAATCTCATGCTTAAGATGCTGTCTGGTCTTCATGAGTGTCATTGCATGTGTATGTGCATGTAGGGTTAATGCATTTTCTGTATGTTTTTGTGTTCCTCTCTTTTCATTATTCTCATCACTGCTTAAAACAACACACATCTCTCTCTCTCTGTTTTTTTAAACTGTCCTTTTCTCCAAAACTGTAGCATTGCAGTTGTTTCAGGCTGAGAAACACCTAACACTCTTCGTGCTATCATTCATGAACACCAAGGTTATTGTCGTTAACCAAAACTAACGAAATAACGAAAACTAGAAGTGAAAAAACATTTTCGTTAATGGAAATAAAAACAAAAACAAAAAAAGGAAAACTAACTAAAACTGTAATAAGTGTTCACAAAACTAACTAAAATTAACTGAATTTATAGCAAAAATGTGTTTCGTTTTCATTGATGTGTGCGTGTCATACAATAGTCAAGGGTGAAAATGAAGTTTAGTTTCCAGATTTTTTCTTGCTGTGTCTCATTATGCCAGCAGGTGGCAGCACGTTAGTCGAGTTGTCTGTGTTGCTGCTCCGTCCACGCGCAGAATCATGTCAGGAAAAGTCAGGAGAAAGCGCCAGAGTCCAATTTGGGATTACTTTGAATATGACTGTGTTTTGGATAAAGCAAGTGTCTTGTAGTGGAAAGAGACAAATTATGAGAGACATTTCTAAAGGGAAAAAAATCCCACAAACCTTAAAGTGCACTTGAAAAGCTCACACAAGAAGGCTAACCTAGCTTACCTTGAGAAGGTAAGGGAGCACACTCAACCCTCATCCCCAGAAAACAGAAGCTAACCTCAGGCAAGGCAGCGTGATGCATCCCGAGACAACAAGACGGGGATATCTACATAACTGTGTGAGTCAATTGCCTTCAAAAAGTTTATCAATTCACTTGAACCAAAATTACGAACACCCGGTGCTGCAAGAATTAATAGTCTCATTGGGGCCAAGATATACATTTTATAGTTGCCTGGTATCAATGGTTGTTCATCTGCCTTTATTTATTTATGTATTTATTTATTTATTTAAAGAACCCATAGATGGAAATGTGAGTTGTCTGTCTCTGCGTGTTAGCCCTGCGACAGACAGGCGACCTGTCCAGGGTGCAGGGTATGGTATAGTAGCTGGAATAGCAACATACCGGTTCAAGGTTCAAGGTTCTTTATTTGTCACATGCATAGTTATACAAGTATAACACACAGTGAAATGTAGCCTGACACGCTCCTCGACATGTGCAAAAAAATTGGGGGGGGGGGGGAGGGTGTAGAGGAAAAACATTATATATATATATATATATATATACATACATATAGTATATACACTGGGTGAATGTGCAGTAGTAGCAGCAAGCAGGTGAATTCTGTACATTAATATGAATAGACATCTGACTATTTTACAGGATAGACAATATAAACATATTTAAAATTAAAGGAATTGAAATGTACATTGTGCCTTGGTTTAGTGTCTGGAAGAGTCCTGACTCAGTCAATTATAGATGATGTGAGAGGGCGGGTGTGTGTGTTTAGAGCACGGATGGCTTGGGGATAGAAGCTCCTCTTGAGTCTCTCTGTCCTTGCCCGGAAGATGCGGAACCTTCTACCAGATTGCAGAAGTTGGAACAGTTTGTTGCCAGGATGGGACGGGTCCTTCAGTATCTGCGCTGCTCTAGTCCGGCATCTCCTGGTGTAGGTGTCCTGAAGAGAGCAATCCTGCAGCAGCGTTCTGCTGTACGGATCACTCTCTGGAGAGCTTTTTGGTCCTTCACACAGCTGTTCCCAAACCACGATGTCATGTTCTGTGTGAGGATGCTCTCCACAGCGCCTGTATAGAAAATCCTGAGGATCTTTGGAGAGACCCTGAACTTCCTCAGTTGTCGTAGGTGATACAGGCGCTGCCTAGCCTTTTTGGTCTGGACCTGAATGTGGGCAGCCCATGTCAGGTCTGAGGAGATGTGGACACCAAGATACTTGAAGGAGTGCACCCTCTCCACTGGAGCTCCATTGATGATAATGGGCTTGTAGTCTCTGTGCTGACCCCTTCTGAAGTCCACCACCAGCTCCTTGGTCTTGCTGACGTTCAGCTGGAGGTGGTTGTCCTGGCACCACGATGCCAGATTCTTCACTTCATCCATGTAGGCCGCCTCATCGTTGTTGGAGATGGCACCCAACACCACTGTGTCGTCAGCAAACTTCACAATGGTGTTGGAGCCATGGGTGGCCACACAGTCTGAAGTGTAGAGGGAGTAGAGCAGTGGCGAGAGGACACATCCCTGAGGTGCTCCTGTGTTAATGGTGATGCTGTTGGAGAAGCACCTGCCCACCCTCACCACCTGAGTTCTGCCAGTGAGGAAGTCCAACACCCATGCACACAGACGGCTGTTAAGTCCCAGATCCCTCAGCTTTGTGAACAGTCTGCAGGGCACTATTGTGTTAAACGCTGAACTGTAATCAACAAACAGCATTCGCACATAGTTACCCTGTTTCTTGTCCACGTGGCTGAGAGTGGTGTGTAGGACGTGGGCGATGGCATCCTCTGTGGATCTGTTGGATCTGTAGGCGAACTGCAGCGGATCTGTGGTGTCTGGGATGGAGGAGGAGATGATGTTCTTCAGCAGCCTCTTAAACACCTTCATTACTACCGAGGTCAGTGCAACTGGCCGGTAATCGTTCAGGGATGAGGGTTTGGGTCCATCTGCATTTGTCATAACACACACTAAGGTTTGACATATGGAATGTGCATGATGCTGGCTCCAGAGAGAAGTGGTTAAAGATATTTAACCAGCTTAAAAAGTTACAGGCAGACACTATTTCATTATGAAAGACTCATAGACCTGCCTCAGCTATAGATGAATTGAGTTCCTTAATACGTTCTCAGCCTGCTATAACTCTAGGCAAAGGGGAGTAGCAATTTTAATAAATAAAAATGTTCATTTCATAGTACTCACACAGTTATAGATCAAGAGTGTAGAATTCTAATCATTAAATTATCTGTACTAAACCAAAAGTTATGTATTGTCAGTGTATAGGTCCCAAATTTTGATGACCCCTCATTCTTCCAGACTTTTTTACTGCACTCTCTGAACGCCTAGATTGCTTACTTGTTCTTGGGGGCAACCTCAGCTTTGGATTAAATGAAGAAATGAACAGGCTCAGTAAAGCTGGAACTCAGCACAATTGGCAATTCACAAATGTAGTTAAACAGTACATGAGCGATTTCTGACTTTGTGATGCACTTTCTTCTCACATATCGATCACACTTACTCTCGTCTGGATTGTTTTCTAGTCAGTAGCTCACTGCTGAGTGATATTTCAGATACTGAGATTGTCATGTCTAGCGAGGCAAACGGGATGGCATGAGGAGATTGAGCACCCAAGTGCAGACAAATGGACACGAGGGTGGATGATAACAAAAAACAAGCTTTTATTGATGGCTGAACAAGAACTACAAACAGGTGGAACAGAGAAAGCTAACCAAAACCTAAACTGGGGAAAACTAAGCATAAACATATAACCTGAGAGTGGAGACCAGAAGCAAGAAACAAGAGACCAGGAAACACAACATCAGGAAGATGGCCCCAACTAATAGCGTGCTGAGTGAATACGTCAGGTAGCAGAAAGCTGATAGAGAAGAGGAGCATAATGAAAGGACAGGCCCCTGCATGGCATGTACCACCGGCAGATAGAAGATCCTAACATCCATCCATTTGCTTCTGCTTATCCTTTTCAGGGTCGCGGGGGGCGCTGGAGCCTATCCCAGCTGTCATAGGGCGAAAGGCGGGGTACACCCTGGACAGGTTGCCAGTCTGTCGCAGGGCTAACACATAGGGACAGACAACCATTCACACTCACATTCACTCGCACATTCACACCTAGTGACAATTTAGATTAATCAATTAACCTATCCCCACAAGCTGCATGTCTTTGGACGGTGGGAGGAAGCCGGAGTACCCGGAGAGAACCCACGCAAACACGGGGAGAACATGCAAACTCCACACAGAAAGACCCCGGCCTGATGGTGGAATTGAACTCAGGACCTTCTTGCTGTGCGGCAACAGTGCTAACCACCGTGCCACCGTGCTGCCTAAGAGCCTAACAATGACTGCATAAAACTCCATAGTGGGTGCGGTTAACCACACCAGGCAAGACCCCGGTGCAGGTTGTGCAAAGATGTCACTGAGACAGTCCAGCACATAACAGCAAGGTGTAAGATTCTACCAGACAGGGCCATGGGATGCCATAACCAGGTGGCTCACATAGTATAGCTGTATAGTATAGCATAGTCTGTGCCAACTATGGCCTGGAAGTCCCAAGGTCAAAATGGGATATACCCCCAGGGTGGTTGAGAATGAATGAGCTAAGATCATATGGGACTTCCAGGAACATATGGGCAAACCGGTGATGGCTAACTGTGGTGGAGGTGTGGTCTATGGCTCAGAGGGGCAGTGCCAGGGACATTGGCAGGGCAGCTGCTTCTGCATTCTGTAATCACACTATCACCCTTTTTTTTGATGCCTTGACCTGGAAGAAGGAGAGTGGAGTCAGCTGGGAGGCTGTCTGGCCGTGGACTAAACGGCGGTGCCAAAACTAAACTCATTGTCTATTGCAAATAAAAAGTATCACAAGCACACTGAGTGTTGTGATGTCATGACTCAGGTTCACACTAACCAACTAGACAAAATAGTGCTGAACAAGCAGACAACCATAGTGATAGATGTAGCTATACCAAGTGATAACAACATCAGGAAGAAGGAACACGAGAAGCAATCTTCTTCTTTGTATTTAAGAGTGTGTTTAAGATGGCCAAGCGCATACTACTCTTCACATTCGGTCCTATGTTTTCTATATTTTCTGTGTGTATATGTGTGGGTGTATGTGTAATAAAGTGGGGCGCCAGGTTAGTTCACTGAGGCCATGGTCATCTGAGGAGCTTGTGGCCCTATTCAATTCAATTCAATTTTATTTATATAGCGCCAAATCACAACAAAAGTGGCCTTAAGGCGCTTCATAGGTACAGAAAAAAACCCAACAATCATATGACCCCCTATGGCGACAGTGGGAAGGAAAAACTCCCTTTTAACAGGAAGAAACCTCCGGCAGAATCAGGCTCAGGGAGGGGCGGGGCCATCTGCTGCGACAGGTTGGGATGAGAGAAGGAAAATAGGATGAAAGACTTGCTGTGGAAGAGAGACAGAGGTTAATAACAGATATGATTCAATGCAGAGAGATCTATTAACACATAGTGAGTGAGAAAGGTGACTGGAAAGGAAAAACTCAATGCATCATGGGAATCCCTGGCAGTCTACATCTATTGCAGACCCTATGGGTCTTACAAATGTTGCAATATGGTTCTGCTAGAGGTGTGTTCCTGTTAAAAGGGAGTTTTTCCTTCCCACTGTTGCCAAAATGCTTGCAAATAGGCGGTTGTACTGTCTTTCCCTCTTCACACTGCACAGAAGAGGAACCGGCAGCAAGGTTCAACACTTTTCTTCCATCAAGACTCTGAAGACCATTACTCTTTGTCCACAGGTTTAATGATGTAGAAAGTGTGAAACTGAAACAAACATAACACAATTATAATTACAGTATATTCTTTAAATCTTACATATACACTGTACCTACAAGTCTACAATAATCTAAATCAACATAGCGTAGCACTTTAGCTGCAAGAATAAGCATTAGCCGTGCTCTAAACATGTGGTTTCAACAACGTATCAAAGTTACACATTAAACTTCCCTCATGTCACAAAATACAACCACAGAACTACAGATAAGCATCAAATAAACAATATACATACAGACGATGCTCCAAAAAACGAAGGATTGAAGGCAGATGCATGTGGATTCATGGCAGTCTCCTTGGCCATGTGCAAACTTCACTAAACCTTACTACTTCCTGCTTCCTGTGATGTCACCAGGTATCAGAACTCTTAAAGGGACAGCTGCCCTAACACTATCGGCACAGCGGTCATATGATTTTTAGGGTTTTCTGTGTATTCTTGTAGTGTCTTTACCTTCCAAAATGAAACGCCTCGAGGCAACTGTTGTTGTGATTTGGCGCTATGTAAATAAAACTGGATTGAATTGAATTAATGTCTAATATCTTAGTGCATGCTGAGAATGCCACCACCCAGCCCATTCAAAAGCTGATAAAGAAAAAAAAAACACACCTGCTTTACAGGGAGTGCAGAATTATTAGGCAAGTTGTATTTTTGAGGAATAATGTTATTATTGAACTACAACCATGTTCTCAATGAACCCAAAAAACTCATTAATATCAAAGCTGAATGTTTTTGGAAGTAGTTTTTAGTTTGTTTTTAGTTTTAGCTATTTTAGGGGGATATCTGTGTGTGCAGGTGACTATTACTGTGCATAATTATTAGGCAACTTAACAAAAAACAAATATATACCCATTTCAATTATTTATTTTTACCAGTCAAACCAATATAACATCTCCACATTCACAAATATACATTTCTGACATTCAAAAACAAAACAAAAACAAATCAGCGACCAATATAGCCACCTTTCTTTGCAAGGACACTCAAAAGCCTGCCATCCATGGATTCTGTCAGTGTTTTGATCTGTTCACCATCAACATTGCGTGCAGCAGCAACCACAGCCTCCCAGACACTGTTCAGAGAGGTGTACTGTTTTCTCTCCTTGTAAATCTCACATTTGATGATGGACCACAGGTTCTCAATGGGGTTCAGATCAGGTGAACAAGGTGGCCATGTCATTAGTTTTTCTTCTTTTATATCCTTTCTTGCCAGCCACGCTGTGGAGTACTTGGACGCGTGTGATGGAGCATTGTCCTGCATGAAAATCATGTTTTTCTTGAAGGATGCAGACTTCTTCCTGTACCACTGCTTGAAGAAGGTGTCTTCCAGAAACTGGCAGTAGGACTGGGAGTTGAGCTTGACTCCATCCTCAACCCGAAAAGGCCCCACAAGCTCATCTTTGATGATACCAGCCCAAACCAGTACTCCACCTCCACCTTGCTGGCGTCTGAGTCGGACTGGAGCTCTCTGCCCTTTACCAATCCAGCCACGGGCCAATCCATCTGGCCCATCAAGACTCACTCTCATTTCATCAGTCCATAAAACCTTAGAAAAACCAGTCTTGAGATATTTCTTGGCCCAGTCTTGACGTTTCAGCTTGTGTGTCTTGTTCAGTGGTGGTCGTCTTTCAGCCTTTCTTACCTTGGCCATGTCTCTGAGTATTGCACACCTTGTGCTTTTGGGCACTCCAGTGATGTTGCAGCTCTGAAATATGGCCAAATTGGTGGCAAGTGTTATCTTGGCAGCTGCACGCTTGACTTTTCTCAGTTCATGGGCAGTTATTTTGCGCCTTGGTTTTTCCACACGCTTCTTGCGACCCTGTTGACTATTTTGAATGAAACGCTTGATTGTTCGATGATCACGCTTCAGAAGCTTTGCAATTTTGAGACTGCTGCATCCCTCTGCAAGATATCTCACTATTTTTGACTTTTCTGAGCCTGTCAAGTCCTTCTTTTGACCCATTTTGCCAAAGGAAAGGAAGTTGCCTAATAATTATGCACACCTGATATAGGGTGTTGATGTCATTAGACCACACCCCTTCTCATTACAGAGATGCACATCACCTAATATGCTTAATTGGTAGTAGGCTTTCGAGCCTATACAGCTTGGAGTAAAACAACATGCATGAAGAGGATGATGTGGACAAAATACTCATTTGCCTAATAATTCTGCACTCCCTGTATACTGATGCAGCTATTTAAAAGAAGTACAGACCAAAAACTAAACTTTGGAAGACATGTTGTATCCCCAATACTTTATAGACCTTAAACACAGTTTTGACCTCATTAGAAGAAGGTTGGCTGTGTGATTTTTGCCTCATGTCTGTATGCAGTTGATTTTCCTTTGAAGTCAAATTAGTGAAGTGTCTGATTATCTCTCAATCAAACACATCCATTGTCCTGCAATCAATGCCCTGATTGCAGCAGAGACAGAAATTGTGCCTGTCTTTTTTTTTTTTAAATAATAGAGTACTATTCATCAGACATGAAAGTTAGCAATCCCTCCATGCCACATCCCTCCACACTGATCAAAACGTTAGCATTTAGAAATGTATGTACTGCCAGCAGCCGTACAAACTTTTATATGTAAAATAAATAAAAATGGAAGGAAGCACCTGAATATCAGGTCTAGCAAACTCATGTTATGTTCAAATGTGTATTTTTGATTTTTGTGTTTTTGTCATATGCTGTCATGTCCACATGCCTGACTGAAGAATAACATGCTTAAAATAATAACATCAAAAATCAAAAGAATAAACAAAAAAAATGTAAAGAAAAAACCCCACAAACTCCAGTTTGACCATTTGCACAGGCTCTCCTAGCACATTTGGTCCCCTTGCAACATGTAATCATTATTTCTAAGACTAAAAGGCTGTAAAAAGAGCACAACACCAACAGTTTAATACATAAGCTATCTGGGGTTTCCAGTTCATTTAGTAGAAAAAGAAATCAAAACAAAACAAATTTTCTTGTTTACATTTACAATAAACTTTAAATTCCAAACCCTCTCACAGTATTAACTGAGTCCAAGTTAGTCTGAAAGCTTACACAATTTTAGCTGCAATGCAAGTAAAACACAAGACAAATGTGTTTGAATACATTGTGCTGTATTTTTCCTTATTTTTAGCTGGTTAACTGTCTGCTGAAGAACAATCATACCAAATTTGCAAGTCTTTCATTCTTGACTGGTACATTTTCAGCAAGTCTAATTTTCAGATCATTTTAAGTTATAAAACATTTATAGACTGCCTTCCAGTCCTGTGTGCTCAATGGTTTAGCTTAAGCAGTCTTCATTGCCAGTATAAAGATGTAATAATCAACTCTCTATTCAACATTTGGTGATATTTAATATAGTCCTTTTGTCTATCCAAACTGGTATTTTTAAATAGTGTATAATGTGGGAAGTCATGTTGCATGCCATTTGATACAATAAACAATGCCCTTATTGATACTTCAATAAATTATTTATGTTATAATTATTGCTTTAGTGTTCCTTATGCCACTGGCACAGTGTTTCCTTTTTTTTTTTTAAAGAAAAAGATGATGCCTTCTGGAATATGTTTAAAATAAGCAGGATAGCGTATCCTAGATGCATTTTTAATTGTAATATATTTAATTAGAATTATGAAAAAAATATTAGTAGTAATAGAAATATTAGTAGTCTTCAGTTTACACTCTAAAAAATCTATTTGGGTTGTAGTTCATGTTAGGGAATTATTTACATTAATCTCACTTGACTCTAAAAGTCAAACCTAAAATGAGGACGTTGTCCCAGCTAGTGAATTTATAAATACTCACAACCCACTCAAGCAGAAATGCTCCTTGTGAAATTTCAAAAGTAAATGTCTAGTATGTTTAATGCATAATTATTTGTGCAAAACTCAATTATTTGTGACTTTGTTACAATGAAATTAAAATGTTTCAACATAATATACAAGGTGTGTCACGATCCTGGGTCTTAGGACCCAGTGTTTTGAGTTTTAGTTCATTTTGATGTTTATAGTATGTTAAGCTCATCAGGTCTCCTATGTTCATTTGCTTATTAGTTCCCCCTTGTGTTTTCAACCCCTGTGAAGTCTCCCTTGCCCTTCGTGTGTTTCATGTCTGTTGTCTTATGTTGTCATGTCTGCCTCTCATTTTTCCTGTTTCATTTTGGAGAGATCTCGTGTTTTTATATTATGGATTATGTTTTGAGTCCTTTGTGGTACTGTTTCGTGTTTCCCTAGATCTCAGTTATGGTTATCTTAGGTTTTGCTCTTTGGCTTTGTCATATGGCTTCCCTGTGTTCCATGTTATGTCTCCCCTGTTGCTGTTAAGTTTGCATGTTTAGAATTCAGTCAGTGTGTTTCCTGTTTTACTTTGTAGGTCCATGCCTCATGTGAGTGTTTCTAGTTTTGCGTCTCTGTCTCGTCCAGCCTGATTACTCCCAGCTGTGCTCCCCTTCTGTGTCTCATTCCCTCGTTATCCCTCTGTGTATTTAAGCTCTGTGTTTTTCTTTGTCAGTGTCGTAGTCTCCCTCATGCTGTGTGTGATTCGCCCCGTGGTTCCTGGTATACTTTATGTTTAGCTTTCCCAGTTCAGTTTAGTACTGTTTTTGTGTTTCACCCTTTGCCAGCATTAAAGCTGTGTTTTTGAGTTTACGTTTTGTCTCCGTGAGTTTGCGTTTGGGTCCTCTCCTGCCTGCCACACAGCCGAATCATGACAGAAGACTACGACCATTACATGGACCCAGCAAACCGCACTCAGCTGTATGAGCGCCAGGAGGCAGCCCTCGCCCAGCTGGAGGAGGAGCTCCGCTGGAAGCTGTGGTGCGCTCCGGATTATGAGCACTTATTCCGCGGAACTCGGCTGGATTTTGGAGGTCCCCGAAGTTGCCAAAAGCCTCCGCCTGTTGCCCCGCTCGCACCCAAGCCTCGGCCGCTTCAGGTGGGAGTGCTCCGTTTTTCTTCGGATGCTCACGCTCCAGCCTCTACATTGCCATCCCGCACGTCAGAGGCTCAGCTGTATGCCCCGTCAGCTTCCTCACCTCAGAGGAGGCGACGCTTACGCCGCCGTCACTTTTCACATGTTAAGCAACTCCCGGTGGTGAGTTACGCTGATTATCCTTCTTCCGCTTCTCTGGACATCAAAAACAATAGACTCACTCCTGATCCTGTCGATGTGTCCCTTTTGGACGATGACATAGACTGGGAAAAGTTTGTTCATTTTGCTCCATCTGAACAGGGAGAGATCAAAGACAATAAGCGCTCTCCGAAGGCTGTAAATGCGGTTAAAGGAAAAACTGTGAACACTTCTACCAGGTCTACAACACTCAGTTCAGGTTCTGTCAGTTCAGGTTTTGTGAAGTCTGGTTCAGTCATCCCCAAGTCAGCTCACTCTACAACTGTTAACCCAAGGATTTCGAAAACTATTAAAACAAGGACTGCTAATACTAAGACTGCAAAACATGAAGTGGACGGCGGGTTCATTTTTGATAGATCTGTTTTTGTCGACCCAGTACATGTTGACCCTGAGCCTGCCGTTTCTCGGACTGTTTTTTCTGAGCCTGCTCCTTTTCCTGCTCGTGTTTCTCCTCCCGGGGCAGCTCGGGCCCAGCGTTCCTCTGCACCCGTACCAGTTCCTCGGGTGGGGGAGGCTGAGGCCCAGTTGGTCCCCGCTCTGGTTTCCAGGCCGGCTGGGGCTCTGTCCCTTTCTGCACCCGTACCAGCTCCTCGGGTGGGAAGGGCAGTTGCCCAGCCGTTGCCGGTGCCTGTTCCGGTCCCCAGGGTGAGGTCAGCCAGGATACAGCCCGTCTCCGCACCCGTATCTACTCCTCGGGTGGGAGTGGCTAGTGTCCGGCATGTGCCTGCAACCGTCCCTGTTTCTACTGAGGGCTCAGGAGAATTCAGTCCACAACCATCACCACCATCACTACTGCATGCTTTTCAGTCTATAGCTCAGTCATTAGCTCTGTTAGCAGCCCAGTCCATAGTTCACTTTCCTGTGCTTCCGTTAGCTCAGCCCTTAGCCCACTGTGCAGCTCAGCCAGCTCCCCATTGTTCAGCTCAGTTATTTGTTCCATCACCCACTCAGCCTTCTGTTCAGCCAGTAGTCTCTGCACCTACTGGTCCTGCCACTGCTTCAGCTGGAGGGCCCGAGGAGCCCGTCCAGCCTCATGCCACGTCAGCTGGAGGGCCCGAGGAGCCCGTCCAGCCTCATGCCACGTCAGCTGGAGGGTCCGAGGAGCCCGTCCAGCCTCAAGCCTCGTCTGCTGGAGGGCCCGAGGAGCCCGTCCAGCCTCATGCCTCGTCAGCTGGAGGGCCCGAGGAGCCCGTCCAGCCTCATGCCTTGTCAGCTGGAGGGCCCGAGGAGCCCGTCCAGCCTTATGCCACGTCAGCTGGGGGTTCAGGAGAACCGCACCAGCCTCCTGTCTCCGCTGGAGGGCCCGAGGGGCCCGTTCAGCCTCCTGTCTCTGCTGGAGGGCCCGAGGGGCCCGTTCAGCCTCCTGTCCCCGCTGGAGGGTCCGAGGGGCCTATTCAGCCTCCTGTCTCCGCTGGAGGGTCCGAGGGGCCCGTTCAGCCTCACGTCTTCGCTGGAGGGTCCGAGGGGCCCGTTCAACCTCACGCCGCGTCAGCTGGAGGGCCCGAGGAGCCCGTCCAGCCGCCACCTGCGGCCGCCTCGTCAGGGTCTTCGTCCTCGTCTGGTCCGGCCTCGTCAGAGTCTTCGTCCTCGTCTGGTCCGGCC
Source organism: Aulonocara stuartgranti (assembly GCF_965226115.1). Taxonomy (NCBI): domain Eukaryota; kingdom Metazoa; phylum Chordata; class Actinopteri; order Cichliformes; family Cichlidae; genus Aulonocara; species Aulonocara stuartgranti. The sequence goes on along the minus strand of NC_138957.1, from coordinate 3,375,281 downwards.
TCTGCCTCTGCTGCTACACCTGGTCCGGCCTCTGCCTCTGCTGCTACGCCTGGTCCGGCCTCTGCCTGTGCTGCTGCTACGCCTGGTCCGGCTTCTGCCGCGCCTGGTCCTGCCTCGGCCTCTGCTTCTGCCGCGCCTGGTCCGGCCTCTGCACCTCAGGATCGCCGGCCCCTTTCTGGGCCACCAGCTGGACGTCACCGCCGTCGAGGTCGGCCCCCTGAACCGTTTCTACACCAAAGCCGTCCGCACGGTCGGCCCCCTGAACTGTTTCCACGCCGTTGCCGTCCGCACGGACGGCCCCCTGAACTGTTTCCATGTCGCCACCGTTGCCGTCCGCACGGACGGCCCCCTGAACTGTTTCCATGTTGCCGCCGTTGCCGTCCGCACGGACGGCCCCCGGAACTGTTTGACCATGAACTCCTGTGCCGTCGGCCTCCGGGCCGGCCCCCTGATCATATGAACTATGGACTTCTGGACCGTCACCCTCCGGGTCGGCCCCCTGAGGAGTTGTGAACTGTTCCCTGCGCTCCTGTGTTTTTGATGGACATTGTGTTTTTGTGGCTTTGTTTCTGGCCCTCCGTCCTGGACCCCCGCCTGCCCTGGGTGGGTTGTTTTTGGTTTTGTTTTTCGTGGTTTTGGGCGTCTGGAATCCGCCCTTGAAGGGGGGGCTCTGTCACGATCCTGGGTCTTAGGACCCAGTGTTTTGAGTTTTAGTTCATTTTGATTTTTATAGTATGTTAAGCTCATCAGGTCTCCTATGTTCATTTGCTTATTAGTTCCCCCTTGTGTTTTCAACCCCTGTGAAGTCTCCCTTGCCCTTCGTGTGTTTCATGTCTGTTGTCTTATGTTGTCATGTCTGCCTCTCATGTTTCCTGTTTCATTTTGGAGAGATCTCGTGTTTTTATATTATGGATTATGTTTTGAGTCCTTTGTGGTACTGTTTCGTGTTTCCCTAGATCTCAGTTATGGTTATCTTAGGTTTTGCTCTTTGGCTTTGTCATATGGCTTCCCTGTGTTCCATGTTATGTCTCCCCTGTTGCTGTTAAGTTTGCATGTTTAGAATTCAGTCAGTGTGTTTCCTGTTTTACTTTGTAGGTCCATGCCTCATGTGAGTGTTTCTAGTTTTGCGTCTCTGTCTCGTCCAGCCTGATTACTCCCAGCTGTGCTCCCCTTCTGTGTCTCATTCCCTCGTTATCCCTCTGTGTATTTAAGCTCTGTGTTTCTCTTTGTCAGTGTCGTAGTCTCCCTCATGCTGTGTGTGATTCTCCCCGTGGTTCCTGGTATACTTTATGTTTAGCTTTCCCAGTTTAGTTTAGTACTGTTTTTGTGTTTCACCCTTTGCCAGCATTAAAGCTGTGTTTTTGAGTTTACGTTTTGTCTCCGTGAGTTTGCGTTTGGGTCCTCTCCTGCCTGCCACATAGCCGAATCATGACAAGGTGGGCCATTTGTATGGATACACTGTAATAAAATGGGAATGGTTGGTGATATTAAAGTCCTGTTTGTGAGTTTTTCCAGCAAGATGGTGCACCACCACAATATGGGTGCCAGGTCCGAGCATTCCTAGATGAACAGCTTCCTGGAAAGTGGATTGGTCGTCGTGGGCCAGTTGAATGGCCCCCAAGGTCTCCCGATCTGACCCCCTTAGACTTTTATCTTTGGGGTCATCTGAAGGCAATTGTCTATGGTGTGAAGATACGAGATGTGCAGCACCTGAAACTACGGATACTGGATGCCTGTGCTGGCCTTTCTCCTGCGGTGTTGCTATCAGTGTGTGAAGAGTGGGAGAAGAGGGTTGCATTGACAATCCAACACAATGGGCAACACATTGAACACATTTTATAAGTGGTCAGAAACTTGTAAATAACTCATGATAGAATAAAGTTACGTTGAAACCAAGCAAGCAAGCAATTTATATAGCGCTTTCAGATCAGCCACCAGAGCTGAACACAAAGTGCTGTACACTTGACATGCCAAACATGATACATTGAGCATGTTTAAAAAATGAGAAAAATATTAATAATAAGATAAGTAAAACATATATATATATATATATATATATATATATATATATTTAAAACAATAAAATCAGCACATTAGATTAAAACAATAAAATCAGGGTCAGACTGTGTCATAAGCCAAAGAGTAAAAATTTGTTTTAAGACGTGTTTTAAAAGTGGACAGTGAACCAAGCACACCATTGTTTTTCTTGTGACATTACCAATAAGGTTGATGTGTCACCTCTTCCTATTGAAAAAACAAAAGTTGTATCCAAGATGGCCGACTTCTAAATGGCCACCATGGTCACCATCCATCTTGAGGAGTTTGCCCTCTCACATACTAATGTGCCACAAACAGGACTTTAACCCTTTAAGACCTACCATAGAACCATGTCCGCCAGAGCTTATATTATATTTTTACATGGTGTGGTGCCATTTTTGGGAGCATTTCAAGTTGCTATACATCAATACAACAATTATAGCCCAGATTTTAATAATATGTATTCATTAAGTGCATAGTAATTACATAAATTGCAAAAAAGTGCAATAAACTACAAAAAAATTGAAAATCGTTTTTGCTTTTTTAACATATATTTCTAGTTAGAGAAATTTAACAGTCTTATCCCTCAAAACTGTAAATACAAAAAAGTTGCACAAAACAGTTTCCTACCACAGGAAATTTATTTTGAGTGTCTTCATAGTTTTATTTTTGAAATACACCAATTTTTATACACTGCAGGAAAAACGAAAATAAATATTATACTGCAAATTTGCAAAAAAGCAGCATATGCATCAAAATAAACTATTTCCAGCAGTGCAATATGAGTTCTAAGCATCCCAGAAACGACACAGAAAGTCCAAAAGTCAAAGATAACTTTTAAAAACAGTATAGGCTCTGTGGCCCTGATGGTAAAAAAAAAAAAACTACATTTCCGCGAAAATGACGTCACTTCCGGTTTCGGGCAGGTAATGGCGGACATGCAAAAGTTCGTGCTGACGTCTATTCCAACGTAGGAAGTGTTATGAACAGCTGATCGGATCGGCAAAGCCTGTTTCTGGAATATTATGTTTTTGTTGCTGCAAGCGCTTTTTATGCAGTTTTTGCAAAGCTTTATGTGGAAGGAAACCGTGACCGAGGACAAGCTGATGGCATAAGATGTAAGTACAACTCCTCCGGTTTGCAAAAAAAAATATTGCGCTAGCTTACGTGGTTGCAGAGCTACCGGGATTTAAAAATAGTTATGCAAAACAGAGCGTGCCCGCTCCGACCGGCTCTAAAGGGTTAATATCACCAACCATTCATTCCCATTTTATTACGGTGTATCCATATAAATGGCCCACCCTGTATAATGAGAGTGATTATGTACATTTGGATAATTTAGTTTTTTGATTTAAAACTTTGAGTTGACTTTCCATAAAATTAAGTCAGATGGATTTGAAAGGAACTGAATGATTTGAGTAAGTCTGACTTAAACTTGTCAAGTTAAACAAACTTCATAAATTAACTTGGATAAACTTAATTGAATGACTTGTTACCAATTGAACAATTGAAGCAATTCATTTAAGTTGGATGAACTATTCTGTTTTTTATGTTTAAATTTACTCAGACAACCTTATTCATTCAGAACAATGATAACAGAGTTCTGGCTGATTGGAACTGGCTCATACGTGGTTACAGCTGTTCTAAACCTCACAAGGCACGATTGACGATGGGCAAGCCGTGAGTACACAGATTCTGTTTATTGAACGCAACATTGATGGAGAAGCTCACGGCTCTGCAACGGGAACTGAGAGACCTGATGTTCAGTGATGGACATTTAGACCAACTGAAATTGGAGTGCAGTTGTTTGTTCAAACCCAAACAACCATCTACTTCATGTGGCTATCCAAGGCTAAGACTGGCCAGAACAACAATTCTCCCTGATAACAAGACTGTGTTTTGAGCATCTGCTCCTATCCTTCAAGGTCACCTGCATCAGCTGGAGGACTGTTGACATTTGCTTAACCAGGTTAAAGGACATTCTCTGTCAAGTTGAACACAGGATACACACACGCACACGTATACAGACACAGACATACACTCGCCAGGCTTCCCCCCTCCAAGCGCCTCTGATGCTTGCTCCCACTCGATGCAAGTAGGGGTCAACATGGACCAGCGCAGAGATGCCGCAGGACAGGATGCTGCTGTCTATACCGGAAGACTCTCACCCCATACCCACCCCTGTTGCTTACGTGTTTTCATGGTGTTATGGTGTGAAGATTCATGTTCTTTTTGTGCTGAGGAGTTTCTTGTTTTCTGTTCTTATACTGATCCCCTATCAGGAGCACAGCCTGAGTAGAGTTCTCTTTTTCTCTCCTCCATCCCCCTATTGAGTTGTACATTTCATTGTTTTTCTTTATGCTACCTGTTCTGACCTGTCTCCCCGATGTGATGTTTGTGTATTGTATGTATGGTTGGAAGAGGTCCCATTTTGCTGCAGGCAGCTGCAAGTGAAAAATAAATGGTTTTATCATCATCATTCATTCAATGAAGTAACATTCAGATCCTGTGTACAGTAGAATAGTCGTTAACACTTTTGCTGCACTTTCCTCTAGCCGTACAATAATTTCTTTGCAGCATACCTGGAGGTGTTCCTACTTTCCCAGATCTTGTCAGTTTGACTTTGTTCATCTAAATAATGGTAAATGGATTAGATCTTGTACTCTACATGAGCACTCAAAGTGCCTCATGCAATATGCCACATCCACCGATTCATTCAAGCACTTTTCTTTTTTTTTTTTTACACCCAAGTGCTTTCTAGCTAACATTGAGATTCCAATCGATGCATCGAAGAGTAAGCGTGACTGGAGCAGCCAGGGGTCGAACCACGAACCTTCCAATTAGATGATCTGTGCTACATCCTAAGCTACAGTTTAAACTGCAACTCGAAAGCATTTTAATATCATTATAGAACATTCACCAGCATTAGTTTGCTTCAATTACCATCCTCAGTCATTTGATTGGCGGCCGCTGGTGAATTGACTCACTAATCTTAGAACCTTCTATCTTTAACATTTAATGGAATCCTTGTAACAACAAGGCAGTTTAAAAAAAAAAAAATTACATACGTTCTTTGAAACTGTGTTTTATTTCCCCTTTATCTTATTTTGTATAACCTTGGATCTTGTCACCTGGCTGCATCCTTTCACCTTTACCTTTTATTCTGTAGTGCTAGTCTTTGTCTTGGAAAAAAGAAAGAAAAAACTTATTAAAAAACAGAATAAATGAATTGTGTTTAAACAAGAAAATATAAAAACTGAAGTTATTTGAAAATATTAATAATAATAATAATAATAAGATGAAGACCTTCTACTTTAAAAAAGAAAAGCCAGGTTTACTGATCCGCTTGTGAGTGGAGTAGTTGCTCAAACCATCAATTCACCTGTTATGAATGGAGCAATCAAGTTCATGGTTCCAGGCTCCAACTCTGGCTGTATCCCAATTCAGGGTCTGCAGCCTTAAAGTACGCAGGCTCAACGATCCTCAAGGGCCGTGTACTTAAAACCAAGTTAGTACAAACATCACTAATGTCACATAACTTTGCCGACATGTGGCCAACAGTAATGTTTTCATGTTCTTCGTTATTAAACATTTGCACATAAATAAGTGACATAATATTCAGTACTTACTTAAAGTTTACTCTTCGGGCGCCCCTCATCCGCCGTTTTTTTTCCGGCACAATTATCCACACCCACCGCCGCGCTATGCATTCTGGGATATGTTGGGCCACGAAGTCTACACCGCCACGTCCTTAAAATTCAGGGAAATGAAGGATGCATTTGAGGTCCGCATTTCGAGCAGCCTTCGAATTGGGACACCCTTTGTCGCGTCGCGGTGACGTATTCGGCCTTAAAATGCGGCCTTTAAGGCTGCAGACCCTGAATTCGGATACAGCCTCTGTATGTTATTTGAGTATCTCCAGATCTCAATTGTTTATCAAAGGGCAGGTGTATTCAGGCATCTGTTTGTCACACGTTAGCACGGGCGATGTCACCTTTGAAACATTTCTGTCTCAGTCTGACCAAACTAATTGTAAAAATCAATCACAGCTAAGCATCCCTCAAGCAGGTCAACCCAGAGCCATTGAATGGATGTTGTAAACTGTGAGTGTTGATGGGCCCTACATACTGGATTTAACAATGCGTGGGACTCTAGCAGTTGCAACCTGATGGTGATGGCTATACTTAATAACAGATTGATTATTTCTTGCGTTAATGGTTAAAAAAAAATTTGTAAAAAAATTCACGTCATTATTAATGACTACTTACTGCTCCGACCTTAGGAAATACATGGCTTGACAGAACTCTGACTCTATCTCAATCTGGCTATAAAGTTTGACAACTGTGTGTTTTTTTGTGCTTTCTTCCTCACCTCATCCTCAACCAGTAAATGCAAATGGCTGTCCTTCCCTGAGCCAGCTTCTGTCTGAATAATGATGTGAGACCAGCAATAAAGTAAGATGTCTCAGCTGCAAGGCATTTTAACGTAAGAAACTTGTAAGCTGCTTTAAGGTGTGCTCCTTTAATTCCCCTTTTCAAGGGAGCTACAGTATATAATGTCATGTGCAGCTACAACACTATTAACAAGATAACCTATTATGGATATAGAAATTACAGGTAACCGTTAGCAGAAAGTCAAACTGTGCAATTAGATAAAACACTGACACCACTTTTTCTGAAAACAATACACACACGCATACACACACACACACACACACAAAGATATTAGTGGGATAATAAAAGCGCAGCAAAGTAAATGTGGCAAAAACTAGGTCATGACACTAGATTCACAAAAGGTTCGCTGGGGTTGGTGTGATTATTTCTGGCCTGGATAGTGTATATGAAAACTGACTTCTGTTTATCAGGAGGGAGATGATAAGATAATCCGGATTGTGAAAATTGCTGGATTAAACAGAAAACCATCACAATGGAAATGATTGAAAATTTGCAAAGCTCCTTTCTGTCTGGCAGAAAGTTGACACAAGTATAGATCATAACGTCAGATATAGTGAAAAAAGTAATTTAGGCTTTTGTGAATTTAAACTGTTATTCCACGCTAAGGGCTGCAACAAAGCTTTGGTAATCCTCACTCTTCATTCAACATGCAAGGCATAAATGATTGAAAAGATTATGGCTAGAATTATTTGATGAAAACTGCTGGCATGTGTCTATTAGAAAACAGTAAGTTTTCTCATGAGATTCTGCATGATGTGGATGTCTTGCAGGATGTCTAGAATCCAGAAGCTTGAATTATGAGCAAAAATCATCTCCATTATCAACGCTCCTTTTATCTGCTTGTACCAACGGAATCCATTCCATCTTATGCTAATCAAGTCATTTGTGAAATCTTGGAAATTAATTTCAGGCCAGTCTTGCTGACAGTCACAGTGAGCACATTCACTGAGTGTATTGTTACCATAGTGACAATGCAGGACAAAGCATTGTATCACAACACTTTAAATTCACAAAGAACGATTACTCTTTTTCAATTATCTTTAATACCTGATGTATTCAGCATATAGTATTCAGTTTTGTAACTGTCCGTGTTCAGGTTTTTGCAATGTTTTTAAGAATCTTGATGTAACTGTGATTACTTGTAGTTTTTAGGCTACACACAAGGTTTTATACACACACACACACACACACACAAAACTGATTTTTCTTTGTTCTATTTTTTATAGATCACTCCAAATCAGGCCACATTCAGACAAGCATCTGCCACGGTGCTGGGTCTTTGACCCAGCATTTTGAGCTTTGTGTGGATTAATGAATCGTTCCTTTGCATTAACTTGATTTCAGTTCTAGCTTTGTACAGTTAGGTCTTGAGTTTAGCTCTTTAAGTATCTGAGTTGGTATTTCTGGTTGTTGGTTTGTTGTTGTTAGGTTCTTTTTGTGTTTTTGTTTCGTTTTTGTGTCTTGTCCTCAGTGTCTCCTGTGGAAGTCAATCTCAATGTTTATTTACCTATTTGTTTCCCCAGTTATGTCTCTATGTCTGTCTGATCCCTCTGTGTTCTCTTTCCCTATGTCGCTCTCCGTATGTAACAGTCCCGCCCTCTGTCCCTCACTCCCTCTCTTTTGTCAGTCATTTGTCTGTCTTGTGTGGTAATGTCTTCCTATGTCAAGCTGTCTTTGTCTGTGTTGTGTTCAGTTTTGCTTCCCCCACTGTTATTTAAATTGGTTCATCTGTGTCTTGTTTTCCCCAGCTGTGTTCCGTCTCCCTACTTAGATTGTGTGTATTTAAATCCTCAGTTTTCCGCTGTTCTTCGTTACTTCTTTGTCATTCTTACCCCTCACGCCTTTTTTCTCCCTATTGCTTCAAGTTTCATGTTCCTGACTCATGCCTTGCTATGTCAAGGGTTTTGTATATTAGTTCGTATCTCCCAGCAATAAAGCTGTTTTTACGATAAAGCTGTTGTCATGGACCCAGTTCCGGGGACTCGGGGTCCGTGAGCAGTGGGGACGTTTATTATTATCATTTTTATTATAGTATTAGTATAGTATTATATAGTATTATAGTATATCTATCTATCTATCTATCTATCTATCTCTCTCTCTCTCTCTCTATATATATATATATATATATATATATAAGGGGCAGTACCCTCCATATATACAAGGGGCAGTACCCTCCATGGAGAAGGAGGCTAGAGGCTAAGTTCAAGGTAGAACGGAGGGAGGTTAGCCAACTATCGGAGTTGCAGAAAGGTGCAATGAAGAAAGTGCCTAAGAAGTACAACAAGCTGTCCATACCTGAGGCCTCAGAAACTGCCAAGCAATGACTCACAGCCTTGGCCAGCCATTTGAAGAGGTACACCAGAGAGATCGAAGGTAGGAGAATAAACCAACTGTTCTCCACAGAACCAGCCAAGGTGTACTCAGGGGCAGGGGAACAATATGAGAACAGCACCACCAAGGCTGGAGACAGAACAATACTGGAAGAGCATATAGGAGAAGGACGTAACCCATAACGGCAATGCTCAGTGGCTAGTGGATCTGAGGGCAGACCACAGCAACCTCCCTGAACAGAGTCCAGTAAACATCACAGTGGCAGACATCCAGGAAAGGGTCTCCAATATGAAGAGTTGAACAGCACCAGGCCCCAACATGGTTCACGCCTACGGGCTGAAGAAGCTGACTGCACTCCACGAGCTTCTGGCAACACAAATGAACCAGCTACTAGTAGACGAGAGCCACCCAGAATGGCTAACCGAAGGCCGGACAGTCCTGATCTTCAAGGACCCCCAGAAGGGACCCAGAGAAAAAGGAGAAGAGGAGGGATAGAAAGAGAATTGAACAGAGAGAAAAACAGAAACAGAGAATCTGCTTTAACACCAAAAGACAAACAAATAACCAAAAAAAAAAAAAAAACAGCAGAGAAACCACAGCAAAAAAACAACATATACACACACTTGCTCATATCAATTGATGTGCACGCGTATAATCAGACAACACCAAGCACTACTTGGATCTACGTATTGAACTCTTATGGAACCTCTTGCCACACTTTTTTTTTCACACGCAATGGACGTGGGCACTAGAGATGGCACGATACCACTTTTTTATGTCCGATACCGATACCAATACCATAAATTTGGATATCTGCTGATACCGATATAATTCCGATATAGTGTATTTTTTAATCCATAAAACTGTTTTTTAAATATCTTGCTGCATTTTGTATAAGTTCATACTCAAGTCAAGTTATTCTTTTACACCTGTATGCAAGAACTATTTCATAGTTCACCAATACTGATCAATCTAATAAACTTAAACCTACACCATCCTCCCTATTCTGATATTTTAAAGAGTACCTAGCAGAAATATTAAACAACCTAACTAATAGGGTTGCCAACTCCCAGCAAAAAAAATAAAAATAGGGAACCACCCCCCGCCCTCTGCTTCGTGATGCTTAATCGATGTGATCAACTTTAATTCAATGCACGTGTAAAAAAAATAAATGCACAGAAATCAATTATTTTTCCACAATAATTAAATAGATTCAACATCTTTCTTCAACAGAATTGCAGAATGCACAGATGGTACCTTCCCAAAGGAAAACGTACTATAGCTTACTAGGGTATGTTAGACTTAGTAGTTACTATATACAGTAAGATAAGATAAGATGAGATAAGATAACCTTTATTAGTCCCACAGTAATGGACTTCTATACATTTTTCATCAGATTAAAATTTGGGTGTAAGATTCAAATAATTATTTATTAAAAGCTAGACATTTTAAATACACTGAACAAAAAAATAAATGCAACACTTTTGTTTTTGCTCCCATTCTCCATGGGATGGATGTAGAGACCTAAAATTCATTCCAGATACACAATATAACCATCCCTCCCAAACAGTGGTCACAAATCAGTCCAAATGTGTGGTAGTGGGCACATCTGCTATATTGAGATAATCCATCCCACCTCACAGGTGTGCCACATCAGGATGCTGATCTGACATCATGAGTAGTGCACAGGTGTACCTCAGACTGCCCACAACAAAAGGCCACCCTGGAATGTGCAGTTTTTTGCGCTATTGGGGGTCTGGGGACCCAGAACTGGTCAGTATCTGGTGTGACCACCATTTGCCTCATGCAGTGCAACACATCGTCGCATGGAGTCTATCAGATTGTCAATTGTGGCCTGTGGAATGTTGGTCCACTCCACTTCAATGGCTGTGCGAGGTTGTTGGATATTCGTGGGAACTGGTACACGCTGTCGTATACGCCGGTCAAGCACATCCCGAACATGCTCAATGGGTGACATGTCCGGTGAGTATGCTGGCCATGCAAGAACTGGGACATTCTCAGCTGCCATCTGCCCTGAACAATGTGAACCATGATTCATCCGTGAAGCGCACACCTCCCCAACGTGCCAGACGCCATCGAATGTGAGCATTTGCCCACACAAGTCTGTTACGGCGACGAGCTGGAGTCAGGTCAAGACCCCAATGAGGACGACGGGCATGCAGTTGAGCGTCCCTGAGACGGTTTCTGACAGTTTGTGCAGAAATTGTTTGGTTGTGCAAACCAATTGTTCCAGCAGCTGTCTGGGTGGCTGGTCTCAGACGATCTTGGAGGTGAACCTGCTGGATGTGGAGGTCCTGGGCTGGTGTGGTTACACGAGGTCTGCGGTTGTGAGGCCGGTTGGATGTGCTGCCATATTCTCTGAAACGCCTGTGGAGACGGCTTATGGTTGAGAAATGAACATTCAATGCACGGGCGACAGATCTGGTTGACATTCCTGCTGTCAGCATGCCAATTGCACGCTCCCTCATTGCTTGTGGCATCTGTGGCATTTTGCTGTGAGACAAAACTGCACATTCCAGGGTGGCCTTTTGTTGTGGGCAGAGTGTCCAGGGTGCGAGGGGTCTTTGATGATGATGCTGGCTTTCTGCTGAAGTCTGCCAGTATAGATGTATCTGAGGGGGGTTAGTGAAGTGCAGATTGCCCGCTCTGCTGCCCTCACCACCTGCTGCAGTTTCCTCTTGTCCTCTGCGGTGCAGCAGTTGAACCAGAGTGTGCAGCAGTAAGTCAGAAGGCTCAGAAGCGGTAGAAGTTTACTAGCAGTCTTTGGGGTAATTGGGCCTGACGTAGTTTCCTGAGGAAGTACAGCCTTTGTTGTGCTTTCCCTACCTGGTGGGAAACATTTGTGGACCAGGTAAGGTTGGCCGAGATGTGGACTCTGAGGAACTTAAAGCTTTCTACCCTATCTACCTCCTCCCCATCAATGTAGAGGGTAGAGCGCTCAGATCACTTTGTTCTCCTGAAGTCGATTACCATCTCCTTGGTCTTGGCTGTGTTCAGATGCAGGTTGTTGTCGTCACACCATTGCTTCAGATGCTGAACCTCCTCTCTGTAGGCTGAATCATCGTTGTTGTCGATCAGTCCTATGATGGTGGTGTCATCAGCAAATTTTATAATGATGTTACTGGTGGGGATTGGTGAACAGTCATGGGTGAAAAGTGAGTATAAGAGGGGACTGAGGACACACCCCAGTGGGACACCCACATTTAGAATGAGGGTGGAGGAGGTGTGCTCTCTCATTCTGACGTTCTGGGGTCTGTTGCTCAGGAAGTCCAATGTCCAGCTGCACAGTGAGCTGCTGAGTCCAAAGTTGCTTAGTTTATTAACCGGTTTGTGGGGTTGAACTGTATTGAAGGCAAAGCTGAAGTCCATAACATAAGTGTTACTACTGTCCAGGTGTGTGAGGGCTGTGTGAAGAGCTGTTATTATGGCGTCCTTTGTCAACCTGTTTGCCCTGTATGCAGACTGGTATGGATCGAGGTCTGCAGGGATGGCAGCTTTAATGTGTGACATGATGAGCTGCTCAAAACATTTGGAAATTATGGGTGTTAAAGCAACAGGATGATAGTCATTCAAGCAGCTCACTGTGTTCTTCTTGGGCACTGGAACGATGGTGGCTGAATTAAGGCAGGATGGTACTACAGACTGTAGCAGTGAGAGGTTGAAGATGGTGGTGAAAACCTATGCTAGTTGGTCTGCGCACTTTAAGCACTCTACCGGCTACACCATCAGGACCAGCTGCTTTCCTTGCAGCATCAGGTCAGAGACACACTGCGCAGAGTCAGTGTGTCTCTGACCTGATGCTGCTCCAGCTGGAAGGGAGCATCATCCCTCTCTGTAACGGCAGGATGGGTGATGGTGTCCCTGTTTTCTTGGTCGAAGCGGGCGAAGAAATGGTTTAGGGTGTCAGGTAAGGTGATGTCCGGGCAGTTGGTTTGTGTGCAACTGTCTTTGTACCCAGTGAGTGTCTGGGGTAAAAAAGTCCAGCCAAGTCTCTGTGATGATCATAACACAGTAATCCAAACAGCGTGAGGTGATCCGCAGTCGTAGCTCATCCATCTTGTTATTTAGTGACCGTGAGTTGGTGAGGAAGAGACCTGGAATAACCGGTCCGTGTGGGTTAGCACGTAGCCTAGCCCTCAGCCCCGCTCTCTTCCCTCTCTTCTGTTTCCTGTGCCTCCGTCACCTACACCACTTCAGCTGTGGTATAGTCAGTGTTGCCAACTTAGCGACTTTGTAGCTATATTTAGCGAGTTTTAGGACCCCCTTTGCGACTTTTTTTCTAAAAAGCGAGTAACAACAAATCTGGTGACTTTTTCTGGTGTTGTTGGAGACTTAGTTATGACGACTTTTTGACATGAAAGCACGTATCGCTCTTACTCTCAACAAGCAGCGGGTGCAAAAGCACTCACAAGCGGCAGCTGTAACACAGTCAGTTCTTCTTTTACTGTTATTCTGTTTTGTGGATCACAAGGTTTTAAACTACTTATAAACACACACACACAAAGTACCCTGACCAGAGTGCCTATTTCGAGTCACTTTTGCCGGTCCAAGCCTGGAAAAAGGAGGTGGGTTGGAATTGTGACATTAAAAAAAACCAAACAATAATTGAAATAAGAAATTTAATTTGTAGTTCTATATAAATTCTAAATGAATTTAGGAGGGTTTTTAATCACTTTATGTCTCTTCCAAGAGGTTATTTCTCTCCCCTACAACGTTGGTTACAATTACATAGGTATGACTGATTATGCAAATTAGATGATAACGTCATTTAGCGACTTCTAGCGACTTTTAGGACAGCCAATAGCGATTTTCCTTACTGAGGAGTTGGCAAAACTGGGTATGGTGAAATTAGAGTCAGTGACCCTCCGGATCTCAGGGGGGATTGAGTCCCAGTCATTGTCAGCGAAGATGTGCAGGTTTTTGTGGTTTAGAACCACAAGCAGTTCAGTTTTGCTGTATTGCATATGTGCTCCTGCATGTCAGAGGAAAAGTGAAACAAAAATACACAAAATAAAAAGAAAACCGCTAAGTTGAGAAGAGCGCCAGGCCGCTGTGACATCTTGCACCGCCATCTTGAATGCTGCTAAATGAGAATAAGAAAGTATTACTTTATACCCTCTTTTCCCTGTTAATGCCCTACCTGCCCCCCTGGCTAAACTTTGCTAGACCCTCCCCTGCACAGTTACCAGCTGTCAGCTACGTAGAAAAGGATCCTGGTGTAGAAAGTAATATTAAATAAATTCTAACAACAGTTTATCAAGCTTAAATGTGCTGCTGTTGTTTATCCGCTGGTTTCCTCTTTCTGGCGCAAAGTGGACCAAAAACAAACAAGAGAGACTCGCGACAGAAAAGCCAATCAGCAGATCATTGATCAGTTTCGTGATTGAAGTAGCAACAGCAGAGGGAGGGAGAGAGAATGAGAGGCAGTCACTCCATATATTGGTTCTTAAGCTTAACGTGGGAATGCTTTACAAATATTCAGATATGAACTTACACAGTTGCTTTACTTCTAACTAACTTTCAAGATAGTTAGATAGGGACCCTGGATTGCTCAGATCCAGGTCCCTGACAGTGTGTGTGTGTGTGTGGGTGTGTGTGTCTGGTAGGACGGTTTAGAGGCACTATCAGGCCTGGTGGGTGTGCTCTGCCAGGTGGCTGGCCACACCCGAGGAAGATGCACACACACTTGCAGCTGATCAAGCCTCATCGGAGGAGCTACTGAGGAATGAGAGTTTTGTATTTTCGGCTGCTTCTGTTACTTTCCCAGGAGAATTGTGGGATGATAGGGCAACAAACACGGACCACACTAACACTAAGGAGTGGAGGCACAGAACACTGACACTGGACACACGGGGATTTATTGTTGCTTTACTCCACCACCTTGTAAATAAACTCTGTTTGCACTGAAGAGTCCGACGTTTGGGTCCTGTTTCCCCACCTCTCCACGGTCTGCCAGCGCAGGCCGTGACACTTATGTTGTTTTGTGATTGTCAATGTTGTTGTACTGTAAATAATTGCAAGTTTTTAAATAATATGCATACAACTAAAGATTGGATGTTTATGTTCTTTTTTGTACTAAAATTTTATGTTACACGTGAAGTATAATAAGCCATGTAAATAATAAACATTTGATATAATGTATATTTTTAACGTAAGTAATTCATTTTTCACATAGTTTTGATTTTTTCTGTAATAAATGAATTAAGAAACAAAAATCCTCAAGAACAACTTGGGAGCAAAAAGAACCATCTCTCTTAAAAAAGCCGAAATTCCCGTTACTGCCTGACAGGCAACCATCACTGCGAATTACACCACATTTTAAGAGATACTTTTCATGATCTGTATTCTGGTCTACAAATGTAGAGAACACAGATATATTCAGTATGTATTGTTATTGGCTGAATGACCAAATTACTACTACTACTACTATTAATAATAATAATAATGTTTTATTATTAATGAGCTTGATTTCACTTGTCCTTTTTTATTTCTGCAGTCAAAGTCTTTTTAAATGTGTGCAGGTATATATACGATCCTTCCGTGTTCTATGGATTAGTACTGTTCGTGGCTTTGTATAATCCACCTTTGGACAATCATTTCTGGACTTGACAAATCCATTGTGCTTGCTTGGTTGCTTGCACAGAGCAGGAAACAATGACAAGATTACAGTTTATATTGAAATAGTCAACGTTTGAACTCAGATGTAATCCCATGATTCATCAATCCTCTCTGAGAGCTTACATTGATCTTAAGGATAGAATACTATTTTCCCTGAAGTAAGCAAAGCAATAAAACATTAAAATAAGTTTGTGTTTTGTAGCTTGGGTCTGGAGAAAGCTGTATTTTAATCCCACAGAGCTATTCATTATTTTGTTATTGTAGGTTCATTGTAGATAAAGCTTTCAAAGAAAAAAAATGGAGAAAAGTACTTGGTTTATTTTTGCTGAGCTTAATTATATTTCTAAATGCTTCAGTAAGGTTTTCAAGAGCTGCTATCTGTAATGAGTAATATTTCATATTTATGAAGTATCTGCATAATAAAGATAAGGTATTCAACTAACTCAGTCATAAAAACTCCATGTTATTAAATATTAATCATACCACATATTGCTTTGATTTCTAACTACTTAATTACAAACACATTGCTTTACCGAGGCACTGTGAGGTGGGCATGTGCTGTCTTTTGGAAGACTATAAAATATTTATCAAAGGACTTCACACAGAAATAGAAGCATGTCGGAGTTTAGTGAAGACCACCCAGTTCTATTCACATCACCCTCCTCTTCACAGCCATGGGATATTACAATATAGTGTTTGCTTTTATTACTCATTTCAAACATGAAAGTAACAGTAGTTGCTTATGAGAGTCTATTTGTTATGCAAATATATTCACCTGGCTTTCTCCTTCCTTTCAAAACAATATAATCAAAAATCCAGTGATTATCAGTTTACCTGAAATACCTCTTTCTGTCCTTTGTCATATCAACTCCATTCTCTTCTATCATATTGATAACAATATGCTGAAAGGGTAAGAGTTATCTGGTGTGTGAGAAAACTACTCCTCTTTTCAGGCTTTATGAAAGCAACTATGTCTGAGCAGTCAAAGCGCTTTACACAACTTGCCTCATTCACCCATTCATACAAGCACTTTTTTCTGTGCTATTCTATTCACACACATTCATACTCTGATGGATATGCCACAGAGCCTGCATGCAGACTGGAGCCTGGAATAGACACGAATGTTGAGGAAGTCCCTCTGAACCCGGCTAGAAGCAGCAGGATGCCATTGTGGGGAGCGCCATGACATCCATGTGTTTGTGGAGCAGACCGAAAAGCCAAAAAACAACATGTCAGGGAGCCGACCCGGAGGTTGACAGCACATGAGTCCATAATTAAACAGTTCTGGAGGCCGACTTTCTGATTGAATTCTGATTGTTACACTGTTGGACAGGTAAAATTTTTTTTATTAATTTATTAAAATAAATTAATAAAATGAAATAAAATAAATGGAGAGCGGGTGAAATATGTTTCCACCTTCAAGTTTCTGGGCATGCAGATCTTCAATGCCTTGCAGCGGCTACACTTCCTCTGTCTCCTGGACCAGAAGCTGTAGCTGGCTCCTCAGTGGAGAGCATGCTCTCCTACTGCCTGGGTGTCTGGTACACTGCTCAAAAAAAGTCATTGGCTGCCCTCTGCCATCCCTAAAGGCCATTACCAGCCCCTCCTGTCTCAGGAAAACCAGGGTCATTACAGGTGACATCTTATAGGCATTCACAGTTTTAGAGGATTGATTTGTCATCTAAGAAGAGAAGTTTCTGGGCATTTTAGGCTAAATAATTGAATGCTGCTCAAATTTCTGTGCTGTTTGTTTCAGAAGTTAGTTGTCATAACTGTTCAATAATTTGAATGGCATGTCCTTTTCAATGTCTTCACATTTTTTCTGTGCCTTACACATTGAGCATTTATCTTCAGGTTTAAGGAGTACTAGCGTTGGTAATAGCAGAAGTAGACCACCTGTGTTTCTTCCTGTCCTCCACAGGAGTGATTCCAGCATGGTTCTTAAAAGGTCAAATTGGAAATACAAGCATCTCCATATTTCATGCCATTATAGCAGCATATCCCTAGACACAATGCAGTAACACTTTCCAGTCTTCACTGACTGCAAACTCAATATGCATCTTTGAAAGGGCATGCAATTAGTAAATCGGTATCTCTATCTGTACATGGTGAAATTTCAAAGCTCTTCACTAAATAGGTACATATCAAATCCAGCATGCCCAAATTAACACTGTCAGATTTGATTTCATCACTATTAAAGTGTCTATATGGGTGTTAATTGAACTCTTTTGGAGAGTTGGTATCTTAACTCTGATGTAGCGTTAAATACCAAATCTGTCTGGAGTTGACTATCTCGGTGTCAAGAGTTTATATACTCTCACAAAGTATTCTTATTTTAACTACATAAGAGTTATCTTTTAGAAATTCCTTGGGAAATAAACATCACTATTCCAGCCTTACAGGCAAAAACCATATTTAGAACCAGAGGTTAAAGCTGAACTAGAAAACAGCTGGAAATTAGTTAGGAAAGCAGTTAAATGATGAGATGCCTGAAAATGTGTAAACCACAGAGATGCATTAATTATATCAATCTATTTGCAGTCAGTTAACTATATTCGGTCAGACAAAGGGAAATGTGAGTATTGTATACCCTGAAACACTGTCCATATTTACTTTTTAAACTACTTTAAAAAACCCTAGGAACCAAAAGAAGAACAATTCTGTGAGTGAAGTGCTCTATACAGTGGGGCAAAAAAGTATTTAGTCAGCCACCGATTGTGCAAGTTCCCCCACTTAAAATGATGACAGAGGTCAGTAATTTGCACCAGAGGTACACTTCAACTGTGAGAGACAGAATGTGAAAAAAAAAATCCATGAATCCACATGGTAGGATTTGTAAAGAATTTATTCGTAAATTAGGGTGGAAAATAAGTATTTGGTCAATAACAAAAATACAACTAGATACTTTGTATCATAACCTTTGTTGGCAATAACAGAGGTCAAACGTTTACTATAGGTCTTTACCAGGTTTGCACACACAGTAGCTGGTATTTTGGCCCATTCCTCCATGCAGATCTTCTCGAGAGCAGTGATGTTTTGGGGCTGTCGCCGAGCAACACGGACTTTCAACTCCCGCCACAGATTTTCTATGGGGTTGAGGTCTGGAGACTGGCTAGGCCACTCCAGGACTTTCAAATGCTTCTTACGGAGCCACTCCTTTGTTGCCCGGGCGGTGTGTTTTGGATCATTGTCATGTTGGAAGACCCAGCCTCGTTTCATCTTCAAAGTTCTCACTGATGGAAGGAGGTTTTGGCTCAAAATCTCACGATACATGGCCCCATTCATTCTGTCCTTAACACGGATCAGTCGTCCTGTCCCCTTGGCAGAAAAACAGCCCCATAGCATGATGTTTCCACCCCCATGCTTCACAGTAGGTATGGTGTTCTTGGGATGCAACTCAGTATTCTTCTTCCTCCAAACACGACAAGTTGAGTTTATACCAAAAAGTTCTACTTTGGTTTCATCTGACCACATGACATTCTCCCAATCCTCTGCTGTATCATCCATGTGCTCTCTGGCAAACTTCAGACGGGCCTGGACATGCACTGGCTTCAGCAGCGGAACACGTCTGGCACTGCGGGATTTGATTCCCTGCCGTCGTAGTGTGTTACTGATGGTGACCTTTGTTACTTTGGTCCCAGCTCTCTGCAGGTCATTCACCAGGTCCCCCCGTGTGGTTCTGGGATCTTTGCTCACCGTTCTCATGATCATTGTGACCCCACGGGATGAGATCTTGCGTGGAGCCCCAGATCGTGGGAGATTATCAGTGGTCTTGTATGTCTTCCATTTTCTGATGATTGCTCCCACAGTTGATTTTTTTCACACCAAGCTGCTTGCCTATTGTAGATTCACTCTTCCCAGTCTGGTGCAGGTCTACAATACTTTTCCTGGTGTCCTTCGAGAGCTCTTTGGTCTTGGCCATGGCGGAGTTTGGAGTCTGACTGTTTGAGGCTGTGGACAGGTGTCTTTTATACAGATGATGAGTTCAAACAGGTGCCATTCATACAGGTAACGAGTGGGGGACAGAAAAGCTTCTTACAGAAGACGTTACAGGTCTGTGAGAGCCAGAGATTTTCCTTGTTTGAGGTGACCAAATACTTATTTTCCACCCTAATTTACGAATAAATTCTTTACAAATCCTACCATGTGAATTCATGGATTTTTTTTTCACATTCTGTCTCTCACAGTTGAAGTGTACCTCTGGTGCAAATTACTGACCTCTGTCATCATTTTAAGTGGGGGAACTTGCACAATCGGTGGCTGACTAAATACTTTTTTGCCCCACTGTACAAGCTTGTAGCATGAGCGATAACCTTGTGTTTTCTGGTATTCCAGAATCTGCTGGAGAGGAATCGGAAACAAAGGTGAAAAGCTTCATTAAAACCCACCTGAAGCTGCTGGAGGACAGTGTGAAAAACATCGCCTTTGAAAGAGTGCATCGTAAAAGGGCCTTGAGGTTGGTGACCGGGAGACCGCCTCCAATTGTGACCATATTCGTCCACTTCAAACAGAAGGAACAGGTGAAGAGTTGCAGCAGGGAGCTGAAAGGAAAGGACTTCAGCGTGAACGACCAGTTCCCCAAAGAGATCCTGGAACGACGCTAGGTCCTGTTCCCAGTCCGACGTAGTTTCATCCAGAGAGGCTCCCGCGCTGTCATCGCGGACCGGCTCTACGTGGACGGACAGCTCTACCGCGACCCCAGCACCACTCCGTGGTTATATTGACTGCGCTCCAGATAACAATCCGCTACACTCTTTTCTTATCCACTCACAATCTCTCCTTTAACATGTGTTTAGCCTAGCAATATCAGTATGATGTCATAGCAGATATAACATATAATTGGAATGTTTCTGGGTTTTTTTCTTTTCTTTTTTTGTTGTCACTCACCATTCTCGTGGTTTCTTTCTCTTTTCTTTCACTGTGTCGATCACCTACTTCCCCTCTCACCTACAAACAACACCCTCTATTTCTACATATTCGCACACTACAGTCATGCAAACACATGCGGTCAACGGCAGCACATTTACAACAGCCTCACAAGTGCACACAGACTTATAGGACACACACGCAAGCCACGCTTGCTCATATAAGTTAATATACACACACATAGACTCATGGAGCCTCTCGCCAAACATTTTAATTCTTTCTATTTACAAACAGGTAATGTGTTTCCATTCTCTTCACCTGTCTAAACCCGTATGGCATCTTTAGCCATACACACAAACAAATATGGGCACACTAAGGTTTGTCACATGCAATGTAAATGGAGCAGGCACCAGAGAAAAGAGGTTAAAGATATTTAACCAGCTCAAGAAAACTACAAGCAGACGTTTTATTACAAGAGACTCACAGGGCTGTCACAGGTTTAAATGAACTTAAAACACCTGACTTCCCTAATGTGTTCGCAGCCTGTTATAGTTCTAGACAAAAGAGATTAGTAATTTTAATACATAAAATGTTCATTTTACAGTACTCAATACAGTTATAGTTCCAGAGGGTAGATTCCTAATTATTAAACTATCTACACTTAACAAAAAGCTATGTATTGTAAGTATATATGGTCCAAATGTTGATGACCCCTCATTCTTCCACAGATTCTTTAGTGCACTCTCTGAACACCTCTAAGAAATGATACATTGATGTTGCTAGCATTATGTAAACGTTTTATGTTAAAATTAATGTCACCAATTGATTTTTAACTCTAAACACAAGGATATTGTTTTGATTTTAATTAATAACACAATATTTCAATACAACAAAATGCAGTACATTAAATCCAACGTAAAAAGTTCATTTAAAATGAACAGCACTTTAATTTGAAGAGGATTGTCCTAACTGGCTCTCCGTACTTCTCAGTTTGCACATGTGCAGTGTGGAAGTTTGAACAACTGCCATTTTCAACCGAAACTTGCATCATGCTCAGAAGCCTGGATAAAATCCATTGCCATTTGAGGATTATTTGGTAAGTACAACCATTTAAGGATGACAAATTTGGTTAATGTGTACTAAATGATAAACATCCGACATTTTCGGGAGTACTTCTGTATGTTTTATTTTAAAACAAATGATGTCTGGTAAAAAATTTTTTAGCATTCTAGCTTGTATGCCTCTCACAGGTGTTAGTAGTCAGGCATTTAACAAATATTATTGGGCCCACTTCGGTGTAATTTCCCAAAATGTTTTACGATTCATGTTAAGCTGCAACTTGCCTACTAAGAACTGCAGCTTTAAAATTACTCCCAACATCTACCGCGCATGCTCCCTGGTGTCAGTAATGAGCACCAGGAGCGCCAGCGATCCTATCCGTTTGAAGAATGAAATATATGTATAGTGTATTTTAGAAACATGCATCAAATAAGTTGCTACATTGTTTGAAGGAATTCTACCCCGTGTTGATATCTGGTTTAGTGTTAATATCAGTGATTAAAGTGTAAGACATGCATTTATCTTGTGTCATTAAAATGCAGCATTATGTGTAATACAGCTATATGTAATGCATTTAACTCCTTGTATCAGTTCCATTGATTATCAAAGTGACAATTTGTGTGTTCCCCCCTTCATTTTATGTTGGTCAGCTAGTTCTGTCTGTCAGTAGATGCAACAAAAGTGGCTCAGATGTGATTGTGGTTACTGGTATCTTTTATTGTAACTCTTGTTATCGTAATAAATACCAGAAAATATTGTGATAGGATTTTGAATCCATATTGCCGAGTTCTAATCTTCTATTTCATTTTAACATTTTTAGGGGTACAATTAATAATTATATTGTTGAACAGTATAGAATTGATTAAAGCAAAAGTGAAAGCTTTCATGTATTGTCAAAATTGAAAAGCTTCTAGTTTTGTGTTCATATATTTGTTGATCTGACTCAGAAGAGTCAGTGCCTAACCAATCATTAACCTCACTGAATGTCACTAATGTGAGTTGTCAAACATTGTTTAATTACTCATCGCTAATCACTCATCTGTTAATATTTTTGACTTTGGTTTGGGAAGAGGTGGAAAAGAACCAAAATCTTGTCTCACATTGAGTTCTTATCTCCACCAGAATATCAGCATTGATGTTCGACGGGAATGCGTTGTAAAAACTATCTGTGTCTACTTAAATAAAAAGCCAGATGACCTGTTCAAGGAATTCTTGGTAAGTTAGAAAAGGGGAAAGATCAGTTTGTTTGTTTGTTTGTTTTTTTTAATTTGGGATAGTAAATTGAAGGTGGGCTCATTTGTTCATATGTATCTATATGCAATTAGCTTCCCCCCCCCCCCCCCCCCTTTGTTTTCATTTTAAGGATGTGGATCTTAGTGCAAGAAGAGAAACGGAGCAGCTGACTTTAGGAGTCTGTGTTGTCAGACATGAAGGAGCAGACTCTGCAGATACACCTGAGGACATTGGTGTCATCATAGAAGGATACACTGTGCTGAAAGCTCTTAGTGATGTGGCAAAGGGGTGTGCCCTCCTGCTTGGACTAATCTACAGTCTAAATCTGAGGTACCCAAAACACCTGAAATACATATTTGAATTTCTTCAAAAGGTGCTGATGGAGTTGGATGGGAACAACTTATCCATGAATGTGCAAGTTCTGAAAAACAAACTGCTTGAGTGAAACAGCCTGCACTGAACTATAGAGGACACTGAACTGGTTACAAGATTCTCAAACCCATCTCCTTGCACTTTATAAACTGTTCAGTTTGAATTCCGCAAGAACTTCTGCAAGGCCTCGTACTTTTTGGCATGCTTTGTTCATGTTGAACTTTTACCACCATCCAGCTACATTGAACAAGACTGCTCCTAAGTTTGGACTTCATTTTAAGTTTTGGAAAAAAAAAAGTTTTTTTTAAATATGGACAAAAATGCCACTAAAATCATTTCTACTTGTTGTTTATAGGACTGTATTGTGAGTTTTCCATTGTACCCGAAGCAAGTTTAAATTAAGTCATGTTAATGTTAAAAATATTGGAATCACAACACTTTCCAGTTTTAATAACTTGATTTTAACATTCTGTATTATGTCTTCCTGTACTTAATATGCACTTGCATATATGTGAAGATATTTTTGTTTAGGAAAAAGGCATTGATCTAGAATTTTGAACAGCTCAAAGTTTGCTTCAGCACATTTTACACCAAGTGTTATTAAAGTTGGGTTAACTGAATAAAATTGTGTTTGATTTATTCAATTTACTTTAAATAGAGTAAGTAATTTAATCCTATAGTTTCAGTAGAGCTCGTTTAGGGTTAGTCAATTTATCAGATGTACTTAAAATTTGTTGTTCAAATTAAATGTGTCATACATTTTAGATTTCACTAACCTAGTTGTGTGGAACCGGTTGACATAACTGGGTGGAGTAAATGCAACATCTTATTTTATAGAGTAAGTAGGGCTTGTTTTGGTTGAGTAGATTTTATTTAGTGTTGTCAATTTAAGTCAACATGTTAGTTAGATCAACATTATGATATTTAGTTAATACAACACCATTCTTGTGATTTGCATTTAATTAGCCAAAGCTTGACAGATGTACTTAAAATTTGTTGTTCAAATTAAGTGTATCATACATTTTATATTTCACTAACCCAGTTATGTGGAACCGGTTGACATAACTGGGTGGAGTAAATGCAACATTTTATTTCTTAGAGTATAGATTGCACACTTGTTCTTGGGGGCGACCTCAGCATGGGACTAAATGAAGAAATGCATAGGCTCAGACTTTGTAAAATATTTTATAAAGTCTTTTATAAAGGAGTGGACTCTACGTTTAGACTATAATGGCACTCCTGCAACCTCAGCATTTGTTCTCTGGGAAGCAGGGAAAGCTGTGATGAGAAGTAAAAAAAAAAAAAAATTCTTTCTCATCACATAAAAAGAAAGAAGAAAACAAAAATATTCAGGAGCTGGAAAAAAACCATTAAATCATTAGAAGAAGCCTACATGTCACACCAAGATCAGGAAATACTGAACAAAATACACAAAACAAGACTAGAATTAAATGAAATTATTAATAAAAAAAAAAAAACCTCAATTCCTAGTACAAAGACTTCGCTTGCAGAATTTTGAACGCAGTAACAAATCCGGTGGATTTCTAGCTAACCATCCATCCATCCATCTTCATCTGCTTTATCTGGGGCCCGGTCGCGGGGGCAGCAGCCTAAGCAGAGAAGCCCAGACCTCCCTCTCCCCAGCCACCTCCCCCAGCTTATCCGTGGGAACACCAAGGCATTCCCAGGCCCGCCGAGAGATATAATCTCTCCAGCGTGTCCTGGGTCTGCTCCGGGGCCTCCACCAACCCCAGGAGGCGCCCAGGAGGCATCCTTGTCAGATGCCTGAACCACCACCTTTCAATGTGGAGGAGCAGCGGCTCTACTCTGAGCCCCTCCCGGATGGCCGAACTTCTCACAATATCTCTAAGGGAGAGGGTCAGCCACCCTTTGGAGGAAGCTCATTTCCGCCGCTTGTATCCGCGATCTCATTCTTTCGGTCACTACCCACAGCTCGTGGCCATAGGTGAGGGTAGGGACGTAGATCGACCGGTAAATTGAGAGCTTTGCTTTTACACTCAGATACTCCTCCACTTGGGGCAGGAACTCATCCCCAACCCCGGGTTCTAGCTAACCAGTTAAAAATAAATAAAGAAAAAACAACCATATGTGCTGTTAAAGATTTATCTGGGAACATAATATATGACCTTGAAAGAATAAACAACATTTTTAGGAATTTCTATGAAACTTTATATTCACCACAAATAAACCCATCTCAAAATGAAATCAATGATCAATTTATTGACATCGTAATTACCCCATATGGAAAAGAAATAGTAAAAACTTATAAAAGACTTTCATAAGATATGGCCTACTTCTTATAGTGAATCATATAAGGCTTATATGATTTACTCATGAAAGTGGCCACTTTCTCATTACTTTCATATATTGTTTTAGGAAGTATCCAAAACATGCAAGTTTCATTTATCGGATTTATCAGTGGATCTTATATCTCAGCGGTCCCCAACCTTTGTTGCGCCATGGACCGGTTTATGCCTGACAATATTTTCACGGACCAGCCTTTAAGGTGTCGCGGATAAATACAACAAAATAAAACTAGTACCGGTACCGAAAAAAAGAAGATTTATTAATAACACACGTGAAAAGACCCAGGAAAACAGAGTTAACGATAAAAACAATAACAAAATAACACTGAAAACCGATAAAAACCCTGAAAACCAAAGCCTCAACTCTTGCGGCCTGGTACCAAACGACTCATGGACCGGTACCGGTCCGAGGCCCGGGGGTTGGGGGCCGCTGTTATATCTGTTTTCACTCTTGTATGCTTTTCATTCAAGTTTCACACAAGACAGATATAAACTTTATAAGATTTATATATATCTTTTCCATATGGGACTAGACAGTCAAGCAATGGCACTGGATTGGCCACTGACACCAGGTGAACTCCAGGAAGCTCTGATAAGTATGCCCAATAATAAGGCTCCAGGTCTGGATGGATTTCCAGCAGAATTATACAAAGAATTCTGGACAATTCTGGCACCAGTATTCCAGAGAATATTGCAGGAAATCAAGGAAAATGACAGACTACCACCAAATATGAACTATGCCAATATTAGTCTCCTGCTAACACCAGGCAAAGACTCTGTATTTCCCTCAAGCTATCGTCCAATATCCCTTATAAATGTATAACTGCAGTCGGGAAATATAAAATATTTAGGTATCAATATCTCTCCTAAGCTTGCAGAATTAACCAAATTAAACCACATCCCACTTTTAAAGACAGTAGAAGGCGATCTGGCTAGATGGAAATGTCTACCCATATCACTCATGGGAAGGGTTGCTGCTATAAAAATGGTCTTGCCAAAAATAAATTTATCTTCAATGATCCCGAACAAACCATCATCAGATTGATTCAGATCTCTAGACTCGTATATTTCTAAATTCCTTTGGAAAGATAAACCCCTGCATATCAGCTTAAAAACATTACAAAGAACCAAGGACAAAGGAGGATCTGCCTAACTTTAATCACTACTTTTTGGCCAACAGGCTTCAGTTCATTAAAACATACCTTCTTAGATGAGTCTTTGCTAGATGTAGACCAGGCACTTTGCAATAATCTAGAAATGTCAGACCTACCATTTATCAGCTCAAACATCAAACAACATGAATGCTTCTCTGACAGCATGGTGGGAGTTTCTAAAAATAATGGAGTCTTCATTAATCCCATGCAAATGTACACCTATCTGGAATAACGCTGACATACTACAAAACAATAATATGATTAATTTTCCAGATTGGAGTTGTAAAGGAATTCAATACTTGGAACATGTATTAGAAGGAACAGACTTTATTCCGTTTGACAGACTAGTTATACAATATGGGGTCAACAAGAAAAGATTTTTAGAATATCGACAAATTAAGTCCATAGTAAAAAAAGAAATTCAAACTGGGTCCACTTGAATTACAAACACCACCAAGTGTGGTACAATTTCTTACTCTTAAATCCCCCAAATAATTGTTTAAAATATACAGAACACTTTCTAAAATAGATGAAACAATATCTCTTCCTATTGCTAAATGGGAAGCGGATTTATCGATCAGCTTAGACCAAAACCTTTGGTCTCAGATATGCTTAAAAACCTTTCAATTGATTAGAAATCTCAGTCTGCAATTAATACAATACAAAATACTACACAGAGTGCACTATACTGGTCATCGGATGTTCCAGACGGGCCTTAAGTCTTCCAACAACTGCTCACACTGTCAAGGCAATACACCGGACAATTACATCCACACTCTTTGGTTTTGTGCCAAGTTTTGGCGCGAGATATGTGAAGACTTATCAAAGTGTCTGAAATATAAAATTCCAACCTTCCCTTTAGTGTGCTTGTTGGGCAAATGTTGTTGCTACAGAAACTAATACAGTCCACATGGTTTTTACTGCCATCTGCATTGCCAAGAAAATGGTCCTCATGAACTGGAAAAATAAAAATAATCTTAATTCTAGCCAATATAGAAACCCTCTAATAGATCACATTAGTCTTGATACAGCCTCTGCCACCACATTAGATCGATCCCTCTGGGCTCCTTTGATCGGCTCTGTCACCTAGCGAGGGTGGGGGGGGTCGTGGTTTGGTCCTACCTTCGCTATTGTGGTTGGTGTGGAGGTAGGGACGGGCTTAGGGCATCTGGAGAGTCCCTAGGGACGTCATCCCTGGAGGGCTTAACCTGGCTCACTCCCAGTGGCTGCTTGGCGGGGCCTGGCGCCCGTGGCTTGGTCAGACCTCTTCAGGGGGGCAGGGGGCCCTCAGGCCTCCGGTCTCTGGGCTTGCGGCTCGGTTAACTCTGGTGCAGCTGGCTGCTGGCAGAGCCTGCAGGCACGCCACTGCAACCCCCACTGGCTTCTGCTCCGTGACTGCTGGGTGACCCCACGCCTGGGGCTCTCCTCAGCTCTTCCGATGAGGGTGGCACGGATGCCCCTCTGGTGGTCCTTCTTGGGCTCTCGCACTCTGGGGACTCTGGATGTCTGGGGCGTGGATCTCCTCCATGCCTGCTCCATTCCCTAGTGGACGGGGCTATGGCTCCCCACACCTTCAAGCAGATCAATACAAGCAGAAACCTTTTGAATACAAGTGTGCTGATCCACACAGGTGTGCACACAGGTGTGCACATGGGTGTTCAATGTTCATAGACACAAACTACACCTTTCTTGGCTGCTACCTCAAAGCACATTGTGCGCTGTCGGTCCTGCGTGCTGCACAACGACATTCGTTATTTTGTATTTACTATTATTTTCACTTATCTAGATTAATGCGATGGTGTTGTGTTTATTATGTTGCTCATTTTTTGCTTGTTTTCTCCTTTTTTCTTTTTTTTTTTCTTTCAATAGGTGACCTGGGAGATGTTTTTCTTTTTAAGTGCTCTTTCTCACTGTCCCTCTTCCCCTCTGTGTTTCTTTTCCTTCATCTTTCTTTCTCCCTTTCCTATCCCCCAGCCATGTCAGTCCCATCTGTAATAACTGAAAAAAAAACATGAGATAAAATAAATAACAACAACAAAGGTCAATCCAATGGACCAATATGGCAAGGCCATGATGATCCACTTGGTAAAGTAAATCCGTCGGGTGTCTTTGTGGCCTTCAGACAACAATTCTGATGGCTAAAGAACCAAACAGGACAGGTAAAAAGAAAAAAAAATGTTGTTTCTCTTCCAAAGGTTGTATTATAGAAATGATCCAAAACATAAAGAATGATCTCAAATTTTTCAAATGTTCAAGGAAAAAGGGGGAATTTGTGAAAAGAAAGGTAAATGCTCCAAGGTTCAACCCATTAGGTCTTTGTACTACAGACAAATTTTAGTTGGAACAGGATTTAGAGGCTGCTAAATGATGGTCTGGAGTAATCCCAGGCTAAGCCATGGATGTTTGTGCAGCTGAACCTGCAGAAGCTAGACAGAGAGAGTGAAACTTTGACCTAGTATGCAAATCTATAGATTTGCTGTTTCACAGGAGTACTGCAAATAATGCCTTATTTCACTGCTGCAGGAATTTTGTATCCAAAATTTTGGAACATTATAATTTCCCCAAAATCTCTCAGTATATATGATGTGATGAATTTTGATTGATTGATTGATTGAATCTTTATTTTGAACATGTTGAAAAAGTATAAAAAAAAATAGAATTAAAAGAGACAAATGAACAAAGCAAACAAAAGGAAAACGAGCAACCACAACTCCAAATAACGTCCATGTTCAAAAAGGAGCAGGAAGAAGCATAAGCTTATTTAATCCCACCCCTTTTCCACTATCTAGTATCAATAGACTACAGAAATACCTCCTTGTAATTACATTATATGTTATGTTTCTGTTCAGTATTTAACTTACACTGGTATTGGTTAAAATATAACTAAAGCCCCACCAGGTCTAATTTAACAAGGACATACTAGTAACAAATGGCCTACTAGAAAAGGCAAAACAGTTCAGGTGGCCTACCTCTAACCCCTTGATGGAAACGCAGCAGCTCCGGCGGGCGGCCACAGGTCCGGCAGCAGCGGCGAAACGGTTCTGGTGGCCTGCCACGGGTCCGGTGGCAGCAGCGGCGCTGCTCCTCTGGCGACCTGCCCCGGGTCCGATGGCAACGGCGCTGCTCCGTTGAGCAACAGCGAGGTGTGGCACATGGCCTATGACGCACTGGTCGCTGACATGGACGCACTGGACGTGGATGGCATGGAGGGCGCGCTAGACGTGGGCGGCGTGGAGGGCGCGCTAGACGTGGGCGGCGTGGATGGCGTGGAGGGCGCGTTAGACATGGAGGTCCCTCCGGCTCGCTGACCTCCGGCTTCGGCTGAGCGGGTCCCTCCGGCTCGCCGAGATCTTCCGCTGGCAGCACGGGCTCCTCCCGCTTGCCGAGGTCTTCCGCTGGCAACGCCGGTCCCTCCGGTTCGTTGAACTCCTCAGCTGGTGGCACGCTGAGCTCCGGCTCCTGCTCGCTGAGCTCCAGCTCTGGCTCCCGCTCGCTGAGCTCCACCGGCTGCGGCGCGGGCTCCTCCCGCTCGCTGAGCTCCACCGGCTGCGGCGCGGGCTCCTCCCGCTCGGTGAGCTCCTCACCTGGCGGTGATGACGGCGACACGGCAGCAGCAGGCAGTGGATGTGGAGGTAGAGCAGTGGATGCGGACGATGGAACGGATGACAGTTGAGCGACTAGCTGGGCGGCAGACAGAATAGGGGGTGATATGTCTAACATGAAGGGTGGAGAGGAGAACAATGTTACCGCTGGCTCAGCAATTTCCAGGGGGCCAGAGGCAACTGAGGCCTCCAGTTCAGCCTCTGGGGAAGCCCTGGGGAGAATCTCAGTCTCCCGATTGTCTGTAGTGGCAGGCTCATGTTCTTGCACCGGGTCCTGTAACAAATCAACAGCCACAAAAACAGCTTCAACTTGCGTATTAGCACAGTGCAGTGACTCCGAATTAACGGCTTCTGTCCAGTTAGCTGCCACACCAGCGCCTTCAGAGTTCACCATCTCAGAGCTAACTGGCTCAGAAATTAAGACTCCACATCCAGCACCCGAAAAACAATCATCACTACTCCTCACATTAATAAATGACCCAGAATTAGCTTCCGGCCCATCTCCCTTCTCTTGCAATGCAGACCTTTTAAGCTTATCCTCCATTGTGAGCCCAGTTTTGTTGTTAACTGACTGGGCACTGTCCCTAGGTTTAGATGAAGCTATTTCTGTTTTCATAACAAAAACGTCTTTACTGAAAACAGAGTCCGTTTCACTCACTGCGGCTCCTTGTGCGGTTAAAATGTAAAATGGTAAATGGCCTGTATTTATATAGCGCTTTACTAGTCCCTAAGGACCCCAAAGCGCTCTACATATCCAGTCATCCACCCATTCACACACACATTCACACACTGGTGATGGCAAGCTACATTATAGCCACAGCCACCCTGGGGCGCACTGACAGAGGTTAGTCCAGAGTCAGCTGGTTCTTCCGAAACCCCAGGAGTGAGGTGAGCTTCGATTTGACGAAGATGACTCTTTCGTGATGGCGGGGCAAATGAACCTGTCCCCTGTTCATCTGTGACTGGTTAATTAAAATTTAAAGTTTACTCACTGTGGTGACCAGCACTGCCGGTCTTTGGTCTGCCGACACAGAGGCCATTGAAGGAGTGAGAGGAGATGGAGTAGGGTGCCGTCTTCCTTGCAGTGGAGGGTCCAATAAGTGAGCAGCAAGCGGCGGTAGGAAAACCCTCTGCCTATTAAGAAAAAACCAGGCAGCAAGGGCTGCCAGGGAGGCAGCCGCATCCTCCTTGCCCGGACAGCCCAAACCAAACAGTTCAAAGCTAGAGCTTGCCCTCAGCACAGTTATAATTTGAATTAGTTTTGCAATGTCCAGAAAGTTCATAGAGAAGGTAGAGGAGAGGTAATTGTCAAAAAACACTACCTGTATGTGTCTTTTGTGTGGATCAACAGCCCGAATTACGCTTCGGCAGTAACCCCACAGCTGTGTGAATGATCCCTCCTCCATGGCGACTCCCGAGTCTGCTTGGTCCATGGTGGTTGGTGGAATTATTCTGTCACCCCCCATCCTGAACCTCTCCGAAAAGTCCGCTGGGTCCGTCTGGCGGGATCGTTCTGTCACGGTCTGGCTGGCAGACCATGGGGGATGTTGGAGAAAGGACCCAAATGCTGGACTTAGTGGAATGAGCAGTGGGTTTATTTACAGTGAGGTAAATGTACACCACACAATAAATCTCCAAAGTGCTCCCTCGACTCCCGTGACGTGTCTTCTCCTAAGTGCTGGTATTTCGTGCTCTCGGCCCCTGTGCCTT
The DNA here is from genome assembly GCF_965226115.1 of Aulonocara stuartgranti. Classification (NCBI taxonomy): domain Eukaryota; kingdom Metazoa; phylum Chordata; class Actinopteri; order Cichliformes; family Cichlidae; genus Aulonocara; species Aulonocara stuartgranti. The sequence continues at coordinate 3,343,497 of NC_138957.1, read as the reverse complement.
CGCACACCCCGTGTGTCTTGCAGTCCTGTGTTCCGCTGTCCTCCTGAGGAAAAACAACAGACAGCCGTTATGGCACCAACTCCAGCAGGCATACTCTGAACAGCACTTTAAACACTGACATGGAGTCTAACTCAAGGATCCTGCGCCGGAGGAAGCTCCATCGCTCTGTTAAGTAGCGCCCCCGACGGGCCTGATCAGAGGCAGGTGTGTGGGAACCTAGGCATGACCAGCAGCTGGCAGGGCCACGCCCATCAGGCCTGCAGGTGGCTGTCCTTCATCCTCCAGCCACACACACACGTACACACACCAGCATGGAACACAAGAGCACAGTGCAGCAAACATACATCTAATAATAATAATAATAATAATAATAATAATAATAATAATAATAATAATAAAGGTCCACACTATTCACGGACCCCGAGTCCCCGGAACCGGGTCGGTGACATTGGTTCATGACCCAGATGCAACATCATCAATCTTGGATGTCTTCCCTCATTTCCTTGATACACCTGTGTTGGTGAGTACATTTATGGACATGAATGTCCATAAATGTACTCATGTCTAAAAACTAAAGATAACATTTTGCCAGAACACTCAAGTAACCATTATTTGGTTGCTGTTTTGCCTTATTAAAAGATTTATCAGGATTTTGCAATGACGCTTGGAGCTGAAGCCTCTGGAAGATTTCTTACAAAGTGGCCATCGTATTAATAGATATCAATTGAGTTTGAAGTATTTTTTTAGTACAGAATATTTGTACTTTTACTTCCTTTTAAGCTCCGCCTCCAAACATTGCATGCACAACAGCTTCTTTGTGCGTGTGGCGTGGGTTTTACATGCACAGAATGTAATTGTGCCCGTGAAATGAAATTATTTTCTCGGATTATGTTTTTTCTCATGCACGACAGTTACATTTGTGCATTCATTACAGTGCAGCTACTTTGAGCTGCAGTGATTTCTAAGGTTTCATATATCAAGTTCAGAGAAAGTAACTGCAAAGTTAGGGAGTCTGATTTCCTTATCAATACCGATTATCAATTCCTCATCCATTCTCATTGGGTTCTCACTGGCTTTGAGAGTCACTACTATGGCTAAGGAGCATATCAAAGACATTACATTTGTGCAAATTAATTGCATGCTGTGTGGTCAAATGTTTGTTGTGTTATTTTCCTCCAACTATATTCAACTGCATGTTGGAGCAATAGGAAATACCTCCAACATGCTAAAAGTAATAATCAACAAAATTAATACATTACTTTTGTTACGTAAAGAGCGTTGAGGTCATTGTTTAACAAGAGTATTACACATATTACACACCTTTCTTAAAATTAATGAGTGCGTTGTAGCTTATTACACTATTCGTTACATAACTTTAGCATTTGTCTATGAAATGACCTGACTGTCTCATAATTACCGTTACCAACAAAACTCCCTATCCTAATAAGGAAAGACATATGATATTTCCTCCTCCCACATACAAACTGAAATCAGCTGACTGTAGCGCAAATGGAACTGATAAGCAGGATCGATAGGCAAACAGACAAACAATTCCAAGGAACTGAACTTCTTGGAACCAGTTTTTGTAGAGGGTGGTTTACACTGTTTATTTTTCTTCCTTCATCTTATAAGGAGTTGTGCATGGATTACCCTTACCACCACCCATGATGGGGGCTTACTGCCACACAACTGTAGCTCATTTGTATCATCAGCGCTGTGTACTTACAAAACAGCGTTGGCTGTGATTAAGATTGTTTCCCTGATAGAATTACCTGCCTACTGCCTTTCTTTTAAGTCAACCTTTCTGGAGTTCAGCACTATAGCCAGATATTCAAAGCGCACAACCTCAAATCCTGTTACTACTTGTGGAAAAAAATGATCTGAAAATCACCTGCCTCGACCAAACATCCTCAGCCTCCTTTGGAGCTTTCCATTCACCACTCCCAAGTAAGAACTCAAAGACAATTCTTTCTGAGCCATTGTAGTCTCCTTTCCTCTGCCAGTCATTGCCCTCTTAGAGCCTCTCAGAATGCCAAATTAGAATTGAGCTCTCACACAGCCATTAACCTATCTTGTTAACTTTGTAAATAAACCTTTTTCACTCCATTATCAGAGTTAGCTTTTTTTTCCCCCCACAGTGAAATTATGACAGTGTCAGTATTTAATAAAAACTATGCCAAATGCAGAAACAGCATATGGAAAAACTAAGTACAGTTGGGTTCATTTTGAGTGAGGGAAGACAAATATGCTCCAATTATAAGTTTTCACAATTCATTATCAAAACAGAATTTCAAATTTGTTTTACATGGCACCATGGACCTCCTCTCTCTTGCTCAGAGACAAAATGCTACCACTCCCAGTCAGTAAACAGTTTTTATTATGTGGATACTAAGGTAATTGGTTAAAGTTGGAGGAAAGCCACAGTTCTCCTTATTTGGCTGAGATCCAACACTTTGGCTCACATTTCTTCTTCTACAGCTTTCTGATCATCTCCTTATTTGGAGATGACCCTTCGGCTGGTATTGCTCCCATTACCATGGCAACCATTTCTTGTCCTCCAGTCAGGCCTGTAGAGTAAAAGACAGGGTATAGAGTGCATGCCATAAGAGCAGATTTATGTTTGAGGCCACATTCTTGTGAGCAGGTTGTGAGGAAGTGTTGTGTCTGTTAGTATCAGAGTGAATTCAAAACTCTTCTACAATACACTGTGTGCAGTAAAAGACAAAACACAAATATGTGATGCTAATTATGGGATATTAGCCTTAAAGATAAAAATTAATTCCAACAGTACATCCATGTTTCAGTAGTTTAGCTGTAATAACTTGAGGCACTGTATAACTTTAGTCTCTCATGTTGTTATGGACAAATTCTGGCCCACTCATACTGACAAATTAGTTTAAATTTGTTGACATTTGTAAACATTCATTTAAGCACAGCTCTGTAACTATTCTATTCACAGCAAACTAGCACACATATTTGGTATAAGTCATTTGTGTTGATATGCTGTTTGGTTTTTACTAATTGTGTTGCTTGATTGGAAAACATCTCTGATTGATCGTGTCCAAAGCACATATTTTGAGTAGTCCTGTGGATTGCTCCGACCACTTACAACTGTAAGTGGTCTGGCCTTCTCAAGTACTAAGCAAGTTGTGGACCCAAATGCAGGCTCATAGACCCAAGACAAAAGGTAAAATGCACCTGTAAATTCAGGTGCAAATTCACAAGGCAGGAGAACTAAGGAAAACTCAAGGCCTAAATACACGTATGGGGCAGTCAGGAAGATGGAAAACACCGGGGAACACAGCTGAACCTAATTGGGGAAAACAAGACAAGGAAAGAGAAACTAAATAACACACACACACACACACACACGACAAGAGCGTGGCAAAATAAACAGGATATACCAAAACAGGATAAGTCTATGTAATTGTATTACCTAAGACACAGAAGACACAGATAGGCATTAAAAACTTAAACTCGGGGCATTAACAATAAATAACTGAGGTTATAAAGTTCAAAAGAAAACAATCAAAGCTGAAAACCAAACAGGAAAAAGAAAAGATAGATTACTAACTATCTTGAATGTTTTCCACTTGTGGATAATCTTTCTCACTGTAGAATAACATTCTTCAGATTGTTCGGAAATGGCCTTAGAACAACTCCCAGATTAATGGACAGCAACGTTAGCTTCTTTAAAAATCCTTGCTAATGTGCTTCTCCTTGGAATCCTGTTAACATACACCTGAATATTCCAGACCTGCAAACACCCAAAACTTCTAGTTTTATAGAGGTGCTCACACTAGCTGATAAGTTAATTATATGCATTCAATTAGCAACATCTGGATGCTATTTATCCTCTTCATTCCCACAGAAGCATTAAGGGTGCACAGCGTTTTTCACATGCATATTTGTAAGATTGTCCGGTATTCACGACACGTAGTACTTAGGGATTGTTGAATGTGTTGACTTGCCATTTTTTATTCCTCTTCCTGTATGTCTGGCTAGAATAGTAATAAATTTTTTAGTCATATACAAATTCACCCTTGGTTAGTGTGACTCCTTACAGTGGTAGCAATTTGCACACACCTGCTGATTTTGAGAGGTGAATGGTACATCTGTTCAGGGAAATGCCAGGATGCGCAGCACAAAGCTTGCATTTGTCACAGATAGACTTTCTTTCTGTAGCTGTGAGCCAAAGGAGTCTCCACTGGAATTGCAGCACCAGAGCTGTCACTCTCAAAGCTCCAGGGAAGTAGAACCAAAGGAATGTCTCATGTGCAATTTTTTTGAGGCCATAAAACCAGTCTCTCACTCTTTTTGCTTCCTTTTCTACCATTGCTATATGAAGTGGTCTTTCGCTGCTCAGCTTTCCATACAGAGCTGAAAGACAGATGACACACACACACACACACACACACACACACACACACACACACACACGCATTGTTTTTTTTTTATTGTTCAACTAAATTTTGAATAATTTCAGTTGTTCAGACAGCAAGTAATACGGCATTCTTAAAATTTGTGCAGATAAACAATGAATTAACCCATAAACTCAAATGGAGCCAACGCTAGCTTGTCAAAACAACAAGTCAGGTCTCTTAATATAGACGATGGCTGGCATGATAAGAACATAAGGATGACAGGAGAAACAGGGACAAACAGGTATGTAGTAGAACTCCTGCATTGGGGCTGGGGTCCAGTGGGTCCCAACGCAAATCTCGTAGGAGCGGGCAGTTTCAAGGTTGCCATGGGTGGAAGTGGACAGTTTTAAGGTTGCTACAAGGGGGAGTGGTTGGCTAAAGTAGACAGAGAATGTTAGCTAAAACTAAACTAAGGAAAAGACTGGAAAATCAAATATTTGGAAAGTTTAAAAGTGATACAAACCAAGAAGGTATAGAGTTAGACTTTGAGTATTGTGAGAAAAGTGCTTGTGCATTTCAATATTTTCAGTCATATGATGGACTCGCTACACTGGTGGGCAAAACATTATTCCATCATGATCACAAATAGCTGACAGTCAGCAGTTCACCTGTCTTAAGCCAAGATTACTTGGACCATCTGTCCATGGAAGAAAAATGAAGATATGAAGAGAAACTACAAATTTTGGGGACTTGTGATGCATATTCTGCTCTGGCGGCTTTCAGAATCAGAATACTTTAATAATTATTTAAACGTTTGCAACTAGCAATAATCAGATCTCACTAGAACTTCGTAGACTATGAAATTGCCTCTGTGATGCATATTCTGCTCTGGCAGCTTTATTTAAATCCCTAAAAGTAGTGATGTCTCCCTCTCACCTTACTCTGCTACCAGAAAAAATGCTTTCAAAAAACGGACAGCTACATGTATTTTTGATCTGGATGGGTAAATAATACTGCCTTGTATCAGGTGAAGAACAGATAATTGTTAATATGCTACATAGCTAGCTTAATAAACTAAATAAACTACCATATATATATATTACATTTTTTTGAGTTGACAATTACTGTATGGGGCTAGAAAAGTTCCAGTAGTGTTAATTTGTCACATTATTGTCATGCCACAAGAGTAAAGGTGACTGGGTATTTTCTGATGTTGGGTAAATTATGCCTACAGTTTAAATAGGCCACAATTGACAGCCAGAGTTGCGGTGAAGAAGCAGGGATTGGTGCTAACCCTAACCCTGTAAGGCGGGTATAAGGTGCTCACATGTTGGTGTCATACTCTACTGTCTTCTGGGAGATGTAAATAAATTAGTGCATCCAATAGCACAGCAACTACCTGGGATTTTGTCCAAGTTACATTCAAAGATGTATGAAGGATGGCTGGAGGGCAAAGGACTGCAGAACAGGTGGGCGTGTCCCATTAGCTCTGACTTCATGTGAAAGCTATGAATAACAATGACTTTGTTGGTGTGGGGAGGATTGGACAGAGATATTGCAGCAGAGTGACACAGACAGTGGGAGTGGGTAGTAATGGTCAGATATTCAGTGGGAGTGGACAAGAGTGGGATTAGTGGGATTAGATAGTCCCGCACAGGGCTCCAGTATGTAGCCTTTGGTAAACAAATACTATAAAGTATGTTTTTAATATAAGTAGTATTTATTTTTTAAATACTAAGTTTTAGTTTTACAAACATTATCAGATTGCCAGGAATACTGAAAGATAATATTTGTCATTTTTTAAAAGCAAAACAGAGTTATTGTGTCATGAGACGCTGTGTGCAGGCAGGAGGTGAGGACTCAAAATGCAGGACTCGCAACAGCGCAGACGGCGCAGGACACTGAAGACTGAGCTGCTAAAGGCAACTGAACAGGTGCCAACTGAGCTGCAGGCTGTAGTGATGATTGGAGTGGATGTAAGACAGGCGGTGGTGTAGATTCCCCTGAGCCACTCCCACCTGAGTAGTGGGTATGGGTGCGGAGGTTAGCTGTGTCCTGGAGAACCTCACCTTGGGGGTTGGCGCAGGTTCTGGCAGCAACTGGGCAGCTGCTGTCTCCACCCGAGGAGCTGATACGGGTGCAGGGGGCCAGCAGAGCCTCAGCCGGCCTGGAAACCGGAGCAGGGACCAGCTGGGCGCCAGCCCCCCTCACCTGGGAAACTGAGACAGGTGCAGGGGAGTGCTGGGTCGCAACTGTCCCGAGAACTAGAGCACAACTTGTCTGAGAGGCGGGCTCAGAAAGAACAGTCTGTAAGAGATTAATTCCCTGCGCTGAGAGAGCAGATGAAAAACAGTGCTCTGACTCCACAGATTCAGGTGTGCTAAGGCTGTAGCTTACAGGTACTAAAGCATCACATTCAGGGTTTACAAACTCTAGAGACGTGTACACCAACAGTCTTTGAGCTTCTTTCTTCTGAGCAAACCCTGTTTTATACTGAGCGCCATGTTCTGCCACTGTTTCCCGGCACACTCTGTCCGTTGCTGCGGCTTCGGCACAGAAGACGTTGTCTGCTAACTCCCGTGCTCGTATTGTCTCCTGGGCTTTCTGCAGCCCATTAATTAGGCCTGAGAATCCCGAGAGCAGATGAAGATGAGAATTGCCTCGATGGTATTAATTCCAACAGCCATAGTTCTAGTGTCCGAGGCGTCGGTGACTCGTGTCCACAGGCTTAAGATGCGGGCCAGATTGCTTTCTCGGGCTGAGCCTGCTGAGTCCATGTCGTGGTCGCGTCGTTCTGTCATGAAACGCTGTGTGCAGGCAGGAGGTGAGGACTCAAAATGCAGGACTCACAACACGGGAATGAAGTCAAAAGGGCAGTTTATTGTAGACTCAGGTTATATTTTCCCAGTCTAGTTTAGTTCATCATTACTTGTATGATTTTCCTAACATTCCACATAAATGATGTGCACTTTTGGACAAATACATTTACTGTACAAACATTTCTTTCGTTATTATTCAGATTGTTACACATTCCGTAACCATACCTTTCAGTTGGTTACAGCAAAACACACGGGGAAATACAGAGCCATGAACACGACATTGGAAACAGGGAAACAGAGGCTTAAATATGCAATACAAAGACAAGAGAACAGGAAACACATGGGGAACACAGCTGAGACAAATAAACATAATGAGACAGAGGAAGCAAAACTAAACACACTGAACATCGAACACAAGACTGTCAAAATAAAACAGGAACACAAAGATGAAAACTCACAGCATGACACGGGAACAGGCAAGGGGAACAACACACAAACACGACAAAGAGGGCAAGGGAGAGCGAGTGGGGAATGTGCGGGAGAGAGTGAGGGAGAAACACGAGGGTGAGGGAGCACAAGAGAGAGATGTGACGGGCTGGGGAAACATGGGAGTGAACACAAGGAAGGAAAACAAGACACACAGAGAGAGGTTTTCCTTCCCACTGTCGCCAAAGTGCTTGCTCATAGGGGACCATATGATTGTTGGGTTTTTTTTTCTCTGTATGTATTATTGTATTGTAGGGAGCACTTTGGTGACAGTGGGAAGAAAAAAACCCTTTTAACAGGAAGAGACCTCCAGCAGAACCAGGCTCAGGTAGGGGCGGGGCCATCTGCTGTGATTAGTTGGAGTGAAAGAAGGAAGACAGAATAAAAGGCATGCTGTGGAAGAGAGCCAGAGATTAATAACAACTATGATTCAATGCAGAGAGCTCTATTAACACAGTGAGTGAGAAAGGTGACTGAAAAAGAAAAACTCAATGTATCATGGGAATCCCCCAGCAAACTACACCTATTGCAGCGTAACTAAGGGAGGATGAATATCATCTTGAATATCAAGATGGCAGATAATCGCAGGCTTCCCCAACCTTATAAACAGTACCTTTGCACAATGACTGAATCTAGCATCACTGACACAGAATGGGCTGTGAGGTCAGTTTCTTGATCATTAACCCTTTCATGCATGAATTATGACGACCTCAATCAGGATTTTTCCTTAAGTACTTTTATTCATCTTTAGCCATGAAAAAAAGATTTTTGAACTTGATTTTTTAAGCATGTACTTTTCAAAGAGTTTTTTACATATCAACTTATGTGGACAACCACTTAGGTGGACAACTGATGTGTATGGAGGGACAAATCAGTGTCCAATGTTTTATGTGCAAGTATACCATTGGCCAAAATCGGTGAAACTGGGGAACCCATGGCACACCCATGTTTCTGCCTGTTGTACTGATGCTTGTACAGTATGTGAAATAGGTGGAATTAAGACAGTTCCAAAAGCAAACACACTTGTTCAGTGCTGAGAGTGGTCCTGTTGCTGAGGTTGGGGTCATCCTGTAACTCTCTTACAAACTACCTCCACTGCATCACTGACTGGAACACAAGTGAAGAGAGATGTAACATCATACGAGACCATTGTTTCATCTGCTTCCCTAATGACGTCTCTCACCTTCTCAACAAAATCTAAGGTGTTCTGAGCTGCCTACCAGTGAGTTGAGGAGCAAAACCAGAAACTTTGAAATGCTATATGTGACCGTGTTGATCATACAGACAATTTGTCTTAAAGGTACACCCTGTTTATGTGTCTTTGCACATTTAGCATGCCCTGGGTATAGCCTGTGGAATGAGGTCTGGTCATTTGTATCATCTTGTTCTAACTGCTTTTAACCTTGTTTCAGGGGCACAAAAGTTCTTTTCTCTCTGAGCATTGACAAAATTTTCTCATGATAGTCTTTCTTCCCCAACTCATTTTATTCCCCAACTCTCTGTGAATGGTACTCATGGCCATTGATCAGTGGTCTGTGATCAATGAGCTTTGATCAGTGGTTGCTGATCAATGGTCATGAGAATTTGGATATTAATGATCAAGGAACTGATCTCCCAGCCCAATGTTCCTTCAGTGGTGGTAGTTTCAGTCATTATGCAAATGTACTGTTTATAAGATTGGGGAAACCTGCAGTCTGCTGAGACTGAATGATTGACGAAACGTTTATCCCATTGAAAATGCTACGTCCAGATGAACAGAATCAACCTTTTGGGATTTACTTACCTGAATGATTGAGAAAGACGATAGTCTTTCTGATTTACCAAAACCGTGCACCTACCCTTATCTGCCAGAAGGATAATAATGTTGCTGTCATTACTAAGTGATATCAGTGCCTTCCTGTATTCCATTCTGATGTTGGATGCTGGGGCTTCCGCAGTTGCAGTTTCTCTGCTTCAGTGTTGTTGTTTCAAATTCCTGTTTCTGTGGCTATGATCAGTTCCACTAGTGGGATTCTTCTCTGCGTCACAGCAAAGTTCAATGCTTTTGCAAGGATCTTTTTCCCTGCTTGAGTGAGTTGTCTGTCAGACCATTTTTTACCCACTTGTTGCCATCCTCGGTGTCGCATCCTTCTCTCTTCTGGCCACTGAGGATATTGTCTGTATTTTGCTGTGGTTTCCGACGCACAACAAGTAAGTCAATTTACTTTGTTGCCTGGTATTAGACTTTTCATGCTGTGCAAGATGAGTCTTCTCAGTGAATTCAAACACCTTTTTAGTATTCTCATAGAAGCGTTGTAAATCTCTGCCGGATCCGCTCCTCTTTAGATTTTAGCACATCACTGGTAAAATTTGTTTGTCTCACCCTACCTTTACATCAGTAATGGGGAATGTTTAAAAGTTGATACAGTAAACTAATGCATACAGATCAGTCAGTCAGTCTCATCATCAACTGAAGCACAAAATGGGTGTCATCAGGACACTACACCAAAATTTTTCAACCGCATCGCTTAACACCGCAGTTTTACATTTGTACTTTTTTTGGGGGGAAATTGCTTTCCATACAAACAATATTCAGTTGTAAATTATTAACTAACAATCTTGTGCTCGTGCTTAAAGTGCTTTGGCACTCTTTGGCAATATTGTAGACAATGTTAAACTTAATCATCACATCGGCCTCCTCTGACGATGTGTTTGCTGCAGCTTGCTGCTGAAAGGCAGTGGGGAGAGGGGACACTTGAGCAGTGCATTTATCACGACATATAATGTGTTTTCTGGATACACTGTGCTTTTTCAGTGTTCAAAGATTGATGGCTCCGTGTCAGAGCACTGACTATGAATTTCAGACGGATCAGGCCTTAACTTGACAAAAATGTTATCAATAGTTCTTTTCGTCTTTTATCATTACCCACAGCTACATCCACTTCTGTCAGGCTAGGCTACTCACTAGGGCTGGGTATCATCACTGACTTCTATAATCCATTCGATTCGATTCAATTTAGCCTCAGACAGCCTGAAATATTATAATTCATTTATCAGTACTGACACTTGTGAGTGTCAGGCTCAGGAGAGACTCGGAGGCAGACCGTCACTTAAGTTCACAATTTATTTACACACAGACACCAGGTGCGGATATATACAGGTGAGGGGGCACAGGAAGAGGGTCTCCGGGGAACACAGGCACGGGAAGGGGACGGGCTATGTACATAATCCTTCACTGAAGCTCAGGTAGCTCGGACTCCGGCTTTCAGCTCACCAAACGGCGGTCCTCAGGCTGGCGAGAAATCTGGCACAGGAAGGAAGAACAGGTAAGTTGCGGCACGAAAGAAACTCGGGAAAAAGCTCAGATTTGCAATAATCCAGCGAAGAAGCACTCTCAGCAGCCGCCTTAAGAAGTGAATGAGATGAGACGATTGTTTGCAGGTGTCCGAGCCAGGGGCTGGAGCCGTCATGACTCCGCCCTGGTAGAGCGCAGTGTGCAGGAGGGGAGAGAGAGAGACGCAGCACAACAAAAACACTTGTAGCCATACAGAGTCAGCCGAGAAGGCACAGGGTCATGACAGTGAGACTTCATCAGAATTGTGAGCATCACAGCAGATGCCTTTGTGTCAAAGTAACTGAGAATAAAACACAGAAAAACATGAAGATTTACCTGGCCTAGAGTTTTTATAGCAGATAACCTTAAAAATATTCTGCAATTTTGCATAATTTTAAAAAGTTTGCAGCTGACAGCGCTGTAAACAACGGCAGACTGGGGGGTAATAAGCGAATAAATAATGCTGAAAACAGATATTTGAGATGGGAAACTGTTCTTGAAGTACACACAGAGAGAGAGAGAGAGAGAGAGAGAGAGAGCTGTGCATGAAGTGTGATTTTTATCGTGGTGAAAGAAAAAACAGCAAAAGTAAGAGGAAATTCATGACAACATTTATCAAATGTGAAGTGTAGTTTGCTGCTTCTTTTGCTGCTGGTTCAGTGAATTTTGGTTGGAGACAGACAAAACCTTCAGTTCAGAATCTATTGCAAAAAAGATGTAAACGTGTCCATCTACGTGCCGTCGGGTGAGAAAGCCAAGAAAGAGATAGCTGATTATCTGCGTTTACGTCTTTGTATAGAATCTGTTTACCTCCTCTCATTTACTGTTTGGTGATGTTGAAATAGTTTTTTGAGCTTTAACCCGAGATTCTGGCATTTCTGGCAAAATACATTTATATTTAAAAGTCGATTCAGGATTTAATAATTCAATATCAATTTATTCAAGCTACTTACCTCTCTCTATTAGTGATGTGTGGGTCGCGAACGAAACGGCTCTCAGAGCCAGTGTTGCCAACTCCTCAGTAAGGAAAATCGCTATTGGCTGTCCTAAAAGTCGCTAGAAGTCGCTAAATGACATCATCGTCTAATTTGCATAATTGGTCATGCTAATGTAATTGTAACCTGCGTTGTTGGAGAGAGAAATAACATCGTGGGAGAGACATAGAGTGAGTAAAAAACAAATTTAGAATTTATTTAGAACTACAAATTAAATTTCTTTAATTTATTACAATTATTATATTTTAATGTCACAATTCCAACCCTGCTCCTTTATCCGGGCCTGGACTGGCAAAAGTGACCCGAGATTGGCACTCTGGTGGAGTTAATTTGTGTGTGCGTGTTGATAAGTAATTTTAAACCTTGTGATCCACAAAACAGCATAACAGTAAAAGAAGAACTGACTGCGTTACAGTCAGTGCGGAGCAGCGGCTTTGCTCATAAGAGATTCATTTGCAGTTTGGACGCATGGGTGAACATCTCCTGCCCTGATAGCAGCTGGGGGAGGACTATCCTCTGCCCGTGAGCGCTTTGGCACGGGTGAGGTGCCCACGGCAGCACTGCTGCTTGTTGAGAGTAAAAGCGATACGGGCTTTCACGTCAAAAAGTCGTCATAAATAAGTCTCCAATAATACCAGAAAAAGTCGCCAGATTTGTCACTAGTCGCTTTTTAGAAAAGAAGTCGCTACGGGGCTCTGAAAACTCGCTAAATATAGCGACAAAGTCGCTAAGTTGGCAACACTGCTCAGAGCCGACTCTTTGAAGTGAATGACACGAGCCGGCTCCTTATTGGGGGCCGTGGGGGTTTTTTTGGTTGTTTTTTTCCTTCTCTCACCCTCTCTCTCACACTTTTTTCCCGCTTCACTCCGCACGCGAGCCTTCTGCTTGCGCTGAGCAGAGGGGGGAGGGGTGGTAGTTACACTTGCAGTAATAATAATAATAATAATAATAATAATGGATTGGATTTATATAGCGCTTTTCAAGGCACCCAAAGCGCTTTACAATGCCACTTTTCATTCACTCTCGCATTCACACACTGGTGGAGGCAAGCTACGGTTGTAGCCACAGCTGCCCTGGGGCAGACTGACAGAAGCGAGGCTGCCATGTCGCGCCATTGGCCCCTCTGGCCAACACCAGTAGGCGGTAGGGTAAAGTGTCTTGCCCAAGGACACAACGACCAGGACAGAGAGCCCGGGGATCGAACCGGCGACCTTCCGGTTAGATACGCTTCCCAACCCTCTGAGCCACGGTCGCCCGAGTAGCACAGGAACAGAGCAGGAGGGAAACCGAGAGAAAGAGAGCCAGGGACAACAACGTCACATTAGAAAGGTGTAGTAATCATACACAACTATTTTCAGTTGCAGATGATAAAGGATTCAGAAAGTTTATTCATGCAAGTCCATATGACAGAGAATGTGCATCTTTTTGTTTTCATATTTTAATTTATATTTAATTGTGTTGTGGCTGTCAAATGATTAAAATTTTTAATCAGATTAATCACAGCCTAAAAATTAATTAATCATGATTAATCGCAACTCGAAATATGACCAAAATGTGTGCAAAAATACGGACAGATAGCGGATTTTTACACACTTGTTAGTGTTATTTAATGCTAAGACCACGCTGGTCTGACGTAGGCTGGGTGTTGTGCTGGAAGCGAATTAATCACAGCCTAAAAATTGATTAATCGCAACTCGAAATATATGTGCATATGTGTATATATGTGTAAAAATCGGGACAGTTTTTAACACACTTGTTTGTTTTATTTATTATTAATTGTGAGTACAAGCAGTACAAGCAGAACAGGGCTTCAAATAATTGTGAGGGATTTTTACTGAATGTTTTCCACCCGTTTAAATCTAGGACATTGTTTTATCCATATACATCTTCAAGTTCACAGAACATAGGCCTAATTCAACAGGCAAAATAGAAAAAATCTCCAATCATCCTTTTGGGTAAGGTAGATTATTGCAAAAAAATATGAACAACAGTGAAAAGTATTGTTTAAATCACATTCAACCATAGAACAAGCTCTAAACACACGGTCCTCTGGTCTACTCATCCTTCAGCCAGTTGCTGAGACAAACCAACTTGTCCACGTTCTCTGAGTGCAGAGCAGACCTCTTCTTGTTCACAATGTGCCCTGCTACAGAGAACAGCCTCTCACAGGGCACTGTGGAGGCAGGAGTGGCCAGGTATCTGCGAGCAAGGCGGGCCAGCTGGCTGTGGGCTCCTGCATGAGCTGCCCACCACTGTAAGAGACAGTCCTCTAAGGCAGTGCAGGGCTCTGCGGTTACTGCAGTTTGGTTGCGGATCAAGCGCTTCACCATCTCCAGCGTGGAGTTCCAGCGCGTAGGCACGTCCTGGGCCAACGGCTCCTGCTTGCACCCCAGTGACACCTGCTCTGCGTTCAGCTCTGCTGTGTTTGCTGGGCTGTGCTTAAAATGGCCAACAATTTTGCGGCATTTGGCCAGCGCAGTGACAAAGCCACTGTCTGCGAGACTCACTGTGATCCATCTCTGTAGAATGTGCGCGGTACACGGCATGTGATTGAATGGCATGATGCGAGCCGCGGCGATCATATTGCGCGCACTGTCCGTGCCTACTGTTGTCACCTTCTCCTCAATTCTCCACCTGCGAGCAACAGTCTGGAACTGCTCTGCACAAGCCTCCGCAAAGTGCCGCTCTTCCGTTTTCATTATAGTCAGCGCAAAGGATGTCAGACCCCAGGCTTCAGTGATTAAATGCGTAGTAACTCCCAGGTAATTGTCATTACTCAATGATGTCCAGTGGTCTCCTGTCAGAGCCACGCATTCTGTGTGAACTAAAGCCTCTTCTTTTTTCTTTTTCTCCGTTTCATACAGTTCGTGGATTCGAATTGTTATTGTGCTTCTCGCTGGGGGGCTTGTAGGACGCGTCCTGAGATGCAACCTTTAAAACATCCGCAAAGCCCTTGTCCTCCACAATGCTTAGCGGTCTACAGTCCTTTGCTATCCATTTGGCTATATTGTCGGTCAGTTTGTCCAAAGAAGACTTACCGAGTGGCCTGCGTTCACTAAGAGTGGTCTGACGCAGGCCGGGTGAAGCTGCTGCCCCGACAAACGCGTGTTTGGCATTAAGGTGGTATTTTAAGGTCGAATTTGAACGGTGAAATTGAAACTCTTTACTACAGTGAGTGCAAATTACAACGCGTTTGTTTATTGTCCCATCTATGTTCTTCTTGTATTTAAATTCCCCATCCAGAAGGCCATCCTGTTCCTGCTTCTCCATTTTCAGTGGCGCGCTAAACAAATCAAGTGGAATTATGGGAGCGACTTATCTGCGTGTTGCGCTAAATAGTTAAATATTGTAACGTAATTAATTCCAAAATTTAATTATCGCAATTAACGCGTTAATTTCGACAGCTATAATTTAATTGCATTGTGGTTTGCAGTGTTTTGTGTTGTTTCACTTTAAATTTGTTTAAAAGGAAAAAGCTGAAAATTTAAATAGTGTCAGGTTCGACGGTGCCCCGACCGGCGACCTGTGTGTGTGTGTATTGTTCTCCCACTCTGTTTTTGTCTCCGTCTCCATTGTAGTTGTTACGCGGTTGCGTAGCAACGGGAGATGTCCGACCCGGAAGTGCCGCCACTCTGAGCGGTCCCACCTGCAACTGATTCCTCGCCAGCTGCTGCCAATCATCCACCATTGTGACAGAACTATTTAATGGTGTGGCTGAGTAACAGACAGCGCTGGAGTATTCCACCAAGCCGGGCTACGAGTGAGACGGAGATACGAGAGGAGAGACGTCACTGTTCACGAAAGTCGTATGGACACACGAGGGGAGCACGGAAAGGACTTAGCACTGTGGATTACTTTGGATTGGCTTCACTGTAAATAAAGACACTGTTCAACCTTAACGAGCGATCCGCGTCTGGGTTCTCTTACTCACCACCCCCGTAACAAATAGTTAAAAGTTGAAATGTAAATAGTTGTTTTTTGTATTGTATGATTTATTTATTACATTTTATGTGGAGTGAATAAATAAAAGTATATTTATGGTGGCCCCTAGAGATAAAACACGTACAAACTCCAAAACACGTATGAACTCCGAAGCACGTACAAAACACAACAGAAGTGCTCCAGGATGCTAGGGGCAGTGTTGAGCTTTGTTACCTAGTGGCTACACAAGCCAGCAAGTACCAACGACCGGATCTGGTGTGTGGTAGTAACAGGTAAATAAACTTTTTTTATTATTATTTGAATATATATGAGTGCTTGTGTATAAATACACAAACAATACACATATGCTTTCAATTGTGTAATTTAAGTGATCTAGGTAGCTCTGTTTTGGAAATTCAGTTAACGCTAGAAATGTGTTTTGGAGTTTGTACGTGCTTTGTCTCCAGGGGCCACCAGATATATTTATATATAAACATATATAAATAAAACCACGTTTTTTTTCCTTTTGTGCATAATTTTATATTGTTGTTAATAACAAATCAATTAAAGCAACAAAACAACCTGAAGAGCCGGTTCTCTAAAAAGAGCCGGAAATCCCATCACTACTCTCTATCCACCTGCACTTTCAACTGGACCACGGCCAATGAGAGAGGTCCCACCCCTGACTATCTCTGATTAGTTTAGACCACGATAGGGGCATAATGTGTGTCTGTTGTTGACTACACGGAGACTTTGAGAGTTGCAGAGACTTTTTTTGTTAGTCAAACAGTTGGTCGCACCGGTGCGACTTAAGATTTTCTTTGGTCACACCATTGAAAAAATTGGTTGCATATGCGACCAAATTGGTCACAGTCTAGAGCCCTGGAAGAACATCATATCAAGAAGGCCCTGAGTAAATATGGTTATCCCAGCTGGACATTTGTCAAAGCTGGGAAGGCACCTAAAGAAAGCTCCAGGTGATCTAAGAGAAAAGAAAGACAACTGCTGTCTAAGCAAAAACCCAAAGTGAACCCTTATGTGTTAGGCGTATCGGAACAGTTGAGATGAATTTTTTTCTAAATACTGTCTCTCTGTGGCTTTTAAACTCCAAAACATGATGCACCAAAAATTGCTCCACCCAAAGATCAGGTCCCCCGACATAGAGTAATATAGTGTACACCATTAAGTGTCAGGAGGATTGCCATGATTTATTAACATCGGGGAAACCAAACAGCCTCTTGCTAAGTGGATGGCACAACACTGAAGAGCTAACTCGACAGGCCAGGACTCTGCAGTTTAGTCACACCTACAGTGGGGCAAAAAAGTATTTAGTCAGCCACCGATTGTGCAAGTTCCCCCACTTAAAATGATGACAGAGGTCAGTAATTTGCACCAGAGGTACACTTCAACTGTGAGAGACAGAATGTGAAAACAAAATCCATGAATTCACATGGTAGGATTTGTAAAGAATTTATTCGTAAATTAGGGTGGAAAATAAGTATTTGGTCACCTCAAACAAGGAAAATCTCTGGCTCTCACAGACCTGTAACGTCTTCTGTAAGAAGCTTTTCTGTCCCCCACTCGTTACCTGTATGAATGGCACCTGTTTGAACTCATCATCTGTATAAAAGACACCTGTCCACAGCCTCAAACATTCAGACTCCAAACTCCGCCATGGCCAAGACCAAAGAGCTCTCGAAGGACACCAGGAAAAGTATTGTAGACCTGCACCAGACTGGGAAGAGTGAATCTACAATAGGCAAGCAGCTTGGTGTGAAAAAAAATCAACTGTGGGAGCAATCATCAGAAAATGGAAGACATACAAGACCACTGATAATCTCCCACGATCTGGGGCTCCACGCAAGATCTCATCCCGTGGGGTCAAAATGATCATGAGAACGGTGAGCAAAGATCCCAGAAGCACACGGGGGGACCTGGTGAATGACCTGCAGAGAGCTGGGACCAAAGTAACAAAGGTCACCATCAGTAACACACTACAACGGCAGGGAATCAAATCCCGCAGTGCCAGACGTGTTCCGCTGCTGAAGCCAGTGCATGTCCAGGCCCGTCTGAAGTTTGCCAGAGAGCACATGGATGACACAGCAGAGGATTGGGAGAATGTCATGTGGTCAGATGAAACCAAAGTAGAACTTTTTGGTATAACCTCAACTCGTCGTGTTTGGAGGAAGAAGAATACTGAGTTGCATCCCAAGAACACCATACCTACTGTGAAGCATGGGGGTGGAAACATCATGCTATGGGGCTGTTTTTCTGCCAAGGGGACAGGACGACTGATCCGTGTTAAGGACAGAATGAATGGGGCCATGTATCGTGAGATTTTGAGCCAAAACCTCCTTCCATCAGTGAGAACTTTGAAGATGAAACGAGGCTGGGTCTTCCAACATGACAATGATCCAAAACACACCGCCTGGGCAACAAAGGAGTGGCTCCGTAAGAAGCATTTGAAAGTCCTGGAGTGGCCTAGCCAGTCTCCAGACCTCAACCCCATAGAAAATCTGTGGCGGGAGTTGAAAGTCCGTGTTGCTCGGCGACAGCCCCAAAACATCACTGCTCTCGAGAAGATCTGCATGGAGGAATGGGCCAAAATACCAGCTACTGTGTGTGCAAACCTGGTAAAGACCTATAGTAAACGTTTGACCTCTGTTATTGCCAACAAAGGTTATGTTACAAAGTACTGAGTTGTATTTTTGTTATTGACCAAATACTTATTTTCCACCCTGATTTACCAATAAATTCTTTACAAATCCTACCATGTGGATTCATGGATTTTTTTTTTTTCACATTCTGTCTCTCACAGTTGAAGTGTACCTGTGGTGCAAATTACTGACCTCTGTCATCATTTTAAGTGGGGGAACTTGCACAATCGGTGGCTGACTAAATACTTTTTTGCCCCACTGTACATGCCAGTGAACGCTCTTTCAATGATCAGGATGTACACACCCTTGGCAGGGAGGAACACTGGTTTGAGCGGGGAATTAATAGGTCATTGATGTGAAAAGGGAATGACTGAAATGAGGAAGGAGCCTAAGGGTACATCTTTCGCCATCTTACAATGCTGTGATTGCAGCTATTCCACAACTCTCTGTGAATGGTTGTTATTGGCCATTGATCAATGGTCCATGATCGATGATCGATGATCAATGGTCATTTATCAATGGTCAGGCTAATTTGCATATTAATGATCAAAAAACAGGACCGTGACATTTATATTTTTTGGTGGCTGGGTTAATATAAAAGATGTGCCCATTGTACCTTATTAACCAGTCAAAATCCAAGTTGATCAAATTTTCCATTTTAGGTAAGTAAAGTACGTAAGTAAAATTTTATTTGTATAGCACCTTTCAAGATCAAAATCAAAGTGCTTCACAGAAGCTAAAACATAAAAACAGAAATTAACCAAAAGCAAGTTTAAAAATATTAGTTTTTAGTTAGCTAGTTTTTAAAAGAGACCCCTGAGTCCACAGATCTCAAGCTCAAAGGGAGAGAGTTCCACAGTCTGGGGAACACTATGACAAAAGGTCTGTCACCTTTTGTTTTCAGCCTTGTATGATGGACAACCAGCAAGTGGATGTAAAAGATCTCTGATGTATGTTGGTGCTTTTCCATGCAGAGCTCAAAATGTGAAAGTCAGAATCTTAAAGTGGACTATGAATTTAATGGGGAGCCAGTGCAGCTTGATCAGCAGGGTGTGACATGCAAGTACTTGGAAGACTTGGTCAGAAGCTTTGCAGCAGCATTCTGAACAACCTAGAGACGTTCTAAGGAGCCTTTACATAAACAAGTGAACAAAGAATTACAATAATCCAAAACGAGATGAAACAAATGGATGTGTGACAATATCCAGTTCTGAGCGTGACACAATGGGACTCAGCTTAGCAATATTTCTCAAGTGATAAAAACAGGAGCAGACCAGAGATTTAGCATGAGCATCCAAAGTCAGAGCTTAGTCAAAAGTCTCACCAAGGTTCCTGATAGAAGGTCTGGCAATGTAGCAAGAGGATCTAAATTTTCCATAACCCTAGGTACAAATTTTTCAGGACCACAAACAAGGACTTCTGTTTTCTCCTCATTAAGCTGAAGAAAGTTGTCAACCATCCAATCTCTGATGGCATCTAAGCCCCAAGATGTTTCCAAGCTACAGGTTTTGCATAGGTGCATAAAGGAGATATACAACTGAATATCATCTGCATAGCAGTGATAAGAAATGTCCTTAAAAGTGCTCAAAAAGTGCTGAAGAGGGAGTATATGCGACAGAAACAATAAAGGCCCCAAAATGGAAACTTGTGGGACACCATAGGCAAGAATATTAGAAGAGGACCTATACTTAGAAGTAGCCACAGAAAAGGATCGTTCATACAAGTAAGATAGAAACCAGTCCAAAGCACACCCTTTAAAAAACATTTGTATAATTCTTTAACCTTTAGTGAGAGGGAGGTACTTTAAATTCATTTTTTTTCTCCAGCAAATTATGAAAATGAAAAGTATTTTAATGAAGAGCATGTGGATCACATTACAATTACTCAAGTAGGAACATAGATCAAGAGGAGAGATATGATTTGCTGAGGAAACATAGGACAAACATGAGGAGAACATGGAAACAGAAAAGGGAAAGGAGACACAAGGACACACACATAAATAGAAACACATAGAGATGGACACAGCTAAACAGGACAACCTAGGCAATATAAACTCAAGACTAATAAATCAAATTAAACATTAAACACAATAATACAAGAATGACATCGAAACACAAGAACTCAAAATGCATTTTGAAAGAGAAAAACAGCTGTAAAAAATGGGAGATTCAAAATTCAAAATGTTAAAAATACACGAAATGCATGAAATACATAAACATTAATACTAATTAATACTTAAGTATTTTACTTTGAATTAACCACATTCAGTGAGTTACACATCCAGCTTTGAATAATAATTCAAATGAAGTATGAATGACCAGTTATTCCACAACAAGTAAACAGAACATTTACTGCTCTGTCCACACTAACATACAGATAATACAGACTAAATAAATAGCTCGTTAAAGTCCTGAAATATGGCTTACCTTTTATTCCCCTCCCTCCCTCTCCACATAAGTGTGCCATACTCAATTTCCAGCTTCAGTGAGAATGAAGAAAGATAGGAGAAGAAAATTGGAAGTTTGGTTTAAAATGCAGACAGCCCTGACTTTCTGCTTGACAGCCTGTGACATCTCCCCACATCAGACTTTGCATGGCAGAATAGGAGCTTGTAATAGAATTTCCCACACCAAGGAGGTTAATTATAACCCCCCCGCTTCTGCAAAGTAAAATAAAATACACCATGCTGCCTGTAAGCTTCTGTAACAGCTGCAAATTCCTGACACCATCTGAGTTTTAAGATTTAATTCCAGGGTAATGTCTGCCACGCTGTTCCTATTATAGCAAGACCCACATGGGATCTTAAGGGGCCTTCAGCCAAAATAACCTACATCACATTCCAGAAAGTTGATTCTTTTTATCTGGACATAGCATTTTCAGTGTGCGCACCAGCGTATCCATTTACTTCTCCCTCAACTTTTCCCCCACCCCCATTCTTTTCTCTTTTGTTTTCTTCCCTTTCTCTGATCCCCTGTCTTATCTTTCACCAATCTGGCCTTTACCCCCTGTCTGCTGCACCATTACATCCACAAGACAATAATATGAATAATAGAATAAATAAATAAATAAAACAAAAATATTAACAAGAGGAATCTACAAAGAGTCTACGGTGCCCCTCTTGGGAAAACAAATATGTTTGGCACAAGAAAACATTCAGACCATGATTCTCCTTGCTACAACTGCTGGACAGGACACACATACACACGTGCAAAGAAAACATGGACTAGAGCTACTGATAGCAAGCAAGCACGTGTAATATTCATCACAGAATCTTGGCAAAAACTCACTAATACTGGACTCGCCTGCTCAGCTTGCTGGCCACATCATGCACCGTCTTGACAGAGATAATACCAGAGGAGCGGTCTCTGTATCTATGTTGACTTGGACAGCTCAGAGTAGTGATCATCACTGCAATATATACCACCTGATGCTAATTTTAGCATGGCACTCTTCCAGCTGTAAACCATAATAAATAATCAGCTGCAGGCCTATACTGAGAGAGCTTTTATTTTCGCCGAGGACTTCAAACAGACTTGTCTTAACCCCGTAATGAATCACTTTTTACAATATCTACAGTCCTCCGCCAGAGAGAAGAATATATTGGATCACATGTATTCAAATATTAAGCAAGCCTACAGGACTGTACCCATCCCTCACCAGGGACTGTCAGATCACCTATCACTGCTCCTTTTACTAGCAGGAAGACATCCAAAACTGCCATAACCTGGCCTGAAGGAGCACTCTTCCAGCTGCAAGACTGCTTTGAGAGCACTGAGTGGAGTACTTTTGATCACTTTGACCTTCAGGAGTTCTACATAAAGAGCTACACTGACAACATGACAGTGGACAAATGTTTTTTGGTCTCTTCAAACCAAAAATCTTGGATCACCTTGGATGACCAGACTCTTCTGAAGAAACAAAACTAAGCCTTCAAGTCAGGGGAGAAAACTCAGTACAGTGTGGCAAGGACGGAGCTGTGGAGAGGAATCAAGGCTGCAAAAGAGGCTCCCAAAAGGAAGGTGGAAGAACCCCCCACCAACAACAAACTGAAGCTGGTGTGGCAGAGACTACATAGCATTTCCAACTACTACTACAAACAAGGCTCCACACCCCACTGACTCCACGCTGGCAGAAGAATTTAATACCTCCTCCTCTCCCTTTGAGGCAAAGTGCCCTGACACAGCTGAGCTACTTTAGTGTCCACCAGCCACTGCTCTCTCATCCTCCAGGAACACCAGGTGAGTCAGGTGCTAAAAACTGTGAACATCAGGAAAGCTGCTGGCCTGGATGGCGTACTTGGTAAAGTACTTTGTCCCTGCGCTGACCAGCTTGGCCCGAAGACAAAAACCATCAGTCCTGTGCCAAAGTCATCTGCCCCAAAAAGTCTCTATAACTACAGACCCATTGCCTTAAGGTATGCAGTCATGAAATGATTTGAGAGTCTTATCCTACAACACATAAAGGTCTGTCTCCCACAGAACCTAGACTCTGTCTCCCACATAACCTAGTTTCTCATCGGTTTGGCCAGTAGGAAAACTGACGTGAGTCTAGGTTCATGGACACTAACATGCACCACTAACACCAATGCAGTGGTTATAAGCCCAACATAGAGTCCTCTTCCTTGGGATCCTGAGAAGGAACCATCTGGAGAAGAAACTGTTAGTAGCTTTTTAACACATCACCATAGTCTCCTCACCAACTGTATTTCAGCTTGGTATGCTAATTGCTCAGTGGTAGACAAGAAGAACCTGCAGAAGATCATTAAGACAGAAAAAAGGATCGTGGACTGTTCCTTACCCTCTCTGGAGGACATTATCACCAGCACTCTTGCCCTCTTGTAGGAGGTACAGGTGCTTCAAAAGCAGGACAGCCAGGCTGAGAAACAGCTTTTTTTTCCTGGGCCATCAGAACATTGAACACTAAGGTTGGTGGTTCAATCCCTGGCTTCCCCAGTCTGCATGCCAAGTATCCTAAGGCAAGATACTAACCCCAAGTTGCTCTCCGATGCGTCCATCAGAGTGTGAATGTGTGTGAAGGCTTAGATTGCACTTAAGTATAGAAGGAAGTGCTTGTATGAGTGGGTGTGAATGGGTGAATGAGGCATGTTGTATACAGTGCTTTGAGTAGAAAAGCACTATATAAGAATCAGTCCATTTTGACAAGTGCAATGTCCTTTTAGCAGAACTGTATTTATATGTCTTTATACTTTATATTTGCTATTTTAATTTATTTTATTACACTCACTATTTTTCTTGCTATTTTATTTTTGTTATTCTATTATATTTGCTATTTTGTTGTACTATTATTTAATTCCAAAGAATGGATGATGAGTGTAAGCAAGTAAAAATGTATGTATGCTAGTCTGTTGAAATGTCAGCTCTGCCCCAATTCCACTGTACATTGCCGAAGTAAAGGAGCAAAGGAATCTTTATACGCAATTTCATTGTTCTTGACAATGACAATAAATAAATAAATACTAAATACTATCTTTATCTTAAATACAGCTGTCAAGAGATTTTTGTTTTTATATAATTTGATCAGCTTCATGAAACGTGCTTTTCTGTTTTTAAGCATTCTAAATGTCTATGTGACTTTTCACTTAATAACTTCTATGATGAACTTATACAGCTACTAAACCACTTCCTGTTTTTAGAGAACATATGTAGAAAAGGGAAATAACCCGTCAAGACCTGACAGGAAACTGCAGGTTTGCAGAGCGTGCTTTTCTTACATGCGTATGTGCTGATTCTGTTGATTCTGAGTGACGTTGTTATTTTTACACACAAACATACACACACACACACACACACACACACAGACATAAGACCTATAAATAAACTACGCAGGCAGAGTGCAGATCTCAGAAGTGACTGCCTACGCGTGTAAAGATGATCTGCAGTGTTTGTGTTTTCTAACTCAGGTGTCTTAGCTGAAGAATTACAGGGTGATTTAAAGAAATCCCCTGTCAACAGCCCACAGTTTAGCTAAGGGGAATTTTAGTCGGCCTAAATATATTTTGCTGCTAAACATCCATACCAATTTCTAAATTGAAGATGGATGACCCAACTTCAATTTCTACCACTATACAACAGTGAAGCAAACCCAGGCACCACAGCAATGTATTGCTGATAAGTCGTGTCTTTGCTCATTGACAAGAGTTAGCTGCTATATCACGTGACATTACTTTGGTACTTTTAATAACAGTGGGATAAGGTAGCATTGATGTAATTTTCTCATTAGTCTCTATCTCTTTGTGTGCGATCCCACCGAGAAGGTACTAGGTAGCGTGGACATCATTTTTCTGTTTTCATTCTGTGCTTCAGAGTTAAATCAATGCTTTAGCTGCATTGTAACCACAAACCCCTCTGAAACCTATACTGTAACCTGATGTGCACTTCTCTAAAAATGTAATTAAACATTTCATCAGCGCCGCCTGCAACCATTGTGCTTAGCCTGTTCAGTATTGTAAATTCCCCCACTGCATTTTTGCTGCATTTTTTTAAATTATCCATCCATCCATCTTCATCCGCTTTATCCGAGGCCGGGTCGCAGGGGCAGCAGCCTAAGCAGAGAGGCCCAGACCTCCCTCTCCCCAGCCACCTCCTCCAGCTTATCCGGGGGAACACTAAGGCGTTCCCAGGCCAGCCGAGAGATATAATCTCTCCAGCGTGTCCTGGGTCTGCCCCGGGGCCTCCTCCCGGTGGGACATGCCCGGAACACCTCAACTAGGAGGCGCCCAGGAGGCATCCTTGTCAGATGCCCGAACCACCTCACCTGGCTCCTTTCGATGTGGAGCAGCAGCAGCTCTACTCTGAGCCCATCCCAGATGGCCGAACCTTTCACCCTATCTCTAAGGGAGAGGCCAGCCACCCTTCGGAGGAAGTTCATTTCCGCCGCTTGTATCCGCGATCTTGTTCTTTCGGTCATTACCCACAGCTCGTGGCCATAGGTGAGGGTAGGGACGTAGATTGACCGGTAAATTGAGAGCTTCGCTTTTACACTCAGCTCCCTCTTCACCACGACGGACCGGTGCAGCGTCCGCATCACTGCAGCCGCAGCCCCAATCCGTCTGTCGATCTCCGGCTCCCTTCTCCCATCACTCGCGAACAAGACCCCGAGATACTTCAACTCCTCCACTTGGGGCAGGAACTCATCCCTGACCCGGAGTGGGCACTCCACCCTTTTCCGGCTGAGAACCATGGCCTCAGATTTGGAGGTGCTGATCCTCATTCCTGCTGCTTCACACTCGGCTGCGAACCGTTCCAGTGCGAGCTGGAGGCCCCCACCCGATGAAGCCAACAGAACCACATCATCCGCAAAAAGCAGAGATGAGATTCTGAGGCCACCAAAGTGAAAGCCCTCCGCCACTTGGCTGCGCCTAGAAATCCTGTCCATAAAAATTATGAACAGAACCGGTGACAAAGGGCAGCCCTGGCGGAGCCCATCACCCACCGGGAACGAGTCCAACTTATTGCCGGCAATGCGAACCAAGCTCTTGCAACGGTTGTATAGGGATCGAATGGCCCATAGCAATGGGCCAGACACCCCATACTCCCGCAACACCTCCCACAGGACACCCCGAGGGACACGGTCGAATGCCTTCTCCAAGTACACAAAACACATGTAGACTGGTTGGGCAAACTCCCATGCACCCTCAAGTATCCTTGAGAGGATAAAGAGCTGGTCCAGTGTTCCGCGACCAGGACGAAAACTGCATTGTTCCTCCTGTATCCAAGGTTCGACTAGCGGACGAACTCTCCTTTCCAGCACCCTGGCATAGACTTTCCCAGGGAGGCTGAGGAGTGTGATCCCCCTGTAGTTGGAACACACCCTCCAGTCTCCCTTCTTAAAGATGGGGACCACCACCCCGGTCTGCCAGTCCACGGGTACTGCCCCTGATCTCCACACAACATTGTAGAGGCGTGTCAACCAGGACAGCCCTACGACGTCCAGAGCCTTCAGGAACTCGGGGCGGACCTCATCAACACCAGGGGCTCGCCCCCGGAAATTGGCGGGTCATTCCCCTCATCCCCAGACTCTGCTTCGTCCTCGGAAGACGTGTCAGTGGGATTAAGGAGGTCCTCGAAGTATTCCTTCCACCGCCTGACAATTTTCTCAGTCGACGTCAGCAGCGCTCCGCCAGCACTATACACAGTACAGGTAGAGCACCGCTTTCCCCTCCTGAGACGCCTGATGGTTTGCCAGAATCTCTTCGAGGCAGTCCGAAAGTCTTTTTCCATGGCCTCTCCGAACTCCTCCCACACCCGAGTTTTTGCTTCAGCCACTGCCCAAGCCGCATTCCGCTTGGCCTGTCGATACCTGTCGGCTGCCTCCGGAGTCCCACAGGCTAACCAAGCCCGATAGGACTCCTTCTTCAGCCTGGTGGCTCCCTTCACCACCTACCACCTTGCGGCAGGCACAACCACCTTGCGGCCGCAGCTCAATGCAGCAGCTTCGGCAATGGAGACGCTGAACATGGTCCATTCGGACTCAATATCCCCAGTCTCCCTCGGAATGCTGTGCCGGAGGTGTGCGTTGAAGATCTCGGAAACTGGGGCCTCTGCTAGACGTTCCCAGTACACCCTCACTAGGCGTTTGGGTGCACCGGGTCTGTCCAGCGTCCTCCCCCAACACTTGATCCAACTCACCACCAGGTGGTGATCAGTTGACAGCTCAGCCCCTCTCTTTACCCGAGTGTCCAGAACATATGGTCGCAGGTCTGGTGATACGATTACAAAATCGATCATCGACCTACGGCCTAGAGCGTCCTGGTGCCACGTGCACTTATGGACACTCTTATGTTCGAACAAGGTGTTCGTTATGGCCAAACTGTGATTTGCACAGAAGTCCAATAACAAAACACCGCTCGGGTTCAGATCAGGGAGGCCGTTCCTCCCAATCACGCCCCTCCAGGTCTCGCTGTCGTTACCTACGTGAGCATTGAAGTATCCCAGCAGGACAACAGAGTCTCCAGGTGGAGCACCTTCCAGCACCCCCCCCCCCCCAGGGACTCTAAGAAGGCTGGGTATTCTGAACTGCCACTCTGTGCATAAGCGCAGATGACAGTCAGGACCCGTTCCCCGACCCTAAGGCGCAGGGAGCAAACCCTCTCACCCACCGAGAAAAACCCCAGCGTACCGGCAACAAGCCGAGGGGATATTAGAATACCCACCCCAGCCCGCCGCCTCTCACCAGGGGCAACTCCAGACTGAGACAGAGTCCAGCCCCTCTCCAGGAGACTGGTTCCAGAGCTCAAGCCATGCGTAGAGGTGAGCCCGACTATATCTAGCCGGTACCTCTCAACCTCACGCACTAACTCAGGCTCCTTCCCCACCAGAGAGGTGACATTCCATGTCCCTATTGCCAGTCTTGGCAGCCGGGGATCAGTCCGCCAGGGCCTCCGCTCCTGACCGCCACCCGGCACACAATGCACCCAACCCCTATGGCGCCTCCTGCGGGTGGTGGGCCTGCGGGAGGATGGGCCCATGTCTCCTCTTCCGGCCGGGCCCTATGGACTAAGGCCCAGCCACCAGACGCTCGCCCTCGGGCACCCTCCCCAGGCCTGGCTCCAGGGCGGGGCCCCGGGCAAGGTAAAATGTTCCCTCGATGTTTTTTTAAATTAGTCAGAGAATAACAGCCCTCAGTTCAATAAAAAGAACAATAATCATAGCCTTAGTGTAAGAGCAAATAGATTTCAGCAAATTCCAGGGAGAAGACTGCAAAAACTATTGGAATAGTCTTGAGGGAATGTACAAAGCTGGAAAAACTTGGGGCACCTCCAGAAGAAGAAAAAGAAAAAACTGACCACAACAAAGATTGGAGAACCAGGAGGAAAAGTCTTTAATCAGTATCAGCTTCTTGGTGTTAAAGAAATTGACAATATGTACACTAGAGGGGCAACAATAAGGCGATCCCCAAAACAGGAATGGCTTTTCAGGTGGAGGCTGATAATTTGGACCCTACAGAAGTTGCACAAGAAATCCAACTTCTCTAGGATAGAGGAGAGCCATTGCAGGACACAAGCAGTAACTCTAGAAGAGCTGGACAGGGCATTAACCCATCAGCAAGACTGGTATGTTCTCCTTTGTGCAAAGAGGAACAGGCTGAGCACTCATGGTGCCCTACAAAATTACATCCATTGGCTTCTTGTGCTATTCACAGATGTTTTGAGGTTAAGCACATATGACAGACATGAAAGTGTCTGGAGAGGCCATTACAGTGGCACATTACAGTGCCTGTAACATCAGTGCCTGTAACATAGCTTGTAGAGGTCTGTGCATGGATAGACCATAACTGACCCACCACTAACCTGACTCCCATTAGGTAGGATGAAATCATTAGACCCACTGTCAGACCCTATGTTGTGTTAATCGTTCCTGGGTAGCTCCTGGTGCACAACAATGCCTGGTCTCATGTGGTGAGAGTATGCAGGAAGTCCCTGATGGATCAAAAAATTAATACCATTGGCTGGTCTCCATCCTCACCTGTCCTAAATCCAATAAAACACTTCTGGGACATTATGTTTTGGTCCATCCAAAACCAGTAGGTTATAATTTAGATTTTCTAGGAGCTCAGCTAGGTCCTGGTCCAGATCTGTGAGGATATTCCCCAGTACAGTATATCTCAATATGAGCATGTCACAATGTTGTCAGGCATCCATACAAGCACACGGGGGTCATACAAACTACTGAGTACCATTTAATTAACATTGAGTTAATAAAAGCAATAACTTCTACTTTGACAAAAGTAAACTGGGAGAAATAATTCTGTGATCTTAAAGATTCACTTGTCACTCTTTGCAAACATTGTTGATCTGGGTCTACCTGTCCGGTGTGTTCTTTGGACTTCATGGTGTTGTTGCTCCCAACATTCTCTTAGACAACCTCTGAGGCCGTCACAGAGCAGCTGTATTTGTACTGACATTAGATTACACACAGGTGCACTCTATTTAGTCATAAGCACTCATCAGGCAATGTCTATGGGCAACTGACTGCACTCAGACCAAAGGGGGCTGAATAATTACGCCCACCCCACTTTTCAGTTATTTATTTGTAAAAAACGTTTGGAATCATGTATGATTTTCGTTCCACTTCTCAGGTGTACACCGCTTTGTATTGGTCTTTCACATGGAATTCCAATAAAATTGATTCATGTTTGTGGCTGTAATGTGACAAAATGTGGTAGAGTTCAAGGGGGGCGAATACTTTTGCAAGCCACTGTATTTCTCCACTGAAAATATAGAATATAAAACAATTAAAAGAAACTGTCATGGTCCCTCAGTTTTTGCTGTGCGACCTGCCATTTTGGGGGGGTTGGTGTGTGTGTGTGCGTGTGTGTGTCAAATCAAATCTGAATTGTTGAAACCTGAGTGGTTTCCTGCATTCTGGCTAACACGCCTGGCAACAATCATGCACCTGCTCCTGATGATCTTGTTTGGGCAGCTTTAAAGAGAAGCAACAGAGGACCAGTGTTTGCTGGATTGTTGCATAAATAACAGTTAGTGAAGCCCGGCTCCTTTTTTCACTGTTTGACAAGTAATTCTTACCTGCCTGTCCTTGTGCCCAGAATTGTGTAAAGACTGGGCTTCCACAATGTTCAAACAGATAATAGTCCACTCAGAAATTGTAACCAGAACCACCTCACCACTTCACATCAGACAAAGAGACCTGACAAAATGGTGTTGACCTCTCTGAATTGATATTCACTGTAAAAAAAAAAAAAAAAAAAAGCATTGTCATCACTTGGAGCCCTGCATTTGAGCCCTGCCTCTTCTTACGTCACCGTGTCAGAAACAATAAAACAGTTTAATTTTCTAATGTTTAAACAGTGATATTAAAAACAAAAACATGCTCCCAGTAATAATTCACCAAATCATTTACACATCTTTTAAAGTCTGCAAGAGAAATCAGTTGAGCGAGCTCCGAGTCCTACTGTAATCTATTCCATGAAGAGCAGAAAATTAAAATGACTTCTTTTTGAGCTCTGTACAAACTGTTAGAATGGTGAATGTAATGACATCCTGAGACCAGATGTACACTATGATTAAACGGCTTATGTAACATGTAGTCACTTATTTCAATGTCTGAATTGCACATCATATTGATTGACAGTATTGTCTTATATGTTGGGGCAGGCGAATAGAATTATCAAGAAGATAATTCTTAAGAACACAAGTTAACATATGTGCAATCACTAAGAGTTGTTGTTTTGTTTTTATTTGTCTACTGACATTTTTGATTTCCTCTGCCTTTAGGATTGCAAGTATACAGGGTCAGGAGAGGGAATCAGTGGGAAGCCCACTGCTCCTACTTGGCCCTGGTTTGCCCTCATGGATGATGTGATAGGATAGAGGCCTTCTATCTGTCTGCTGTCCTAATTTCATCTCTCCCTGAGGACATTTCAGGGCCAAGCGCAGCAGTGGGTGACCAAAACGAAAGGAAGAGGAAGTGGGGCAGCCACAGACAACAGGAAGAAAGAGAAAAAGAGACAGGGATGATGAGCTGCTAGATCTCATCAGAGAGGACAAGGAGACAGGAGAGCACAGGAGAGCAGGGAGAGGATGGACAGACTGTTTTCAGTTCTTGAAAGATTAGTTGGAAAATGAGTTATGCATTAAGAACTTTACTTAAATAATTTGTTACATTGTTATATGTGTTGCATTCGTTTAGAAGTTTCACATTATGAATAAATTGATTAAAAACAAACACTAATTGTCACTGAACTCATTTTATTTACAGGTATTTTTATTATGTATGAACATAACGCTAACTTTAAACAACTTTAAATGCATATTTATTTAAGGAGAATATAGTAAATAACAATAAAACAAAAGTATTTCTACTACATCAACAGAAATCAGGCCTGGGATCCTCCTGATTGAAAAAAAAAAACGGTCCAGGACTGGGACACTCAGATTAATCCTGCAGTGCTAGTGTCTGGTTAAGGAAAAGGTGGAGAACAGCACAAACAGTTTTAGTAGAGAAGTATTTCATTTATTTAAAGAGATCAAAGGCTTATTTTGATTATTAAGCTTAACTAAAATATACTAATACACTGTAAAAAGACTTTTAAAATAATTTTATACACTTCAGCTGTTTAACTAAGCTTTTTTGTGAACTTAAAAACACCCTGTTTTCAGTTTTGTGACAATTTCACAGCCCATCTATGCACACAAATAAGTTACAAGACCAAATGAATAATAGAAAATAAATATAAATATAAAATACTCTTCTATAAGTTTCAAAGAGATTTAGTTTACATATTTTATACAATACAATAATAATGATCGGCAATCATTTAGTCACTGAAATTATCCATGAAACTGGATTACTAAATGCGTGTAGATTAAATAAAATAATTTTACCTGCACACGATTGTCTCCAATGAGCCTAACATGCAAAACATGTTGGCTACTATGATAAGTTTTTCTAGCTTCTCAAGCTATGAAAATGTACAAAAAAAAGTAGCAACATTTCTGTGTCCATTTTAAAGTTGTCATGCTGTGGCGCTAGTAACCGGAAAATGCGGAAGTAAGGGCGGACTTAAATGAAGGCTAGAAGGCTGTCCAATTTTCACAGCAGCTCATTTCTGGACTACCCTGCCTTTGAACGACCCGCCCTACGTGGTAGGTTGGGTCCTTCCAAGCATGCTACCCCTGAATTACGACAAAGCAATAGTGTGTGTTCACCTCTGTTCCTCGTCGTATTGTCTGCGTTACTTCTACAGTCTCTACCGTGTGTCACCCCCTGCATTTTCTCTGCTGGTCATTCCCTATGTGTGTTATGTGTTGGTGTGTGCGGCTAGCGTGTAAGTTTATATTGTTAATTGGTAATTATGAGACAGTGTGCTTCAGATCATTTTACAGAGTAATGTGAAACGTAATGAGCAGTGTTACGGAATAAATATATATTCTTAGTACTTATTTTCTGTTTATATTGTTTTATATAGGCCAGTGTAGTAAAACGCCACTTTGAGTTATAATGTGTGCTAAAGGTCACAGAGTGCTGTGTAAGACAGGAAACTGCAGGAGACACTTTGTGCAGAGCTGCATAGTACAGGATGTAGACAGGAAGCGAAACTAGGCAGAGTGCAGCGCAGGAGTTGTTTTGATTGAAACTGTGTGTGACGTATAATAGAACTATCATAGTCATTCGTCTTGTAATGCTTCAAATTTGCAGAGGACTAGCTCGTGCACATCCGTTTCCAGAAAGTAATGATTGAATAAAATAATTTTGAAAGTTTTGACCACTGAGTCGTGTTTTTCTCTGTCAGTAAAAGAATATAAAAGAACCGGATTTTGATAGCAGTAAAACAAATGTCTTTCTTCTGGGTGTAATTAAGTAACATACTGCATTACCTTTAAGAAAAGTGTTCAGTGTAATATATGCAATTACTTTTTTGAGTAATGACCCCAACGATCATCATCATCGTTTATTTGTATATCACTTTAAGAACACACCAGGCAGACCAAAGTGCTGAACAACACAGATCAAAACAACTACCAAATTAAAAATATCATAAAATCATTTAAAAAAATGCAATAAAATAAATAAGAAGGTGTCAGTTTCCTACAGAGTTAAAAGCCAGGGAATAAAAATAGGTTTTCAATCGGGACTTAAAGACCTGCACTGATGAAGCTTGTCTAATATGGAGGGGAAGGTTATTCCAGAGCATCGGAGCCGCAATTGAAAACGCTCGGTCTCCTCTGCATTTCAGCCGCGACTTAGGGAACGACAGCAACAGCTGCTCAGCTGAACAGAGCGAGCGAGGAGGAACATGTGCCTTCAGCAAATCAGATAAGTAGACAGGAGCCAGACCATTTAAAGATTTAAAAATCAATAAAAGGACTTTAAAACGAACCGTAAATTCAATGGGAAGCCAATGCAAGGAAGACAGAACCAGAGTGATGTGATCGAATTTCCTTCTACCAGTTAAAAATCGTGCCACCACATTTTCCACTAACTGCAGGCGTGACAAAAACGCCCGACCCGACCCCTATTAAAAGGGAATTACAATAGTCCAGACGTGAGGTAATAAAAGCATGAATAAGAGTTTCCAAATTGATTAGTGATCGAACTTTTCAGATGGGAGGTCAAATCACCAAAATCAACATCTGGAGAATCAGTAGAGCGATACGGGCCATATAAAATTGCTTCCGTTTTGCAATCATTAAAATTCAGAAAATTATTTGCCATCCATAATTTAATATCGCTAAGACAGTCAAGCAGTGATTGACATGGGGAGGTATCCAACTGACTAAAAGGTAAATAAAGCTGACAGTCATCAGCATACAAATGAAATGACACTCCGTGTTCACGAAAAATCGCACCAAGAGGGAGTAAATACAGCGAGAAAAATAATGGCCCAAGGATAGATGCCTGGGGCACACCCCAAAGCAGAGGGGCCGCAGAGGAAGCGGCCAGCCCCAGCTTAACACAAAAACTCCTTTCGGAAAGATGTGATTTTATCCATGACAATGCCAAATCAGAAATTCCCACACAGTGGTGTAAGCGGGAGATCAGCAGGTCATGGTCCACTGTGTCAAATGTAGCTGTCATGTCCAATAACACAAGCAAAGCATACTTACCACAATCAGTAGCAACAAGAATATCATTCATAACTTTAACAAGAGCTGTCTCCGTACTGTGAAAGGGCTTAAAACCAGATTGGAAGATTTCAGACAGTTGCGAGTCATTCAAGTAATCCAACAGCTGGGTATGTACAATCCTCTCCTAGATCTTGCTTAAAAAGGGAAGCTTGGAGATAGGTCTAAAATTTGAACTATCAAGGCCAGGTTTCTTAAGTAAGGGGTGTATGACTGCATGTTTAAACCCACTAGGATCTTGACTGGTTAACAGACTAGTATTGATAATTTTCAGGATATAAAGTCCAATGATAGGAAATACTTTTTGGAGAAAGCGGGGAGTAACAACATCGTTCGGGGAGGCTTAGAATGTAGCACCAACTCCTCTAAATCACACAGAGAAATTTGTGCAAAGGCAGAGAACAGGCTTGAGCAAGGAGTATGCATGGCCGGATCAACAATAGTTGGGATCGGAGGCCTCAGGCTAGCAATCTTGTCCACAAAAAATGTAATAAACTTATTTCACATAGCCTCAGAGGACGGCAAACGGTTGTAACCCTCCAAGTTAAGTACAGAATTTGTAGTATTGTATAAAACATGAGGGTTATGTGAGTTGGCCAAAATAAGTTGAGAAAAGTAGGAGTGTTTATCGGCCTTAACTGCCCACTGATAAGTTTTCTAGATAATTTTTAGGGCTTTAAGAGAGACATGCAAACTATCTTTTTTCCACTGTCTTTCATATTTCCTACATTGTCTTCTACTAGCTCAGGTATGATCTGTTAACCATGGACTAGTCTTAGATGTACATTTTCTTAGCCTCAAAGGGGCAACAACATCAAGCACAGATTTAAAAGCAAAGTCAAAATACAAAAATAGGTCATCTGCAGTGGGCAACTCAGGGGCATAAGACATTAATTTGTCAAACAGTATAGAAAACCGTTCGGCAGTATCAGAGCCAAAGGCACGATAACATCGAACAGGTACAGCCTGATTTGCAAAAGCGTTAGAAGGAGCAGTATCAAATAAGATGGGCATATGATCAGGGAATACTGCATCTTCAACACGTACATTGCAAACAGATAAACCATAATATAAAAGTCCAGTGTGTGACCACATTCTTGAGTGGCACCACTAACAGATAGGACAAAATTAAAAGAGTTCACTAAGGGCGTCGGGGGGTTCCCAGGAGCATCTTCCTTGGGGGGCTCAACCCGGGGTAGCGGTCATGGCCTAGTAAGGGCTTTGTTGGCTCTTAGGTTACGGTTTCCTCGTGGCTGCGTGCAGCGGGGCTAGGGGAGGGTCTGTGCTGACGGACGTGGGTTACTGACCTGGTAGCCTGGCTGCCCCTGGGTGGGTCCGGGATGAGCGTGAGGTTCTGGGGGCGCTCCGTCTCTGCGCTGGGGCCCTGGCCGGGCCTCGGGGGCTTGAGTCCTGGTTGGTATGTTGCTGGGGTTGTGGGCGGGTGGGTGTATGGGGGCCCGGCCCTGGCGCAGGGTGCCGCCAGTGCATCGAGCCACCTGGGGGGCTCTTCAACTGGTGGGGGAGGTTGTTACACCTTGCAGGAGCTCTCCTCTCTTCAGGAACTCACTCTGCAGGAGGGGGAGATACAGGAGAGGTGAAGGAAGATCTCAGCCTGGGCGTCTATTGTCTTATGTAGTCTGGAAGATGAGTGGATGACTGGGTGGGTGCAGTTTTCTCTGTGGTGGGGTCAGGTGGGCTGTCCCGGGCTCTGTGGGGCCGGGCGGTGCTGCTGTACTGGGCCCCTGTCCGGATGGGCCTAGGCCCCTTTCCCTGGCGGGTTGCGGAGTATGGGGGTGCCTACTGGGGTCAGCGGGGGAGCTGGCCCCAGGGAGGGGTCACTTGCCCCTCCCTTCCTTCCCTACCCATCTCCAGCTGCCTCCCTCTTCCCGCTCCACCACAATCACCCACACATGCAGGGCCTTGGGGTAAAGGTGTGTCACCAGGGTGCAGGGGAGGCATCCCCCCCCTGTCCCCTTCTGGCTTCCTGTGCCTCAATTTTACCTCACAACTTAGACATTCACATTACTCACACTCTCATGCGTGGGCACGCTACATGGACTCCAAAAGACCATCAGGGTGAACACCTCACCCCTGGCGTTGTTGCCCACCTCTCAATTTTAAATACACGTAGGCACTGAGGGCCATCAGGAGGGGCTATGCGCTTACCTGCTGCTCTCTGGCAGGTAGCTCCATGCCCTCCTGGGTTTTAAATGCACCTTAAAACACACATGCATCAACACTACAATGAGCGGGCGGAGGGAGGTTTGGAGTCTTCTCACACCCCCGTTCTCTGCGACCTGCTGGAGTGGGGGGCCAGGAGGAGGAGTTGGCCGTCTTACTGGGGTCTGGAGTGTGGGGCCTCCCTGCTGCTGCGGAGTCGGGGCGGTCTGCTTCTCCCCACCGCAGGGAAAAGGGTAACACCACCTGCATCTGGGTGCAGTTTCCCCCTCCAGGGGCAAGGGTACCTAGACCCGGTTCGTAGAGTACGCTTGGGGATTGTGATTGTATGTACAGTGTCTCTCTATGTCTGTGAGAGCATGCGGGTGGGAATGGATGTTTGTATCTGTGTGTGCCTGTATGTCTGTGTCTATATGTCAGGTTGGGTATCAGACGCCACCTCTCTGGGGACATCTCAGGACCTCTAAGGTATGGAGGCCTATCTCCCCCCACCACTTCCCGTTGGTGGTTCTTTGTGTCCGGGGATGGGTGCCCAGGTACACACCGGCTCACTCCTTGGCGGCCGCTTATCGGGGCCTGGAGCCTGGGGCTCGCTCGGGCAATTTGGGGGGGGGTTCCCTCGGCCTCTTGGACTGGGGCTCGGTCACTCTGGCACAGCTGGCTGCCGGCGGAGCTCACGGGCGCGTCACTGCAACCCCCCCGGCTTCTGCTCCGCGGCTGCTGAGTGACCCCTAATCTGGGACTCTCCTCAGCTCTTTCTGGGATAGTGGCTCAGCTGCCCCTCTGTTGGTCTTCCTTGGTCTCTTGTGTTCTGGGGGCCTCTGGATGTCTGGAGTTTTGATCTCCTCCATACCTGCTTCATGGCCTGGTGGACGGGGCTGTGGCCCCACACCCTCTAGCAGATCATTACATGAAGGGACCTTTTAAAAAAACAAGCGCGTCCATGCTCACAGGTGTACACATGGGTGCTCACACACACAAACTACACCCTTTTTGGCTCCTACCTCAAAGCACACTGCGCTGTCGATATTACGTGCTGCACAATAATGTTTAATATTTAGTATTTACTGTTATATTCCCATATATCATCGTGATGTTGTTTATTGTATTGCTCTCGTTTTCTTCTGCTTGTTTCCTTTTTTCTTTCTCAACAGGTGATCCAGCTGATTGATATATGTATTTTTTTGTCTGCTTATTTAGTTGGTTATTGGTTTTTTTGAGAAATCCCGGTTTCAGTCAGGAAGAGCAAATCCAGAACACGAGAAAGAAAAATTTCCTTCAATATGAAGGTCTTGTTTGCTACCAACCTGGTATTTATTAAACCCAGCCTGAGAAAAACTATATCCTTAAAGTTTGTGACGCAGTGTGCCCAGACAAAAGGCAGCTATTTTCAAACGTGAGCATCAGCAGAAACGCGGTTGCTGAACGTGTAGACCAGCTTTCCACCAATCAAAAAAAAAAACAGCTTGTGGAAAAGGGAAAAGATTTCATCGCATATTCCCTTGCTGTGGATCAGAGCACCGACACAACTGACATTGCCCAGCTGTCAATTTTCATTCGTGGAGTGGACTCCAGCCTGAGCATAACAGAAGAGTTTTTGGCGTTACGTCCTATACATGGCACAACTACAGGACAAGCTCTATATGAAGGGGTATCCAGATGTGTAAATGGGGCTGCCTTGGGAAAAACTCGTGAGATTGACAACAGATGGAGCACCCGCGATGTGTGGACACATGAGTGGATTGGTGGCAAGGATACGTGAAAGGATGCGGGATGAAAATGTCACAGATGAGCTGACAGCTTATCACTGCATAATACACCAGGAGTCGTTATGTGGCAAAGCCTTGAAAATGGAACATGTAATGAAGAATAGGCTGATATATTAAATGTCCCTTTATTACCATTTCATAACTGTCTTAAATCAGATGGAAAACAATGTAATGCTGTAGATGAACTCAAAATATATAAAACATGTGCAGCAGTAATACCAAACAAAAACATACATGAAACAGTTATATTAATCCAAAATGCACCATGTTTCATATAAATGGAGAAAAAAATACTGATAGTAATCTTGCTCTGCATTTATTTTCAAGTACATTTTGGTGCTGATACTATACACTGAAAAACTTAATGTGTGACTTTTCACTGCCCTTTATACGTTTTACTTGAATGATCCAAAAAAATTTGAACCAGAGTAATAAAATAAAAAGCAAAGGTGATATACTAAGATTAGCGGCAGACAACTTGAGTAAGCAGGCAGGACTATAATTGCTTTTTTTTTTTTTTTTTCTCTGCCTGTCCCGTTTGGCTCTTTTGCCATCAGAATTATTGTCTAAAGGCAAAGAAAGATGCCCAACGGATTTACTTTACCAAATTGACCATCCCAGCCTTGCCATAATGGTCCATTTGATTCACCTTTTATTGTTTATTTTATTTTCACTTGCTGAATACGGGAAAGACTTGACTGGAGGAAAGAAGGGGAGAAAGAAAGAGGGAAAGAGAAACAGCTGAGAAGAGGGACGTGGGAATAAGCAGGAAAAAGAAAAAAGAAAAAAAAAAGAAAAAAAATGCATATATCAATCACCTGGATCACCTGTTGAGAAAGAAAAAAGAAAACAAGCAGAAGAGAACAAGAGTAATAGAATAAACAACATCACAATGATATATGGGAATATGACAGTAAATACTAAATATTAAACATTATTGTGCAGCACATAAGATCAACAGAACACAGTGTGCTTTGAGGTAGGAGCCAAAAAGGGTGTAGTTAGTGGGTGTGATCACCCGTGTGTACACCTGTGAGCATGGACGCGCTTGTTTTTTTTAAAAGGTTCCTTCACGTAATGATCTGCTAGAGGGTGTGGGGGGCCACAGCTCCGTCCTCCAGGGCATGAAGCAGGTATGAGGAGATCAAAACTCCAGATATCCAGAGGCCCCCAGAACACAAGAGACCAAGGAAGACTAACAGAGGGGCAGCCGCGCTACTGTCCCAGAGAGAGCTGAGGAGAGTCCCAGATGAGGGTTCACTCAGCAGCCACGGAGCAGAAGCCAGGGGGAGTTGCAGTGACGCGCCCGTGAGCTCCGCCGACAGCCAGCCGTGCCTGAGTGACCGAGCCCCAGGCCGAGAGGCCGGGGGCACCCCACCTCCGAAGTGGCCCGAGCGAGCCCCAGGCTCCAGGCCCTGATAAGCGGCCGCCAAGGAGTGAGCCAGTGTGTACCTGGATGCCCATCCCCAGACACAAAGAACCACCAACGCACCGATGTCTGAGGGAGTCCGCCACTGGCAGGGGAAGTGGTGGTAGGGGGAGATAGACCTCCAAACCTTGGAGGGCCTGAGATGTCCCCAGAGAGGTGGCGTCTGATACCCAACCTGACATATAGACACAGACATACAGGCATACACAGATACAAACATCCATTCCCACCCTCATGCTCTCATATGCACTTACTCCACACTCAACAAACGTGGAGACAGACATAAAGAGACGCTGTACACACGATCACACTCCCCAAGCGTACTCTACAAACCGGGTCTAGGTACCCTTGCCCCTGGAGGGGGGAACTGCACCCAGACCCAGGTGGTGTTACCCTTTTCCCTGCGGTGGGGAGAAGCAGACCGCCCCGACTCCGCAGCAGCAGGGAGGCCCCACACTCCAGCCCGCAGTCGGACGGCCAACTCCTCCTCCTAGCCCCCCCGCTCCAGCAGGTCGCAGAGAATGGGGGTGAGAGAAGACTCCAAACCTCCCTCCACCCGCTCATTGTAGTGTTGATGCATGTGTGTTCTGAGGTGCATTTAAAACCGAGGAGGGCATGGAGCTACCTGCCAAAGAGCAGCAGGTAGGCGCATAGTCCCTCCTGCTAGCCCTTAATGTCTACGTGTATTTAAAATTGAGAGGTGGGCAACGACGCCAGGGGTGAGGTGTACACCCTGCTGGTCTTTTGGATTCCGTGTATCGTGCCCACCCCCAAGATCCTATATGTATGTGTAATGAGAGTGTGAGTAATGTGAATGTCTAAGTTGTGGGATAAAATTGAGGCAAAGGCAGCCAGAAGGGGACAGAGGGCGGGGGTTGCCTCCTCTGCACCCTGGTGACATACCCCTACCCCAATGCCCTGCATGTGTGGGTGGTTGTGGTGGAGCGGGAAGAGGGAGGCAGCTGAAGATGGGGAGGGAAGGAAGGGAGGGGCAAGTGACCCCTCCCTGGGGCCAGCTCCCCCGCTGACCCCAGTAGGCACCCCCATACTCCGCGACCCGCCAGGGAAAGAGGGCCCAGGCCCATCCAGACTGGGGCCCAGTGCAGCAGCGCCTCCCGGCCCCACAGAGCCCGGGACAGTCCACCCAACCCCACCACAGAGAAAACTGCACCCACCCCACCATCCACTCATCTTCCAGACTACATAAGACAGTAAACGCCCAGGCTGAGATCTTCCTCCACCTCTCCTGTATCTCCCCTTCCTGCAGAGAGAGTTCCTGAAGAGAGGAAAGTTCCTGCAAGATGTGACAACCTCCCCCACCAGTTGAAGAGCCCCCCAGGTGGCTCGACGCACCAGCGGCACCCTGCGCCAGGGCTGGGCCCCCATGCACCCACCCGCCCACAACCCCGGCAACACACCAACCAGGACCCAAGCCCCCGAGGCCCGGCCAGGGCCCCAGCCCAGAGACGGAGCGCCCCCAGAACCTCACGCCCATCCCGGACCCACCCAGGGGCAGCCAGGCTACCAGGTCAGTAACCCACGTCCGTCAGCACAGACCCTCCCCTAGCCCCGCTGCACGCAGCCACGAGGAAACAGTCACCTGAGAGCCAACAGAGCCCCTAACCGGACATGACCGCTACCCCGGGTTGAGCCCCCCAAGGAAGATGCCTCCAGGGAACCCCCCGACGCCCTAAGCCTGTCCCTACCCCCACATCAATCACAACAGTGAAGGCGGGACCAAACTAAGACCCCCCCCCCCACCCCCACCCCCATTAGGTGATGGAGCTGATCAAAGGAGCCCAGAGCAATTGATCTGATGTGGTGGCAGAGGCTGTATCAAGACTAATGTAATCTAATAGATAATTTCTATATTGGTTAGAATTAAGATTATTTTTATTTTTCCAGTTCATGAGCACTGTTTTTTTGGCTATGCATAGGGCAGTGAAAACCATATGGGCTATATTCTTTTCTGAAGTGACATTATCTAAGCTGCCCAACAAACACACTAAGGGGGAAGCTGGAATGTTACATTTCAGACACTTTGATAAGTCTTCACATATCTCGCGCCAAAACTTCTGAACTGGTGGACAGAACCAAAGAGCGTGGATATAATTGTCCGGTGAATTGGTTTGGCAGTGGGAGCAGTTGTTGGTAGACGTAAAGCCCATCTTGAACATCCGATGACCTGTATAGTGCGCTCTATGTAATATTTTGTATTGAATTAATTGAAGACTGGGATTTCTAATTAGATGAAAGGTTTTTAAGCAAATCTGAGACCAGAAGTTTAGGTCTAAGTTAACTGATAAATCCGCTTCCCATTTTGCAATAGGAAGTGATATTGATTCATCTGTTTTAGAAAGCATTCTGTATATTTTGGATAGTAATTTGGGGGTTTTAAGAGTAAGAAATTGAACCACACTTGGTGGTGTTTGTAGTTCAACTTGACCCGGTTTAAATTTCTTTTTTACTATGGATTTAATTTGTTGATATTCTAAAAATCTTTTCTTGTTGATCCCATATTGTGTAACTATTCCGTCAAATGAAATAAATTCTGTTCCTTCTAGTATATGTTCTAAATATTTGATTCCTTTACCACTCTAATCTGAAAAGTTTATCATATTATTGTTTTGTAATATGTCAGGGTTGTTTCAGATAGGTGTACGTTTGCATGGGATTAATGAAGACGCCGTCAATTTTAGAAACTCCCACCATGCTGTCAGAGAAGAGCTGATGTTGATGCTTTTTAAAGCATTCATGTCATTGGATGTTTGAGCTGATAAATGGTAGATCTGAAATCTCTTGATTATTGCAAAGTGCTTGTTCTACATCTAGCCAAGGTTCATCTAAGAGGGTATGTTTTAGCCATCCTGAGATAAACTGAAGCCTGTTGGCTAAGAAGTAGTGCTGAAAGTTAGGTAGTTCTAATATTCCTCTATCCTTGGTCTTTTGTAATGTTTTTAAGCTTATACGTGGGGGTTTATTTTTCCAAAGGAATTTGGACATACATGAATCTAGAGATCTGAACCAATCTTGTGGCGGTTTAGTTGGGATCATTGAGAATAAATAATTTATTTTTGGTAAGACCATCATTTTTATAGCGGCAACCCTTCCCATGAGTGATATAGGTATACATTTCCACCTAGCCAGATCATCTTCTACCTTCTTTAAAAGTGGGATATGGTTTCATTTAGTAAGATCTGCAAGCTTGGGAGAAACATTAATACCTAAATATTTCATATTTCCCGATTGCAGTGGTGTAGAAGAGGAATTATGGAGGGAGCAATTAATCGGTAGGACTGAAGATTTTGACCAGTTAATTGAGTAATCTGATATTCTTGCAAAAGAGTTGATCAATTCAATCACCCCAGAGATATTGGTTTGTGAATTTTGGAGAAAGAGTAACACATCATCCGCATAAAGGCTGATTTTATGTTCCACGTTCTTGCATTTTATGCCCTTAATTACTGAATTCTGTCTAATTGCTGCTGCTAGTGGTTCAATAAAAATTGCAAACAGTGAAGGGGAGAGTGGGCATCCCTGCCTGGTGCCCCTCAGGAGAGAGAAGCTGGAGGATGTGTGGTCATTTGTTCTGACACAAGCTGTTGGGGAGTTATATAATATTTTTAACCAGTTTATGAAAGAGGATCCAAAACCAAATTTGTGTAAAGTTGCAAATAGAAATTTCCAGTTAACTCTGTCAAATGCTTTTTCTGCGTCTAAAGAGAATATTGTAGTTTCTAGGTTTTTACTGTATGAGTAGTCTATCAAATTAAGTAATCTACGTGTATTTGTTGATGAGTGCCTACCTTTTATGAAACCAGTTTGGTCAGGATGAATTAAGAGGGGGGTTATTTTCTCCAGTCTCTTTGAGATTAGACCAGAATTCATTGTAGAATTCTGCAGGAAAGCTGTCTGGACCTGGAGCCTTATTATTGGGCATACTTATCAGGGCTTCCTGGAGTTCACCTGGTGTCAGTGGTGAATCCAGTGCCATTGCTTTAGTGTCTAATAATTTTGGAAGAGTTATGTTGTCCAAAAACTGATCAATTTCTTTTTTAGATGGGTTTATTTGTGTTGAATACAACGTTTTATAGAAATCCCTGAAAATGTTTTTTATTTGTATCGGTTCATATACTGTGTTCCCAGATAAATCTCGAACAGCACATATAGTTGTTTTTTCTTTATTTATTTTTAGCTGGTTTGCTAGAAATTGACCGGATTTATTACCATGTTCATAATTTTGTAAGCGTAGTCTTTGTACTAAGAATTTTGTTTTTTTATCAATTATCTCATTTAATTCTAGTTTTGTTTTGCGTGTTTTGTTCAATGTTTCCTGATCTTGGTGGGATGCGTAGGCTTCTAGTGATTTGATGTTTTTTTCTAACTCCTGAATATTTTCGTTTTCTTTTTTCTTTTTATGTGATGAGAAAGAAATTATTTTACCTCTCATCACAGCTTTCCCTGCTTCCCATAGAACAGAAGCTGATGTTTCGGGAGTGTCATTATAGTCCAAATATGAAGTCCACTCTTTTTTAAAATATTTA
The DNA here is from genome assembly GCF_965226115.1 of Aulonocara stuartgranti. Classification (NCBI taxonomy): domain Eukaryota; kingdom Metazoa; phylum Chordata; class Actinopteri; order Cichliformes; family Cichlidae; genus Aulonocara; species Aulonocara stuartgranti. The sequence continues at coordinate 3,299,418 of NC_138957.1, read as the reverse complement.
ATAAAGTCTTCATCTTTAAGTAGTGATATATTAAATCTCCAGTTTTTTCTTGGCGTAGTATTATTCTTGTGCATTAGTGTTAAAGATACAGGACCATGATCGCTGACAGCTATAGGATGAATCTCAGTGTCTGAAATGTCGTTCAGCAGTGAGCTGCTGACCAAAAAATAATCCAGACGAGAGTAGGAGTGATGGACATGTGAGAAAAAAGTATATTCCTTACTGGTGGGGTGAAGGGAGCGCCATGCATTGCAAAGACCAAAGTCGCTCATATACTGTTTGATTATATTTGCGGACTGCCAATTACGCTGAGTTCCCGCTGTATTGAGCCTATCCATGTCTTCATTTAGTCCAAGGTTGAGGTCGCCTCCAAGAACAAGTGTGCCATCTAAGTGTTCAGAGAGTGCACTGAAAAAACCGTGAAAGAATGAGGGATCATCAACATTTGGACCATATACACTTGCAATACATAGCTTTTTATCAAGTATAGATAGTTTAATGATTAAGAATCTGCCCTCTGGATCTATAACTGTATCGAGTACTGTGAATTTAATATTTTTATGTATTAAAATTGCTACTCCCCTTTGTCTAGAATTATAACAAGCTGAGAACACATTAGGAAACTCAGGTGTTTTAAGTTCATTCGAACCTCTAAGAGGTTTGTGGGTCTCTTGTAAAAGGACAACATCTGCCTGTAGTTTTTTGAGTTGGTTAAATATTTTTAACCTCTTTACTCTGGAGCCAGCTCCATTTATATTCCATGTAATGAACCTCACGTGTACCCATAGATGTTTGTGTATAACTAGGGATGTATGCTGTGTGCGTCGCTTAGACAGGTGGAGAGAATACGTCACTTGTTCATAAATAAAGAAAAGGAGAGAGAGAGAAAATGTGTGGCGAGATGCTCCCTGAGTCTGACTATGTGTATGCATATTTACTAATATGAGTAGGCTTGGCTTAAGTGTGTGTATCCTAAACGACTGTGTGCGCTGTCGGACTGAAGTAAATGTGCTGCCGTTGAGCGCATGGTGCGTATGTGTCGAAATAAAGGATGTTTGTGGATGAGTGTCGAAGCAGGTGATCAAGGCAGTGAAAGGAATAAAGAAAGAAACCAAGGACAGGGGTGAGCAGCATAAATCCAAGAGGGGGAAAAGAGAGGAAAAGAAAAAAAGAAAAAAAGGAGAAGAAAAAAAAACAGAAACAAAACGTAAACATTCCAATTAAATCACTGACGGAGAGTGACGGTGTTAATTCTGCTATGAAATCACACTTTAAGATGCGATTTGATACCGGTAAGTTAAACAGATGTTAATGCAAGTTAGGGTGAGTGGATAGGGAAAGGGTGTAGCTGATTCTTATCTGGTGTGAGGTTAATACAGCCACGGAGTGATGTTGGGGTCGCGGTGGAGCTGTCCGTCCACGTACAGCCGGTCCACAGCGATGACAACGCGGGAGCCCTTCTGGATGAAGCCGCTTCGGATTGGGAAGAGGACCCTGCGTCGTTCCAAGATCTCTTTGGGGAACTGGTCGTTCACGCTGAAGTCCGTTCCTTTTAATTCCCTGCCGCGGTTTTTCACTTGTTGCTTTTGTTTGAAGTGGCCGAATTTGGCCACGATAGGACGTGGTCTCCCGGCCGTAGCCCGAATGGGGCCGAGGCGATGTACCCGATCGAAGACGATGTTCTTCACAGTGTCCTCCAGCAGCTTCAGGTGGGTTTTGATGAAGCTTTTTACCGTGGTCTCCGCGTCCTCTCCAGCAGCTTCTGGAATACCAGAAAATACCAGATTATCACACATGCTACGAGCTTGTAGATCAATAACTGGTTAAATGGTTAATAGATCAATCCCCGATCAAAAAAATAATCAAAACAACACAAAAGATGATCGGAGACTTGGCACCAGACTAGTTGCTCACATCAGCAAAAACAGTTAAAATCTATTCCAGGCATGAAACATTAAGATTTAAAACACACACTTTTAAAAGGCAATGAAAAATATACACAAGCCAAATAGTGATACAGACTCCTCAAGTGAAGTGGGACGCTGCAAAGCTGCGGTTAGGAGTAACAGCAGCTAAAGATTAGAACTGAGATCATGTGAGAATAGTGTGAGCATTAGTAATTAATCTCAGGAGTGTGAAAATAGAGTATGTTTAGAACATCTAGCTATCATTCAAACATACTGGGATTATGCTTCATTTTAGTAGAGATTTGGGGTATAGATATATTATTTTCAGATCAAGCATTTTTTTTTGCATTGAGTAGATATTGAAATATTCATGTGAAGCTTATTGTATTTTGTTTTGTTGTTTTTGTAATGGTTAATATGTCACTAATCACGCTGTGAGGCAAGCATGTAATTCAGTTTGAAGGTATGGCATTTCAGTCGTTCCAAGATCTCTTTGGGGAACTGGTCGTTCACGCTGAAGTCCGTTCCTTTTAATTCCCTGCCGCGGCTTTTCACTTGTTGCTTTTGTTTGAAGTGGCCGAATTTGGCCACAATAGGACGTGGTCTCCCGGCCGTAGCCCGAATGGGGCCGAGGCGATGTACCCGATCGAAGACGATGTTCTTCACAGTGTCCTCCGGCAGCTTCAGGTGGGTTTTGATGAAGCTTTTTACTGTGGTCTCCGCGTCCTCTCCAGCGGCTTCTGGAATACCAGAAAATACCAGATTATCACGCATGCTACAAGCTTGTAGATCAGTAACTGTTTCTTTTATTTTTCTATTTTCTCTATTGAGCTGGGTAACATTTTCTGTGAGACATTTCACCGACTCCCTTAGCGTGGCATTTTCAGCAGCAAGCGTTTCCACCTGCTGCTGGCTGAACTCCAGGGATTCTCGCAAGCATTTAAATTCTCGGTGAAGAATCTCCACCAAGGACAGCCTTGCGTCGAAACTGGACAATCGCTTGTCGATTGACTCCAGTATGTCGGCAATATCTTTGCTGGCTGGCGATGTTGAGCCGGGGGAATCTGCCGGGCGTTGTCTTTTCGATGACGGCGTCTCAGGTTTGACCGGGGAAGCTGCACACTGGGCCTTCTTCATTACGAGATCCTGGAAGCACTGATCAATATAATCTTGGAGAGTCTCTAAACTCTCCCCGTTGTTCTCCAGGGTGTTGGAGATTATTTAGACAAATAGTGTTAGTTATAAGACAATTGATAAGTGTATTTGGTAATACTGAAGCTTAAATGAATTTGTTCAAATCTAAACTACCATTTGCTTTAATTTTCCGTCAAAATCTCCGGCATCTGACGTCAGTTACAACATGAGTCGCTTACCTTGTCCGTCACTTACCTCCTCCTTTATAATTGTTACGGTTAGGACCCTTTATTTATTTGGGAAGCGTAAATGATGAGAATTACCAGTAGTTTTAAGCATGGTGACAAAGCGACTGCGATGACAGCTTGGGAGCATCCTTAGGTTCGTTTTGGGAACAGGACCTGCATCACTCGAGAATCATCTTGGGAAACTGGTCATTTACAAAGTCCATTCCTCTCAGCCCCCGGCCGCAGCTCTTTACCATCTCTTTTTTGTTTAAGTTGTTCAAATTTGGCCACAATCGATCTGGGTCTGTGTGGAGGACATGATGGATGCTGATGTTTTTAACTACATCCTCACCCCCAACTGGTCGTGGCAGATGACCGCTCCTCCCTTAGCCTGGTTCTGCTGGAGGTTTCTTCCTATTAAAACAGGGAGTTTTTCCTTCCTACTGTCGCCAAAGCACTTGCTGATAGGGAGTCATACGACTGTTGGTTTTTTCTCTGTTTTCCTTGTATTATTGTACAGTCTTTACTTTACTATATAGCACCTTGAGGCAACTGTTGCTGTGTCCACTCATGTGCCCACACATCGCGGGTGCTGTGAAAAAAAAAAAAATCCTTGGGCAAGATACTAACCCCGACTTGCTCTCCGATGCATCCATCGGAGTGTGAATAATAGTTAGAAAGCACTCACCGTATAGATAATAGTGCTGGTGTGTATGGGGTGAATGTGGCGTGTTGTAAAAAGCCCTTTGAGTACTCCAGAAGTACTAAAAAAAAAGCGCTATATAAGAACCAGTCCATTTAATTGTCAATAAAATACTGTAAACTGTCCAGGTCATCTTCGTGGTCCTCCAGAATGGTGAAGTCAATTGAAATATGTCTGCAATTATTATCTTTTTGACAGCTCTAAAAGGCAATAGACTAAACTGGCAGAGAAAGCTATGATTAAGTTTGTGTCAACACAAACCTAGGGAAATATAAAGGTGTTATGTTTAAATAAACTAACTAAAAGGCTGCACAGATTTTAAAATGCAAACAGATTGGTTTCAGTATTTAAATATAAATAAATATTTAAATAAAATAAATTATAAGCAGCTGCAGCCGGGATTACAATAAAAGTTGACTGTAGCACAGGCTGTTGGCTGTAGTAGTGTATACTAAATACTAGACTTGACTTACCAGTAGCTGAGAACCATAATGAAACACAAAGGAGCACATGCACAGATAAATTTTTACCCAGGGTGCTGTACAACAAAGCAGTATGGAAAAGGACCCACCACCACGAAGGTCTACTGGTTTATCCCCGATCAAAAAAATAATCAAAACAACACAAAAGATGATCGGAGACTTGGCACCAGACTAGTTGCTCACATCAGCAAAAACAATTAAAATCTATTCCAGGCATGAAACATTAAGATTTAAAACACACACTTTTAAAAGGCAATGAAAAATATACACAAGCCAAATAGTGATACAGACTCCTCAAGTGAAGTGGGACGCTGCAAAGCTGCGGTTAGGAGTAACAGCAGCTAAAGATTAGAACTGAGATCATGTGAGAATAGTGTGAGCATTAGTAATTAATCTCAGGAGTGTGAAAATAGAGTATGTTTAGAACATCTAGCTATCATTCAAACATACTGGGATTATGCTTCATTTTAGTAGAGATTTGGGGTATAGATATATTATTTTCAGATCAAGCATTTTTTTTTTGCATTGAGTAGATATTGAAATATTCATGTGAAGCTTATCGTATTTTGTTTTGTTGTTTTTGTAATGGTTAATATGTCACTAATCATGCTGTGAGGCAAGCATGTAATTCAGTTGAAGGTATGGCATTTCAGTTTAACGATTTGATACAAAAATCGTTTTTTATTTCCTCTCCTCTCATCTTTTCACTTAGAATTTAGATTTTTTTCTATTTGGGTAAAGATTCAGTAAGACAGAAAGCTATGTCTCTAAAATAATTCTTTTTCAAAAGTGAAGTAAATAAGCATCTGATGTGCTATGAAAATGCTGTAGCAGCATTCTCTCTTTACCTCTCGCCTCCCTCACTCTCTCAGGTCAACAGTAAAAGGATCCGACACACAGATTGACTTATCTACCTGAATCCAATTTTCATGTTCACTGACTGCAATGAGCAGCTTCATGTCAGGATGAATTACACTTTTTCTATCAGCTTTTTTTTATATAAACAAATGGAGCTCTGCTTCAAGTCCCTGAAAGTAAAAACTGTTGAGCATTCAGTTTGAATAAATGGCAGGGTAGAGGCACACTCTAACCTGTGATTTATTTTAGAAACTAAGTAATGTAATGGTCTTTCTGAATGTAGCAAAGAGGAAGCAATAATGTCCTAAATCAAGGCAACTGCCCTTTTTCTTTCTTCTGTTTGTCCAGCTTTAATTTGCAACTTTCTGCAACCAAAATGTAGATAAATTCAAAACCAGCTCTAAAGCAGAATTTTGCAGATTCGCTACATTATATTGATACCACACCATCTTGGCTCGGTTTACATTATATACTGAAGTCAAATCTTGATGAAAAATAATAATAATAAATGCTGAAAATGTATGCTAACTGCTGTATACATTTAAGGTGTAAATATTCATTGCTATATGGATGCTGCTATAGCTCACCTGGCTGAGTGGGTGACCCATATGCTGAAGAGATGGATCCAGGAGAACTGAGCCATCCACAACCCAAACATCTAAGGCCACACATCTTGCCGATATCTGCCCTTCCATCCCAGCAGGAGAGCGAGTCAGGATGGGGGTGCCCACGAACAGGAGATGGGAGCCACAGAGCACCAGAGGCAACGGTCAGCCGACCCTGCTAGATGCCCACCAACACGGTGCGGGAAAGGGATCAGTGTCCAGCGGGAAGCGCTAGGTAGGGTGAATCCCTCCATGACCCAGTCCCACAGGGACAGCCAAGGCTCAGCAAGCCCCAGACCAAGGCCCAATATGTGTAATTACACAGGATCACAGACAAAAAAAATCTGCTACTTGCACTATTTCCTGTGTCTTATACATGAAATACCGCATGAAATATTCTGATTCTGATTATACTAAATCGAGTGTGCTGAGTCCAAATCTGCAGTCAGATTTGCCTAGGACGTCAGGTTCTGAAGTTATACACAGTATCATTGGCTATTCATACAGACGCGAGAAACTAATTTTATATTCGTTATACAGCCACTATACATAACTAAAATTTGCTTCAAAAGGATGACAGATTACAAAAACTCGTTTACATTAACAAGCATGTAAATAAAAAGTTCACTGGAGTCTTTATGCAATGCACATAAACTGCCCTTTAGGCACTTGCTTTTGCAGTTTTCATTGTCTGCTGTCGACCGCTGCAGAAACCAGCAATAGTCACCCATCATGTTGGGGTTGAAGTGGCCTTGATATCTTTTCTACATGGTGGCAATATCCTGGTGGAATCGTTCTCCATGTCCATCGCTCACATCACCCAAATTATGCATGACAATCACGAAAGTGTGAAGTTGTAGTGCCTTTCTGTAGTAAATTCCATTCCTGTAATCTGGAGGCTAACAATTCAGACTTCTATGATAAAGACGTGTCTCTCATTAGACCATCTAAATTAGACTGGCTCAGCAAGTGGGGCTTACCCTGATCAGATTCTGGTTCATAACATGTGTCAGCAGCAGCAGCATCCTCATGATTCACATCAGAACTATCACTTTCAGAAGAAAAAGATGCAGGCGGAATGGTACTGTATTCTCAGTGTCATGTGCACTGGCTTCTGGCTCCAACTTTACCTCTTCGTCAGGTTTTTGCGCTGATCGCATGGGGTATATTTACCACAAATATAGCAGAAATTGTACGGATGGTTAACGCAGCTCTGCCTACCTATTCATCTTTGGGATAAACAGACTTATAGACTTACTAGCAAAATAAGAAAACAGTACTGTTTACTATAAGCTTGCGCTTGGCCCATCTCACATTATATTTAGGCTTAACAACTGCTGACATCAGCTCACTGACCTGCTCAGACACTGCAGGAACACGCTGCTGCCATGATGTGTTACACACCAGGCACTGGAAGCCATGATGCAGGTAATGGTGCAGCAATTATAATGTTGCCATGCATCAGTATGCAGGCTCATCTACCACATAGTCACCAAAATGTACTTGGCCTTTAACTTAAGATCTAGATGTCCTAGATGAATTTCAGATTCGGAATCAGTACACCCTCTCCGTGAATCGCTACCTTATTGTGGTGGAGGGGTTTGTGTGTCCCAGGGATCCCAGGGGCTATGTTGTCTGGGGGCTTTTGCCCCCTGGTAGGATCTAGACTTGTAGTCAAGACGGTCTAATCCGAGACCAAGACAAGACCAAGACCAGAGGGTATCGAGACCAAGACAAGACCAAGACCAAGACCAAGACCAAGTTGAGACGAGACCAAGACCGAGACCGAGACAAAAAAAGTCTTTAAACTGCAGCCAGATGCTGCTTCGTTTACGGCTGTCAGGCATATTTATGTGTTTTTGCTTTCGCACAGCCCTCCTTACCACTATCTACTGTCTCACTCATTTACTGAGAGGACAGACGCACGCTCCACTTGACTGTCGCGTCTCTCACCCTCTCTGTTTTTCACACAATGATATTATCCTATATCCTCGCATGTGATTGGCCACAATATAGAGTGATTGGAGCATAACTGAGCCACTTTGTGAGAGCTGAGCAGCGAAAGGAAATTAAGTGAGGGTAGAAATGACTGAAAGATTATTATGGTCTGTTTTGAGTTTTGTTCAAAAAAGAATGACTTCATATATATATATATATATATATATATATATATATATATATATATATATATATATATATATATATATATATATACACACTTCTATATACATATGCAGGACACCTTAAACTAGTTTTTTAATTAAGTAGCAAGGCAGAACATAGTCGGGCCTGTATCAAGACACAGGGACTAAACCCCAATTCAACCAGACCCAGAACTGATCCGGAATTAAAACAGGACTACAACAGTAACCAAGACAGAACCAGAATCAGAACTAGATGATAGTAGCACTAAAAATCATCATAGACCTGCACTACACTTATTTTTTAAATCTACCAAAGTACAATATTTAGATTGTGTCAGGGTTCGAATTTGAGGAAGAGACAAACGACTGCATGGTCTCAGTAGATGTCAGAATAGTGATTTTTATTATACATATGTACATATGGGGAAGATGAGCATCACAAGCCTTTTAGAGCCGATCTCCCTCGAACAAGCATCTCACAAAGCTTTTATTACAATGATGACGTCAAGTCACATGATAAGTATCAGTCAGTTCTCAGAACTCAGGAAGTTCCCCTCACTCCACAAGTTCTCCTTATAAGGCCTCCAGATGTTTCCACTCAGCCCAGCACTCAGAGAAAACCAGTGTGTGTGGTGTCTATATCTATTCGTGTCTATTGTGAAAGTATATCTATCAGAAAACTGTCCTCAGACAACCCTCCTATTCTTACTAAGTGTGTGTGTACACATTCATGTGTTGTATAAGAGCGTGCATGTACTTTCAAGGCCTGTGTACGTGCAGAACTGAACATAGAACCAAGGCAGGGTCCAGCAGGCCCCACAGGCTTCTGAGTGATTACAGAACTGTGAAACAGCTTTAAGCAAATAACATGAATAGTACAGAACAACAATAGACTGATTAGAGTACTGATAATCTGTGTAGATTAATGTTAACATAGATATGGTTCAAAGATTATTCTGTCAACTGGTTCAACAATGGTAAATGATTAATGATTGATACTTCTGATTATAACTGTGATCATAAGAATACAAAATAAAATATCTCCTGGTCACAATTGAGAAAAGTTTATATAATTATTTAGCCTTGTTGTGCAAACAAGCCTGCAGAACTTAATAAATATAGAATTTGAAAAGTAACAAATGGTATCTAAGAAGAAACACTAGGTACTAGATACATGTTCTGATGAGTTTTGGCAAACAACCATTTGACTAACATGCATGTCTCACCTGCTCTTGTTCCATCTCTGTTCTGTCGTCATTCTCTCTCTCCCTCTCTGTTCCTCTCTCTCCCTCTCTGTTCCTCTCTCTCCCTCTTTGTGCTGACAATCAAGCCAAACACCAACATCATCAAATATACAGTTGAAACCAGATATTTATGTACTCTTCAGATAAAAACACAAACACTTTTTTAATTGTAACATCAAATCAGACTAAATGTTTATTTTTTTGGATTGATAAATATAAAAAAAACATATTTGTTAACTTTAAGAGTAAAGAGAGAAACCGTTTGTGTTTTTTAATTGCAAATGGCACCAAATTGTATTCAAACTGAGCCACACTTATGGAGCTCCACAGTTCTTTTCCTGGTGTTTTGGTTGATATCTCTGGATTTTCCCATGTCAAAGAAACAGGCTCTGTGTTTTGCCTTATATGCATCCACAGGTGTGCCACCAATTTACTCACATGGACTCTACTAACCTATCAGAAGCTTCTTCAGCCCAGAATGGAATCGTCTGGAGTTTTCTTATTAATTAACAATAAACTTAGTGTATATGTACTCCTAAATTTGATGAAAGTGATTAAAATAGACAGCTCCCTCTTTTTATTCTGACATTTAACTAATTCAAAAGATATTTCAACATTTATTTATCTAAAACAAAAGTTTACTCTAAATTGATGTTTAACAGTACACAATTGAAACCGATTTAGAGAGTTTGTTTAGCCGTGGAGGGTAACAACTGAGATAATAATAATAATAATAATAATAATAATAATAATAATAATAATAATAATAATAATTTTTATTTATGAGCGCATTTCAAGTCACCCAAGGACACTTTACAATAGGATAAAACACTTAGTAAAACAATAGCAGAATAAGAACAATAAAATAAAAGCACAAGATAAAATGAACAAACAGTGGATTCACATTGAATATGCAGATTTGAACAGATGAGTTTTGAGTTGGGATTTAAACTGGGGGAGAGAACCAATATTTCTTATTTCAGGGGGCAGAGAGTTCCACAGCCTGGGAGCAGAGCAGCTGAAAGCTCTGCTTCCCATGGTGGTGAGGCAGAAGGAAGGTACAGTAAGCTGGATAGAAGAAGAAGATCGAAGTGAACGGGCAGAACAGGTGGTGGTTAACAGGTCAGAAAGGTAAGGAGGAGCGAGGTTATGAATGGCCTTGAAGGTGAGCAGAAGAAGTTCGAAAATTATCCGGAATTTCACAGGGAGCCAGTGAAGTTCCTGAAGAACAGGGGTGATGTGCTGGTAGGAGGGGGTTCTGGTGATAATGCGAGCAGCAGAGTTCTGAACCAGTTGAAGCTTATGGAAGGATTTTTGGGGGAGACCATGCAGAAGAGAATTGCAGTAGTCAATACGGGAGGTAACAAGACTATGTACAAGAATGGACGTGGAAAGAGAAGGAAGCAATCTGTTAATGTTACGTAGATGGAAGTAGGCAGAACGGGTGAGATTATTGATGTGAGATTTATAGGAAAGTGAACTGTCTAGGATGACACCAAGGCTCTTAACCTGAGGAGAAGGGAAAACTGTGGAGTTATCGATGGTGAGTGAGAAATGGTTTGCCTTCAAAAGGTTGGATTTATCCTCCTTATCCTCCAATAAGGAGGATGTCAGTTTTATCCTCATTGAGCTTTAGAAAATTAGAGGTAAACCAGGATTTTAACTTGGATAGACATTCTGTAAGGGAAGAAGGTGGGAGGGAGGAATCAGGTTTGCAAGAGAGATATAACTGGGTGTCATCAGCAAAACAGTGAAACTGAAGATCAAATTTGCGGAAGATGGTACCTAGAGGGAGGATGTATATTATAAAGAGAAGAGGGCCTAAAACTGAGCCTTGGGGTACACCAGAGGTGACGGGGAATAGACGAGAGCGGAATGATCTTAGTTGAATAAACTGGGAGCGGTCGAGGAGATATGATTGAAACCAGACGAGGGGTGTGTCAGAGATGCCGAGAGAGGAAAGTCTGCTTAGAAGGACAGAGTGAGAAATGGTGTCAAAGGCTGAGCTCAGATCTAAAAGGACAAGAATGGTGAGAAGACCAGAGTCAGCTCCGATTAGAAGATCGTTAGTGACTTTAAGTAGAGCAGTTTCGGTACTGTGACATGAGCGAAAATATGAAATGTAACCTAAGACTCTCTAAAAAATCAGCATTGCTGTTGGGCTTTTTATTTATCCATTTGTTGATTCACTCGAAGAGCAAGTAACGCAACCAAGTGATCAGTTTGATATCAATCTTTTGTGATACACCGTCATATTTACATTATTAGTTCAGTACAAATGATTTGCTTTGGTACCTGATCAAACTTAAGCTCTCCTCTGTCTGCAGCAAACTCGCAGGCAGCAGCTTCTCCCCCCTCGCTCACATGGGTGCTGTGCTCAGTCGCCTAGTGCCTGAGCTCGGATCATACCAAAATTAGGGGGAATTTACGATGGTGCGCTCTGTGCTTCGTGTGTTGTTTTTGTTTTATACAGTTGTCAGTCAGGCATCTAACTAACAAATGACCCCAGTAAGCCACCCCCCCGCTCCGCTGATGGTTGACTCCAAATCTCCTGAACACTATGTCGATTTGAGAACGCAAGACCGAAACAGCAAGACCAAGACCGAGACCAAGACAAAAGTCCGTCGAGACCAAGACAAGACCAAGACAAAAGTCTGTCGAGACCAAGACGAGACCAAGACCACGTAAAAGTGGTCTCGAGACCGGTCTCGAGACCAAGACCGGTCTCGAGACATCCAACTCTAGTAGGATCTCCCATGGCAAATTGGTCCTGGGTGAGGGACCAGACAAAGAGCGATTCAGAAGACCCTTATGAAGAGAACATTGAGGGAACAGTTTACCCTGCCCGGGTTACCGGGGCCCCGCCCTGGAGCCAGGCCCGGGGAGGGTGCCCGAGGGCGAGCGTCTGGTGGCCGGGCCTTAGTCCATGGGGCCCGGCCGGCACAGCCCGAAGAGGAGACATGGGCCCATCCTCCCGCAGGCCCACCACCCGCAGGAGGCGCCATAGGGGTCGGGTGGATTGTGTGCTGGGTGGCGGCCAGGAGTGGAGGCCCTGGCAGACTGATCCCCGGCTGCCAAGACTGGCAATAGGGACATGGAATTTCACCTCTCTGGTGGGGAAGGAGCCTGAGTTAGTGCGTGAGGTTGAGAGGTACTGGCTAGATATAGTCGGACTCACCTCTACGCATGGCTTGGGCTCTGGAACCAGTCTCCTGGAGAGGGGCTGGACTCTGTCTCAGGAATGGCCTCCCTGATCTGAACCCGAGCGGTGTTTTGTTATTGGACTTCTGTGCAAATCAAGTTTGGCCATAACGAACACCTTGTTCGAACATAAGAGTGTCCATAAGTGCATGTGGCACCAGGACGCTCTAGGCCTTAGGTCGATGATCGATTTTGTAATCATATCACACTCGGGTAAAGAGAGGGGCTGAGCTGTCAACTGATCACCACCTGGTGGTGAGTTGGATCAGGTGGCGGGGGAGGACGCTGGACAGACCCGGTGCACCTAAACGCGTAGTGAGGGTATGCTGGGAACGTCTAGCAGAGGCCCCAGTCCGCGAGATCTTCAACGCACACCTCCGGCAGAGCTTCAACGGCATTCCGAGAGAGACTGGGGACATTGAGTCCGAATGGACCATGTTCAGCATCTCCATTGCCGAAGCAACTGCATTGAGCTGCGGCCGCAAGGTGGTTGGTGCCTGCCGTGGTGGTAATCCCCGAACCAAATGGTGGACACCAGAGGTGAAGGGAGCCACCAGGCTGAACAAGGAGTCCTATCGGGCTTGGTTAGCCTGTGGGATTCCAGAGGCAGCCGACAGGTATCGACAGGCCAAGCGGAATGTGGCTCGGGCAGTGGCTGAAGCAAAAACTCGGGTGTGGGAAGCGTTCGGAGAGGCCATGGAAAAAGACTTTCGGACTGCCTCGAAGAGATTCTGGCAAACCGTCAGGCATCTCAGGAGGGGAAAGCGGTGCTCTACCTGCACTGTGTATAGTGCTGGCGGAGCGCTGCTGACGTCGACTGAGAAAATTGTCAGGCGGTGGAAGGAATACTTCGAGGACCTCTTTAATCCCACTGACACGTCTTCCGAGGAGGAGGCAGAGTCTGGGGATGAGGGGAAGGACCCGCCAATTTCCGGGGGCGAGGTCACTGAGGCAGTTAAACAACTCCTTCGTGGCAGAGCCCCTGGTGTTGATGAGGTCCGCCCCGAGTTCCTGAAGGCTCTGGACGTTGTAGGGCTGTCCTGGTTGACACGCCTCTGCAATGTTGCGTGGAGATCAGGGGCAGTACTGGCCAGGGATGTCTGGCCCATTGCTACGGGCCATTTGATCCCTATACAACCGTTGCAAGAGCTTGGTTCGCATTGCCGGCAATAAGTCGGACTCGTTCCCGGTGGGTGATGGGCTCCGCCAGGGCTGCCCTTTGTCTCCGGTTCTGTTCATAATTTTTATGGACAGGATTTCTAGGCGCAGCCAAGTGGCGGAGGGCTTTCGCTTTGGTGGCCTCAGAATCTCATCTCTGATTTTTGTGGATGATGTGGTTCTGTTGGCTTCATCGGGTGAGGGCCTCCAGCTCGCACTGGAACTGTTCGCAGCTGAGTGTGAAACAGTGGGAATGAGGATCAGCGCCTCCAAATCTGAGGCCATGGTTCTCAGCCGGAAAAGGGTGGAGTGCCCACTCCGGGTCGGGGATGAGTTCCTTCCCCAAGTGGAGGAGTTCAAGTATCTCGGGGTCTTGTTCGCGAGTGATGGGAGAAGGGAGCCGGAGATCGACAGACGGATTGGGGCTGCAGCTGCAGTAATGCGGACGCTGCACCGGTCCGTCGTGGTGAAGAGGGAGCTGAGTGTAAAAGCGAAGCTCTCAATTTACCGGTCGATCTACGTCCCTACCCTCACCTATGGCCACGAGCTGTGGGTAGTGACCGAAAGAACGAGATCGCGGATACAAGCGGCAGAAATGAGCTTCCTCCGAAGGGTGGCTGGCCTCCCCCTTAGAGATAGGGTGAGAAGTTCGGCCATCCGGGAGGGGCTCAGAGTAGAGCAGCTGCTGCTCCACATCGAAAGGAGCCGGCTGAGGTGGTTCGGGCATCTGACAAGGATGCCCCCTGGGCACCTCCTGGGTGAGGTGTTCCGGGCATGTCCCACCGGAAGGAGGCCCCGGGGCAGACCAAGGACATGCTGGAGAGATTATATCTCTCGGCTGGCCTGAGAACGCCTTGGTGTTCCCCCGGATAAGCTGGAGGAGGTGGCTGGGGAGAGGGAGGTCTGGGCCTCTCTGCTTAGGCTGCTGCCCCCGTGACCCGGCCTCGGATAAAGCGGATGAAGATGGATGGATGGATGGAATCAGTACACTGAATTTCATGTAAATAACCTGCTCCTTTCCCAGTAGCAAAGTCTTTGTTGTCCTGTGTGATGGTTTAAGTTTGGTTCTCTTTATTGTTTTCTGCTTGTGTTAGATTTATAGTTCCTAGTTTTCTGTCACTGTGGCTTCCCTGTTTTCCATGTTTAGTTACTCTTGTCACCGTGTTTCATGTTCCCTCTGTTCCCCTCATGTCTCCATGTCACAGTGTCAAGTCTGCGTCTTTATGAAGGTCTAATGTTATCGTTTTATTTAGTCGCATGTTCAGTGTATTCCATTTTGCTTCCTTGCTTACCAATTAACTTTGCAAAAGTTTTTTTCTGATCTAGTGACATTACTATTCCTCTTGTTTTCTGGCACTATCCCTGGATAATGAGGGTGAGTAGCCTAACACTGTAAGTAGAATCTCTGCCTTTGATGAACCCTTTTTACTCATTATGAACTATTGAAGAGATTAGAATTCTAGTCGAGAGGCAAGTGCCTTACCAATAACTTTAATGTCTTTGTTAATTTCTTGACGGAGGCTCGTCTGGCTGCACACTCTCTGTCAGCCTTCTCTCGGACCAAGGTCTCTTCCACTAACTCCTCACCTGCCCGACTAGCTTGGATTCCAAGTAAGGCTGTTTATGTCTGTTTATGTCTATGTTTATGTCCCACTCAAGTGTGGGATCGTTTTGGCAGATGTGCCTATATTTAAGTTGCTGTGGGATACTTTTTTACCCTTGTCTCTTTATTGCCATATGAAAGGGTCTTCTCCAACGCCAGAGAGATTAATTAATTAATTAATGATTAAATAATTAGTTAAATGTGACTCTAATGAATTAAAATTGGAAATAAATGATTTATTAAATGTTTTAAATTAAATACATTGATTTTTAATTAATTAAATTAAAATGATAAGGTCCCCAACACTCCAGTATTCATAAGCAGAACCATCTTTTGAAAACACTGCAACGGTTTTGACATAAACATCTTATAACTTAATAAATTTATTTAGTCCTTGACTTCAATAATTACTGACAAGTTTTGTTTTTGTTTGTTTGTCTTATATTGATAAACCTGTTTTACCATTACCCACACATTCCAAAGACATGCAGTTAGTGGAGTAATTGGTGATTCTCATGACAGAAAGTATAATTTTTTTGTTTTCTGACCTATATTTGAATTGTTCCAAATGGGTGGTAGTTTACACTGGATAACTAAAGATTTTATTATTTTTAAAAATTCCCACCAAGCTGTCAGAGATGTGTTTATGTTAAAGTTTTGAGAGCTTGAGTGTCTGTAATATCGCTTGCAATTGAGCTACCAACTAAAAAGTAGTTCAAGCTATAATGTGAGTTGTGTACTGGTGAAAATAAGGTGTAAAAGTGGTATCAAAACGATCCGACAGTGAAGAATGTATGAAAAAAGAAGAGGTCGTCAACATTTAGTCCATATATAATAGCAATAGACGAATCTAGATTTCACCAACTCTCTCTAATATGTCAGGATAAATCAGTGCACTTGATGAAGCCCAAAACAGACTTGAGGTTTCTCAATGAGTGAGGAAAAGCAAACAGAAAGACATCTAAAAAATGTATTAAGTTAATTAATTGCTTACATTTGCAAAACAGCTATTAAGTATTTTTTTCAATTACTGTGAATATCATAGTAGTAACAAATTTCATTATTTACAGACATATTATTTGTAAGACTTTATTATAAGATTGCCAGACAGGATTAAACTTTCAGCAGGCTCCATGAAAACAAGCTCCTCTATGTCACAGAGCCAAACTCCAACAAGAACACAGTCTGCTTTGTATATGTTCATAAATCACACAAACACTTGAGCCACTTTCTGAAACATTGAGACTTCAGCTGTCTGTGACATCACTTGCCCTTAAAGAAACAAGCCTTGAAACGCGTTTGACAAAAGCCTTCCTGGATTTCTCGACACATGCTCCAAAGCCTTGGCACAGCGCATCCCATCAAACCTCTTTTATCACATCTATTACAATGTCTTTCCTGGTGTGCTGGCCTGCCCAACTTTTGGAAATGCCTGTCTGATCTACTCTTGCCCCGTAGAGAACAACTCACCTAAGCCCTAAGCTGTATAAAGAGAATACTCACTTGAATCCAAGTCTATAAAAAAAAACACACACAGGATGCTTATCTGTATCTGTGGCAGTTGAAAATGATGTTGAAGTTATACAGTCTGTATACAAACCAGAATCTGCTTGAACCTGCAACATTTAAAATTTAAATACTCTCCTGAACTGTGGCAAATGCTGAAGTGTTATCCCGAAATTGTTAGAACATTTAACTTTTTCCATTGGGTATTGTAGTTGTGACATTGCAGAAACTTTCCAGTGTATGATCTGTATGATTTGGTGCATAGAGCACTGAAGAAGCTTTACTGGGGAAAGCAAAACTCCATGAGTCAGAGCAAACTCAGGAATAATTACACCAGCTTGGAGGTATGATGCAAATATGAATCTGTAAACACTGTTATGTGTTCCTACATCTCATGCTGCTGTGTTATGGTCACTCCCCAAGGCACCACAGTAGATACCAGTGAATGAAGCATTTATTCCCCATTCAGAAGACTACTCACATCATTTGTAAAATAGTCTTTGGCAATTTGCCTCAGAATAACTCTGTTTGTATTCTGCCAACTAACCCATTCATACCCTTCTGACCAAGTCAAAATACCTAACCTGATTTAATCTGTGGGAAGGACTTGAAGTGGGTATAGGCTGTTACTGTATAGCTGTAGCAGAGACTAAGTGAGAGGACTGTGATTTGAAAGGTGTGTTTCTTCATAGTCTGAAAAATTAATTCATTTGAATCTAGATTTTCTTTCTGTAAAAATGGCTGTTCACCTGCATGAAAAAAGCTACTCCAGTTTTCAGCATGTCTCGTGTCAATACTCTCAATTTCCACATCCTGGCTGTAGAGGAACAGAAGCTGCTTGTGCTGGTTAATGCACTCCATCTCTGGAACTTCAGTCAGACATGACCTACGTTGGGAGGCTAAGTTCTCAGATAAGACAAAGGAGGCAGGATAGTCAGTGTCTATACTGTGGAAAATGTGCACATTTTGTTTTTGCGTCAAGTCTGCCCAGTAGGGGCCACCTACATGAAGAGTCTATAGGAAAATTAATGCAATTGTTTATAATCTTTCTTAATATTTGAAATTCAATCTGTAATTACTCAAATGCATTGCCATACCATTAACCTCAACATGGTATGGAATGTCATGGATAATTTGTCTGTAAGAAGACTGTAAACTCTTTAGTTCAGACCCCTGGATTGAATAAAAGTAACAAATTCTTAATCATCTCTGACAAGTGAAAAGTCCAAAAAATTATAGCCTCCAAATGTTTTCATACTTACTGACACCCAGTGGGCTGAATGTTAGTTTGATGAGTATTAATACTGCGTCAGCTAAATAAATCACAAAATCAGACTGCAATAAATATGAGCATGTGGTTATAATTAGTTATTACTGTACTGATTGAAACTCTTCCCAGTACACCTAGTAAACCAAAGTCAATGTCGGGAAAAAAGCTTAAATATTAAATAATTGTAATTTTTAGATAGCTGTTTGGAATTCGAAAAAATATATTTTAATAAACAGGGATGTTTCAAATATTAATATAATTGCAGATCACATTTTAATATAACTTTTAGTCTGTCAGTCAGGTTGCAACTGACTGTCAAGAAAATGCCAATAAACAAACAAAACATTGCAGGGGACAGAAGCCTATCCCTGAAGCCTATCCAGTAAATAGGCAACTCTCTCATTTATTAACTGACTGGCTTTACAGATGTTTAACATGAAGACAAAACCATACTACAGCTGATTAATGCTGAATAAGAATATTTTCTGTACCCGTGTAATATACATTAATCTATGACTAAGTAATCATATGAGACAAAGTGGAATATTTGCAAAACAGATGTTTGACTGGTCTTATGGATATAATGTTTAGAGCACTAAAAACAGAATTTATTCACCTTGAGAGAGTGTCAGCATTAACCGACTACATAACAACAAATTTTGGAAATCTCATTTTGTGGCCAAGGACAAAGGAAAGTAACTTGTCTGAATGTTACACCTTTTTTAACTGCAAAAAGCTCAATCTTGAGACTCAGTAAGCTGGAACTGGCTGTAATACAATGCCATTACTATTGAAAAGCAGGTCAGAAGCGCTGAGGCACAGATCAAAATGCCATTCTGGGCGAGCTGAATTCTTTTTACCTCTGAAAATGAGAACCAATAAGGACAGCTATTTTCTTGACCTTGAAAACAAAAATGGCTTCTAAATATTCCTAAAATCAAACAAAAAATATGTCAATATTATTAAGAAAATACAAACATAAAAAGTGATTTATTTTAGATACAATGGGGTGTGCATTTCCTTTAAATTGTTTAAAAATCAACGAAGTCCGCTTTTAGTTCACATACAATCATGGCATTGATTGTATGTAGCCTCTGTCCCATGGCGGACAGAGGCTATGTGACATGAACGTTATAATTTTACCTTATAAGGTTAACAGATCAATAGAAATTAGGAGTGGCCAATTCTTCAATATTTGTGTTATACTGTAGTACCTCTGTTTCACTTTGTAGAGGTCCCTATACATTTGCTTGACAGCTAAATTAATGACAGCTACAAAGATGGGTTTTTGATACAGGACAGTTGAATTTGTGAATATCCTTCCAGTTAAGTAAGTGCAACAGTTAAACTGTTAGAAAAAAATATTCTGTATTAATGAAAAATCATTAGAATAAATCCAGAGACGGCTCTAGCGATTTTAGTGCCCTAGGCAAGATAATGGTTTGGTGCAACCGCAGCCCCCATCCCTGCGCACGCACCACCCCAAACATTAATGAACAAAAGCTGTATGACAGACAAATTAGGTGTTGTACAAATGAACCTCATTTATTTGTTTTATTTATTCTTATTTATTTACACAACAATACACAACACAACATAGTACAAATCCAACACAGTAACTTTAAAGTGGATTTTTGCAAGAAAGGTATGCACACAAAAAAGGGATAACTTAATAAATAAATAAAAGAATAAGTGAATGTTTATTGCACATTATTATTATTGTTCCCCCAAAAAAGACTACGGAGGTAGCCAATCAGGTCATTGTTAGCATTGATTAGACCTATTGTCCTTTTGTAAAAGATGTCCTTGAGTCTGTTTGTCCGCGACCTCAGCAATCTGAATCTCCTGCCAGAAGGCAACAGCTTAACCATCCGATGTCCTGGGTGCTGCATGCCCTCTTGAGACAGCGAGTGCTGCACAGGTCCTTCAGGGAGGGTAGAGGATGTCCAATCATTTTTTGGGCCATATTAATGACCCATTGAAGTGCCTTTTTGTTTGCCATGCAAGCATGCAGTATGTCAGCAGACTTTCAATGGAACAACGGTAAAAGATGATCCGCAACTCCCTCTTCAGGTCCATTTTTCTGAGGAGTCTCAAAAAATGGAGAAGCTGTTGGGCCTTCTTTACAACAGTTATTTTCAGTAATGAAAATAGAGTTTGTTGTGCTAATTTTACATGGGATTCTGCCTTTTCCAAGTGCTTAAATTAGGAACATTTTAACGTGATCAAACAATGAAATTACCTATAAACAAGGTCAATGAATGTGGCAATATGAATTATAATACATAAATATACATAAATATACAGTTAACAGTTGGTTTAAATAATAATGGATTGCATGCACTGGGACAGACTGACAGAGGACAGGTTTTCACAGTCTTTGTGACTTGGGGGGGGCGCTCTCCTGCTAACTGGAGTGCATGAAGGGATCAGTAGGATTAGGGCTGAAAAATGGAAAACTGCCTGTTTTGCTTGCTTTAAAAGGTCATTAATAGTGTAATATTAACAGCATTTTAAAGCAAGAACTCTTCAAGGAGTGTGATGATTACCAGGAAACACTGGTAGTTTCTGTGTAATAAGCAGGGATCAGCCTGATATTTTTATTAAAGTTTTTGCATCGACTTTTACAAAAGACAAATTGAACAATATGCCGTTTTCTTTTTAAAGAACATAAAGCAATATAAGACATACACTCCCACCTCATAATTATAGCAGTACCAGTGGGTGTACAAACAGAAAAAGGAAAAAATCCAATCTAATAATACTAGTAACAAACCCTAGGGTACAAGACAACAGTTCCTGAGTGTACAAGGGAGATGTGGAGAGTATCCAAAACCCCCACCTCCACACAGACACATAAAAACCAAAACACACAAACAAACAAAAAAAAAAAAAAAAAAAAAAACCCACACATGATAAATGGTCAACTTAGTTATAGGGATAAATCAATTCTGTTAGAGAAAAGAAATATGTATAAAGTAGTTAAATAAATACCATCATAGAACGCAGGCACAATAGAATCCATATACTTAAACTTAGGCCTCTTACTTGAACATAAGATAAGAAAAAATAAAATATGATAGAGTCTGAGCTGGCTAATTGGGAGCATTGCGAGACCGCAAAGTCTGAACATGATCAAAAAAGGGTTGCCAGGTCTTAAAAAATTTGGCCGTAGACCCGCGCAGGGTGAATTTAATCTTTTCGAGTTTGCTAAAATGCAGAACGTCTCTGATCCAGATTTCCCAGGATGGGGCAGAAGGGGACTTCCAACATAGCAATATTCTGCGTCTTGCCAATAAGGTGAGAAATGCGACCAGATCCGCTTGAGGCGTCGGCAAGGCAACTGAATCAGGAAGAACCCCAAACAAAGCAGTTAAGGGCACAGGTTGGAGGGTTAGCTGGATGATCTTAGATAAAATCAAGAAAATATTAATCCAGTATTGTTTGAGGGATGAACATGACCAAAACATATGCATTAAAGAGGCAGGTGTTTGATGACAACGGTCGCAGTCAGGGCTAAGATTGGGGTATATTTGAGCTAGTCTGGCCTTAGTCCAATGTACACGGTGCAGAATCTTACATTGAATCAGCCCATGTTTGGCACAGAATGAGGAGCCATGGACCCGGTAAAGAATTTTATCCCAAGAGTCATCCTGAATCACACACCCCAGATCCTGCTCCCATGCCAATTTAATAGCCGAGATTGAAGAGTTGCCAAAGGAACATATTCTCCCATACAAACAGGAGATCAGGCCCTGTAATGAGGGCGGAGGCAATAGAAGGTTATCAAAGTCATGATAAGAAGGTCTAGATGGGAACTGAGAGGATTTCTCCTTAACAAAACTCCGGATTTGTAAATAGCGAAAAAAGTGACTTTTTGGAAGGCCAAATTTCAATGAGAGCTGTTCAAAGGAGGCAAATGTATTCTGAATGTACAGATCAGAAAAAGACCTGAAACCCAAAGAGGCCCACAAATAAAAAGCACCATCAGCTAACGAAGGCTGAAAAGAGGGATTTTTCAAGATGGGTGATTGAAGGGGAAAAAAGGTCAACTTAAAATAACGACGAAATTGATACCATATTTTCAAGGTAACTTTGACAATAGAGTTATTATAAGAGCCTGTACTCGAAGGCTGCTTTTGGGCATAAATCAGGGCTGGTGAAGAGGCTGAGACACAGGAAGAAGTCTCCAAACTGAGCCAGGCCGGGGCATTATTCGTGTCTTCCCCCTGTAGCCAATACCTGAGAATACGAATATTACATGCCCAATAATAGAACATAAAGTTTGGTAAAGCCATCCCCCCCATCTTTTTCGGTCTTTGAAGATATGTCTTGCGTATTCTGGGTGTAAGCAGGGATCAGGACTGCAAATTACAATATTGTCTTGTTTCTAATTAATACCATGTCTATCACTGAATAAAAAAGGAAATCTGATGATGAACTGCAAAACTTTATGCAAAACACTAAACCAACGTTTTCAAAAACATTATTTTCTTAATATTTAAAACTAAATGCTAACACTTTAATAAACATATATAAAATATAATTAAAGGATTGCTGGAAAATGACAACACATGTTTTCATGGATCACAACATTAAATATAACAATATAATGTATGGGTCTATTTACAATAGTTTTTGAAAGCCTTAAAAGAATAATTCATATGAATACATTAGCACTACATAGGAGTGCTGCACACATTTACTAAGGCCAGCTTCATAAGTCCAATCATTTTCTCTTTTAAAAACCTTTGTGTGTACAAGTGTCCTGTGAAATAAACAAAATTAAATAAAACAAAAAACAACCTACAGGTATACACGGGAAGCCCAGATGTCCCAGTTTTACACTGTGACTTGAAAGTAGCTTACATTTGTGGAGCTGTGTGAAGCTGACAGTGTTAAATTTAGAATTATGTGTATTTTTAGATATTTGCATGCACAGAAAGGTTTTTGAAAGAGAAAATTATCGCTTTTGTGAAGCTGAACTTAATAAATTGAGCGTAAATGATCACTATTTTTTCAGTTTTGTATGTTGGTGCTTATAAAAAAAAACAGCAATATGTGTGATTTATATTTTAGTGTGTGGGTTGGAGCACGCATTTATGAGTCCTCAAAAGTTACACACAAATCAATGTACATATGTGTAAATCGTAGTTTCTGCTTGTGGGCCATATCGTACACAGCAAATCCAGCATGTCCAAATTAACACTGTCAGATTTGATTTCAACACTATTAAAGTGTCTATATGGGTCCACACCAGAGAGTGTTGATTTAACTGTTTTTGGAGAGTTGGTACATTAACTCTGATTTAGAGTTAAACACCAAATCTGTCTGGAGTTGATAATTTAACACTTACTAATGCTAACTAGATGTTAAGAGTTTATATATTAACTCTCAAAGAGTATTTTAGTTTAACCCTTTAAGACCTACCATAGAACCAAGTCCGCCAGAGCTTATATTATATTTTTACATGGTGTGGTGCCATTTTTGGGAGCATTTCAAGTTGCTATACATCAATACAACAATTATAGCCCAGATTTTAATAATATGTATTCATTAAGTGCATAGTAATTACATAAATTGCAAAAAAGTGCAATAAACTACAAAAAAATTGAAAATCGTTTTTTGCTTTTTTAACATATATTTCTAGTTAGAGAAATTTAAGAGGTTTATCCCTCAAAACTGTAAATACAAAAAAGTTGCACAAAATAGTTTCCTACCACAGGAAATTTATTTTGAGTGTCTTCATAGTTTTATTTTTGAAATACACCAATTTTTATACACTGCAGGAAAAACGAAAATAAATATTATACTGCAAATTTGCAAAAAAGCAGCATCTGCATCATAATAAACTATTTCCAGCAGTGCAATATGAGTCCTAAGCATCCCAGAAACGACACAGAAAGTCATAAAGTCAAACATAACTTTTAAAAAGACCAGTATAGGCCCTGAGGCCCTGATGGTAAAAAAGACTACATTTCCGCGAAAATGACGTCACTTCCGGTTTCGGGCAGGTAATGGCGGACATGCAAAAGTTTGCACTGACGTCTATTCCAACGTAGGAAGTGTTATGAACAGCTGATTGGATCGGCAAAGCGTGTTTCTGGAATATTATGTTTTTGTTCCTGCAAGCGCTTTTTATGCAGTTTTTGCAAAGCTTTATGTGGAAGGAAACCGTGACCTAGGACAAGCTGATGGCATAAGATGTAAGTACAACTCCTCCGGTTTCATATGCAAAAAATTTATTGCGCTAGCTTACGTGGTTGCAGAGATACCGGGATTTAAAAATAGTTACGTAAAACAGAGCGTGCCCGCTCCGACCGGCTCTAAAGGGTTAACTACGTAAGAGTTATCTTCTAATTAATTCTAAAAAGCGGGAATTTTACTGTTCTGAATTTCTAGAAATTTCTTTTAGAAATAAACATTTACTTAAAAGACGCAATGGTTTTTGAAAAACATTTATTCTGAACTGTGTACCACAATTTCAAAACATTTTCTGAAAGATGTAACAGTATACATGTTCTCACTTTCATTAGAATTTTGTTTATCAAAAGGTCTGACATGGTAAATGCAAATAACAGCATTCTCATCACTTATTTCTTCAATACAATATGCATGTCCTTCATTCATCCCTTTGTGGAACTTCAATGCACTTCTGCTCTCCCCCATATTCCATCTTCACAAGCATATCCTTTGTGGAGATTGAATAAAAATTAGTTGACACTAATTAATGGCACAAATAATCCAGTAAACAATTGCAGCACAGTAAAAAAAAAAAGGAATCCTTTTTGAGCCATTACTTGTGTAAAGTATTTTCCCAAAAGACAAGGACACAGACAACAGGTAATACTGAACTAAATTTAAAACCTCAACCTTTTTCATTTTTACCTAAACCGTGTGCACAAAACTCTGGAGGGATCTATATGCTAACGTAGAACCCAGTCAGGACGCCTGCTACAGCTGTTTGGTCGTTGTTTTTTTTTATGGGAGATCATTTTCAGGCTTCAAGTAGCACCATTATACCAACATTTCACATTCTAGACATTGTTTTAGGTGTATTTGACCAAAAATTTGACTGAAAATTCACATGCAAGCTTTTTTTCAAGGCTGTGGTTTTTGCCCGCAAACAATACATTTCAGCTAGCTAAAACAGAATATTATGCTATCAGCGAGCAACATGGCTAATGCCTTTCACACAGATTTGTCTCAACTCCAAAGAGCCACAGAAGTAAAATCTAATAATAATAATTGAAACAATCTTTGAAAAAATGACTTACCAAGCATGGTAAACAACTCAAATATGTAGAGCAAAATGTTCTGAAACAGCTTCACTTCAGCTTCGATTGGAGCCTATGGTGCTGGGGGCGGAGTCTGTGAATTTACTCTATTGGTGTCATAGCCCGTAGGATTTCAGAGTTAAGAGGTCAAGAGTTAATGTTTCCATTGTAACACCTCCAGATTTCACATAGAAACACTCATTTTTAACACTCGATTTTAACTACTATCATTTTACACCTCAGAGTTACATTAAAAGAATGTGACTTTTGCAAGAAGACTACTAACACCAAAACATTTAACACTTTTGAATTTGCTGTATACACATTTACAACACTTATGAGAGACATTTCTCTCCATATTTAATCAGCTACCACACTTTTTTGCTTAGTGAGTGAA
The DNA here is from genome assembly GCF_965226115.1 of Aulonocara stuartgranti. Classification (NCBI taxonomy): domain Eukaryota; kingdom Metazoa; phylum Chordata; class Actinopteri; order Cichliformes; family Cichlidae; genus Aulonocara; species Aulonocara stuartgranti. The sequence continues at coordinate 3,273,702 of NC_138957.1, read as the reverse complement.
TTGAGCTCTAGCTTGTCCTGTCAGGATTTTAAACCAGGCTTGAATGGATTCAGGGCCATCCTCATACACATGTGTGGTGAACTGGGAATGATATTTACTTTTAATTATGTTCACTGTGGAGAAAACTGCCTCGCTTTTGAGTGTGGAGCCAAACATGGTCAGGATGCACAGGGCTGCTTTCCTCATACCTGAGAAACTTGTCTCAGTGTAAACGTAGAAGGGTCAGTTCTTACAAAGTGCCCTTTCGGGTCCACACTGTCTTAAAGATAAACATTCAATTCAATTCAATTTTATTTATATAGCGCCAAATCACAACAAAAGTCGCCTCAAGGCGCTTCATAGATACAGAGAAAAACCCAACAATCATATGACCCCCTATGAGCAAGCACTTTGGCGACAGTGGGAATGAAAAACTCCCTTTTAACAGGAAGAAACCTCCGGCAGCACCAGGCTCAGGGAGGGGCGGCCATCTGCTGCGACTGGTTGGGGTGAGAGAAGGAAGACAGGATAAAAGACATGCTGTGGAAGAGAGACAGAGATTAATAACAGATATGATTCAATGCAGAGAGGTCTATTAACACATAGTGAGTGAGAAAGGTGACTGGAAAGGAAAAACTCAATGCATCATGGGAATCCCTACGTCTATTGCAGCATAACTAAGGGAGGATTCAGGGTCACCTGGTCCAGCCCTAACTATATGCTTTAGCAAAAAGGAAAGTTTGAAGCCTAATCTTAAAAGTAGAGATAGTGTCTGTCTCCCGAATCCAAACTGGAAGCTGGTTCCACAGAAGAGGGGCCTGAAAACTGAAGGCTCTGCCTCCCATTCTACTTTTAAATACTCTAGGAACAACAAGTAGGCCTGCAGAGTGAGAGCGAAGTGCTCTAATAGGGTGATATGGTACTACAAGGTCATTAAGATAATATGGGGCCTGATTATTTAAGACCTTGTATGTGAAGAGCAGGATTTTGAATTCAATTCTAGATTTAACAGGAAGCCAATGAAGGGAAGCCCAAACAGGAGAAATATGCTCTCTCTTTCTAGTCCCTGTCAGGACTCTTGCTGCAGCATTTTGGATTAGCTGAAGGCTTTTCAGGGAGTCTTTTGGACATCCTGATAATAATAAATTACAGTCGTCCAGCCTAGAAGTAATAAATGCATGAACTAGTTTTTCAGCGTCACTCTGAGACAGGATATTTCTAACTTTAGAGATGTTGCGCAAATGGAATAAAGCAGTCTTACATATTTGTTTAATATGTGCATTGAAGGACATATCCTGGTCAAAAATCACACCAAGGTTCCTCACAGTGTTACTGGAGGCCAAGGTAATGCCATCCAGAGTAAGAATCTGGTTAGATACCATATTTCTAAGATTTTCAGGGCCGAGTACAATAACCTCAGTTTTATCTGAATTAAGAAGCAGAAAGTTAGCGGCCATCCAGGTCTTTATGTCTTTAAGACATTCCTGCAGTTTAACTAATTGGTGTGTGTTATCTGGCTTCATGCACAGATAGAGCTGGGTGTCATCTGCATAGCAGTGAAAATGTATGCTATGTCTTCTAATGATGCTGCCTAGGGGAAGCATGTATAATGTAAACAGAATTGGTCCTAGCACTGAACCCTGTGGAACTCCATAATTAACCTCAGTGTGTGAAGAGGACTCTCCATTTACATGTACAAATTGGAGTCTATTAGATAGATATGATACAAACCACTGCAGTGCAGCACCTGTAATACCTACAGCATGTTCTAACCGCTCTAATAGGATATTATGGTCAACAGTATCGAATGCTGCACTAAGGTCTAGCAGGACAAGCACAGAGATGAGTCCACTGTCAGAGGCCATAAGAAGATCATTTGTAACCGTCACTAAAGCTGTTTCTGTGCTGTGATGAGCTCTGAAACCTGACTGAAACTCTTCAAATAAGCCATTCCTCTGCAGATGATCTGTTAGCTGTTTGACAACTACTCTTTCAAGGATGTTTGTTATGAAAGGAAGGTTGGAGATTGGCCTATAATTAGCTAAGACTGCTGGGTCTAGAGATGGCTATTTGAGTAAAGGTTTAACTACAGCCAGCTTGAAGGCCTGTGGTACATAGCCGATTATTAGAGATAGGTTGATCATATTTAAGATCAAAGAACTAATTAATGGCAGGACTTCTTTGAGCAGTTTTGTAGGAATGGGGTCTAAAAGACACGTTGATGGTTTGGAGGATGTAATATTGCAAATGGAGAGGCCCAGCATTCATCCATTGCTCTATTTTCACATTCCACTTTTCTTTTTGGCACTGCACCATTTTGGTTTTTTTTTCCTTAGTTTCTCTGTGTCATCTGTCTCTTTTTTTTCCATCTTTCTCCGGCACAGTTGTCTGTATTTCTCCCTTTTTTTAACATCGCTATCTTTCTTCTTTCTGCCATCTTTTCATGTGTAACAGCACCGTATTTACCGCATGGAATGCACAGAGTTGATTCACTGAGTGGTATCATGCGATTGGTCTGTGCATTTCTTCAGCCACTGAGCCACTACCGTAAAGACCAAAAAAGCTGCACCAGTTAAAAGAGAAGAGCCCCATAAGCTTTTAAATCATAAACATATGTTTTGGTTGTAAGTCTGGGTCCATATAAGACAGCTTGTGAATCCAGATCCAGACCGCTGTCAGCCTGGTAGTGACCTCTGGCATAGGCTAAACAGACTTAAGAAATGACAGCAATAATATGAAGATGGTATTGATGATACATAACTTTAATTGATGTTCTGTTTTTGCATACTGCTTTGCAATATGTATATGTTTTTACTGCATGCACATTTGTGCAATGTAATACAGAGCTGTCAAAGAATTTGTTGTTAAACATTACCAGCAAAGTTGTGATCATCATATATGTTATAGAAATCCAAATAAGAAGTAAATTCTCTGCTAATAAGCAAGGACCTGTCTAAATTAATTTCCAAATGACAAATAAATTACAGTGTGTACATCCAATGTGATCTCTGAATGTGGTGGGAACTATTTAAAAAAAACTTTCCGAAATGTGTTAATTATGGTCCATTTTTTTATGATTTATGTCTCCCATAATTCTCCTGAAAGTAGAAATTGGTCTGGATTCCTATGGGTTAATAAGCCAGAACATTAAACACAATATTTACATTATTGCTTGTAAACAAAGCAGAATACTGGGAAAATGCAAGTCAAGCACTATGATAATACTTTTCTATTATGCAAAAACATCAGCCAATATTACCATATCATTATGAGGTTACTACAATTGAAAGCCTTTCGGAAAAAAGAAGAAAATTAAAATGCACAGACATTACCTTTTATTGCTTGCAGGTTATCTTATTGTTACCAAGGTATTACTCTACTGCCATTTGGGCATGACACCAAACTGTTATATTATTCAGTTTTCTTCTCTAAAACCAATTAGTAATATTAAACTTCACAGAAGAATCTTTTCCCAGACCAAGGACATGCCAATCAATTTTTAAAAAGAGATAAGGGAGCCTTTTGAAAAAAAAGATTTATTGCGGATGTATGCTGTTAAAGTTGTGTTGACGTGCAGTCCCAAAGGAGTAAACACCATTCAGATTTGCTGTGTTTAGTGGTGTGTAAGTGATATTGAGTACCCTGTAGAAATGTAATTCTTGATTTGTTGTTAGATATGATTTTGAGTTGGTGTTACATTCCCATAGAAGTCCATGGAATGTAGGGAAGTAACAAAAATTGTCTGAGTTTAAAAAAAAAAGAGACAAGGAGGCGATATTGTCAATAAAGTAAAAGTTTTTCCATCCATCCATTCATTCTCTTCCATTTATTTATAATATTAATTTATTTAGAATAACTAAAGGAAAGTAACAAGCTGCTGGCACCACCAAAAGAAAAGAAATATAACAAATCAAGAAATTGATCACCAATTGATTACCATTATGCATTATACATTTGCATAATGACAAACAAGCACCACTGACGAACTGGGCTGTGAGGTCAGTTTTTTGATCATTATGTATGTACATCGTCATGACCATTAATTAACAACCACTGATCAAAGACTATTGATCTATGACAGTTGATTAATGGCCAATAGTGTTGAAACCTCCAAAGGTTGATTCTGTTTATCTGGACGTAATGTTTTCAGTGGGAGAAATGTTTCGTCACTTATCCAAGTGACTTCTTCAGTCTCAGCTGACTGCAGGTTTCCCCAATCTTATAAACAGTACATTTGCATAATGACTGAAATAAATTTATGCAAATTCTCATGACCATTGATCAACAACCACTGATCAACAACCACTGATCAATGGCCATTAGTACCATTCACAGAGAGTTGGGGAATGGCTGCAATCACAGCATTGTAGGTAGGATGGTGAAAGTTGTACCCTTAGGCCCCCTCCTTGATTCAGAGATGGTCTTTCCCCTTTTACATAAATGGCCTCCTTGACTCCACGCTTAAACCAGCGCTCCTCCCTGTCTAGGATGTGTATATCCTCATCATTGAAAGATTGTCCACTGACCTGTAGGTGTAAATAGACTGTGGAGTCCTGTCCTGACGAGGTAGCTCTTCTGTGTTGTGCCATCTGCTTTGCCAGAGGTTGTTTGGTTTCCCCGATGTATAAATCCTGGCACTTAACAGCATACACTATGTTATAGTGATGTGTCGGTCGCAAACGAAATGGCTCGTACAAAGAGCTTTGCGCTGGGCAGAGGGGGGAGGGGCGGTAGTTACACTCTCAGTAGCACAGGAACAGAGCGGGAGGGAGAGAGAGAGAAAGAGAGCCAGGGACAACAACGTCACATTAGAAAGGTATAGTAATCATCCACAACTATTTTCAGCTGCAGATGATAAAGGATACATAAAGTTTATTCATGCAGGCCCATATGACAGAGAATATGCATCTTATTTTTGTTTTCATATTTTAATTTATATTTAATTGTGTTGTGGTTTGCAGTGTTTTGTGTTGTTTCATTTTAAATTTGTTTAAAAGGAAAAAGCTGAAAATTTAAACAGTTAAAAGTTGAACTGTGACTAGTTGGTTTTTGTATTATATGATTTATTTATTACATTTTATGTGGAGTGAATAAATAAAAGTATATTTACGGTACCCTAGAGACAAAGCACGTACAAACTTCAAAACACGTACAAACCCTGAAGCACCTACAAACTCCAAAACACATACAAATTCAGAAGCACGTACAAAATACAACAGAAGTGCTCCAGGATGCTAGGCCCAGTGTTGAGCTTTTGTTACCTAGTGGCTACACAAGCCAGCAAGTACCAACGACCGGATTTGGTGTGTGGTAGTAACAGATAATTGAACTTTTTTTTTAAAATTATTTGAATATATATGAGTGCTTGTGTATAAATACACAAACAATACACTTATGCTTTCAATCGTGTAATTTAAGTGATCTAGGTAGCTCTGTTTTGAAGTTCAGTTAACGCTAGAAATGTGTTTTGGAGTTTGTACGTTTTTTGTCTCTAGGGGCCACTGTATATATTTAAATATAAACATATATAAATAAAGCCACTTTTTTACATTAGTAATTCCTTTTGTGCATAATTTTATGTCATTGTTAATAATAAATTAATTAAAGCAACAAAACAACCTGAAGAGCTGGTTCGGAGCCGAAAGAGCCGGCTCTTTTTAGTGAGCCGAGCCGAAAGAGCCGGTTCTCTAAAAAGAGCCGGAAATCCCATTACTACTATGTTGCTCTGTTTGTGTCGGAGGACCTGATCCTTGGGGTGGACCAATTTTTGGCGCAGTGTGTTTTGGGGTTTAAAAGCCACAGAGACTCACTTCCTTCAGCCTTAAGAAATATAGATTCCCTTCCCTTATTTAAGTTACAACTTAAAACTTACTTGTTTAAACTGGCTTACTCGCTTTAATAAATTTTACTTGCTGTCAAATCGTGTCTTTTTGTTTTTTTTACTTTGTTGTTTGTGGTTGTATTTTGCTGGTTTCTGTATTTTAATTTATTAGAATCCATTTTAATCTACTGTTTTATTGATGTCTTTTTCTCTTTGTAAGGTGATCTTGAGTTTTAGAAGGGCGCCCTTATTATTATTATTATTATTATTATTATTATTATTACAGTGTGTTGAAAAAATGCGTCTCAACTGTTCCGATACTCCTGACACGTATGGGATCACTACAGGTTTTCGCTTAGTCAGCGGTTGTCCTTCTCTCCTGGATCGGCTGGAGCTTTCTTTAGGTGCCTTCCCAGCTTTGACAAAAGTCCAGCTGGGATAACCACATTTACTCAGGGCCTTCTTGATGTGCTGTTCTTCTGCTTCCCTGGCCGCTGTGTCTGTGGGGATGGTGTTCGCTCTGTGTTGTAGCATCCTAATGACACCCAGTTTGTGCTCCAGTGGATGATGAGAGTCAAACCTTAAATACTGATCCGTATGCGTAGGTTTACGGTACACATCAGCTTTTAGATGTCCCCCATTACTGATGGAAACCTCACAGTCTAAGAAGGCTAACCTGCTACTTTTCATATTCTCCATGGTAAATTTGATGTGCCGGTCCACCGAGTTAATGTGATCCATGAATTGTGGTACGAGATTTGATTTTCACCCAGCTGTCATCCACATACCTGAACCAATGACTTGAGGGTGTTCCAGGGTAGGATAACAAAGCCCTGTTTTCCACTTCTTCCATGTACAAATTGGCCACAATGGGTGAAACTGGGGATCGGTCAATAGCATTGTCTTGTTCTAACTGCTTCAGACAGTCTATCACCCTCTTCCAGAGCAGCAGTGTTGGGTAAGTTACTTTAAATTAGTAACTTAGTTACACTACTTTTGTTTGTTAACATCCATCGTACTCAAGCGTCTGCTACTCAGGCCTGCAATGAGTTAGGTGATTTGTGTATTGTTGGCTTTTATTTTATTTTCTGTTTATGTGGGCCCACAAATGTAAATGTGTGTAATGTTCTAGTAATACCATTTTGGACTGACTTATTACTTTCTGCTTGAATGAGAGGGGTTTTGTTGTGTATCAACCAAAAATTGGGGAACATATTGTCTCCAAGGTTTCACTAACTGTTTTGTGACATTAATTGCCAATGCTGGTTTACAAAGGGGCTGTATTTGAGTTAATTTTGTTTGGTCCATGAGGATACTCCTTGCCTGTATGAATGCCCCTAGAGACAACCAGCTATCTGTTATTATTGTTTTCTTTTCTGGTGTGCTGCTTTTGTGGTAAATAAATGCCCTGACTTCGCACTATTTTTGCTCTTTTATTTTTTGGATTTGTAGATAGGTTATTAGAGGCTAAGAGTTATGCTAATAAAGATCACACTATCATTAGTTGAGCTAGCTAACTGTGTGCCGAAGTCCAAAGGAAAGCTAAAGTGTAGCCCAGTACAAGGCTCCCCGTCTTCACCTTCTTGACTCCGATCCAAACTCAGCATATGATGAGTAGGCAGTTCAAAATTCATAACCCAATCAGTCGATCCACGGTGAAGGGTTATGACTTCACTCTTGCCGCGGATCTTTTAGTCTCTTCTCAGCCTACTCACCGGCTCGGGACTAGAGGGAAAAAACTCCTCTGTGCTTTTGCCTCCCATCTTTATACACCTCTACAGACCTGTCCAGACATGTCTAGACATCTTCCGGACGGAAACACCATCTATGGACATGTCATGTTCCTCCTTTGGCCCCCCCCCTTTGCTCTTTGACGCACTGGCATGACTTGCATTTTTTTAGTTAATTTCTTTTCTTCCACTCCACCCAACAATGCTGCAGCTCAACTTCCCTAATAACTCTTAAGTTTCATACAGACAGAAATTACTTCTCCTTTTTCTCATGTCTTAAGGACCGTTTAACTCATACACACACATTAGGATTTTTTATTAATCTTTTAGCAATGCAATGCATACATAACTCTTTTTATTTGATTCTACGCTTTAACAGACACAACAACTTCCCTTATTTCCATTTGTGACAAACATGGCGGAGACTCTCACATTCTTCTGACACACGACATTGTAAGATGGTGAAATGGAGGCGATCTGGAGGAAGTAGAAAATAGGGCTCTGTTACCCTACCCTGGAACACTACCAAGTCATTGGTTCACACAGGCCCTATTGGTCATGTGAATGACACCTCATCATCATGTTAACTCAGTGGGGAAAGACATCAAGTACACATCCAGTACATCCAGTACAGTACACATCCACAAACACATACGGATTAGTATTTAAAGTTTTACTCTCATCATCCACTGGAGCACAAATTGGTTGTCAACAGAATGCTACAACACAGAGCAAACATAATCTCCACACACAGCGGCTAGTAGAAAAAGTGATTATCCAACACCCTTTAACATTATAAATTACCTATGGTGTATCACATCCTTGGAATGAGTTGAGTTCAGGCTTGATTACTGCCACACCCGTTCTCAATCAAGAAATCACTTAATTAGGTCGACTGCCTGACAAAGTCGAGTAGACCTAAAGATCCTCACAAGTGAGACATCATGCTGCGATCCAAGGAAATTCTGGCGCAAATAAGAAACAACATAATAAAGATCTCTCAGTGTGGAAAAGGTTATTAAGCCATTTCTGAGAGCCGTGATCCACAAATGCCAAAAACATGAAACAGTGGTGAAAATCCCCAGGAGTGGCTGGCTGACCAAAATTGCCCTAAGAGCTAAGCTCATCCAAGAGGTCACAAAAGACCCTCAGACCCTCAACACGCAGAGAACTGCAGACCTCACTTTCCTCAGTTAAGGTCAGTGTTCATGATTCCACCACAAGAAAGAGACTTGGGAAAAATGGCCTACATGGCAGATTTCCAAGATGAAAATCACTGCTGAGCGAAATGAACATAAATGCTCATTTCAGTTTTGCCAGAAAACATCTTGATGATCCCCAAGACTTTTGGAAAAATACTCTCTAGACTGATGAGACAAAAGCTGAACTTTTTGGAAGGTGTGTGTCCCATTCGGCTGGAGTAAAAGTAACACAGCATTTCAGAAAAGAACATCATGTCAACAGTAAAATATTGTGGCGGTGGTGTGATAGTCTGGGGATGTTTTGTTTTGCAGCCTCAGGACCTGGAAGACTTCCTGTGGTAAATGGAACCATGAATTCAGCTGTGTACCAACACATCCTGAAGGAGAATCCCCGGCCATCTGTTCCTGACTTTTAGCCGAACCACACTTAGGTTCTGCAGCAGGACAATGATCCAAAACACACCAGCAAGCCCACTGGCTTAAGAAAAATAAAATGAAGACTTTGGAGTGCCCTAGTCAAAGTCCTGACCTGAATCAGATTGAGATGCTTTGGCATGACCTTACAAAGGCAATTCATGCTCGAAAACACTCCTGTGTGGCTTAATTACACCAATTCTGCAAAGATGAGTGGGGCCAAAACTCCTCCACTGCACAGTAAAATATTCATTGTCAGTTATCGCAAATGCTTGATTGCAGTCGTTGCTGCTAAGGGTGGCCCAACCAGTTATCTAGTTTTGGGTGCAATCACTTTTTCACACAGGCCATGTGAGTTTGGATTTTTTTTCTCCTTAAAAATAAACATTTAAACACCTTCATTTAGAAACTGTATATTGTGTCGACTTGTGTTATCTTTGTGTAATATTTACATTTGTTTGATAATCTGAAACGCTGTGTGGCAAAATAAAAAAATAGGAAATGAAGAAGAGGGTAACCACTTTTTCATATCCCCTGACAGTATTATTAGCTGACAAAGCATACATTTTCACTGCTATTTAGATGGTGCCCAGCTTTTAAAAATATCTAGGTTATTTAATAATCTAGTAATAATCTAATAATAATTTAAAATCCTTCACCTCACACTGTAGCCAAAGCGCTTACTCATAGGGAGTCATCTGATCGTTGGGGTTTCTCTGTATTACTCCAAAATTCTTACTTATTAAGCACCTTGAGGTGACTGTTGTTGAGATATATAATTATAACTGAAATGAATTGAATTGAACCTTACTGATAACAGGCTTGACTCCTTTGTCCTAGCACTACGCAGTTCCTGGAGACTTGTCATCTGCACATCAATGATGCAAGTGTCCCATTTCACTGCAACCCAAATGTGCTCTGTTGGATCAGGACTTGGTAGATGCCTTTTTAATACAGTGAACTGACTTGTTTAAAGAACGAGTTTGAGAGAATTTGTGACATAGCACCACCTTGGTGGTGTGACATGATGGCGCCAAAGCTGAAGTCTGGTATACACGACCAGCGTGGAGGTGTTCTTTTGAGAACTAATGCTTAGATGTAGCTGCGGGTCTAATCATATCTGCTATTCAGGTGGATTTTTTTAACTTTGTGATCACTGGGCTTTGGTGGATCCAGCCTGTTTTTCCTGCTTATCCAGGTTTACCTAACTTGCCAGTGGAAACTTCTCTTACAAGGCTAAAATTGGCCAGATGTTGCGGTGTGTATTATTGGAACCTTCACCCACTGAGCCGCATTACTTAGCCCAACTCAAAGCTAAACCATGCACCCCAGCAGGCCCCCAGTGCACCGAGTGCGCATGATAAATCTTTTAACAAAATCTATGTTTGCATCACCTTTTAATCACTCTGTGCTTGTCAATCGGGAACTTTAATCTTGACAATCTCTGACAAATAGTTCTTTTTAAATTCTTCTTGTACAAGTCTACTGGACATGGTGTCTCCTTTTAAGATTAAATCTATCTGATCTATCTGATATAAGTCAGTGACAGAGCTGTGGCAGAATGATACCACTCACGTTCTAAGGCACAATTGCTGAAATGCAGAGAAAAGATGGAAAAAGCATCATCTTCAAGTTCCATTAGCTGTTTTTAAAAGCAGCCTATTGGAGTATCAGAGAGCCGTTCAAGCTGCAAAAACCCAATTTTTAACAAATCTTATGTCAACTTCACATTCTTTGTGAAAAATTTCCCACATTTTTTTAAAGAAGATTTTTCTGCAATCCTGCCCCAGATCCTGCTGTTTCTCCTGTTTGCCAGGTTGTCTCTGAGAACTTTGAGCAAGTGTCTTTGCCCTTTTAAATTGATATGGTTCAGCATATGCAGCTTATTTCTCCCTAGACAGCATTCCACCACTTCTCCTCAAGGAGGATTTTAATATTTGTGTGCCATGTCTTGTGGACCGAATCAATTCATTGCTGAAGTCTGTTTCCCAGCTTCTTTCAAACATCCTGTCATACAGCCCCTCATCAAAAAGAACAACTTGGACTCTTGTTATTTCTAATTTCAGGTGCATTTCTAAGCTCTCTTTTAGAGAAGGTAGTTTATAACAAACTACAATCAAATTTCAAATTATACCAGCTGTTTCACACAGAAAGCACTGGACTGAACAGCAGTACTTCGCTAAAAGTAGCATAACATCTCAACATAAGTACTGTAAACTGTTGTGCCAAATATGCTTCATTTATTGAATTGACCTTCCATCCATGCATCCATCAGTCCATTCATCTTCTTCCACTTATCCGGGGGCGGGTCGTGGGGGCAGCGGCCCAAGCAGAGAAGCCCAGACCTCCCTCTCCCCAGCCACCTCCTCCAGCTTATCCGGGGGAACACCAAGGCGTTCCCAGGCCAGCCGAGAGATATAATCTCTCCAGCGTGTCCTGGGTCTGCCCCGGAGCCTCCTCCCTCCTGTGAGGTGAATTACCATTCCAGTGAAATTATACTGGTATGAGATATTGAAGGTAACTTTGCGTTTTTATTCAGAAATGTGAGATTGTTGCAAGAGGACATAGCTTATAGCACATTAGCTACCTGCATATTAGATAATATGGAGTGAAGCTCTAGCAATATAAATGTTACATTCCAGTACAAACTGCAGGTAAAGTTAACGCAGCCTGTTTTGGTTCTCCAAATTAGAACATATTCATTAGAATAAGTGGGTCTCGTAAGTTGAATTGTTGTTATCTCAGAGTTTAGCCCCAGTTTTGGCAGACAGTTGATTATAATTTGTCTATAAAATTATCCTGATTGAACTGTCATTTAAATGTCGCATACAAGTATCATCACTTTCTGTCAAACAAATTGTCTTTATTATTATTATACATCTTTACTGTGTTGCAGCCTGCATCTCACTGTTGTTGATCTTATTCAGGACCAGTCTCATCTTTACACTGTGCTTCAGTAAAAGTAGGTAAATACAGTTTTAATTTTGTTTCAGCCAGCTGTGTATTTAAAATGTTGTGTGGATGGTGTCTACAGAATCATTGGCAGTTAATTCAACACACCAGTCTCATTCACTGAGTTTTTTTCACTTTTTTTCCATTTGTAAAATATAAATTATGAGTTAACCATGAAATATTAACACTCCGTGTCATGGCGTCTTTGCTGATGTCATGGGCATATGCAGGTTAATGAGCATGGAGCAGCGAGAGGGAAGAAGAAAAAAGATACTCAATATCAGTCAGTTGTGAGCCACAGGGTCCCCCCCCAAACACACACACACTTTTTTTATTGATAGTTTGAACACTAATTTTAAAGTCTTTAGGTCACCCTCACAAACACACTGGGCTTTTCCTCAGAACAAGCCTTTGGGAGATGTAGCATTACTGGTCTGTTTTTTTCTGGCCATTTTTACATAAAGAATGAGATATAGATATATTTTATGGTTCAGAAAATCAAACACCCCACCTAAAAAAATCTAGATACAAATATTTTTATTACAATTTTTCTTTGATTGGAGGCTGAAACCTCTTGGGAAGGCCACACCTTTTTTTGGTATGCAGGAAAAACTCAAACAGTGGAAAGCTTTTTAAAATGTATTTAAAGAATCATCCAGATATCAGTCAAAATTCAATCAACCAAGTTTACTATGAATTTTAAATGTTTGAAAAACACAAAAAACATAATATGATATAAGATCGGATGATTCTCTAAATCTTAACATAGTGGGAATAGTGATCCTTTTTCATTAAACTCCTAAACATAAATTCTAGACAACCTGGTTGGTTTTCCTTAGTTTTGTTAATCTGAATTGCAAATAATTATTTTGAGCTTAGATATCTGAATGTCGCGAAATAAGTCAAGTTAAAATGTTTCAATTTTTTTGCAACAGTTTATGACAATAACATTTTTTAAAATAGTTTTTCAGTAACAATTACACTTATGGGGTGTAACAGCCTAACTTTTTTATACAACATGACATTTCTGTCTATCATAAGTGTGATTTTTTAAGGCCTAACATTAGCAGGCATAATATTAGCTTAATAGTCAGCTGCTGACAACAGAATGGATCTGAATCGGATGAGCTGGTATATAAACCGATCCATATCAGATCCAGGTCGGATGAGCTGGTACACAACTGTTCCCTCTAATTTTTCATGTGTCTGAGCGAACACACAAACTCCCTGAGCGTCCCTTGGACCACTGTGAGCAACAGCAGACGTGTGCACTGTGGTCACACCAGCATCGAATCCATCCAAGTTACATGTTTATTAAAATAATCAAATTACAGCATTTACATGTTAACACTATTGGAAGTAAAAATAACTTGAACTCCAATTTTGAAAGCACAACTTTCTTTCATTTTTTTTTTTTTATAAAGCTCTGACTTGTATTATGAGTCTGTCATCTGGGAGAGAGTCCTGTAACTCTCTCTCTGCAAATACAGTAAATAATGACCAATGTTGGGAAATTAATTATATAGTTAATTCTTCAAAAAAGTAACTGAGTTATGTAAACAACAAAATTTTTTGCAGCTGTTTACCTAAAAATGCAGCCAAGGCGTTTTTTAAATAAACATTTCAAAGTATTTACAGAACAATCAGCTGTTCTGCATCAAATCTGATGCCACACAAATTATTTGTGCCACTCCAAAAAATAATTTCTGTCCACTATGAGATGAAGGAGAACAACAGCCTGATACCTGCAGGCCTGACAGCAGCAGATGTGTCACTGCTGTAACACCTGTAACACTCAGCAGTCGCCTCATTGTTCTGACACACAACAAAACTACTGACTACACAAGATTTGCGCTAAACGTCCCAAAACTCTCAAATCTCAAAACACCGCCGTCACCTAAAACTTGCCCCTTCCTAAACAACTAAATGCCATGTTGCCATATCATTTTTTGATTGGTCCACGTGGTACATTTGTCCACCAATAGGGAAGAGTGGGATTTTTTTGGTTTTGTTTTTGCTCACAGGTGGAGAGTGATTTTGAGCGTTTTCCTTATAAAACGCTGTTTTTACCGCTTCTTCCCGCAGTAAATATAACGTCAACGACAGTATTCAGGAAGAAAACTAAACATTGCAGATATTTTTATCATAACTCTGGTTTTATGTGGCCGATCAAAACAATTTAAAAACTGGTATAAAGTCCACACTTTTTCCGTCAGTTGTTCCATCTGTCCTGCTCACATCTCCAATGGTCGTACACGTTGTCATTAACGTGGTTTCACTCCACATCAGCCACGCCGCTTTGCTAGCTAAAACACCGGTGTCGGCACATGAGGACGCTATCATAGCCCCTCAACAACGTTGGTTAGTTGCGTATATACGAATGTGAATCGCATTATTGGCTGGACTATGGGATAAGGTGGCATCATTCTAATCCCATAAGGGAGCAGCCAGTCTCTTATTGAATAACACTGCAATTCAGGTTAGATTTTTTTTTATGCGCAACGCAGATTTTCTGTGCGCAGAGACCATGCCAGCAGTGCGCAATTGTGCACGCACGCAGCTTAGAGGGAACGTTGGTTGGATCGCTGTTTGCAGATGCATTACAGTCTTGTGGTGCATCTAGGGCGGATCCAGTCCGGAGTCATTTTGCTATATGGGAAGTGTGTGAGATAGTATCAGTTTGTTAGGAGACATTATTCCACGTTATATTTGAGCACAACATTTTTTCCATTGTTAATTGTGTTGTGTTTTATTACAGGGCTAGCTGTAGCTCAGAAGGTAGAGCAGGCCATTTACTAATCTGAAGATTGGTGGTTTGATCCCTGGCAGCTCCAGTCTGAATGCCAAATATCCTTAGGGATATTTGGCATGTTGTATCAGGCACTTTGAGTGGCACAGTAGAAAAGCTTTATATAATAATCAGTCCATTTATGATTATAGTTTTAATTAATAAATACGTTTCTAGTTGATCAAATGTTGCTGAGTAGTCCTTACCTTTGAAAGCAATCTCATCTTTCCCTCCTCTCCTATTCTCCATACATAGTGCCACATCATGTATTTTCTCACCCTGTGAAATACAGAAACTGTAGATTTAGCTGCCAAAAGACAATGTGTGACAACATGTGCCATTTGTATGTTGAGGATAGGTTGCAGGTGAAAGCAGGAAGATGAAATGTCATTGTCTTATTGCTGAGTATGTGTCCATGCCATCAGCCGGAAGCAACACCAGGCCGCAGTACAATAAAAAAAAAATTCAATGTTGCAGGATTGCTATTCTGGATTGCTTTAGCCCACTTTAACCCCTAGACTTGTCCGCAAAGATTAGAACCACTGCTTAACAAATGTAAAGTCCTAAAATTTAATTTGATAGTTGGGTTAAAAAAAAAAGTTCAGGGAAGCAATTTTGAATGAAGTGTGAGATGAAGGAATTAACAAATTCACAAATGGTCAGAGACTGCCATAGCTGGGACAAATAAAAAACGTTTTTTGTAAGTGGCAATTTCAGAAACATCCTGAAAAGTAACAAATGCAGTAGCTCTTTACAAAACAAACACCACTTGCAATTGGATTTACACAGAAACTAAACACAGTGCAGTCTCATTAAAGCAGAATTGTGTCAGTGACAGCAGACACTTCTTGGGACGTGATAATCTATAAATGCAATTTTTGTCACGCTGTTTCTCATGGCCTGCTAATCTTGTTAGGGAAAGGAATCTCAAATCAATACCATCAACCTCAAATAGTCCTTCTTAACTGCAAGACACCTGACAACATACATATCTATTTCATAACTTCCTCCCAAGTTTGCTGAATTATTCTAGAATTTTTCTGAGGCTCACTTGTTTGAGTACAATGAGCAACAAAGTGACAGAAAATAGGGTGTGTAGTGATGGAAACATCTACAAAGGGTCCAAGACTGAGGAAGCCAGATGGAGTTAACAAACAACAGTCTGACAATTCAGTACAGTGAAAAACAGAGCTTAGTGCCCTGCATTGTGTCCAAACAGGGAGGACTAACTTGGGCTCAAGCTGCATGCTGTTCCTGTGATTAGTCCGCCATCTGGCAAGACAGGCAGAATGAGCAGCCAGAGTGATGCAGACTGCTGTGGAGATCTGAGTGTGTGTGTGTATGTGTGTGTGTGTGTGTGTGTGTGTGTGTGTGTGTGTGTGTGTGTGTGGTGGGGGGTAGACTCCTTTGCTTTTGGCAGAGAGTGTGAGTGTGCTGACTGTGTAGCCCTCACAATGCCCAGAGGATTTATACATCTGGCTGACTTTGTTTTCTGGTTTGTGAAGTACAATGAATGAAGTAAATAAGATCATGCTCCTCACAGTTTGCACATGCTATGTATATATATATGTGTGTGTGTGTGTGTGTGTGTGTGTGTGTGTGTAAAACACGTTATACAACACTGACACGTTATGTAATACTATGTAAATTCAAGATTCAAGATCTTGAATCTATATAGGGGGAGGCTTTATTATGCTATGTTTAGTCCTCTCCTTCCATTTTCCTTTCTTAATAAGCGGTGTTTGGGTGGTTAATCTAACAGTAACACATTACTTTTTTTTGTTATTAAGAAAGAAATCCTTTATGCAATTCATACAGAAAATATTCTTGTTACTTGTTCTTTTTTTATTATTCCACATCACTACCTGTCACTGTCAGTTAACACTACACATTACATAGGCCCACATATTATTGCAAATCCCTATGATAATCTGAAGGACATGCACAGTGTGATTTTACTGCATAGGTATTACCACAAAGGTAACACCAAAGCTGGTGAAAAGCAACACTAAAAGCATTTCATTCATATTGTATATGAGAAATGAAGAAAGGAGTAAGTAATGCTCATGCCATCTCAAAATCCCACCCCCGAAGTGGCCCGAGCAAGCCCCAGGCTCCAGGCCCCGAGAAGCAGCCACCAAGGAGTGAGCCGGTGTGTACCTGGACGCCCATCCCCGGCCACAAAGAACCACCAACGCACCGATGTCTGAGGGTGTCTGCCACTGGTAGAGGAAGTGGTGGGGGAGATAGGCCTCCATACCTTGGAGGACCTGGGATGTCCCTAGAGAGGTGGCGTCTGATACATATGGACACAGACAAACAAGCACACACAGATACAAACATCCATTCCCACCCTCATGCTCTCATATGCAATTACTCAACACTCACCCAACGTGGAGACAGACATAGAGAGACACTGTACACACAATCACAATCCCCAAGCGCACTCTCTAAGTAACCGAAACCGGAAGCGACGTCATTTTCGCAGAAATGTAGTTTTTTACCATCAGGGCCTCATGAGGCTATAATGGTCTTTTTAAAAGTTATGTTTGACTTTATGACTTTCTGTGTCGTTTCTGGGATGCTTAGGACTCATATTTCACTGCTGGAAATAGTTTATTTTGATGCATATGCTGCTTTTTTGGCAATTTTGCACTATAATATTTATTTTAGTTTTTCCTGCAGTATATAAAAATTGGTGTATTTCAAAAATAAAACTATGAAGACACTCAAAATAAATTTCCTGTGGTAGGAAACTATTTTGTGCAACTTTTTTGTATTTACAGTTTTGAGGGATAAGCCTGTTAAATTTCTCTAACTAGAAATATATGTTAAAAAAGCAAAAACGATTTTCAATTTTTTTGTAGTTTATTGCACTTTTTTGCAATTTATGTAATTACTATGCACTTAATGCATACATATTATTAAATCTGGGCTATAATGGTTGTATTGATGTATAGTAACTTGAAATGCTCCCAAAAATGGCACCACACCGTGTAAAAATATAATATAAGATCTGGCGGACTTGGTTGTATGGTAGGTCTTAAAGGGTTAAAAGAAGAAATGGTTAAATTCTAGTTGTATGCTACACATGTCTACATATCAAATACATGTATAAAATGCGATGCACTGAGTGTAAAATAATTTTTTTTAAAAAGACCTGTAAAACAAGTAAAGTTTCTGTAGTTTTACATGGGTTTCTTTATTAATTAACAGATTTGTTGTGTAATTATGGAAGTTTTCATCACAAATTTGTTGGGTAAAATGGTATGAATGTTTTTTATTAGTGTATCAAACCAGCAAGTATTGTTATACTATCAAAGGGTGTGACTACAGTAATTTCATAACTGATAGACATTAAAACAATTGGTAGAATTACATAAAAATTATAAGAATAGATGATAAATTAAAAATCTCTATTATTCTTGAGATATCCAGAAGTGTAATGATTATGAACAATAAATGTTAAATGCCTGTAAAATTACAGGCTACCATTACAAATATATTCTGTAATTTATTTTACATATAACTTTAAAAAGTCCCCTAAAAATGTCAAAATATTTTGTAATTTATTCTTTTTTGTAACATAAAAATATCAGGTAGAAAAAGAGTTCAATCAGGAACCTTTCTGAAACCAATCAGAATTCTAGTTTCTGTTGTGAACAGAAATTAAGGTTTGGGGCAGGCACTCTGCAACGTCAACAGCAATTAACTTTCAAATCAGCCATTAAGGATTATGGGACGTATGGGTGGAATACAGAGAAGGTGAAGACTTAAAGAGCATACAACAAGAGAAAATTCAGGGAAGGAAAATGGACCATTTATAGTTTGCACCAGGTGAAAAATGGCAAATGGTGCTTAGGAGATCAACTAGTTTTCTTTCAGATAAGCACTGTGGATGCAGAAACATTCTTTTTTAGTTTTTTTTGTCTTTATGTCTGTCCTGTGTGGAATTTTGCAATTAGAAATTATGATCTGATTATGATGTTTCATCAAACACATTTGGTTTTCCAAGATGAGCTCAATAAATGTACATGTGAGATATGGCAATGACAGTCTTACAGCAAGGGACAAAAAACAAAGAAAAAAGAAAGAGGGACAAAATGGGAGAAATATAACAAGAGAACAGAACACAACAAGAAAAACACAATATTCACCAATTGCTACACCTGTGAGAATGAACATACAACAAATAAACAGCACCTGGAAGAGAAAAATATGAAACAAACACACACACAAATCAACAATCTTATTGATTTTTAAAGTGTTGAGCCTTAAAGAGTGAGCCTTACGAAAGCCAGATTGAAATTTATCAAGAATTTTATGTTCATCTAGAACAACTGTGAGTTGCTTGGCCACAACCTTTTGTGGGGCGATCGTGGCTCAAGAGTTGGGTGTTCGCCTTGTAATCGGAAGGTTGCTGGTTTGAGCCCCGGCTTGGACAGTCTCGGTCGTTGTGTCCTTGGGCAAGACACTTCACCCGTTGCCTACTGGTGGTGGTCAGAGGGCCCGGTGGCGCCAGTGTCCGGCAGCCTCGCCTCTGTCAGTGCGCCCCAGGGTGGCTGTGGCTACAATGTAGCTTGCCATCACCAGCGTGTGAATGTGTGTGTGAATGGGTGGATGACTGGATATGTAAAGCGCTTTGGGGTCCTTAGGGACTAGTAAAAGCGCTATATAAATAAAGGCCATTTTCTAAAATCTTGGCAATAAAAGGCAATTTTGAGACGGGTCTGTAACTGGAAAGCAAAGAAGGATCAAGTTTAGGGTTTTTTAAAAGTGGGTGAATGACAGCACTTTTACAGTAAACAGGGACCTGACCGATAGTAGAGATGCATTAATAATTTTAAGAACACTAGGACCAATAGACTCAAAAACATTTTTACGTAAAGACCCAGATAAAATATCAATGACCAGCTTCAACAACTCAGGTAAAGACACTGGTGAAAATCTTTCAAATCTGACAGGCTTAAGTAAAACAGGCAAATGGTACATGGAAGGAGAGATGTTGCTCCTTACATTGCTAACCTTTTCAACAAAGAAGGAAAGAAAATTTTCACAGTCTTCATTCGAAGAAATAATCTCTGTTCCTAGAGACTAGGTTTGAAAAATAAGCAGCCCTTGCATCACGAATTGAAGCGTTAAAAGAAACTAAAAGGTCTTTTAAAGGAAAGAGATGAACCTGTAAACGAGTCTTTCTCCACAAACGCTTAGCTTTACGACAGACACGCTTTAAACAGCAAATGCGGTCGTTTATCCAGGGCGAGGGTTTTGTAACAGGGGCTAGTCTAGTTTTAATAGGGCAAATATTATCGATAATAGAAAGACATTAATTATTAAAAAGTTGTTAATAAATCAACATCATTAGAAGCAGGCAGAACCAAATTAAAAACGTCAGAAAATTTAGCAGCAGTAGAAGAATCTAAAACGCGCAAGTTAAAAGCACAACGCTCAGGAGGAGGAGGCCAATAAAAAGACAAATTAAATATAATACAATGATGGTCCGAAATAAAAATATCCTCAGAAATAATACAGTCAATGGTTAAGCCAATAGTAAAAACAAGGTCCAGAGTGTGCCCTTTGGTGTGGGTGGGGCCAGATACATGCTGTGTGAAATGAAAAGAGTCCATGATGCTAAGAAAACCTCTGGCAAAGAGGTCAGAGTCATCATCAATGTGCATGTTAAAATCACCAATTATTAGCAATCTAGACAACTTCAAGATGGAAGATAAAAAGTCACTGAATTCCTTTAAAAATTGAATGTTAGGTCCAGGTGGATGATAAACTACAGCACAGTAACAAGGATCTTTAATTCCAATTTTAACCAGCTGTAGTTCAAACGTTGACATTTTTTCAACCATCAATGAGCGACAGTGAAACCAGTTTCGATACACCACAGCCAGTCCTCCGCCACGACCAGTAGTCCGCAGCCAACTGACGAAGGAGTACCCGCCCGGGCAAAGTTCAATAAGGGAAGAGTAGTCCCCACGCTGCCAAGTTTCAGTTAAAAATAATAAGTCCAGTTTTTTGGAAAGAATAAGATCGTTCAATAAGGTTTTATTTGTCATAGATCGGGCATTGAGAAGCGCCATGCTCAACGAAGTCAAACCATTACCGACACTGACCCGTTTTAGGGGGCGTAGAAACTGGGGGTTCGATCCGTAACGATCATAGATACCGCTCGCTGCTGGGACAGTGGGCCAAATAATAGTAGAGTCTGGATGAACACTCCTAAGGAAACACAATCTCATAAGTCCAGGCTTTGCAAAATCCAGCAGGGACGGGGTAAACAAATTCTCCTCCGAACAGGCAGTCTGAGCACAGGTAACCAGAAATGGTCGACGTCGCTTACCAGCTAATCCTCGTCTGAAGAGGAGTCTAAATCTCACCTGGACACCTGCTCTTTTACCTCTCCTCCTCCAAGAATTGCGTGGACCCAAAAGGGTGCTGTTGGCGACATCTGTCAAAAATCTAGACACCGGCAACGGAGGAGGGAAGAAGCCATTGTATGAAGGAGCGATATCCAGGCCCACCATAGAGGAGCGAATAGACAGTAGTGTCAGATGATCATAGACTAAGGCAGGCAATACATCAGAGACAAAGAAGGAGAGCAGGACAGTCAGAAACAGCAGCATAACAGAGCGAGGGAAACTGCAGCCAGCAGCGGCAAGGCTGAACACAGGCGCCATCACACCGGAAGTGTGTGTGTGTGTGTGTGAGTATACGAGTCTGTGTATCCTTGTCACAAAACACTGGACATTGAGAGTAAGAAGCCACAATAACGTCCCCCAAGAGCCACACACACAAAAAAAAACAAAAAAACCCAGCAGATCTGGGCCATCCGCAGCCCCCAAGAGTACTGAAGACCTGAGGCCACACACGGGGCCATGCAGAAATGGTTGAAGGGGCGGGCGCTCAAAGTTAAAAAGGGGTACATAGAACTAGTCTGAATAATAACAACCCACATTTGTCAAGAATCTAATAAAGAATCACATAATACTATATCACTGTCATCAGGTGGGGACCTTCTGCTGATAGTGCTGGAGGGCAGGGCTGTGTTGATTTGAGACTGGAGACATTAAAAAGTCCTTAAGAGAGATTAAGATAAGATAAGATAAGATAACCTTTATTAGTCCCACACGTGGGAAATTTGTTTTGTCACAGCAGGAAGTGGACAGTGCAAAAGTTATGACGCAAAAATTAGAATACAATAAGAATAAATACAGTACACAGCTGTACAGAATAGAATAAAATAATATACTATATACAGTAGAATAAAATAGAATAAAAATATACAATAAGATAAAAATAGAATACGAATGCTATATACAACTGAGTAAAAATACAACGATGCCAGAAAAGATTATTGCACTTAGTGTTATTGCACATGTGTGGATGTGTGTGTTTGTTCAGTTAAAGTCTTTGTTGTGGAGTCTGACAGCAGTGGGGAGGAAAGACCTGCGAAATCTCTCCGTCCCACACCGTGGGTGCCGCAGTCTCCCACTGAAGGAGCTGCTCAGTGCTGTCACAGTCTGCTGCATGGGGTGGGAGACGTTGTCCAACAGGGATGACAGCTTAGCCGCCATTCTCCTGTCACTCACCACCTCCACTGGGTCCAGAGTGCATCCTAGAACAGAGCTGGCCCTTCGGATCAGCTTGTTCAGTCTCTTCCTGTCCCCAGCAGAGATGCTGCCGCCCCAGCAGACCACACCATAAAAGATAGCAGAAGCCACCACAGAGTCATAGAAGGTCTTCAGGAGTGGGCCCTCCACCCCAAACGACCTGAGTCTCCGCAGCAGGTACAGCCTGCTCTGCCCTTTCCTGTAGAGGGCGTCTGAGTTATGAGTCCAGTCCAGTCTGTTGTTCAGATGAACACCAAGGTACCTGTAGCTGTCCACAGCCTCAATGTCCATACCCTGGATGTTCAGTGGTTGCAGTGGAGAATGCTTGTGCCTGTGGAAGTCTACCACCAGCTCCTTGGTTTTACTGGCGTTGATCTGGAGGTAGTTCAGCTGGCACCAGTCCACAAAGTCTTGAGTCAGTCCTCTGTACTCCTTGTCGTCCCCATCAGTGATGAGGCCGACTATTGCAGAGTCATCAGAGAACTTCTGCAGGAAGCACTGGGT
Source organism: Aulonocara stuartgranti (assembly GCF_965226115.1). Lineage (NCBI taxonomy): Eukaryota > Metazoa > Chordata > Actinopteri > Cichliformes > Cichlidae > Aulonocara > Aulonocara stuartgranti. Next base: position 3,250,693 of record NC_138957.1, on the reverse strand, counting down.
GGAATTGTGGGAGAAGTCTGCAGTGTAGATGGTGAAGAGGAACGGAGCCAGAACCGTTCCCTGTGGGGCCCCCGTACTGCAGACGACCCTGTCCGACACACAGCCCTGAGTCCTCACATACTGTGGTCGGTCGGTGAGGTAGTCCAAAATCCAGGTAGTGAGGTGATGGTCCACTCCAGAGTTCTCCAGCTTGTCCTTCAGAACCGAGGGAAGAATAGTGTTTAAGGCACTGGAGAAATCAAAGAACATGATTCTCACAGTGCTTCCAGCGGTCTCCAGGTGAGCAAGGGAACGATGTAGGAGGTGAATGACGGCATCATCCGCTCCAATGCCAGGCTGGTAGGCAAACTGAAGTGGGTCCAGTGATGAGCTTGTTAGGCGCCGAAGCTGAGCCAGGACCAACCGCTCCAGGATCTTCATCAGGTGGGATGTCAGAGCCACCGGCCTGTAGCTGTTGAGGTCCTTGGGGCGTGAAGTCTTTGGCACTGGTACAACACAGGAGGTTTTCCAGAGCTGTGAGACTCTTCCCAACCTCAGGCTCAGGTTGAAGAGGTGCTCCATCACCCCACACAGTTGGTCCGCGCAGGACCTGACGACCCTCGAGCTGATGCCATCTGGGCCCGCTGCCTTCTTGCCATTAATCCTCCTCAGTTCCCTCCTAACCTGGGTGGTTGAGAGAGACAGGCTGGAGCCTTGTGTTGAGTGTGTATTGGATGCTGTTGTTGGGGGTGGGGAGGAGTGAGCAGGGTGAATAGAGGAGGTGTGAAGTGTCTGAGGTGTCAGAGGTGGAACAGCAGCAGTGGGGGTGGGTGAGTCTGCAGCCGATGTTGTACACTGTCTCATGGTTGAATCAAATCTGTTGAAGAAATGATTCAGTTCATTTGCCCACCTCACATCCCTCCCAGGCAGAGAATTCTGCTGTTTGTGGCCTGAGATGGTTCTGAGGCCTCTCCAGACTTCACCAACGTTGTTTTGCTGAAGCTGGTTCTCCATCTTCTGCCTGTAGCTGTCCTTCCCATTCCTTATCAGTCCCCTCAACTCTCTCTGCACCCTTTTCAACTCCTCTTTGTCTTTGGATTTGAAGGCCCTCCTCTTCTGCTTGAGGACAGCTTTGAGATAATAATAAAATGCAAAAATTGGTGACAGTGCTTGGTACCATAAGGCAAGAACATTGGGAAATTGCGCGAGATATGTGAAGACTTATCAAAGTGTCTGAAATGTAACATTCCAACTTCCCCTTTAGTGTGTTTGTTGGGCAGCTTAGATAATGTCACTACAGATAAGAATATAGCCCTATTTTCACTGCCCTATGCATAGCCAAGAAAACAGTCCTCATGAACTGGAAAAATAAAAATAATCTTAATTCTAACCAGTATAGAAATTATCTATTAGATTACATTAGTCTCGATACAGCCTCTGCCACCACATCAGATCAATTGCTCTGGGCTCCTTTGATCAGCTCCATCACCTAGTGGGGGTGGGGGGTCATAGTTTAGTCCCACCTTGTGGGGGTAGGGACAGGCTTAGGGCGTCGGGGGGTTCCCCAGGAGCATCTTCCTTGGAGGGCTCAACCCGGGGTAGCGGTCATGGCCTATTAAGGGCTCTGTTTGCTCTTAAGTGACGTAGGCGCAGGGTGCATCGAGCCACCTGGGGGGCTTTTCAACTAGTGGGGGAGGTTGTTACAACTTGCAGGAGCTCTCCTCCCTTCAGGAACTCACTCTGCAGGAGGGGGAGATACAGGAGAGGTGGAGGAAGATCTCAGCCTGGGCGTCTATTGTCTTGTGTAGTCTGGAAGATGAGTGGATGGGTGCCGTTTTCTCTGAGGTGGGGTCGGGTGGGCTGTCCCGGGCTCTGTGGGGCCGGGCGGCGCTGCTGTACTGGGCCCCGGTCTGGATGGGCCTGGGCCCCCTTTCCCTGGCGGGTTGCAGAGTATGGGGGTGCCTACTGGGGTCAGCGGGGGAGCTGGCCCCAGGGAGGGGTCACTTGCCCCTCCCTTCCTTTCCTCCCCATCTCCAGCTGCCTCCCTCTTCCCGCTCCACCACAATCACCCACACATGCAGGGCCTTGGGGTAAAGATGTGTCACCAGGGTGCAGGGGAGGCACCCCCCCTCTGTCCCCTTCTGGCTGCCTGTGCCTCAATTTTATCTCACAACAATCCAAAAGACCATCAGGGTGTACAACCTCACCCCTGGCGTCATTGCCCACCTCTCAATTTTAAATACACGTAGACACTGAGAGCTAGCAGGAGGGGCTATGCGCTTACCTGCTGCTCTCTGGCAGGTAGCTCCATGCCCTCCTGGGTTTTAAAGGCACCTTAGAACACACATGTCCTAGCAAGGACAGCCACAGAACGCTCGCAAGGAGTGAGAGCTCAGGGACTTGCGCTCTGCCACTGCCCTGGTCTTTATTTATAGACATCAGTGGGTGTTTCTTCCTTACATTGGAATGTGGATGTTTATATGTGTGTGTGTGCGTGTGTGGGAGTCAGAGTGTGACCCCATAAAGACTTCCCTAAACCTGCTGGTCTGGAAGTCCATCAGTTCATCTAAACAAAAGGCACTAAGCCTAAAACAGACATAGATACGTTTATCCTACCACAAAACAATAAGAGATGCTCCAAGGATGTGGGTGTGAATGTCAGAGCACTCTGGAATGCACACAAAGTCTTGTAGTGAACAACAGCCTAAGTCATCAAAAGATCAACATGCAGTATTCTACTATATGCAAACTTATATTATTACAAGATTATACTGACTACTAAGTACAATTTTCCATTGACTTTCCCTCCTGTTTGTCATGTATAAACTTTTAAGTAAGAGATCAGTATGTAACATCTTGTTGTACATTTTCTGCCACATCGTCATTAATCACACAAAGTCTTCATGTTCCAACAGGTCGGAGTCATCATCATCATCATTTGTCACGGCTATGTATGCAGCAACAGTGGAAAATATTATGCGGTTAATCATGAGTTTTAGACATGGCAGGATACATGTTATAAAGACACAAAATAAAAGTAAAAATATTCCAACTCCGATGAGTAGTCTTTTTAGCACCTGTAGCCAGTAGTGATGGGATTTCTGGCTCTTTTTAGAGAACCGGCTCTTTCGGCTCGGCTCACTAAAAAGAGCCGGCTCTTTTGACTCGGAACCGGCTCTTCAGGTTGTTTTGTTGCTTTAATTAATTTATTATTAACAATAATATAAAATTATGCACACAATGAACTGCTAATGTATAAAATGTCTTTTTATTTATAAATGTTTATCATATAAATATTCTTGTATTTATTCACAGCACACAAAATGCAAAAAAAAATTATAAAGTATAAAAACCAACTATTTACAATTCAACTTTTTATCTTTTAAATTTTCAGCTTTTTTCCTTTTAAACCAATTCAAAACAAAAGAACACAAAACACTACAAACCACAACACAATAAAATATCGATTAAAATATGCAAAACAAAAAGAAAAAATGAACAACCAGATCTTTAATTAAGGGAAAGGTTGGCATTCGGGAATATCAAGTGCCTTAGCTTTGAGGATCTGATCCAGTTTCTTCTGTCATTCAGTATCTGTCCTGTTTTGGAGAAGATTCTCTCTGAGGGGACTGATGTTGCTACAATGCAAAGTCTCCATATCATCACCTGGGTAAGACGTGGATAAGTATAAGCCTTTGTCTCCCACCAGCTCAGAGGATCTGCACTTCTCTGGCAAAGGGGCTCATCAATGTAGGATCTCACTTCCAGTATTGCATCTGCTGAGGGATTCCTTCTGGTAGTGTCTCTACTTGCTTTTTCTTCAAAGAACCTCCAAACAGCAGATGCTTGTTGCTCCTTTTGTTCATCTTCTTCTGCCTCTTCTCCCTCTTGGTCCCCTGGCAGTGGAGTTGGTTAGCTGGATCTTGCTGCTGCAGTTATTCTCTGAAGAGCTTCATCCACCGCTCTGTTGTCATTAAAGACCAGCTTCTTGAATCTTGGATCAAGAATGGTGGTTTCAGAGAGAACATCATTATATTCCATTCTATGGAATTTTCTGTCAGTGGATGCACAGAGAGCATCCACCAACTCTTTCACTTTTCCTGTAGTTACTCTGGTTTGGTGTTCAGCTGTCACTCTCTGCAGACCCTTGCACAGAATTAACATTTTGGAGGCTGTGACATGGCTGAAAAAGAGTACATAACAAGTTTCAAAATTATGCTTTTTTAAAATTCAGCAGTATATTATTATTTATGATCATGTCTAATCTACTTTTCATACCAGCAATGCAACCAGCAATGCAACTAACTACTACTACTACTACTACTACTAATAATAATAATAATAATGATAATAATAATAATAATAATATTATTATAATAATATTATTATTGGCCCTGCGACAGACTGGCGAACTGTCCAGGGTGTACCCTGCCTCTCGCCCTATGACAGCTGGGATAGGCTCCAGCGCCCCCCGCGACCCTGAAAAGGAGAAGCGGAAGCGAATGGATGGATGGATGGATAATAATAATAATAATGCAATAACATTTTTTACACTCACCTGTCTGCACTGATCTCCACAGTGACCTGCTCAAATGGCTCCAAAACAGTGCATGCCTCCTGTACTACCTCCCATTCCTCGTGGCTCAGGGGGTCGACTGGTGCATTGATAACTGCCAGGGTAGAGATGACAGCATCCTTGGACTCCAGAATCCGTTTTAGCACATGAAAGGTTGAGTTCCATCTTGTGATACATTCTTGCTTGAGCTTTAGCTCAGGCATGCCCATCTGTTGTTGGGTAGATTTGAGCTTGTGTGTTGCTGTTGTGCTGCTGTGGAAAAATTCCACTATTGCCTTCACTTGGTCCACAGCTGGCTTCATCACCTTCAAAGCATCTCTCACAACAAGGTTAATTGTGTGCGCAAGACATGGGTGGTGGGTCCATTTCAGGATTTTAATTGCTTTTGTTATGTTAGCTGCATTGTCAGTAACACAGCAAACCACTTTGTTTTCCACATCCCACTCTTTTGCCACTTTGAGCAGCTCTTCTGCTAAGTTCTCAGAAGTGTGTCTGTCGCTGAACTCAAAACAATCCAGAAGACAGGATACCATTTTATAATTTTCAATAAAGTGACACGTAACTGACAAGAAGGATGTGGTGGTTTGGGATGTCCAGCTGTCAGTTGTTAGACACACTGCTGTGGCTTTTTTAACCCTCTCTTGCAGTGATGCACGTTCTCTTTCATGTATGCCTGGGATGATTTTTTGGGAGAGAGCCTTCCTGCTTGGAATTACATACATGAGATTCAGTGCATGTATAAAAGTCCTGAATCCCTTATCATCCACAACAGAAAATGGTTGGAAATCAAGTGCTATCATTTTTGCCAGTTCTTCATCAATTGTGTTCTGTCTTGCTGGGTCACAGACTTCTGCAAAAAATGTCGCATTGAGCTCTGGCTTGGTTTAGGTGGTATACTGCATGACGCTTCAGATACTGCAGCAGAAGGAGCAGCAACAGTTGCAGTAGACACACTAGCACCTTCATTTATATCACCCTCAACTGACTGTGGTTTTTTTTCCCATTGCACTGATGGGTGGACAGTTCTCAGGTGCCTATGCATATTGTTTGTGCAGCCAGCTGTATATGAAATTCTTTTCTTGCAGACTCTACACTCTGCCTTTGTACTGTCAATACAATTGAAGTGGTTACAGATTTTGCTTGTTTTCTTGGTTGCTTCACTCATTTACTTTACTGTACCTTTCTAAATTGACCGGCTCTAAGAGCCATTTCGTTCGCGAATGACCCATCACTAGTAGCCCGGAGCCAGTGTAAAGCCAAGAAAACCAGTCACTTGTATCACTTACATAGTCCTGATTTTGGGCCTCCTGGATCTGTCTCAAGGCATTCAGGGTGTCAGTCATGTTTGATAAGTGTACATAGTCTGGTATGTAAGTGCAGCAGGTGTTGTTGAAGAGGACACAAAGTCCCCCTTTCTCTGCTAGTATCATGTCCAGAGCTACTTGATGTTGCATCACTGCAATCCGTAATGCATCGATTTCCTGATTCTGCTGTTCGTTGATCTTACACAAAGCGTTCAAGAAGAGTTCAAAACGGTAGTCCAGAGTTTCAATCCTCAGCATGTTTTTCCAGTTCCCACCCAGGGGAACAATGAATGGAGTACTTTCTGTCCGGTAGTCCATAATTTGAATTCCTTGGGTACGTCGCTTCCCCATAACGGGTCATGTAGTTGAAGTTTAGGGAACGTTGATCTTCTTTTCCGGCGTGCTATAGAAGTGATGTTTACTGCGGTCATCCTGAAAGTGCGGTCTGACAGGAATATAGGAGCACATGTTCCTGTCCAGCCTGGGGGCAGTATGAAATATGCCCGTTGTCCACATAGCCAGGCCATTCCTTGCACCCAGTACGTGCCGTTAGAAGGTCCACTCATATTCACAGGGGCACCCTCTGCGTGGCCTGCAGTTTGGACACAGTTTGTGGTGCTCCCAAGGGGTCTGTTACCTTTCTCTTGTTGATAACACATGCTGTGCCAGTGTGCCTGCACATGTGATGTGACAATAAAAGTGATTTGATTTGATTTGATTTGATTTGAGTGGTTCTGGCTGCGTACAGGTCCGTCACACCCTACTACTTGGTTACCCTAGAGTTGGCCAATGGCTGGAGGTTGAAGTGCAAGCAATGCTCAATCAGCACTTCCCCCTTGCCACTGAAGCAACCAAGTGAGGGTGAAACCTTCCCTTACTAGAGAGGAAGTGGAATCCTCTCGGACCTCAACCTTTTTGCAGTGGCTCTGATGTATCCAGGAGGGTCTCTCCGCTATTTTGTAGGTAGTTGGAGTGGTCAGAAGCACTTGGTATGGACCCTCCCACAGTGGCGAGCTCCAATTTTTCCTTTGGAGTACTCGGACAAGGATCCAATTACCTGGCTTCAACCTGCAAGAAATAGGTGAAAAAGAGTCTTGCTGCAGTTTATTGTTCAAAACAACTTCTCTGTTTATCAACAATCGATTCATCCAATCCGCCAGAGTGGTTTCACGGATTGATTTATCTAGTGGCTCGCTAGTAACTGGTAGTGGAAAAGGTCGCCCATGTATAATTTCAAATGGGGACAGTTTGTTACTTCCTTGTGTTATTCTCATCCACATTTTGACTAGGCCTACACATTCTGGCCATGGTCTGCCAGTTTCTTCCATCATTTTCCTGAGCCTTTGCTTTATAGTGCCATTTGTTCTCTCCACTAATCCCACACTCTGTGGATGGTAGGCACAATGGTGTTTCAAACTGAAACCTAGTGCTTCAGATGCTTTACTGATCACATCATTTACAAAATGGGTTCCATTATCTGATCTTATCAGAGTAGGAATTCCATATGTTGGAATGAAATGGTTGCATAGACACTTTGCAACTGAGATTGCGTCTGCTTTTTTCACTGGGTAGATTTCTGGCCATTTTGAGAAAACATCTATAATTACTAGAGCATATTTTGAGCCCTGACAGTCATTCAATTCAATGAAGTCCATATGATTTGTATGAAATGGGTGAGGTGGTGTAAGAAAATGTCCTCTTTTTGGTCTTAAGTTACCTTGGGTATTGTGTTTTTGGCAGGTCATACATGTTCTCACGTATTCTTTTGCTGTAGTTTCAAAATTTATAGTGTAGAATTGTTGGTTTATTGTAAAGATCATCACTCCTGATGAGACATGGCTTAAGCCATGACTCACTAGAGTGGCTGTTTTGTGTAAAGATTTGGGAAGAATGGGTTTTCCTGCTATTTTCATTATGTCATCAGTGTCTAGTACTGCTCCGTGTTTTAGCCATTGCTTATGTTCTTTTGGTGGTGCTGCTTTTTGTTCGTCCTGCTGTACAGATAGTGGAATGGTGTTATTTTCATGAGTTGTTAATAAGACTATGGTTGCTGTAGCTGCTGCTTTTGCAGTTTTATCAGCAAAATTGTTTCCCTTTGTAATTTCAGAGTCATCCTTCTGATGTGCTGCACATTTGCAAATTGCAAATTTCATATCACATAAGGAGTTTTCTACCATGTAAACATATGTGTGCCATGACAAAACCTTTCTCCACACACTAGAAATAACAAACTAATTTTAACCCTTGTTACATCTTATTCACTTTTTTTATAATCCAGTAATTTTTCCAAATCTAGTATCCATCAACTAATTTGCATATCAGCTCATAATGTGCTAAATTGACAGGTCAATAGAAATGCACGTTCAAAATATTATCACAAAAGAGAATTATTTTCATACAGTAAATTACTTATGCTGCATCAATCAAACAGAAAGCATCTCACAATTTTTTGTATTACCAACTAAATTTATTGTCTGATTACTGCTTGGTCATACCAGACTCTCTATCTGTCTTTTATTTATTCTTCTCTGTTTTCACGGTGGTGGCACTGACTAAGGAAGACTGAATGTGAATAGTGTGCAAAGGGGCAGACACAAATCCGAGTTCTACTCCCTGGACAATGACACTAGACTGGTAAAATGACTCCTCTGAAAACGGTAAGACATTTTCTCTAATGATGGACTGAGAGGCCCCTGTATCTCTCAGTATTTTTACTGGTTGATGATCTTGTGGATTCCCAGTCAGTGAAACCACTCCCTCTAGAATGAATGGTTTGAAACAGGGATCAGGGTGGTTATTGTTCGGTTGAAGTGCCCTCCCGTTCTCTGTAGCTTTAATCAGTCCCACCCCTTTTGGTTGCGAGGATAGTTGCTGTTTACGCTTTAATGCCTGACAATCTGCAATAAGATGACCCTTTTTATGGCAATAAAAGCATTCACGCTCACCATGGGGAGGTGAAGGTTGCCTCACTGGCCTCGCAACAGAGCGACTCGATTCAAGCCGTGCTGAGCGCAAGGCTGTGGGCCTATCTGGATGGGAAATAGGGGTAAAAACATTCTTATGTGTTAACACAAACTCATCGGCCAACACAGCTGCTTTTGACATTGACGTCACCTTCTGTTCATTTAAGAACATTATGACTCTCTCAGGTAACGAATTTTTAAAATCCTCCAGTAGCATTAACTCGCGCAGAGACTCATAATCATCCCCAGCTCCGTTAGCAGCACACCACTTATCAAAAAGAGCCCCTTTTTCATGTGCGAACTCAACATATGTTTGACTGCTGGACTTCTTGTGGTTCCTAAACTTCTGCATATAGGCCTCAGGTACCAGTTCATAGGCACGTACAATTGTTTCCTTCAACATTTCGTATTTCATGCTTTGCTCTAGCGAAAGTGAAGCTACTACCTCCTGAGCTTTGCCCACTAATTTACACTGAAGTAAAATAGGCCACATATCTCTTGGCCAGTTTAGAGCAGTAGCTACCTTTTCAAAAGCATTGAAATATGAATCTACCTCAGTCTCACGAAAGGTAGGTACTAGAGCAATATTTTTGCTAACATCAAAACTTTTTGGGGAGACTTTTGGGGTTTCTTTAGTGGCATCTGTTTTCTGCCCTGATGACACCTTCAGTGCTTCTACTTCAAGCTGCTTCAACCTGATTTCTTTTTAAGCTTCTATCTCAAGCCTACGGATCTCCAGCCGGAGATCATAATCCCCTTTACGCACCTTCTCCTGTGCCTCCAACTGTAAACGCAGTAAACGAACCTTAAGCTTTGCATCACTGCTAGATGTCTGGGATTCTGGAGTGAAAGGCTCCCGGAGGTGTAGCAAGTAGAGCTTGCTCTTCAGTTCTCTCTGGAGAAGCTGGATTAGCAGAGGCTCCAGGGGAAGCTAAAGGGTCCTGAGAAGGTACCTCAGTTGTAGCAGGGCTAATTAAAATACCCAACTCGATTAACCCCTCCAACAAAGCCTGCTTAATATCCTTCTTCACTCCATATTTTGGTACGGAAAGTTTATACTGGGCAGCAATACTTAACAAGTCGTCTTTGCGACACAAGTCAATTTTTTCAACGCTAGGCTGATTAACAAAATCAAGCAGGTCAAAACTCATCTTCGACTGCAACCATGAAACGTAGACACTCTAAAATCACGGCACACTTTCATTACCATAGGTTGTCCACAGCATAAAACAATCCCGGACGAGCCCCCACTTGTGCTACGTCCCCCCAACCATGGTGGCGGAAAAGGCAGGAAGGAGACAGCAACACCGGACAACCACAATCAATGAAGGAGGATGACGACAGGACAGTTAAGAATCAGGCAGGGTTTATTGGAATCTATAAGAAAAAAGGTGGGGGAGGAGGACTGGGCGGTTGAGCCAAATCAAAGAAAGCAATAAACCAAAAAGAGGTCGAGAGCTCCCAGGGCCTAACTAAAACAAAAATGCAAAACAAAAGGCCTTTCTAGCTGCTCGACAAAAGGTCAGTGAAAACATACAAAAGTGGCACCAGAGAGGTGGGGAAGGAGCCTGAGTTAGTGCGTGAGGTTGAGAGGTACCGGCTAGATATAGTTGGGCTCACCTCTACGCATGGCTTGGGCTCTGGAACCAGTCTCCTGGAGAGGGGCTGGACTCTGTCTCAGTCGGGAATTGCCCCTGGTGAGAGGCGGCTGGGGTGGGTATTCTATAATCCCCTCGGCTTGCTGCCGGTACGTTGGGGTTTTTCGGTTCGCAGCCGAGTGTGAAGCAGTGGGAATGAGGATCAGCACCTCCAAATCTGAGGCCATGGTTCTCAGCCGGAAAAGGGTGGAGTGCCCACTTCGGGTCGGGGATGAGTTCCTGCCCCAAGTGGAGGAGTTCAAGTATCTCGGGGTCTTGTTCGCGAGTGATGGGAGAAGGGAGCCGGAGATCGACAGACGGATTGGGGCTGCAGCTGCAGTAATGCGGACGCTGCACTGGTCCGTCGTGGTGAAGAGGGAGCTGAGTGTAAAAGCGAAGCTCTCAATTTACCGGTTGATCTACGTCCCTACCCTCACCTATGGCCACGAGCTGTGGGTCGTGACCGAAAGAACGAGATCGCGGATACAAGCGGCAGAAATGAGCTTCCTCTGAAGGGTGGCTGACCTCTCCCTTAGAGATAGGGTGAGAAGTTCGGCCATTCGGGAGGGGCTCAGAGTAGAGCTGCTGCTGCTCCACATCGAAAGGAGCCAGCTGAGCTGATTCGGGCATCTGACAATGATGCCCCCTGGGTGAGGTGTTCCGGGCATGTCCCACCAGGAGGAGGCCCCGCTGGAGAGATTATATCTCTCGGCTGGGCTGGGAACGCCTTGGTGTTCCCCCGGATAAGCTGGAAGAGGTGGCTGGGGAGAGGGAGGTCTGGGCCTCTTTGCTTAGGCTGCTACCTGGCCTCAGATAAAGCAGATGAAGATGGATGGATGGATAGTAGAGAGAACAGATCACGGGAGCTTCACCCCACCTTTTGTTGGAAGCAGAAAAACAGGGAGCCAAGTTCATAACTCAGGCTCACTGACAGTTAGAAAGAATGTGAATGCTTAGTTTTGTGGCTGTGGCACATTTTGTATAGCTTCTTTTCTCTTGTTTAGTAGTTTTCTGCCTTCACCTGAGAGGGTGTGCCCTAAGTATGTGACTTCAGGTCTCCATAATTAGAGTTTTTTTAAAGATACCTTGTTGCCTTAACTCAGCCAAGTGACGTAACATAGCCATAGTATTTTGCTTACACCCTTCCTCTGTGTGGCCAGTCACTAAAATGTCATCTACGTAGAGTAGAAACTGTCTCTGCTGCTGGCAGGAGGCAGGACATCATTGATTTCTTTAAAGCTTCAGCATAGAGAGTGGGGATTTGCTACTACTGGTGGCATAATTTCAGTGATTTCATTTATTGCTCGCAGATCATGCACTAGACGGTATTTTGCAGTATTAGCTTTCTTTACAACTTAAACAAAACATCACTCTTTGTTTGCTTTATTATTATTATTATTATTATTATTATTATTATTATTATTATTATTTTAAATTCTCCTTTCTCAAAAACAGAAAATGAAGTTGTAGTTGTTCTTTGCTGAGAAACACAAAAACCCCTTCTCTTTTTTTTTTCAAGGCCAGAAACTAAGTTTTAACTTTTCTGATTTGTCACCCAAAACAAAACAGACAACCCAGCTCTTAGCTGGCTCTGAACTTATCATCATCAAGGTTGCACGGTGAGAGCCACTTCAGAATTCACACTGCTCCTCACTCAAGCAACACGTCAAAAACAAAAAACAAAAACCAAAACCTCAGCACACTACACAGAGAACAACAGTCAAGACACAACTGAAGATGCTGTTCTTCTTTGTTCTCCTTGAACTTTAGAATAAACTTCATCTGCATTAGTAAATCATATGCCTAATCATTATATGTCACTGTGATCCACGAGTGTGATCACAAATTTACTTATTTTTCAAAACAACAAAACAAAACAAAAAAAACAACAAATTGCTGATGGCATGAACGCTTTACACACATGAGTCATGAGTCAAAAAAGGCTGCTGCCAAAGACAAATCAGAAGTATGAGGGGAAAAACTGAGCTCACAGACAGCTGAATGTTTGAGCTTTAATAGTATGCAGCTCCTGGTCTAAAAAACGTGTTACTTGCTCATCAGCTTAGCAGTGACCACATATTTAATTCAGCTTCTCAATTTTGTAGCTTTAGCTGTTGTATACAGGGTTTAGTTTATTAGTTGTTAGTATAGGTGTGCTCTATATTTCAGCAATGTCTCATCTAGGATGACAGGTTTTCAAGCAGGTCAAGTGCCTCTATGCACTTAATAAGTTTAGATATTTTCTTTATTTTCTTCATCTCATATGTCATTGTGCTGAATTTGAGCAAACCTTAAGCTTGATGAAGACTGCTTTTAACAGTTATCCACCTCACATCATAACTGACGGAGGTGCCTCTTCATATTAATATTATTTCATTATTAATACTGTTATTTTTATATAACAGCAATAGTATATTACAATATTTTATTTATATTTTATTTTGTATCCACCAAGGGCTGCAGGTGATCTGCAGTTTAACCCTTTCCCAAGCTGGAGACAATTTCCTTTTCACACACTTTCCTTGGCTGAACAATGACACAACCTTAATATACCTTAAGCATCTCTCTATTTCATTTAATAAGTGTTTGTGTGAATCATGTATTTTCTTTCATTCTATTCATTCTGGGCATGATCTTCATCCCACCTATGTTTCATTGTTAATACCAGTTTACACGTTGTTATCCTTGCTATTATTAGTTTGAATTCATTACAGATAAGTCCTAATTTAATTTAGCCTTTTATTTATTTTACTTTAATTCTCTTGTGTCATGGTCCTGAGTCTGAGGACTCGGTGTTTTGTGTTTCTTTATATTCTTTACATTCTTCTATATTCTTGTTTATTCTGCTTTGTCTTTTGTTTAGGTTTGCTACGTAGTGTGTTTGTTTCATGCGTGTCTGTGTTCCCTCTGTCTGTCCATGGTGTCACTGTGTCTGCTCGTGAGTCTGCCTGCCAAGTTCAGTGTCCTGTCTGGTTCTCTGTGTCTGTTGGTTTCCTGTTTTATTCTGAAAGTTCATGTCTCATGTCAATGTGTTCAGTTTTACCTCTCTCCTGTCTTGTTAGCCTAATTTCTCCCAGGTGTCTCCCTCCTGTTGCCCATTCCCTAATTACTCCCCTGTGTATTTAAGCCCTGTGTTTTCCTGTGCTCCCTGTCACATCGTACCCTCAACTTGCTGTGTGTTCATGATTTCCAGTCCTCCTGCACCTCAGTTTAGAGTTTTGTTTGCTTTTATGAGTTTTATTTTATGTTCAAGTTTTGTTCCAGCAATAAAGCTGCATTTTCAGTTTAAACCTCGTTTCCTAAGAGTCCTGCATTTTGGGTCCACCACTCCTGCCTGCCTGCCACACAGCCAACCATGACATCTTGTATTTATATCTATTCAGTCGGGTCTGTTTCCAACCCTTTTTAAACTACTTTAAACTACTTTGATCTCTAATTTTCACTTGGTGAGGGATTATTATGTTCTTCCTAGTCTGAACTGCTCTCTTCACCTGAGCTGCTATCCTATTCTGAGTTACTGAGTTATTATGTTACGAAGTAATTACGGCTACCTCTAAAACCTAAGTCTAATTCGGTTCCTTTCGGCGAATCCTAACCTATTTTATTTTATTTTGTTTGTTACTTTAAACCTTTGCGGCGGTTTTATATACCAAAATAGTGTTTCTCACCCTCGGACGTCTCACTGGTGGTTCGGATCGTCAGTGTCACGGTTCTGGGTCAGTTTCGAACCAGTATTTTGAGTTTTGATTGTTAGTTTATTTTTTGAATGATTGTTGTGGTTTTGGGTGCGATGATTATTATTATTGTTAGAGTTCCATGTTTCTGTTTATTTGGGTTTAGTTTCATGTGTCATTTTCTGTCTGTCTCTCTATGTCGAGTTTGCGTCTTAGTGTGATGGTTTCTTGTTCCTGTTTTATTGTGAAGGTCTGCGTCTCATGTGAGTGTGTTCAGTTTTATCTCTGTCTCGTCTTGTTGATTATTCCCAGCTGTGTCCACCACCTGTGTGTAATTCCCCTGTGTTTCTCTGTGTGTATTTAAGTCGTGTCCTCTGTCATTGTAGTTGCTGGTCCGTCTACGTATCCGCCATGTTTCATCCGTGTGTTCCCTGCCATCATCATGTACCATCGTCTTCCTTCCTTTATGTTCAGGTTCGTGTTCGTGCTCAGTAGTTTAATTGTCCCAGTATAGTTTAGTTCTCCGTTTTGCCGTTTGCCTCTCTTTTTGTGTTCAATAAATCACCTTTACACCTTCACGACTGCCTGCGTTTGGATCCTCCTTTTCCTTCTCTACACGGCTCTTTTTCACTCGCAGTGACAGTACGGACCAGCCAGATATGGATCCAGCGGCATTCACCCCACCCACAGAGCTTCGAAAGTTCATAACGGACTCAGTGTCAAAACTAATCAATCTGTGGCTCGAGCATGAGGGAGAAGGGTTTCTCTACGTTCTGGAAGTCAGGTTGCAACAGCTTATTTCTGATTATCCCTGGCTATTGGACTCACTGCACCCGCTCGTGCAAAACTTTATTCTCCACGAACTACACCTCCACCCCCCCGCCGCTACTGCTTGCCCGCTCGCTTCAACGGAGGACGTGCCGTCTGTGCCGCCGGATGAGGAGTTACCCGGCCTGTCGGAGCCGTCTCCACGGAGGAAGCGACGTTCGCGCCGCTGGCGCGGCACCCCACTACCGGAGTTCAGAATGTCAGAGCAGCCGGCTGTGGTGAGTGAAAGGGACACTTTTGTTGACTCTGTTGCTTCTGTGACTGTTGTTTCTGGGGCAATTTTTTGTGTTTCTACTGAGGACAACAATGATTTCTCATCCATGCCCATAGCTTCTAAGACTGCCTGTTCTGAACCCGCGTTCCATGTTTATGACCGTGTCCGTTCCATTGTCCCATCCTCAATTCCATCCCAGTCAAATGCCAGGCCTGTAACGCCGCCCTCAGTTCAGCCAGCAGCCGCGCTGCCCTCAGTTCAGCCAGCCACTTCACCATCTATTACGTCTCCACTACAACCGTCTCTGCTACTTATAGCTCAGCAGCCTACCCACTCATTCACTCAGTCATCATCCTCACAGCCTCATTACAAGCAGGGAACACACTTCATACAAACTTTAGCTGGTTCACTTAAGCTGGCCATCTCAGAGACAGCTGCTCCCTCTAGGGCCTCCCCAGAGGCTGGGTGTCAGTCACCAGCCAACTCTGGACCCCTAGAGGTCAAGATGCCAGCACCAGCAGCTTCACTAGAGGACTTTACTAAGCAGTCTCAGCCGTCATCACCTGCTGAGAGCTCCAGTGAGTCCGCCCCTCTGCCCCTGTCCTCTGCTGGAGGACCAGAGGGACCCATTCAGCTGAGGGTTCGGGAGAACCCAGCCGGCCTCGACTTTCGTCTGCTGAGGGTTCGGGAGAACCCAGCCAGCCTCGAGTTTCGTCTGCTGGAGGGCCCAAGGAGCCCATCCAGCCTCAAGCCACGTCTGCTGGAGGGCCCGAGGAGCCCGTCCAGCCTCAAGTCACGTCTGCTGGAGGGTCCGAGGAGCCCGTCCAGTCTCAAGCCACGTCTGCTGGAGGGTCCGAGGAGCCCGCCCAGCACCACGCCTCGTTAGCTGAGGGTCCTGGAGGACCCAGCAAGCACAACCTCACGTCTGCTGACGGTCCGGGGAAGTTTGTTCAGCCACCACCTGCTGAATCATCCCCTGTGACTTCTACATCGTTGCCTGCATCCACATCACCTCCTGCAGCATCACTGCCCGCAGCCGTCCCGCTGCCGTCAGGTCCCGCAGCCGTCCTGCTGCCATCAGGTCCAGCCTCCGTGCCTTCATCCACGCCTGGTCCAGCGTCCGTGCCTTCATCTGGTCCTGCCTCAGCTCCGCCTTCATCTGGTCCGGCTCCGCCTTCGTCTGGTCCTGCCTCGTCTTCGTCTGGTCCTGCCTCGTCTTCGTCTGGTCCCGCCTCGTCTTCGTCTGGTCCCGCGGTTGCCACACCGCCATCAGAGCCAGCTCGACCCGTTCTGCCTCGCCTCTGCCGGCTGTTTTCTGGGCCTCTAAGTTGGCATCATGGCCTTCAGGGACGGCCTCCGGAAAGAGTTCGTCGCCGCCGCTGGCATCGCGGCCGACCTCCGGACCTGGTCAGTGGCCGCCACTGCCTTCCAAGTGGTCGGCCTCCAGAACTGTTTGCCCGTCGCCGCCATTGCTGTGTGCACGGTCGGCCTCCAGAACTGTTTGCCCGTCGCCACCGTTGCCGTGTGCACGGTCGGCCTCCAGAACTGCTTGCCCGTCGCCGCCATTGCGTGTTCACGGTCGGCCTCAAGAACTGTTTGCCCGTCGTTGCCGTGTGCACGGCCGGCCTCCAGAACTGTCTTGGTCCTTGTGTTGTCGACCCCCGGGTCGACCCCCGGGTCAACCCCCTGAACTTTTCTTGGACTCTTGTTGAGCTTTAGTTTGGTTTTGTTTTTGATCTATTTTCCTGTGTTCTTGGACTGTTTTCTTGTGTATTTGGACTCTTGTGCTCCTTGTTTTTTGTTTCGGAATGCACATAAAGTCTTGTAGTGAACAACAGCCTAAGTCATCAAAAGATCAACATGCAGTATTCTACTATATGCAAACTTATATTATTAAAAGATTATACTGACTACTAAGTACAATTTTCCATTGACAGGTGCCCTCGGCCTCTCGGCCTGGGGCTCGGTCACTCAGGCACAGCTGGCTGCCGGGCGGAACTCACGGGCACGTCACTGCAAACTCCCCCTGGCTTCTGCTCCGTGGCTGCTGAGTGACCCCTCATGTTGGGCTCTCTTCAGCTCTTTCTGGGATAGTGGCGCGGCTGCCCCTCTGTTGGTCTTCCTTGGTCTCTTGTGTTCTGAGGGCCTCTGGATGTCTGGAGTTTTGATCTCCTCCATACCTGCTTCATGGCCTGGTGGACGGGGCTGTGGCTCCCCACACCCTCTAGCAGATCATTACATGAAGGAACCTTTTAAAAACAGGCGCATTCATGCTCACAGGTGTACACACGGGTGCTCGCACACACAAACGATACCCTTTTTGGCTCCTACCTCAAAGCACACTGTGCGCTGTCGATCTTATGTGCTGGACAATAATGTTTAATATTTAGTATCCATCCATCTATCCATCCATCTTCATCTGCTTTGTCCGGGGCCGGGTAGCGGGGGCAGCAGCCTAAGCAAAGAGGCCCAGACCTCCCTCTCCCCAGCCACCTCCTCCAGCTTATCCGGGGGAATACCAAGGCGTTCCCAGGCCAGCCGAGAGATGTAATCTCTCCAGCGTGTCCTGGGTCTGCCCCGGGGCCTCCTCCCGGTGGGACATGCCTGGAACACCTCACCCAGGAGGCGCCCAGGGGGCATCCTTGTCAGATGCCCGAACCACCTCAGCCGGCTCCTTTCGATGTGGAGCAGCAGCTGCTCTACTCTGAGCCCCTCCCGGATGGCCGAACTTCTCACCCTATCTCTAAGGGGGAGGCCAGCCACCCTTCGGAGGAAGCTCATTTCTGCCGCTTGTATCCGCGATCTCGTTCTTTCGGTCACTACCCACAGCTCGTGGCCATAGGTGAGGGTAGGGACGTAGATCGACCGGTAAATTGAGAGCTTCGCTTTTACACTCAGCTCCCTCTTCACCACGACGGACCGGTGCAGCGTCCGCATTACTGCAGCTGCAGCCCCAATCCGTCTGTCGATCTCCGGCTCCCTTCTCCCATCACTCGCGAACAAGACCCCGAGATACTTGAACTCCTCCACTTGGGGCAGGAACTCATCCCCGACCCGGAGTGGGCACTCCACCCTTTTCCGGCTGAGAAATAAACATTTAGTATTTACAGTTATATTCCCATATATCATCGTGATGTTGTTTACTCTATTGCTCTCGTTTTCTTCTGCTTGTTTTCTTTTTTTCATTCTCAACAGGTGAAATTAAAAAAGTAAAAAAAATAAAAAACAAAGCCTAAGACACAGATTATTTCCTGTCTCAAGGAAGGTCGATACGTTGGGCTTTACCCAAAAGCAGACTCAATTTAAAAAAAAAAAGATCTTTTAACAGGAAGGAAAAAAAAAAAGAGAACGGTGGGAAATAAAATAAAACCGGAATATTAGTAGGGCAAAAGACAGGGCTGGTCATTGTTGGGTAAAATTTAACAAAAAAATCTATACAAACAGAGTGTGTGTGTGTGTCTCCTGTTGGCACCTTCAAAACATCACAGAGTAGCACCAACCTTACCAGCAACTGGGAGGATTAGACTGTACGGTAGTGGTATTTTATACTTTCTCCATAATACTGTATATACTATGGCCGCAAGTTTGCATCATGGTGCTGATCCAGAATCCTTCCCTTAATGTTTATTCCTAGTGCTATAATAATAAAGTAATAAGAATAAATTAATTAATATAAAATATTGTATTTATGAGGATTCAATTTGTTTGTTTGACTGAAACATAACTTTTCTGTTTACATGTGTCCAAACATTTTTGTGTCTCAAGCACCAGGGAAACTTGTCATGTGGTTTAATTGCTAGATGTTTTTCATTTTGATTCTCTTTGTTTTTTATGGTTAATTAAAATATATAGAGACAGACAACCCTTCACACTCACATTCACACCTACAGGGAGTGCAGAATTATTAGGCAAATGAGTATTTTGTCCACATCATCCTCTTCATGCATGTTGTCTTAATCCAAGCTGTATAGGCTTGAAAGCCTACTACCAATTAAGCATATTAGGTGATGTGCATCTCTGTAATGAGAAGGGGTGTGGTCTAATGACATCAACACCCTATATCAGGTGTGCATAATTATTAGGCAACGTCCTTTCCTTTGGCAAAATGGGTCAAAAGAAGGACTTGACAGGCTCAGAAAAGTCAAAAATAGTGAGATATCTTGCAGAGGGATGCAGCAGTCTCAAAATTGCAAAGCTTCTGAAGCGTGATCATCGAACAATCAAGCGTTTCATTCAAAATAGTCAACAGGGTCGCAAGAAGCGTGTGGAAAAACCAAGGCGCAAAATAACTGCCCATGAACTGAGAAAAGTCAAGCGTGCAGCTGCCAAGATGCCACTTGCCACCAGTTTGGCCATATTTCAGAGCTGCAACATCACTGGAGTGCCCAAAAGCACAAGGTGTGCAATACTCAGAGACATGGCCAAGGTAAGAAAGGCTGAAAGACGACCACTACTGAACAAGACACACAAGCTGAAACGTCAAGACTGGGCTAAGAAATATCTCAAGACTGGTTTTTCTAAGGTTTTATGGACTGATGAAATGAGAGTGAATCTTGATGGGCCAGATGGATGGGCCCGTGGCTGGATTGGTAAAGGGCAGAGAGCTCCAGTCCGACTCAGACGCCAGCAAGGTGGAGGTGGAGTACTGGTTTGGGCTGGTATCATCAAAGATGAGCTTGTGGGGCCTTTTCGGGTTGAGGATGGAGTCAAGTTCAACTCCCAGTCCTACTGCCAGTTTCTGGAAGACACCTTCAAGCAGTGGTACAGGAAAAAGTCTGCATCCTTTAAGAAAAACATGATTTTCATGCAGGACAATGCTCCATCACACCAAGTACTCCACAGCGTGGCTGGCAAGAAAAGGTATAAAAGAAGAAAAACTAATGACATGGCCTCCTTGTTCACCTGATCTGAACCCCATTGAGAACCTGTGGTCCATCATCAAATGTGAGATTTACAAGGAGGGAAAACAGTACACCTCTCTGAACAGTGTCTGGGAGGCTGTGGTTGCTGCTGCACGCAATGTTGATGGTGAACAGATCAAAACACTGACAGAATCCATGGATGGCAGGCTTTTGAGTGTCCTTGCAAAGAAAGGTGGCTATATTGGTCGCTGATTTGTTTTTGTTTTGTTTTTGAATGTCAGAAATGTATATTTGTGAATGTGGAGATGTTATATTGGTGTCACTGGTAAAAGTAAATAATTGAAATGGGTATATATTTGTTTTTTGTTAAGTTGCCTAATAATTCTGCACTCCCTGTACGTAACACCGGTACATGTATTCTGTTACTCCCCAACACTGGCCAAATGACAGTTCAGAGTACCCGGCCTTCTTCGAGTCACTGATTGGGTTCTTGAGGGTGCTTTAACTCTGCTCTCCCTCATTACAGTGACTCTGTGAATGTAGCTACGTAATCCTTCTCCTGCCCCGCAGCTCAGGGTGTCTGTTCTGGAAAATGCCCGGTGTCGGGATCCCTGGCTGCTTCCCAAGCCTGCTAAAGAGACTTTTTCCTTTTGGACTCCGCTACAGTTCTCTTAGTGTGACTCTTGTTTCATGCTTTCGTGTTTTATGACTGAGTGAATTGCTGAGATTGCTCTAGTATAGTTTAGTGCTTCATAGTTCTACTCTTGTTCATAATGTCCCATAGTAATATTCTAGGTTTGTATCTAGTGACTCTGAGTTTCTTTCCTGCCATAGTGTGTACTCTGTCTCTTAGTCCCCTGAGTTTGTAGCATTTCATTAGTTTTTAGTTTGACAGCCTCGCCTCTGTCAGTGCGCCCCAGGGTGGCTGTGGCTACAATGTAGCTTGCCATCACCAGTGTGTGAATATGTGTGTGAATGGGTGGATGACTGGATATGTAAAGCGCTTTGGGGTCCTTAGGGACTAGTAAAGCGCTATATAAATACAGGCCATTTTAGTTTGAGTAACTCCAGAGGTTAGATTTATTTCTCTTGCCTTTTGTTCACGTTTAGTGTTTTTGAATGTAATTATTTTCCCCTGTGTGTCACCTTCAGTTGCTGAAATAAAATCTTGCTTTTCACAGATCCTAAGAGTGGTGTCTGCACCTGAGTCCTTTAACCTGTGTTGGCCGCCCGGCCGTGACAACAGCAAATCGAGCCAATTGAGGTGGTTTGGGCATCTGATTAAGATGCCTCCTGGATGCTTCCTTGGTGTAAAGTGTAGGAGGTGGGTTTTTTAAAAATCGTTTTCTAGATTCAAATTGAGTTTAATTTTAATAATGCGATATTGATTGATTAAATCCTGAATCAATTTTTTAAAAATGTATTTTGCCAGAAACGCCAGAATCTCAGGTTAAAGCTCACAAAACTATCTCAACAACCACCAAACAGCTAAAACAGCAAATCAGAGCAGGGAAACATACTCCGCACAAAGATGTGAACACAGAGCACGGACTCCTCCCCCCATTCCCCCATACGTACCCAACGGGACATACGCAGACATGCCATCGGATGCTGAAAAATGACATTTCTGAAGCTGCAGGTTTTGTCACTCTCCGACCAAAATTAATTGAACCAGCAGCAAAAGAAGATCCAAACTAAGCTTCACATTTGAAAAAGATTGTCATGAATTCCCTCTTATTTTTTACTCCTGCACAGCTCTCTCTCTGTGTGCTCAGAGACAAGTTTACCATCAAAAGTTTTCTTGTTTTCTGCATTATTTGTTTGCTTATTACACACCAGTCTACTGTTGTGTGCTGTCAGCCACTTTTTTTAAATGACCTCTGACAATAAAGCTTCATTTCTGCTGTTCAATACTGAAGAAATTAGAATTTTTACAAATTATGCCAAATTGCAAAACTCTTAGCTATGTCTCTAATAAAACATCTGTAACTTTGCTCTGCTTTACTTAAGAAAACCATGAATCAATATATGAACGTTACCTGATGCTGCTTAAGTTTTTAATCTATTGCAGAAGATTTTCAAGGTTATTTGCTATAAAAAGTCAGGCCAGGAAAATCTCCATGTTGTTCAGTTTTTTATCCTCAGTTACTTTGACACAAAGGCATCCACTTTGATTCTTACACCTCTGAAGTCTCATAACTGTCAGCTTTGTTTTTATACATAGACAGTCAGAAATATTATAATTGATTTATCAGTAAATATCCATATTTTTAAATCTGAATCAAAATTGAATTGAATCAAATTGAATCGAATCAGTTATTGAAATATTGTGGCTAATGTTTTGGCTAATACATACTGATGTCATGAAAGTCAGGGACATTGCCTCTGGATTGGACTGCAGTGGTGGTTTCTCTCTTCAAGAAGTGGAGCCAGAGAGCGTGTTCCAGCTTCAGGGGATCACACTTCTCAGCTTCCCTTGGAAGTCTATTCCAGGGTACTGGAATAGACTTCAGGTATTTTACTATGGTCCTCATGGTATCCGGTGGTGAGTGCTTTAGGAGCATTGGGTATCAGGCCCCTTGTTGTGCACTACACCTGCCCAACCCAAATTTTAATTTTTTTACGTAGGGCCATACAGGAAATTAAATCTTGTATTTATTATTGTTGTATAATATTAAAACTTGTTTGATCTATGACAAATATGCAAAAACAAAGGCTATCCAAACCTACCTGGTCTTGTGTAAAAATATTTCCCCAGAAAACTAACTGGTTGTGCCATCCTTGTCAGCAAGGACTGCAATCAAGCATTTGCAATAACTAGCAATGTCTTTGACATTGCAGTGGAGACATTTTTAGCCTACTCTTCTTTAAATGAATTGTTTTCATTCAGCCACACTCAGGGCCTTTTGTGCACGAACAGCTTGTTTAAAGTAAGGCCAAAGCAACTCAAGCAGATTTACAGTGGCTTGCAAAAGTATTCGGCCCCGTTGAACTTTTCCACATTTTGTTACATTACAGGCACAAACATGAATCAATTTTATTGGAATTCCACGTGAAAGACCAATACAAAGTGGTGTACACTTGAGAAGTGGAACAAAAATCATACATGATTCCAAACATTTTTTACAAATAAATAACTGAAAAGTGGGGTGTGCTTAATTATTCAGCCCCCTTTTGTCTGAGTGTAGTCAGTTGCCCATAGACATTGCCTGATGAGTGCTAATGACTAAATAGAGTGCACGTGTGTGTAATCTAATGTCAGTACAAATACAGCTGCTCTGTGACGGCCTCAGAGGTTGTCTAAGAGACAATTGGGAGCAACAACATTATGAAGTCCAAAGAACACACCAGAGAGGTCAGAGATAAAGTTATTGAGAAATTTAAAGCAGGCTTAGGCTACAAAAAGATTCCCCAAGCCTTGAACATCCCACGGAGCACGGTTCAAGCGATGGGTGGGGGGCCTGGGCCAGCACCACCTGATCATCCAAAAGAACATGTGCAGGTTTAAGTCTGTCAATGGAAACAACCTCCTGCCGACCCCCAAACTCCAGAAGGAAATGCTTCCGGCCCGGTTGAATAACCGTAAATGGGCCGTCATACAGGGGACGCAGCGGAGGCTTATGAGCATCACGCCTGAAGAAAACAAGCTGAGAACAGTCCAATGACCTCGGAACAAAAGTATCGGGCAGACAATGGTGCACTGGGCCAGGAACAAAAAATGAGTCTTTTGGGGGACTGAGAGGTAGCACAGAGGGATTGAAGCACGGGGACGGGCTCTTGGGCAAGAATTCCCCGGGGACACGGAGGGGATGCCAAGGATGAGTTCAGCCCTGGAAACCCCGAGGTCTTCTTTAACCGCACAGCGCAACTCCCTCCAGTAAAACCCATGGAAGGCGGTCAACCCAGTTGCCATCTGTAAGAGTAGCACGGAGTGCGACCTTAAGCGACCGATGGAAACGGTCGCACATCTCATTGGCCTGCGGGTGGTACGCAGTGGTTCGGTGGACCTTGACCCCTAAACCATCAGCCATAGCAAGCTTCGAAATGAACTGGGGGCCCCTGTCTGAGATGATGTTGGAGGGGGGACCGAAATGCGAAACCCACGTTGACAAAAATGCCCTGGCCACCGCTGCTGCTGTAGTGGATGCCAGAAGCACTGCCTCGGGCCAGCGGGTCGTGCAGTCCACTACAGTCAAAACGTGCGTGAAACCTTGTGACTGCGGCAGAGGACCAACCAGATCCACGTGCACATGATCAAAGCGCCTCTCTGGAACGCGGAAGGATTCGAGGGGCACCTGCGTGTGCCTATGTATCTTGGAGCGTTGGCATGGGATGTAGGCCGCTGCCCAGTCTTTCCCTGATGCCCGAAGGCCTGGCCAAACGAACCTAGAGCTGACCAGCTTGACTGAGGCCTGGACGCTTGGATGAGAGAGGGTGTGTACTCAGTCGAAAACGCGACAACGCCACAAAAGAGGAACCACGGGATGTGGACGGCCGGTGGAAACATCGCAAAGCAGGCTAGGCCCGCCATTCCACAGAGGTCTGTCCTCCAGTACTCTGCCTGTTTGCGCAGACTGAAGGGCAAGAACGTCCGGGTCGGCGCACTGGTCAACGCACTGGTCAGCGGCCATAGCGTCAAAGTCTATGCCAACATAAGCAGGAGAAACCAGCGCGCGGGACAGGCAGTCAGCAACGCAGTTGGACTTACCAGCCACGTGCTGAATGTCTGCCGTAAACTCGGAAATGGCTGCCAACTGGCGCTGTGGGCGCACGCTCCACAGGTCAGAGACCTTGGACATCGCAAACGTAAAGGGTTTATGATCGACATACGTGGTAAAGCTACGACCCTCGAGAAAAAAATGAAAACTCTTCCCGAGCGACGGAGAGTCTTGCGGGGTCGAGGCGGCACGCGCGCATGAACACCGGGGGACCGACTGTCGGTATATAAAGCTCAACCCCATGCTTCGTTGCCGTATTCGAGAAATTAGGAACAGTCAGTGAAGGGAATTCAAAAAGCAAATGCTGAAAAACATTCTCAGAAGTCACTAACTTAGCCCAATTCAGGGGCTCGATGTCACGAGTATTGAAGAAAAGGACAGGGCATCGATTAAGCCTCTGTTAGCGACATCGACCAGCAGTCCATGGGCACAAAGAAAATCGGTGTCCAAAATAGGCACAGAGCTAGTGGCAACAACAAAGTTCCACTGGAAATCCCGACCATGAAAACAAACAGTCACCAACCTTCCCCCGAACGTCGTGATGAGAGAGCCATTAGCTGCGAAACTGTCGGCGCTGGTCGGGGGAAGGAGGCTCTTCTGTGAGCCAGAGTTGACCAGGAAACGTCTCCCGGAGCACGAGTCTTCTATGAAGAGCATTTGTTCTTTGTCTCCAGCAGTCACGGCCGCTACGATGCGCTGCCGGAGCCCATGTCCCCGGCTGGAAGGAGGCAGCAGGCAGCGGCGCGCTTCGGTGCCAAAACACAGATGGTAGAAACAGAGGTCCTGTCCGCAGTGCCACTGTACCGTGATCTTTGCCATCAGAGAAGGGTTGGATACTCCGGGGCAGGCCGGGCGGGGCATGGAAGGTGCCGCCGGCAAGGCTGGAATTAGGTCGTGATCGTGTAAAGTGCGGGTAGCCAGGAGAATACGATCTGCTTCCTCAACCAGGGAGCGATAATCCTTCGCGCCGAGAAGCGGAGAGTTGGCGAGGCCGGCAGCTGTCGGAGGAAGATGTGGGCGAAGAAGAATCCCCCGTCGTCTGGTCTGAGCAAGGATAGCAAGTGCTCCATCAGTTCGAGAGCTGTACCCCACCAAGGCCTGAGAGGGAGAGGAGCTTTTTGGCTCGCTCGGCATCAGAGAGGGCATAGCACCGAAGAAGCTGCTCCTTAAGGGCGGCGTATTTCCCTTGGTGGGTCCCGGAGGAGAGTCAATGCACGACGGGTGGCTAGCGGGTTGAGCAAGGGCACCACATGGTGATATTTTATGTCATCAGCCGAGATGCCCTGAAGGTCGAACTGAGCCTCCATGTGCACGAACCACGACAGGGTATCGTGAAGCCAAAAATCCGACAGCTCAAGCGCCACAGCAAACGTACCTGCAGCAGGAGGCAGAGGGCTGGAGGCCGCTGATTCATCCAGAGCGGAGCCGGAGTCACCATTGGGCTGTAGCATGTTCGAGTCAGGGGTCACCAAAGTGGAGGTAAACACAGACATGAGAGCACTTGATTAACACTCCTCGTTTATTGCTCATCGCCATAAAACTGAATACTTTTCCCTCCAAAACACAGCAACAACACTGCCTGTAAGCTGGGTGTGAGTGGAGCCCCCCCGTGGTCCACCACAATGTTATATTAAGTAATCTGTAAAAGTGCCAAACATAAACAAACCTGGGATGGTAAATGTTTGGAAACTACAGAATAAAAATAAGGTATGGCTAAATCAAAACAAGACAAACATGTTAACTAAGAATAGCAAGCCTAAACTCTGGGCAAATGGTCTTCTCACCCACTTTCTCACAGTTGTAATGAGAAAAGCAGGATTGATGTTTACCTGCAAAGTTGTCAAGGTTTATTTGTTAAAATTTCAGTCCAGTTGAAAATGGCGGCATTGGAAGGTATTCAGAGAAACGTATGAATGGGGATAGGCACATACTCATTGAGGCTCCCTCGGAGATTGACTTCTCCCCTGTCAAGTCTCCTTTGAGGAGACTATGGTCCAAATCCAATAAGAAAGCTAGATGCAGCTCGTCTACATTGCACCTGCAGCTGGGGCTATTGAAAGTGATATCTGAAATTAACTTTCATTCTGGCTGGCCGACATCCCTTAAACAAGCTACTGCTGTGTGTGTGTGTGTGTGTGTGTGTGTGTGTGTGTGTGTGCGCGCGCATGTGCGAGTCTGTGTGCTACAAATTCAAGCAGACAGACACTCTCATTGAGCAGACAGCCTACTACTGCTGCTGCCTTTTCCAGCCTCTTTTTCTTCCCAAACACAAGAAGACACCTAGAACCAGCTCACAGCTGATAGCCTTTGGCTTTTTGCTCTGGGTTTGCTTGTTTTTTTTTTTAGTGGTGGTGGTGGTGGGGGGGTCTTTAGTAAGGTATATAAAGGGACAGAACGTAGAAATTTAAAGCAATGCATCGTGAAAACTGTAACATTTTGAGCACACCTGCTTTCTTGCTTTGACAGATAAAACGCAGATGGGCTCGAAACTTTACAGCTTTCATGATGCATGTGTAATGTTGAGTTAGTATCTGCCCCCTTCTTATTTTGTTGTGAATGTATTTTTAGTATATATTTTATACTGATTTTTACACCACTGGTCCATTGTGAATTTTGCAGACTGTTTCATTTTACAAACATAAAAGTCCTATATTGAGATTTTTCTGGGGGTTTTTTTCTATTCCAAATCCTATCCCCAATTTTGGCTTTTTTCTATGCTACAATACAATATGAACAGTGTTCAGCTGCATGTCCAGTAATGGTGCTGAAAGTATATACAGCCTCTCACTACAGCTATAGCCATTTGGTTCATTTCTGTGTCACCTGAGGGAACAATCCCTCAGGTGACACAAAGTGCTTTTCAATCACAATTAATGTGATTGACTCAACTTAATGTCCTGTGGTCCAGGAGGCATCAGGGTGAGTTCCTGCAGTGCTCCATGAAGCACATCAAACTAGATTTACTCTGTTACATCTAAGTAAATCAGGAGCATCTTGATGTCCAAACTCTATAAATCCTTTACGATGACAGCTGTAACAGTTTCACCACCTTTGCTTCTTTTGTTAGCACAGCATTGACAGATGCAGCCAGGAGACTTCAAAGAACTATTGCTTTCAAGCTGGTTGGCCTTACAGATCCATGCCATTAGGATCCATCCCATCCAAATACATCGGAGTGAATGCACGATGAGTTTCCTTTGTGTTGAAGAGACTGGAGCCCAGATGATTAGTAGTGCTGTCAGATCAGTTACCAGTGGCACACCAGCAGAGAGAGCCAAGAATGCCTTTGTTTCCAGAACCAATTGAACTATTCCCTACTCAAACTTCTACATATCATCATCCCTACCTTGTAATATATTGTAATACATCATCACATAAAGGACTTTAACTTAATGCTGCATGTGCTTCATGTTGCAGGAATATTGTTATTTTACCCTCTTTTAGTGTCATTCCAAACAGCCATCATAGATGTGTGTGTTGGAAGATACAACATTTCAAAAAGGTAAAATAAATAATATTTGTTGTTATAAAAAGTTGGAAAATAAATAAATAATTTGATCATTTGGAAACAAAACATAGAGTCATTTCAAATTTTCAATAAATGTATAATATTACAAACAATGATTACATCAAGTATTCCAAATTAAATATTTGCCTGGAAAAGATGCCTGACATTGGGGCTAAAAACATTTATCTCGGACTTCAGAAATTGTAAAAGGTAATTTTGTGTTAAAATTAATGCTTTGGTAAGGTTGTTAACATCCATCACTGTTATACTGCAGGCAAAACGTTATTTTTATATACCTGTTATATACATACATAAATGATAATGTCATACTATTTTCAATAAACAACTCAACAATTTAGATAGTCATTTATTTGAGAAACATTTTCTAATAACACATATATGTGATGTGAATCTCAGGGATTAGCATTTAATTTGAATATGAAGATCCCAATCAATGGATGGACATTAGACTTTTTTTATTATTATTAAGGAATCTATATGGAGTTTATAAATCTATGACTAAATAACATACTAAATAGCATATGACTGATAGTGTGGTTTAATAGTGTGGTTGTGAACAGACATCCGCAGAACATATTTTGTGTGTTCACAAACTAGTAATACTGAAGCCTTATAAGCTATTTACTGTTTTGCACTATTAACTTCTATTTTATTTTTCATATATTGAACTTAATGCATCAAACTCTTACAATTATTCCCTCCCTGTCTGAGATGTCAGAGATTCAAGGTAGTGATGTGTTGGTCGCGAACAAAATGGCTCTTAGAGCAGAATCTTTGAAGTGAACGAGGCGACCCGTGGGTTTGTTTTTTCTTCTATCTCTCACCCTCTCTCTCGCACTTTTTTCCGCTTCACTCCACACACGAGCCTTGTGTTTTGCGCTGGGAAGAGGGGGGAGGGGCGGTAGTTACACTCGCAGTAGCACAGGAACAGAGCGGAGGGAAAGACAGAGAAAGAGAGCCAGGGACAACTGTCATGTCTGAGTGTGGGCAGGCAGGAAGAGAGGACCCAAAATGCAGAACTCACTGAGGCGGAAGTAATTCAAAACACACAGCTTTATTGCTGGTAAGAAGCAGAACAGAAAAACACTAACTAAACTGGAAGAACGGAATAAGTAGGCAGGAAGGCTGGCTGGCAAACGGAGCACACAGAGGAAGCGAGGGTGAACAGACATTAACGATGCGACACCGAGTAGGGGAAGACACAGACACTAAATACAAGAGGTGAACGGAGCAAAGAGGAAACAGCTGGGAGACACGGCTGACGTTGATTACACTGACGAGACAGGCAGAGCACAAAGCTGAACGCACTGACAAAGGACACAGACCTACAAAATAAAACAGGAAGCACACGCCAGACAGAGACAGACTCGTAAACAGGCATAATGACGTCATGGACAAACAGAGGGACATACGGGCAGAGAAGACTAAGCACAGGCAACCTAAACCAAACATAAGGGCAAGATAACAAAACCTAAACCAGAAATAATCATCATCGTCATCAACATCATCATCAGATAACTAAAGAATCAGAATATAATTTTAATCAAAACAGTATCACCAGAGAATAACTCATCCATAATGCAAAAATAAACCAAAACATAAGAAACTCAAAATGCTGGGTCGACCCGACCCAGGACCGTGACAGTACCCCCCCCTCAAGGGCGGGCCCCCAGACCGCCCAACAGAAGCACAAAAAACGGCCAAAAACAGAAAACAACCCAACCAGGGCGGGTGGCGGGGGACCAGGAAGGAGGGACAGAGCCCAGAAAGACCCAGAAGGTCAAGTTCAGGGGGCCGACCCGGAGGCCGACAGCACAGGAGGCCAAAACAGTTCAGTTCTGGGGGCCGATCGTGTGGACGGCAACTGCGGCGACGGGCAAACAGTTCTGGGGGCCGGCCACACGGAAGGCAGTGGCGGCGACAGAGCAGATCCGGGGGCCGGCCACGCGGAAGGCAGTGGCGGCGTTCAGGAGGGTGTTCAGGAGGGCGTCCACGGTGGCGGAGATGCCCAACAAGCGGCCTGGCAGATGACCGACGATGTGGAGGCGGTAGTAGGGGACCTGAAGGCTGCGTGGCCCCTGCAGCCCCAGGCGAAGCGAAGGCTGGACCAGACGAGGCGGAAGCGGAGGCTGGACCAGACGAAGCTGATGCTGAAGTTGAAGGTGGACCAGGCGACGCTGATGAGGATGCGGAGGCTGGACAAGACGAGGATGATGAGGATGCGGAGGCTGGACCAGACGAGGATGATGAGGATGCGGAGGCTGGACCAGGCGAGGCTGATGAGGATGCGGAGGCTGGACCAGGCGAGGCTGATGAGGATGCGATGGCTGGACCAGGCGAGGCTGATGAGGATGCAGAAGCGAGGCGAGGCAGCTGATGAGGATGCTGAAGCAGAGGCCGGACCAGGCGAAGCTGAAGCAGAAGCCGGACCAGGCGATGCTGATGAGGATGCTGGAGCCGGACCAGGCGATGCTGATGAGGATGCTGGAGCCGGACCAGGCGATGCTGAAGCAGAAGCGGTGGCTGGACCAGACGAGGATGAAGCAGTGGCTGGACCAGACGAGGATGAAGCAGTGGCTGGACCAGGCGAAGCCGAAGACTCTGAGGCCGCAGCAGGCGAGGACGATGAAGCTGCAGCAGCCGGCGGCGTGGGCGAGGCTGCAGCTGGCGGCGGGATGGGCTCCTCGGGCCCCCCCAGCTGACGAGGCAGAAGGCTGGACGGGCTCTTCGGGCCCCCCAGCTGGCGAAGCAGGAGGCTGGACGGGCTCCTCGGGCCCCCCAGCGGACGAGGCAGAAGGCTGGACGGGCTCCTCGGGCCCCCCAGCTGACGAGGCAGAAAGCTGGACGGGCTCCTCGGGCCCCCCAGCTGGCGAAGCAGGAGGCTGGACGGGCTCCTCGGGCCCCCCAGCAAAAACAGTCTCAGAACCAGCGGGCACCAGGGCCCCTGGCACACACAGGACTGAACCAGCAGGCCCGGGGACCTCTGGCAGGCACGGAACAGAACCAGCAGGCCCGGGGACCTCTGGCAGGCACGGAACAGAACCAGCAGGCACGTGGACCTCTGGCAGGGAAAAAACAGGTAGCGCTGGCTTCTTTACATCCAGGGGGCCAGAGTTAACTGAATGCTGACATCTAACCTCTGGGGAGGCCCTGGAGAGAGCAAGAGTCACAAATGTAGCCAGGTCTTGAGGAGCAACAAAAGTCTGTGTGGGGCTATCCTCCTCCTGAAAACGAGTGGGTGGAGATGGTGGCTGAGGTGCAGGCAGTGCTAGTGGCTGAGGTGCTGGCAATACAAGAGAGTGCACTGAACTCGACTGAACTGACTGGAGAACAGGAGGAGACTGAACTGACTGGAGAACAGGAGGAGACTGAACCGGGGACCGCCGGGCAGCTAACTGAGCTTCTGGCTGAAGAGGTGTTTGTAGCAAACGTAAAGAGGGTGGTGGCCTATGTTCTCCTGAGCCTCCAGAGCACAGTTTAACCCGCTGGATGGGCTCAGAGAAAACAGTTTTCCTTGGGCTCCCCTGCTCTGAGTGAGCAGGTAAAAAACAGTCTTTAGCAGGCAGGCTGAGCACGTCTGGGCTCTTAGTAGTAATAGGAGGCAAAGACGGCTCGGCTGAGCTGCCAGTGGGGGGAAGAGCAGGCTGCACTAGCCCAATAGGGTCAGGAGACGCTAGTTTAGCAGCAACAAGCGCTTCTCTGGAATTTTTAGTCTCTGAGTTAACCTTCGGTTTGTCGTGTATGGTTCTAAGCTCCAAAGGAAAATGAACAAAGTCCTTTAAATCCCCTGAGAGGGAACAGCCCCCCTCAGACGAGACAGAAAAAGTGTTCTTGTCACTCACCCCAGCCGGCTGCTCAGAAGTTCCCGAATCCAGCTGAGGTAAGGGGTGCCGGCGGCGTGAGCGGCGTTTCCTCCCAGACGAGGGAACGGAAGTGGCGGAGGAAACTTGTGATGGCGGAGGGATGACAACTTGCTCCTCATCCTCTGACCACATCGCTGCCAAGAAGGAGGCCGGTGAATTTGGCTCGGAACAGCACGCGGAGGAATCCCGCGGCAGAGGAGTGGAGACGCCTCTCCCCCGTGACCGTCGCTGCTACGTAGCGGGAGGCTTCGGGTTAGCAAACTGGGAGCGGGCAAAAGCCGCGAGTTCCCGAGCTTGTAGCACCTCCTGGGCTTCGTGCAGCTGGTCCATATAGCCCATAA
Source organism: Aulonocara stuartgranti (assembly GCF_965226115.1). Classification (NCBI taxonomy): domain Eukaryota; kingdom Metazoa; phylum Chordata; class Actinopteri; order Cichliformes; family Cichlidae; genus Aulonocara; species Aulonocara stuartgranti. The sequence goes on along the minus strand of NC_138957.1, from coordinate 3,218,205 downwards.
ATCCTCTCAGCTGGCGCAGGTGAGGATTTCCCTCCAGGACGGCTTTGATAGCATTAATCCCAACCACCATAGTCTGAGTGTCTTTGGTGTGGGAAATCCGCTTCATCAAACCTTGGATGCGGGAGAGGTCACACTCCCGGGACGAGTCCACTGGGTCCTGGTTGTGGTCGCATCGTTCTGTCATGTCTGAGTGTGGGCAGGCAGGAAGAGAGGACCCAAAATGCAGGACGCACTGAGGCGGAAGTAATTCAAAACACACAGCTTTATTGCTGGTAAGAAGCAGAACAGAAAAACACTAACTAAACTGGAAGAACGGAATAAGTAGGCAGGAAGGCTGGCTGGCAAACGGAGCACACAGAGGAAGCGAGGGTGAACAGACGTTAACGATGCGACACCGAGTAGGGGAAGAGACAGACACTAAATACAAGAGGTGAACGGAGCAAAGAGGAAACAGCTGGGAGACACGGCTGACGTTGATTACACTGACGAGACAGGGAGAGCACAAAGCTGAACGCACTGACAAAGGACACAGACCTACAAAATAAAACAGGAAGCACACGCCAGACAGAGACAGACTCGTAAACAGGCATAATGACGTCATGGACAAACAGAGGGACATACGGGCAGAGAAGACTAAGCACAGGCAACCTAAACCAAACATAAGGGCAAGATAACAAAACCTAAACCAGAAATAATCATCATCGTCATCAACATCATCATCAGATAACTAAAGAATCAGAATATAATTTTAATCAAAACAGTATCACCAGAGAATAACTCATCCATAATGCAAAAATAAACCAAAACATAAGAAACTCAAAATGCTGGGTCGACCCGACCCAGGACCGTGACAACAACAACGTCACATTAGAAAGGTGATGATAAAGGATTCAGAAAGTTTATTCATGCAGGCCCATATGACAGAGAATGTGCATCTTCTTTTTGAGTTCATATTTTTTCATATTTATATTTAATTGTGTTGTGGTTTGCAGTGTTTTGTGTTGTTTCACTTTAAATTTGTTTAAAAGGAAAAAGCAGAAAATTTAAATAGTTAAAAGTTGAAATGTAAAATAGTTGGTTTTTGTATTATATGATTTATTTATTACATTTTATGTGGAGTGAATAAATAAAAGTATATCTACGGTGGCCCCTAGAGACAAAGCACGTACAAACTCCAAAACACATAAAAACTCCAAAACACGTACAAACTCCAAGGCACGTACAAACCCTGAAGCACGTAAAATCTCCAAAACACGTAAAAACTCCATAGCACGTACAAACTCCGAAGCACGTACAAACCCCGAAGCACGTAAAATCTCCAAAACACTAAAAACTCCGAAGCACGTACAAACTCCAAAACACGTACAAACCCCGAAGCACGTACAAACTCCAAAACACGTACAAAACACAACAGAAGTCCTCCAGGATGGTAGGGGCAGTGTTGAGCTTTTGTTACCTAGTGGCTACACAAGCCAGGAAGTATGTCTGTGAAGGTTCTCAGTCATCCAGGTCATCGTAGTCAAAGGAGCTTGCAAAGAAAAGCGTCTGGATTTCTTTAAGTTGCTTGAAGACGTTTCACCTCTCATCCGAGAAGCTTCTTCAGTTCTAAGGTCAAATGGTGGAGAGTCCCAGATATAACCTAGTGGGAGTAACCCCCCACAGAGGGACAAAAGGACCCCCCTGATGATCCTCTAATCGCCTGAGCCAAGGTGTGAAACTGGGTGTGGGTCCCAATCAGCCAGAGTTTTGGGTGTGTGTTTTGGGTGTGAACACCCAAAACTCCTGCAAGCTCCTTTGACAAGCCAGGAAGTACCAACGACCGGATTTGGTGTGTGGTAGTAACAGGTAAATGAAAATTTTTTTGAATTATTTGAATATATATGAGTGCCTGTGTATGAATACACAAACAATACACATATGCTTTCAATTGTGTAATTTAAGTGATCTAGGTAGCTCTGTTTTGGAAGTTCAGTTAACGCTAGAAGTGTGTTTTGGAGTTTGTACGTGTTTTGTCTCTAGGGGCCACTGTATATATTTATATATAAACATATATGAATAAAACCACAGGTTTTTTTTTTTACATTAGTAATTCCTTTTGTGCATAATTTTATATTGTTGTTAATAATAAATTAATTAAAGCAACAAAACAACCCGAAGAGCCGGTTGGGAGCCGGCTCTTTTTAGTGAGCCGAGCCGAAAGAGCCGGTTCTCTAATAAGAGCCGGAAATCCCATCACTAATTCAAGAATGCTGCCTTTCACAGCGCAAGTCAAATGGCTCACAACAATAAGTCGTAGATTTAAAAGTGAGAGGATTGTGGCATTTAATCACACTTGAGGTGTTTTTTTTTCCTTTTCATTCTTTTTCATTCAATTCTGAATTTAATAGGGAGTCAATGAAGAGGAGCTTACATCAGAGAAATGTCGTCTATCTTTCTACTCCCAATGCATACTCTAGCTGTAGCATTCTGGAGAAACTGAAGGCTTTTCAGGAAAGTTATAGTGCAACCTCATAATAAGGAATTACATAATTCTGAGTAATAAATGCCTGAACAATTTCTCAGAGGGTGTCACATCATCATGTACAATTGGCAGACCTTCGTGAAAAAACCTGATCAGGAGAAATTAGTTTTACCACAGAGTCAAGTAACTCTGATTTGAAGCTTTCATTTTTAGAGAAGCCAAAGTATTCAGAGTCATATGCAGTGATGATGTAACACTTTTAATCCATTATTGTAAAATTAAATATTTTTAAAAAAACTATTCAATAATTAGGGCTTTCAGGGAATACTGTTAAATGTTCAGATTTATGCCAGAAAAAGGTCCAGAGTGCACTGAGAGATTGCAGATCTGAATACGGAACAAGCTTTGTTATGAAAATCTGTTACACAGAATTTTCAGTTTTTTGTTTTGGGTGCAACAAAGAAAGTGAAAAAGGCTTTAAATACCTTTAAACCACAAATTGTAATTTTTAGGTTTCTTTCAGTGTGGTAAGCATTACATACCCCTACAATGCTTTGTACTTCTGCTTGAAGTATGTGATCTCCTATGCCCTTAGAAAGCTACTTCACTCAACATGCTTGATTTTCAAATAGCAATGTAACAAATGGAACAAAGCCAAATCACACTGTAGATAAGCTTGATGATCAGTATGAATCGTGGAAGAAAACTACTAGAACCCATTAACGTTTGAAGCATTGTTTGCAATGTAAACCATTAATGAAATGCATCTCAACAGTAATCCTAATGGGGTTTTTTTTTTATCTCATTCAAATGGATCTAAGTGCCTATTACGCCAACAATGCATTATTTTACAGCTCAAATTAGGCATCCTGTTCCAATGTTCGGTGCAATTACAAAAGTGTTTAAAACACTAGAGCTTTTTAGAATCTTCTCCAAATATTCTGCCAGACAGTTGTTTTAAGGGTCTAGGGCCGTGGCTCAACACTTCTTACATGTACATCGTATTCTCCTTGCCATTCAGCTTGCACCTCAAACTTTGATATTTTTATCATTTGAAATCAACCAACTCCCCTGAGAAGAGTTCAAACCCCTACAATGCTTTGTACTTCTGCTTGAAGTATGTGATCTCCTATGCCCTTAGAAAGCTACTTCACTCAACATGCTTGATTTTCAAATAGCAATGTAACAAATGGAACAAAACCAAAACCTACAGTTGAATTTTTGAATAGAATATCTGTCACTCGGTTTGTCTATACGTGGCTCAGTCTGTGAATCAATGAGAGTTTGAATCTTGAAGAAAATATAATCTGATCAAACATTATTCAGCTTTAAATATTGTTCAGCTTTAAAGTTACTGTGCAACTGTGTAATAAAAATGTGCTCACGACTTTGGCCTTGAGAGCGATAAGAAGCGATCGCCTCATCCTGCAGGCGAAAGATATCTGCAAGCGAAGAGACTAGAACACCCAAGGCCGCTTTCCTTTTATGGAGTTGTTTTTCTGCTAATGCAGCACTTTCCTCACAACCCCCTCCTGTAAGTTTTAGAGAATATATACCCATCCTCACAGCAAATCTTTGGAATCTCTTGATGTGAGCTGCGTTGAGAGTTTGTCTCTGTCTCAATAAAAGTTCACTGATTCCCCATCTGCAGCAGGTGTCCGGTTGTCTTCATTCTCCGCCAGCCTGGTTAAGTCAATTCCTCCTTAACATCTAAAAGAACCTATTTAATGAAGGAAGACGGGTTCACTTTGTGTTTAATATTATTCTATTGCTGTTGTTGTTTTTTTATATCCTTCAATTGGCGTCACGGAACAGGATCCGCTCCAGGTCAACTGGAACGGATGGGAGGAGTTCGGCCGTGGTCTGAGTGAACGGAGTTTGGACAAAAGCTGTGTGCACACAAAAACAAGGTAAGCAGACCTTTTATTTCTGCTATATTGAACATTATAAAAATACTTAGTGTCCAAACTCCTAGTAATTCATAACCAAAATTGTCTGGCTTACTTAAGGCTTGTTGAGAATCAGACAAGTGAATAAGAGATAAGTGAATAAGAAATAAGTGAATAAGTGAATAAAGATAAGAGTGAACTGAGGTCTGACCACGGTTGCAGCCGACGGGTTGCTCTCCGGTGTCGGATAAATACCTCAGTGCAGGTCTGGGACCTTGAAAGGGTTTATTAGTAACGCCTTTCTAAACAAATTAAAAGGTTAAAGGCCTTGAGAATATTTTTTAGTAATATTCTCTAAACTACAGAAGGGTTAGGAAGGCCCAGAGGACTTTATTAGAAAAGATCCTCTAAAACTTAAAAAGGAGAAGTACTGGTTGGAGTCCAAAGGAGGGGTCCCTTTGATCAATAGGAGAAAACGGATCTCTTCTTAAAACCCCGATGATTTTAGTGTTTTAAATGTTTTGATGTTCTGTTTGATATTGGACACACATAAATACACGCTGAATGCTTGCTGTGGAACACTGGGCAGGACAGTTTGGTTCTCCGTTGTTCACAGATTACACAATTAAAGGAACTAGGTTCCTCTTTTGGTTAAAATAATACACCACACATAGAATTTTTTTTTACACATTTATTACATACATAAGGAGGGTAATGAGTGACTGCAGGTAATGTATGAAGTGTGAATGAGACGTGTGAACAAGGTGACAACCAACTAGCACCCCTATCAGGAAGCTCTAGGCAAGGTTACCCGCCAGACTCCGGTTTGGTAGAAGCCTGGTAACACCTGAAGGGATATTTCAGTGCTGACTCACCTTTAAAGCAGCGCCCCAGCTGTTAGTGCCTAACAGAGGCAGAAACCCAGCTGGCCCAAATTCTCCTTTAAAATCAATAAATAGAACATAAATTACCGGTGTGTGTAAATAAGTTGTATAAATCTGTTAGATCTGAAACTCCTGCTAAAAAACTTCCTCTCTACAACTCTTTTCTCTTCTCTCCCTCTTTCTCTCAGTTGGGATTCTGTGTGTGTATGTGTGCTGGAGAAATAAAAAAAAAGGAAAAGGGTCTCTCTCTCTGTCTCTGTGAGAGGAAAAAGGTGGGGGCCGAGTGAGCCCGCGGGGCCGAGCGGGTCCGCGGGAGCGAGCGTGTATGCTGTATGAGGAAGAAGGGAGTGAGAGGGAGCGAGTGAAAAGAGTAATCGAGTATTTGGTGATTTTTTTTATTATTTCAGAGGCACTGGGTAAGAGTTTTGACTTTAGCTGTGAGAGTTGTGAAAAGAGCAGGTTTTTCTTTTGTTGTAGACTGTGAGTAATCGGTGTTTTTCTGCCTATTGTGCTGCGTGGAAGACACAGAAGTGTAGAAATGTTTGTGGTTTATCTTTGTTTGACGTTTTATATAGAGTTGGTTGATTCAGGGTGATTTCTCCCGTTTAAGGGAGGAGTTGCATTGTGGTTATGTTAAAGCTTTGCTGTAGGGGTATGTGTGTGATTTTGTGCTGGCTTCGCATGTTTAAATGGATGCATAGAAGTTTGTCAGTGAGAAATTGTTATGGTGGGGTTTTAAAGTTAGTAAAGAGTCAAACAACGCCCGCTGTTTTAAAAAGGCCCAAAACATCATAAAAGACACCTCACATCCTGGCCACTCCCTGTTCGAACTGTTGCCCTAAGGCAGACGGTACAGGGCAATCAGAGCAAGGACTAATAGACTCAAACACAGCTGTTATCCAACTGCAATAACACATCTGAATACTACAAAAATGTCCACCATGCCACTCTTGTGTTAATCTATGCACGGTCTGAAGCATGACGGTGGGAATACTTAGTATTTTAAGTATTCTATCTATTTTATTGATTGAATTTTATTGTTTTTTATATTTGATATTACTAGGGATGATGCAATGATCGGGGACCATTCTTAATGTCGTCGGTCTCATGACAATGACAATAAAGTTTTTGATTTTGATTCTGATTCTGAAATACACCCTCCTCAAGAGTTCAATGATTTAGGCAGTTATGTTTATACAAATACTAAATGTATGTTTAGTGTCTTCATACAGGTGTTTTTTCTTAACCTGGAAGCCTGAGTACGGCAGCAGAAGACAGGCCAAGCTTTGGCTAAAATTCACGGCTGGACACCAGAGTTGTCCTCACCCCTCCCGGTAAAACAAAAAAGAGAGAATGTAGTTTGAGGCGGGTTTTTCTCGCTGAACTGCTCTGGGTGCTGTGTCCCTGAATCTCACCAGTGTTAACCTCTGGCGGAAGACATGGAGAAAAGGAAAAGATGTTCCTGGTAAATCACTGAAACAAATAAAACCACACACAACCAGAGAAAGATATGAGAAGGGTGAGGAACAGACACATGTGCGTGTTAGAGAAATGCCTCGTTTGAGAAAAAGTTAAAGTAACCCATATACAGACGCACCCATACATGCAATGAAGAAACAGCTTACATACATGTGCACGTACATGCAAGGTTAAAGTAGCGACACTTAACATACACCTGTTTTTAAATGATATAGTTTATACATTACTGACAATTAAACGCTTTGGGTTGCAAGACAACAACGTAACGTCAAAAGACAAAGACACTGGTCTGAGGATTAAGTGAGGACACGACAAATTTAGTGGTTAAAAGGGTCGACTTGGGACATGTTTTTGTTGATTGTTTAAGACAAATGACTACTGAATGATAGGAAATTCCTTTTTAGGTTTCTAAACAGGATCTTCAGAATTTTAACACGTACCTGTGTTGTCCTGTCAACTTGAGGGGTTATGAGTTGATTATATGGTGAAAAAAAAAAAAAAAAAAAAAAAAACAAAAAAAGGGGGGAGACGAGATCTCGTTGTTTCTCCCCTCTCGGGATAACACAGCCAACACAGCACAGCCAACACAACATCATTTTCCTGTTCGCCTGTTTTGTTTTGTTTTTGTTTTTTCTGAGAGCCGAAGCTGACCTGGACTCCTACCCTCCCCTCTACCATCGTTGCCCTCTCCGCGACCATCTTTGACCCTTTGACCCCTGAAGGCCACAGCAGCTGGACTCACAACAACAACTTGAGGATGTCAACAGTGCTGCAAAAGAGTGATCTCATGCAGCAGAGACGGAGAGCACTAAACCTAAAGCCCGTTTCACTACACGGGGGAAATTCCCAGGCTGCGTCAGCTGACAGAGCTGTGACGAGACGCGCATTAAGCCCAGAGGAAAAGGGACGGTGAGCAGAAGGATGCTGACCTCTGAGAAGAGCCGAACAGCAGAGCTGCAGAAGGCCGTGGACCATACAGAAGCAAAAGGGTCAAGGTACAAGGAGAAGATGCAGGCAGCTGCAACAACGGATGAAAACAGACCCAAAGAGGAGGGGAGGACCCTAGGCCATGCGTCAGGCCGCTGGTTTACCTAAACTACAGAACAGGAAGGTGATGAACACAAACATATACCAACACACGAACACACACTTCTGCATGCGCCTACTTAGAATGAAGGGAAACACACACATGAACACTTATGCACTTGTTGAGGGAGTAAAAACTGATACATACCCATGCACTAAAATCAAAATGTTGATTTAATTTACTAAGAAGTGACACACAATGCTCCAGCTGCTGCAATGAAGAATGCTTTACTGACAAAGGCTCAATGCTGCACACAACAAAGTCAAATACAGAATTTGCTATAATAATAAGCCCAGAGGGCATTTGTGTGGTCTGGGGAGCAGAGTCCGGAGCGGTTTGGTTATGAAAATGATGCCCGTGCGAGATATCTGGGGCTTAAGGCCTCGACTTAATTGTTTACTCTACACTAAAAAGAAAAGAAAACACTCTGAGCAGTGGTGCAGAGTGAAAACGAGGAATTAACAGTGTGAGTTTTATTTCAGAGCGCCACGTCATTGTGATGGAGATTTAATAAAGGAGGAACACACGGACAAAGAAGAAGAGAAGGGGGGGCAGCCCTTGAACGCGATTGCCTGAGGCATTAAAGTTCTGTACTAAATTCTGGTTTCCAGTGTGAGAAAAGTCACGCAGTGCCAGTAGTAGAGCTAGGTTGAGTGATGATTCTAAATTACTGTAAGTAAATCATCGTACACCGTTCAAGTTTCATGATAACGGGGATCTAGACTTTGTTGAACCCTAGGCAATTTGAACAGGTAAAAGTCGAGTGACCAAGTAGCAGTTGAATAAAAGTCATTGAATAAGTGTTGAAATAAACTGGCAGAATTAAGAGAATTAAAACATTTCAAGAGCTCAACTTACTTAATGGTTCAATTTTGTTTCACGAACGCAAAACATATAGGTTTATGAATATGAAAAGGTTGAGATGGTGTTGATTTGACTCTGTGTAGGTTTAGGTTGGTATTTTTATTGATGGGAAGAATATTCAGTGACAAGTCCTAAGACCCGGGCGTCTGCATTTTGTTTTTGTTATTTTTCATTTTATTTTGTTTTATATTTACTGATTTTTGTTTGTGAATCTTTTCTTTAAGCAGATCTGCACATCGGAAATTACAAGCATTACACGTCGGCGAGAAAATTGTTGTAAGTGAGTTTCTCCGCATTGAAATGGGTTCTGGAGGAAACACTTGTGGGGACAATTAGAAACGAGAGTCCCTGTTTAAAAAAGGATTCAGCGAGGTAATCCAAACTCAAGTTCTTGTTTCTTTTTGAGATGACGTCATTTTGCTGAGTGTGGAAACTAGATGCGACGACAGGTTTCACTATCAGCAAAGAACGGATGAATGGATGAAAGACTGGGAATAAAAACAAACGGACTGACTGGTAAAAGATGACAAGACTTGACCATGACTCAAGGTTAACCACCTCCACCTAGATAGGATAAAAGGGTGGATGAATTTATGTGGGTTTCTTTTACAGGAGTAGAAGGATGACAAAATATTCGAGGATGAGTGAACCTGTAAATGCCATTTTTGTGTCTTGTGTGGCTTACAGAGGTAACTGCGCAGCGTTACCATTTACATTTTCTTCCCTACAGGGTTACAGTTTTAATGTTTTTCTATTACAGGATTTCTGGGCGGATGTGTGAAGAAACGGTGTTTATGGGTTAGGAGTTGGGGATGCTATTACACTGTATTCTGGTGAGAGTGTTGGGGGAGACACACCCTGTCTTGAAAACTGTGATTCTTTTACAGGAAATGTTTTATAGCACCTATGGAATGAGGATGCCTGACTACGGTCAATGTGCTGCTAATGTTTGCTTTGCTTTGGTGAGAGGGGTGCAGTAGAAAACAGACAAGTGACATGAAAACAAGTAATAATAACAAATAACAAATTTGGGGACAGTTTGACCTAGAGCCCACTAACTGGCCATTAGGGGCTCTCTCTCTCGCTCTCTCTCTCTCTCTCTCTCTCTCTCTCTCTCTCTCTCTCTCTCTCTCTCTCTCTTGGAATAACATTGCCCAAAGGGTGAATAAAGCAAATTGTGGCAATAATAGTGATTTAATGATTGGAGAAACCTGAACATGATACTTGTCTGTTGAGCTGAATCGTTTATTACTCTTATGATTTTCCGGTGGGACTATGAAGATTTTTTGGTACAGATTGCAGGTTGTTGCTCTTTAACTCCTAGAACACGCCCTTGGCGAGGTGGGGGGAACTGGACCACCTTTCTGTGCCCCATCATCCTCTATTAGACGACATCCAAGCTAAGTAAACATGTCTTGGCCCTTTCCCCCTGAAATGACAGGCAGGCAAAGATGTTGCGTCTTTGTTTGCTTCCTGGCCCTGGGTCTCATTCCCATTGGCATAATCCTGATCTGTGAAGGGCCCCCGACACTTCTGACACCTTCAAGTTCAAAAGCTTCGCCCCCTTCTGACAGTCCCAATCTGACAAATGTAGCCCCTAGGGTCTTGCCCACCACTTCCTCTCCAGTTTTACCATATTCACTTTTGAATGTCCTTAGCAGTTACCGTTCTGAGTTTATTTTACGGTTGATTTATTCTTTCACATTTTCACGTTTATATCTCTCATTATTATAGTATACTCTGTACTCTCTATATTTTTATCATTACTTATGTTTTTTGGTTGCTGAGTTACAGGAACTGTTAATTTTGTGTCACTACCCTGGTTGCACTAACTCGTTGTACCCTTGTGTGCAGGACAGCTGTTACTGCTTTCATCGGGAACCGAGACTGCTTGCAGCCGACCCCTGGGCAGGGTGGTGCCTGGACTCTTTTCTCCTCATCTGCAATGACAGATAAAGACAAATGAAAAGACCCGAGGAGTTTTTCGAGCCAGGCTTCGACACGTCTCTGTGTTCCTTTGAATGTTACTTATTTTTGTGTG